>NC_134726.1:1822500-2430000 GCF_049634645.1 Pelodiscus sinensis
GCAGTGGAGATCCAGGATGGAAGTGTTTGTTTTATCTCCACCTTTGTAGCCTCTTGTGCTGACGCAAGGCGCCTCGACCAAGTCAAGTACACTAGTGATTTCATCGCTGCCTCCTTCGCCCACGCACCTCGGGAGACACAGATGCCTCCCTTGGGCAGGCAGAGCGTCCTCCAGCCCAGCTGCATCCCCTCCACTTCCTTCCTCCACCCAGGCCTCCGCACACTTGGCTTTCCGCATCTGTATTCCTGGGGCCATTCTAACCTTGAACTCTCCTCCCCCAGCATCTCCTATCAACACAGCTGCAGATTCCTCACTGGCAGGGACAGCAAGAACTACCAGCCTCTCCCCCTAAGGGGGGTGGGGGAAGGGACTCGGGGAGATTCTTTGATTGAAGGCGACGGGTAACTCTGGATCTTACAGCACCGATGTAATGCAAGGACCTTACCGAGTCTGAGTGTTCTCCATCACCCAATGGCTGTTTATAGGGGTGCCAGATGGTTTCAATAAAAACACTGGACATACTTGACATGACATCACAATCTACATTCCATCGGATTTAGAAAATACCGGACAGTTCTATTTTCTCAATTTGTTTCCTGAACAGAAAGCTCAAATACTGGACTGTCTGGTTCAAAACTGGATACCTGGCCACCCTAGCTGTTCAGCTGGCCTCCTGCTTCTTATATACTTACAAAATTGCTATTACTTTTGAGGTTTTGGCTAGCTGACTTTCAGATTCCTTTTTGGCCTTCCTGCTTATATTTTTACATTTCATTTGACAGAGTTTCTGCTCTTTTCTATTTTCCTCACTAGGATTTGACTTCCACTTTTCAAACAATGCCTTTTCCTCTCTCGCTGCTTATTTTACTTGGTGGTTAAGCCCCGGTGGCACTTCCTTGGTTCTCCGACTGTGTTTTTTTAATTTGGGGCATACATTTAAGATGAGCCTCTATTATGGAGTCTTTGAAAAGTTTCCATGCAGCTTGCAGGGATTTTCCTTTAGGCACTCTGCCTTTGAATTTCTGCTTAACTAACGTCCTCATTTCTATGCAGTTCCCTTTTCTGAAATTCAATGCCACAGTGTTGGGCTGCTGTGGTGTTTTTCCCACCACAGGGATGTTACATTTTATTACATTATGGTCACTATTTCCAAGCGGCCCAGCTATATTTGCCTCTTGGACCAGATCCTGTGCTCCACTTAGGACTAAATCAAGAATTGTCTCTCCCCTTGTGGGTTCCAGAACCAGCTGCTTCACGAAGCAGTCAGTTAAGGTGTCAAGAAACACTCTCTGCATCCCCCCAGGAGATGTGTACCCTGTCAATATGGGGACAGTTGAAATCCCACACTATTATTGAGATTTTTAATTTTACAGCCTCTCATCTCTCTGACCTTTGCATAGTCATTATCGCCAGCCTGGTCTGGTGGTCGGTACATATCCTGACTGCTACATTCTTATCATCAAAGCATGGAAATGCTGTCCATAGACATCGTATGGAACATTTTGGTTCACTGAAGATTTTTAACTTGATTTGATTCTACATTTTCTTCCACAGGAAGCACAACCTGTTCTGTCCTTCCGATATATTTTGTACTCAGAATTTAGTACAAAATATGTTAAGGCCTAAACGTCTCATCATTTAGTTGAAAGTTGGGATGCAAAATCCCATTTACTTACTTAACTGGTTAAACATTAAGTTTAACCAATTAACTTATAAAATGGGTTCAGGTAAGGACACCCCCTTCCTCACCTGCCGCAGCCACGCTGGAATACCCCCTGCCTGCAGTGGGTCCCAGGGGGCTGGATTAGCCCCTTGCCCGTGACAGATAGGGGGCTACAGCCCCCCAGCAATTAACCGGTTAACAATTAATATCCCTAGTTCAAACAAGTTGAGATAGGAGAAGTTTATGAATCCAAAGCATTTAGGATTGTTTTACTGAATAAAAATAAATGCTATGCACTGCTATGTATGTTTCGTTACATTCCCGTTACCACACTTGTAATGCAGCTGGACAATTCATGAGCAAAACAATAATTATCTTGTAAACAAGTCGAACATCATTAACCATAGTGCAATGTACAAAAATTGTACACTTAGCAAGAATTTGAAAATACTAAGCTATATAATTGCTTAATTAAATCTCTATCCTTATCGTATACTCTCATAGGTAGCAAAAGACAGGTACCAAATAGAGAGTGAAGGTTCTATTTAATTGTAAATGAACATGCTTCAATGGTGATATCTACTGATGGGAATGCATCTGTCTTTAGAAAATAACTGAAGTACAAATGGAAACTCTGATTACAACGGAGTATTTAAATCACAGCTTTCCACTTGGTGATTCAAATCAGGATTTTAAATGCCTTGTCTGAAAATCAGCCCGTGCTGGTTGGAATGGCCACACTGTTCACAAGCAGCAGAAACAGTTAGGCAGGTACCTCCAGTGAGTTACAAAACCTTTATGTGGACACATTCCATCAAGTTAATATAGCCACAATTTCAGTCAGCGCAATTAACCAAGTTAGTTAAGCCAGAGAAAACCTCTGTGTGAGCATACAGATTGCAGTAACATGGGTTACAACATCACATCTCTGGAGAGCCAAGTTAACCTGAAAAAACCCAAGTTTCAACTGATTTAAGAGGGTCCCCACAGAATGTTGCATTCCTGTAGGTCAGTTTAAAAAAAACCGACAACTTGAATTAAATCAGCACAGCCGTGTGCAGACCAGGACTTGCATACAGTATTTATGCCAGGGTTTTGAAAGTTTATTAGGATTTACATTTTCTAAATTGGTATAATTGTTTTTAAACCTGCTACTTTTTAGGCCGAGTTGCCTTGGTTACCACATACAGCCTTTAGAGGGACAGAAATATTACAGAATATTTTTAGGGCTGCTAAAACAGACATGAAGGGCCTTTACTGCACACGCTTCTTCCTGTCTTAGAACACAAGAACGTGGGGACATTTGCTTAAATTAAAAAGTGGGAAATTAAAAACAAACAAGAAAATCCTCTCTCACGTGCTCTGCAATTAGACTGTGGAACTTACTGCCACTGGATGTTGCTGAAGCCAAGAACTCCAGATTCACAAAGGGACTAAACATTTCTAAGAACATCAAGAATAACCAGCATTGTCTTAATTAGTGACGTGCTTCAGGTGCTAAGTCAGTCTCCAACTTTAACAGGTTCATTTCTCATCATAGCCCGTAGAGCAGATACCCCTGCAGTTGGCTGAGGATGGACGCTGCACCTTCCTCGGACACATCCAGGCCTGATCACTCCCACACAGGAGACTGAACGAGATGGACCTCGGGTCCCAGGCAATGTGGCAATTCCTAGGCAACAGTGTCATACACTGAAGCTCTAGACTGGTACAGTCAGCCAGCGCTACACACAAATGCTCTCCAAAGGCCAGTATCCTGGCTCGCCAATGGCACAGTGTATGCGGATTTATGGTTCAGACATCTGGCCTTAGACACAGTAATTCCTGCACTAGCGGCGCACCTAGTATCCTTGTATCCTGGGGGTCACGCCAGCCGAGGTGGGATGGGAAAGGAGGAAACATGCACGTGGCAGGGTTTTTTATAACCAAAACAGTTTCCTGTGGAACCTGGGGAGCAAGAGAAGCACCTTCACAGCAGCATAATGGCATCTGCTCTGGGGGCGGTTCCAGGACCAGCACAGCGGTCCGATGCGTACCTGTAGACACATCCAAGGGGGTGATGGAGGATGTGACAATCCCCTGGAATGGAGGACTTCACACCTATTGGAAGGGCCAGAGTCCTGCATTCAGCGAGGATTAGAACAGGTGAACCTACTGCAGCAAAATGAAATGTCGTGGTAAACGGGGTACACACCCCCTGCAATGCACATCGGTAAGTGGTAAGCGGGGTACACACCCCCTGCAACGCACATCGGTAAGTGGTAAGCGGGGTACACACCCCCTGCAATGCACATTGGCAATTGGCGACGGCCGGGAGGCCTCACCTCAACTGGGCTCCTTACAGACCGCAGTTCCCGCTGGAGGATTCTCTCCCTCTCTCACCTGCAGCTTCCTTTGCTGCTCTGGATCCCCAGCTAAGGCAGGTGAGATACCAGCCCGCCACCTCCCTTCCCTCTCGCCAGTCACAGGCAGTTTGAAATAAAGCCCCTGGATCTGAGCTGTCCTGACCTACTTGAGAAGGCTCTTCCGAGCTCCCAGCCCTTCTTCTCAGGGAGTTTCCACAACACAGACGCACAGCGATAAAGGAGCAGGTTTGCATGAGAGCAAAAGGCGCGTGGTTGAATTTGCATCTCCCGACAGGTACGGATTTCGCCCTGCAGCGAATGGGCATTTTGCCTCTCGCCAATGGGTTCTCACGGGCGTGTCTGCTTCTGCAGACCCCCCAGACTTAGTGGGCAGTAGCAATGCAGGCTGGGGGGGCTGCTGAAAGCAGACAGGGAAACCCCCATTCCCAGCAGCCCAGGCTAGAGAAGTGAGACTTCACTGCCTACTACCCCCTGGACAAGCTAACTCTGGAGAGAACCGGTGGAGCCGCACACCCAGCCTGAGGCTGGAGGCGACCGTCAGCCTTGACTCCCTTGTGAGCCCCCAGAAAAGAAGCTCAAACCTGTTTGGGACTCTGCCAGTAGGATGGGCTATTTTCCACGTGGGAACATGCCAGGTTTCCACACCCGCTAATAACCCTGACAAGTGAATCGGGGGCCAGCACGGCCTGGCGGATAATCCTAGAACACTGGAACTGGAAGGGACCTCGAGAGATCATCGAATCCAGTCCCCTGCCCCCCTGGCAGGACCCTGCACCCTAAACCATCCCTGATAGATGTCTGTCCAACCTGCTCTTCAATAGCTCCAGAAGTAGAGATTCCACAACCTCCCCAGGCAATTTATTCCAGTGTTTAACCCCCCTGACAGGTAGGAAGTTTTACCTAATGTCCAACCTAAACCTCCCTTGCTGCAGTTTAAGCCCATTGCTGCTTGTCCTATCCTCAGAGGACAAGATGAACAATTTTTCTCCCTCCTCCTTCTGACACCCTTTTGGATACCTGAAGTCCGCTATCATGTCCCCCCTCAGTCTTCTCCTTTCCAAACTAAACAAGCCCAGTTCTTTCACTCTTCTCCCATAGCTCATGTTTCCTAGACCTTTCATCATTCTTGCTGCTCTTCTCTGGACCTTCTCCACATCCTTCTTGACATGTGGTGCCCAGAACTGACACAACACTCCAATTGAGGCCTAATCAGCCCACAGTAGAGCAGAAGAACGACTTCCCGTGTCTCGCTCACAACACTCCTGCCAACGCCGCCTAGAATCATGTTTGCTTTGTTTTGCTTTTTCTTGCTTTGCTTGCCACCCAGATGCCCATGCAACTACGCCCCTTCACGGTTCAAGCAGGCAAAGCTGAGGGGCCTGTGGTGACCCAATAACAGGCAAGTCAGACAAGCCGGCAGTGAGCCCCACGAATGAGGGAAGGAGAAAGGGACCGTAGGAAATAACCCGTCAGCACCCTTTTAAGTTGTGCCCTAAGAGCCACCACCACTGGCACCAATGGAAGCTGCACGTGCTGGCCAGCTTGGGGACGCTCCAGGGTTCTCCAGCCCCCACCTGAAAATCAGCAGGTCTCCAGCCAGCCAGCCTCGCTTCTGTCCCCATCCTAAGCATTTCACTTTTCAATTACTGCTGTTGTGTCTGCTCAGTAAGTGTCCCCCGCCACCCCTCTCTGCCTAACATGAGCACACTCTGAAATACCAGCCAGGCCCTTCGCTGGCCTGCCAGCCACATCCAGCACATGATCGCCCGGAGCAGGGGGACCTACTCGGGGTTCCGACTTTTGTTTCACATTAATAGGCTCCTTCTGACCTCCTTGGTGTCCTCTAGTTTCAAATCCAGAATTCAGAGTTTCAGGGCCTGAAAAATCCTGTTCCCTACAAATGAGAAGCTTCCGTAGGGGAACAGAGGGAACTAAGCCCGCAGTGTTTGCAAAACACAAGCTTTCACTTTAAAAACATGTTCTAGCCATTTTATTTGAGAATGGAAAATAAGCCACTAGGAATGTGACGAGAACGGAAGCGGATGCAATTCTGACTTTGTGAGTCTGCAACTGCCTTCCCTGCATCGCTGTGTCTGCTGCTGCTCCTAGCTTTGTCCCACAGCAACAATGAAACAGACTGCGACAGCTGTCAGTTTTGCAGATGTCACTGAGAACCCTAGAACAGCAGTGAAATGGCCAAAAATCACATGTTTCATGCCGCTCAGGAAAGTCCTAAGCACAAAACATGGCTCAGAACGGTGCCCTGGAACTTGGCTGGGGATTCTTGTTCTCAGTAGCAGGGCAGCTTCTAGCTAGAAGGCAACTTTTACTTTTTCTCCCCGAGCCCTGCAGCATTACGGATCCACCTGACTTGTGATTCCTTCTCTAAGAGCCACAGGCTTTCATCTTTGCCTGACTGTTAAATGGGGACTCCCATGCAGTTGCAAGATGATCTCGACATCTCATAAAAAGTCATATTACGCCTGCTGTAAAAGGAACTCCCATTTGGCCCTGCCCATTCGACTGGAGCCTTCCTGGGGACCTAGGCTTGAGTAGAAGAAGCAGGTTACATGCGTAAGGCAGATGAGGCACCGTTATGTGAGCCTCTAACCTTCTTTCCCCACCCCTTCCACACCATCTAGCCCCACAAATTCAGATTTCCCATACACACAAGCTCTGGGCAAAGGGAAAACATACCCTACCCAGTATACAGCTGAAGAGCAGCTGGTGGGCCCGGGAAAACCCTGTCACCTGAGGGTGGGCTGGAAAGGCTAGGAGAGAATATCAGCACAGACCAGAGCAGATACACGATGCAAAAGAAACAACGTCCCCAATAGCGTCTGTGTCCCACCTAGCTTCTATCCTCCTTGGCCAACTAAGCTCCGTTAGATACTGCTCAAAGGCCTGACATACACATGCAACTGTCTTTAACAAGGGACAACAGAAAGGGCAACAGCCACGAAAGGGGATCAAACCCCTGCAGACTTAGCGTGTAAACCCTTCCCAGAGGGCTCCCGTACCACTCGGCAGGGAGTCCCCCAGCAACAATGCGAGGGCTCACCCAGTAATGAGTTCTCAGAATCACAGAACACTAGAACCAAAAGGGCCCTCGAGACGGGGCAGATGAAAGCGCCGCGGGACCCAGGGCAGCCACCCCGCTCACCCTGCCCTATATCCACCACGGCCTCGAGAGGTCATCGAGTCCAGTCCCCTGCCCTCACGGCAGGACCCAGCACCAAAAATCTAGACCCGTAGTCACCAACCAGTAGGTCGCGATCTACCGGTAGATCTCAGGGGCTCTAAGAGCAGTTCTTGAGCCCTCTCTGAACTGCGCGCCTGCGCAGCACATTTACATTAGATTTCCTCATTTGAGGAGCAGCTACTCACCGAGCAACAACACAGGTGAGTAGCTGCGAGGAATGGTGGGAGCTGGGAGGACGGGAGGGCTGAAACACCCCAGGCAACTGACTGTGGCTTTCAGCTGAAAGAGGCTGCCCCACGCTCCAGCTGATCGGCGGCTTCTCCTCTGAGCCTGCCTACGTGGAGCTTGGTGCACCCTAGCTGAGCGCCATGGCCAGCTGGCCGGGCAGTTGCTTCTCTTCCCTCCAGTCCGGCTGCCCTGCACTCAGCCCAGGGAGGCTGCGTCAGGCTCCAGCTGTGCTGGAGCAAGCTTCCCGGGCTGAGTGCAGGGCAGCTGGGCGGGAGCGAAGAGAAGCGGTTTCTTGGCCAGCTGGCCATGGCGCTCAGCCAGGGTGCACCAAGCTCCACATGGGCAGGCGCAGAGGGGAAGCCGCCGATCAGCTGGAGCATGGGGCAGCCTCCTCCGGGCTGAAGGCCACAGCCAGCTGGCCAGGCAGCTTCTCCTCTGCGCCAGCCCATGTGGAGTGTGGTGCACCCTCGCTGAGCTTCAAGAAAGGGGCGGGGCTTCAAGGAAGGGGCGGGGCGGGGCAGTAGATCTTGGTTTGGCCTGTCATTTAAAAAGTGATCTTGGGTGTAGAAAGGTTGGAGACCACTGATCTAGACCATCCCTGATAGATGTTTGTCCAACCTGCTCTTACCTATCTCCAGTGATGGAGATTCCACAACCCCCCCTAGGCAATTTATTTCAGCGCTTTACCATCCTGACAGGTAGGAAGTCTTTTCTAATGTCCAACCTAAACCTCCCTTGTGGCAGTTTAAAGCCCATTGCTTCTTGGCCTGTTCTCAGAGGCCTAGGAGAACAAGTTTTCCTCCCTCCTCGTCACACCCTTTTAGGTATTTGTCCCTTCTCAGTCTTCTCCTTTCCAAGCTAAACAAGCCCGATTCTTTCAGTCTTCCTTCATAGGTCATGTTCTCTAGACCTTGCATCATTTTTGTTGCTCTTCTCTGGACCTTCTCTAATTTCTGCTCATCTTTCCTGAAATGCGGCACCCAGAACTGGACACAATACTCCAATTCAGGCCTAATCAGTGCAGAGCAGAGCGGAAGAATGACTTCTCGTGGCTTTCTCACAGCACTCCTGTTCATGCAGCCCAGAATGATGTTCGCTTTTTTGGGGGGAGGGGAGAGTAACAGAAGTTGTGCGCCCCCTCCTCCTGCCCTTTCCTCCACATTGATATTTACAAGCCTGTGATGGATCCTCCTGATGTGTCACAGGCCAGTGGATGAACAGTCTCTTCTCCATGTAAAACACACCGAGCACTGCAAAGCGGAGGCCCATTGAGAGCCCAGCAGTTTGCTACAGCAAGGCAGCACAGGAGTGATGCTGCAAGGTGAACACTTGAAGCTAACAAGGGCAAGGTTAGCTTGGGTTCTAAATCACTGGAAGGAAAGGGCTTCCAATTAACGATACAGATTGCCTCTACAACTGTTATGCCAAGGAGATCCCTAGCTATTGATTTAATCATTCCCGAGGGACATAAAACATTAGCCATCCCATGACTTCACATATGCATGTATATTGCAATTAGATTTTTTCTTTCCTATTGACATCAGCAGGCATTCTTCATGTGCAAATGCTATTACTGTGTGTACATTCTTGGGATGCTAGCTGCTTTATACACAAGGCAACTCTTCTCTCCGGGAAAACTCACTGGAGGGTCACAGCACTTTTTCCTACAGAGCCTCCTATTTCTCCCCCAAGATTTCTTATCCTCACAAACCCTGTGGCCCTTCTTCTGAACCCTACTTCACCCCAGTGGCTTTTACTGATGAGAAAGTGATATGAGAACGGCCAGACTGGGTCAGACCAAAGGTACATCCAGCCCAGGATCCTGTCTGCCCACAGTGGCCAATGCCAAGTGCCCCAGAGGGAGGGAACACAACAGGGAATCATTAGGAATGTGACAACTTAACTAGTGGGGCCTCCACAGGGGGGCTGCCATGGAGAGGGGCTGCTCCTGCCCCCTCTCATCCACCTCTCTTTTAATTGGTTAACTAGTTAAGCATTATGTCTAACTAGTTAACCAATTATATGGGATTTTACATCCTTATAAATCATCACGTGATCCATCTCCTGCCACCCCTTCCCAGCCACTGACAGAGACTAGGGGCACCAGCCCTACCCATCCTGGCTAATAGCCATTGATGGATCTAACCTCTATTAATTTCTTTAGGGGTTTTTTGGAACCCTGTTAAAAGTCCTGGTCTTCACAACCTCTTGTGGCAAGGAGTTCCACAGGTTGACTGTGCGCCCGTGAAGAAAAACTTCCTTTTGTTTGTTTTAAACCTGCTGCTATTCATTTCATTTGATGACATCTAGTTTTTTTGCTATGGGAAGGAGTAAATAACTTTTCCTTATTCACTTTCGCCACACCAGTCAGGATTTCATGGACCTCTATCCTAACCCCCCCCCCCCCTTAGTCTCCTCATTATCTTTTCCCTGAGTGCAGACACTCTGCAGCACTGACTGGGCCTCTGCAATGCTGCAAGTTTCCTACTTCTCAGGAACTTTCGGCTGCCTCTTGAGGGTTATACGAAAAGAAACTGGGGGGAGGGCTTGGTCTGTATGGATGCAAAGGGAAAATGTCATCTGCTCAGAACTCCAATTAGGCACAAACACACAACCACAAACTTTTCAAATCCATTACCACCCAAGGATGTTCTTGGCACAAGTGTCTTTGCGGTGGCCTGTGCTGGCTGGGTAAAAGAAGGGCCAGACCCATCTCAGGCTCTCTGGGGAGAGTTGACTCAGTGACAACTTCACCATCCGGGGCAGGTTGGGAACAGAGGGGAGGCTACCGAGCAAGTTCCAAGTTTCTTAAACATGGTAATAAAAACTTTATAGAAGAGCAGCGTGCAGGGGGAACGCGCTCCGAGCAGAGAAAGCAGATGTGATACAAGGAGGGGGAACAGGATTAAACCTTACAAGGCAGCGTTCCTCAGTCGCACTGCTCATTTCTAGGGTTACGAGAGCGAAAGGAGAAAAAGATTTGCAATGCGGAGGGGGAAGAGCAGGAAAGAATTCCCTCCTTGCGGAAAGGCAGGCATTCCCACCCGGTGACAGACCGCCCGGAAAGCAGAGGGGCAAGGAGAAGAAAATCTCTTGCTCTCACCCTAGAGGTTCTGCAGAGCTTGGACAGGGTTTCTTGCCCAGAAGCTGCTGCAGCAGGAGAAAAGCAAGGCTGACCCACTCCGCAGGAGCAGAGGGTTCCAAATAACCGATTGTTCCTTTAGAGCCCCTTTCAGCATTCTACTTAGGCACATGCCTAACCCCAAGCCCTGGGTCCAAGGGGATTTCTCATGTGTTTGAGATCAGCCGTGGCCTACTGAAGCAGAGCCCAGAGCTCAAGGCCTTGAAAGACAGGTAAAGATCTGCTTGCCTAACCCACCAACCAGACTCCTTACAAGTGCATCTGGGCTCATTCTGCTATCAGGAAAGCCACTTCTGTGGCTCTGAGCGGCCACGTTTGGAGCTTGCATTGGCTGCCCCTGGACAGAGCCTGACAAAGACCCAACGTCCCGTTACAAAGCAAAAGGCCAGCACAGGAAGCAGGCAGAGCCAGACATCATCATCTCACCCGCGGGAACTGTCTAATCACCCACGAAGGGGAAGGGGGAGCGGGAGGGATGGGTAGCCTCGCCAGCCCCGCGCTGCGCGGGGAATCCCTTCTCAAAGCCGGGAGCCCCAGGGTGAATTCGCCGGTCACACGGAGGGACTCGAGCCTGCTGAACAAGGCGCTGTCATTGGGACCGGTCACCTGATCGCGGAGCCAGCGGAGCCCCAGCGACGCTCGGACCTTCCCGCAAACGAGACACCCGGGTCGGAGTCGAACTCGCCCGCCGCACCAGGGCTGCGGCCCGGGGACCGCCGGGCTCCGCGCCCCTGCTCCCGCGGCCGGGGGGAGACGCGCGTTCTAGGCAGATTCTGGCCCGGCCAACGGGCAGCAGGCCAGGTGCCCCCAGCGATCCGCCCCGCGCTGCGCTCCCGCGGCCGCGCGCAACAGGAGCCGCCCGCAGCGCAGCGCAGCTCGGCGAGGAAACCCCCAGAGCCGGCGGCAGGGAAGCCCCGTCAGCACTTCCAGCTTCCCGGCCTGCCCGCCGGAGGCACCTGCCCCAAAGCCTGAACTGGCGAAAAACTCACCGAGCCCCGCCCCGCCGCCCGGCCCGGGACCTGCCTGCGGGCCCGGCCCGACGCGCACCGGGCGGCAGCAAGCGGGGCTCACCGGTCCCGGTCCCCAGGGGTCCAGCGGCGGCCCTGGCCCGGACACGCACCGGCCGGGGGCAAGGAGAGGAAGCGTGAGCCGGGCTAAGGCTGGACTCGGCCGGCGCAGGGGTCGCCCCGCAGAGCCTTGTCCTGGCAGCGCCCAGCCGGCCCCGCACCCACCTGCGGGGCGCCCTCGCTGCGCAGCCTGCGCACCGCAACCCCCACGCCGGTCCGGCCCTGCCCCGCACTACTCTGCCCCGCCGCAACACTCCCCCCGGTCCGGCCCGGCCCGGCCCTGCCCCGCCCCGCCCCGCAGCGACACTCCCCCCGGTCCAGCCCCGCCTCGCCCGCCCCGCTTCTCCCGGCCCGCACGGTGCAGCCCGGCGGCCCCTTACCCGGGCAGGACGCGGGACACACGGCGGCTGCTCCCCTGCCCAGCCTCTCAGGCAGAGCGGAGAGCGGGCCCCGCCCAGTCCCGCCCCTGCGAGCGGAGGCAGAGGGTGGCGCGGGGGCAGGGTCGGGGAGCCTGAGACGGGCGGGGGGGAGAGAGGTCACTGGTGGCGGTAATAGCCGCTGAAGGGATCAGGTGGGGGGCAAGGTCCTGGGGGGTCAGTCACTTGGGTGGCCAGGGGAGGTCACTGGTGGGGGTAAGAGCGGCTGAAGGGATCAGGTGGGGGGTAAGGTCCTGGGGGGTCAGTCACTTGGGTGGCCAAGGGGGGGGTCACTGGTGGGGGTAAGAGCCACTGAAGGGATCAGGTGGGGGGGAAGGTCCTGGGGGGTCAGTCACTTGGGTGGCCAAGGGGGGGTCACTGGTGGGGGTAAGAGCTGCTGAAGGGATCAGGTGGGGGGAAGATCCTCGGGGGTCTGTCACTTGGGTGGCCAAGGGGGGGTCACTGGTGGGGGTAAGAGCCACTGAAGGGATCAGGTGGGGGGGAAGATCCTGAGGGGAGCCAGTCACTGGGGGTAAGTCACTGATGGGCCAACCAGAACCAACCATGGAGGAGGGGGAAGGTCACTTGATCTTAGGGGAAAACCCCCTGGGGGAGGGACACTGAGGGGCTTCTGGAGAGAGTCAGTGGAGGGGGGTTGAGGCGTTTTTGCTGGGGGAAAGATGCTGAAAGGATTTGTGGCCCACCTGGCTTCTTGCCTCTTGGCTATGGCCCCCAGCCCTGATGCCCTGGGTGCTCGCCCCCTTCGCCCTGGATGTGAGAACCTCTGGTTTTGCCTTTCCCAGCCTTGGAGTGTTTCCAGCTGTAAGGGCAAGGTCAGCCTTTGGGAGAGGAGAGAAGAGAGGCACCAGAGAAAGCTCCTTTCGAAGCCTGTCACAATATTGTCTGAGACACAGCGACTTGGACTTGCTGGCTGGCGTGCAGCTCCCAGGCCCCCAGTGTCTTCAGCACCTGCTATAGCCCATGATGCTCCCATTCCCCCTCTCCCCAGCTAGCTGGGAATCCCCACCTGTACCCTCAGCGCCCTTGCTTCACCTGCTAAACCACCCATCCCCGGCATTCCCCGGAAGTGCTGCTGCTTCCAGCCACACACAGGAACCTGCCCAAGGTTTGGTGCTGACCCGTTTCAGGGGTGCTGCTCTGCCTCTCTGTGGGCTTCCAGAGATCATGTGACAGGCCTCTTAGCAGCACGAGGGTTGATTATTGAGCTGCAGGGGCGGCGTGTGTTGTGGTACCTCAACGGAAAGCAGCTGCTTCTCCCCCGCACAGAGATGATGTGCAAATCGGGTCTGCCCCAAGCGCACGTTTGCTCCTGCTCATGCCCGTGTAATGTAAATCCAGATTGGATCGGGGAGGCGCTTCCTCCGTAGGCTGGCGTCGCTAAAGCAAAACCAGGCCCCTTGGATCTGCCTCCTCATCCCAGTTCAGAGGCTGCTCCATCCTGCTTTTCTGCGTGGGGTCCCCTGCCCCAGCAGCAGCTCTGATGGGGTTTGTCAGGCCAGAGCAGCTCCCCTCGGTGCCCAGTGGCCAGCTGCACTCCGCCATCTCCTGGAGGCAAAGTCATGGGCCGGGCTCTGGGGGTGGGAACTGTGGAGGGTATAATTCCAAGAGCTACTATGAGAATCCGAAGGGGTAAGATTCCTCGAGATCCGAGGGACACTGACATCAGGAAATAAGACCAGGGAGACTCCTGGTGTGTTGCAGTTTGCTGCACACACCCCTTCCCACTCGCCTCCAGGACCGGTGATCTGGCTCAAACAGTGCCAGCCTGAATGAGAAGATGAGTGAGACTGTCTAGCTGGGGGGTTGGACCGGCCCCTCACTAGTAAGGTAACTAAGCAATGAGCCGAGCATCCGATTGAACCCATGCCTGAGATTGAGAGCCTCACGGTCTAACAAGAGAGCCACGCAGAACCACGTGGAGATATCCATGTACACACATACGTACAGCCACGGGGGGCCTCGAACTCCAGTAGGTGGGATCTGGTAGGACTGAAAGGGCATTTTCCAGACTCAGGAGGACCAGCAGGGAGTTCCCACCTTCACCTCCCTCCCAGTCTTGGTCATCTTCACACTTCATGTTTGACACAAACAGTCCCCACACAGCAAGGAAAATATTGCCCTGGAATTATGCAAGAGATCTCTGCACCACGATCTGCAGAGAACGCGGCTGCTGTGCATGAAAATAAAAACAGAAAAACTCCTGGACCAGCCTGGGTCTGGCAGGGGGCATGTGCGGGGCTCCCCAGCCAAAATGTTCTAGGCACAATCTGAATAAACTTATTTCCCTCATGACCACGCGGACAGTCAAACTGAGGAACCAGGCCCAGGATTCTTTGGGTGGGAGTTCCTTGTCTTTGGCCGAGTGGCGGGAGAGACTTCAGGCCCACTCCTGCAAACACCTATCACTGAGTCAGAAAAGCATTTGGCACGTGTGTCACTTTAAGCCCCATGCTTATGACCTTTCCTGAACAGGGATGTGTTTTATAATCATTGATGGCTTAATTTCACAATGCTTCTCTGGGATGTGATAGCACCTGTTTTACAAGTGGGTAAACTGAGGCACGTGGCAATGACCATGAAGAGGTTTGCTCAGAGTCACAGGATTCAGAGCTAGATATAAAAATAGCTCCCAGGTGTCTTGACTGCCAATTTCCTGCTGTGACCACTAGATGATACTTCCCTCCCACAGAGTCACATCAAATAATTCAGGCACCTCGTATTATGTGGGCTATTGGGTATATTTAATTCCTGCTTAAATTCTTAACTAGAAAACACCCACATTATTTTTCATCTCATCCCCCTGAAAATAGCACTGCTGGAAATCACAACCATACACCCATAGATGCTGATTGGCTGATATTTTGAAGTCCTCCTTGCCAGAAATACTAGCTGTCAACAGTCTCAGAAGGGTGCCCTGTTAGTCTGGATCTGCACAACCAACGGGCGGTCCTGTGGCACCTTGGACACTCAACCATGGTGCCAGCAAACCCCCCCCCCCCCCCCCGAAAGGCACTCCGCTGCACAGTAATGTGAACCGGCCCTTGGCTGCTCTGTAACTCGGCTGTAAAATGCTCTCCGGGCCTCTAACAAAGTGGTTGTTACCCATGAAAGCCTCTGCCCAAATCAATTTGTGTCTCTAAGGTGCCACCGGACTCCTCGTCGTTTTGGCAGACGCAGACTAACCCAGCCACCCCTTGAGGCCTGGACAAGGATGGGCGGTGAGAAAAGCCATCCGTGATAATGCTCATCATTCTCTTCTCCCCGGTCCTGCTGAGCCCAGGAACAATCATGAATCTTTGCTGGAATGCCAGTGGCGGCAGTAACTGGTTTTCAGAGCCTGGTACTTTTCCAGGGTTTGGAGGCCAAGCTGGTATTTCAATCATGTGACCACAGATGAGCGAGGAATAGCAAGTGGTCCGAGCATGGAGCCAAGTCTTGCCCTGCCCACCATGGCACTGGAGAAACAGGCGTGCCCAGTTGGAGGGTCGGCCACGCTCCCTCACCTGCAGACTCCCCTTTCAGGATGTGACTGAGCCATTAGCCAAGCCAGCTTCCCTGCCTGCCCCCATGTGACCAGGAAGGACCCTGCAGCCCGGCCAGAAGAGAACCGCGTCCCATGCCCTGTTCTTCTCGGTTACACTCCCCGAAGCCACAAGCTTCAATCCTGCACCGTCATTCGGCTCCTCTTCCTGCCAGCGGAACTGGTTTGCGCTCCCCGCTGTTTGCTGTGCGAGGAGCTACTGGACGGACCGATGTTCTGTCTGCCTGCCCTGGCCTGGCCTGCCATGGCTGAGCTGTGCCACATGCCGTGCACCAGCTGCTTGTGACCTCTCCACCCGGCAGCTAGATTGAGTGGAGCTGCGCGTGACGTAAGTTGTGTCCAAAGTGGGCCCTTCGTGACGGGGTGAAAGAGGCTGTTTGTAGCCCAGGTGCCTTAGCAAGCCAAGGGAAAAGGAGCATCCGCTTCCTTGCCAACAGATCGGTGCCCAACTGGCACGCCAGCTGGGCCATGGCTGTGCATCGCAGCAGGCCGTCCCAAGGCGAGCGGACGACGGAGCTGGAGCTCCTCGCTCATCAGAGTGAAGACACGTCATCGTTGCCTGGGGAAAGCACCATCTGCACTGGAGATAAACGCAGGGTTTGTCTGCAGGGCTAGGACACCAGCCCTTCACCATCATCTTCTTCCTCGGGCGCTAACAGCCCCAGCGCTCGTGTCTCCTGGAGAGCGTGGAACGTGTCTCTGCTCAGCCCCTTTTGTCCCCCACCCAGAGGGCTGAGTCTCACCTCCCTGGTGAATCTGCCTACGGGCAACCAGCGACTCGACCCCGGACTGACAACGATGAGCTTGCTCTCAGCCCAGTCTCGTTCCCTTGTGGCCACAGCAGAGCGCTGCCTCGGCACGAGGTGCACAGCACAAGGTGCCACAGGCTTGTGGCAGGGTCGCAAGCTGCCACCCTCAGCAGCCCCACGCTCTCCTAGCACAATCTGGGAGCTCCCTGCTTTCTGGGGAGCAAGGAGGGCCAGCCTGAGTCCGGCATCCATCTCCCAGCAAGGTCACAGTGCTCAGTGCCATCCCAAGCCCTTTGTGCCGGGTCTCTTTATACCCCTGGATCTTACGAGCCTTTTCTGCTTTGTTTGGCACAACTGCCCTTGATGGTAGCTGAGGTCAGATTGCTCCGGCGCAATCTGCAGTCTGCAGGGGGGTTTGCAGGAAAGGGCAGGTGACAGCAGTGCAAGGAAAGGCTGCCACACTGCGGCCTGAGTGTGCCCGGCCAGAGAAGGGAGGCCTGCTTTAAGAGAAGGAGCGGCTGTGCACGGCCACTATCACACCTGCACCACAGGTTGTGTTGGTGCCAGTGGGAAACTGCAGAGCAGATGGTGACAACAGCTCATCCCGTCAATACACCCACTGGCCTCCAGTGGCAGCCTCGGGACATCTGCCTTGTTCTCCATGGCTGCAGCTTCTTCAGAAGGCTGGTTTCCCTCCCTGCTGTAAAATGGCTGCCGATGCATTGCTGCTCACTACAAAATTCCCCCTTTTTACCTTCCCTCATTCCCAAGGCTTCCAGCCCCAATTCTTTCGGCCACCCGAAGTGGTGCTTAACGGAGACCTCTTCTAATAGGCTGACGTCTGCGGTATATCCACGGACAGTCTTGGGGTGAGAAAAGTGCAGATCAAGGAGCTGACGTTTGAAAAACACTTTTGTTTATTAGCAAGCCCAGAGCCGAGGTTGGTGAAATAATCTAGAGGGTGGGCTGGGGGGGTCACCCACTAAGATGCTAAGTCCTATGTCTTTCCCATCCCATGCTCCCCTGGCTTCTAACACCCCTTCCTCTGCCCTGGGCTGTTTCCTCACTGAGTCTTCGGACTGAAGAGGAGGGAGAAGGACAGCCCAGCGGTCAGGTCAGGGCAGCTGTGGAGTGGGCCAATCCACACTCTGCCCTCCCAGGAAACAGCCCGTTTTGTGCTGAGAAATGGGAGAGGAAGGGCCAAGAGCCCCGCAAGGTGTATTTATGGTCCCCTTGTCGTCTGGCAGCTGGGGAAGGAGGAAATCGGGCACCCCCGGTCCAACGCCGTGAGCGGCACAGTTGCTCACCCTCTAGCAAACAAGCACCGTTCTCGGGCTCTTCGGGGGTCCCAGCCTGCCAGGAACAGGTGCTCTGGGAAGAAGGGCCTGTAAAAAGGGAGTTTAAAGGATGGGCGTCCTTGTGTCTCCATCTGGCTGGACTAAGAATGATCCGTGAGAGAATCTCCTGGAAAAACACCCAACTAATCACAGTTCCCATGAGGGGGCTCTGAATACATGAGCAGCTGCACACACCCGCCTCCCCATCTGTTAGGGCAGGAAGGTCCTTGGGGAACTGACTTCCCCTTGCTGTGCAATGAGCCCTTGGGGTCCGGCCGGCAGGCACGCTGCATCGTTTGCAGCACACCCAGTGGCCAGGGAGAGGGCTCATTTCACTCTGTACGAGTGATGTACAGCACGGCCCTGTGGTTTTATGGGGGCACGCATGAGCAAGGCTCAACAGCGAGCCTTTAGCTCTGCTGCCGCAGGCGCGGCCGTGCTGCTGTTCCAGCACATCCGTGGGCTGGTTCTGCAGCATGGCCCAACACCGGCACCACTCGGGGAGCCCGAGCTCCCTTCTTCACAAGGGCTCCAGGCTGAATTCTTGCAGATGGTTAGAAACAACACGGCCAGGTGTGAAGCTCTGCACCTCCCGGTGCCTCTCTGCAGCCCCCAACAGTGATGGTCTCATCATGAAACCACCTGCCTCCGCTCCCCCAAGCAGAGCACTTCACGCCCCTCGCCCACAGGGCACGCCCGCCCCAGGATGCGGACCAGGGCTGCGGGGGCATGGCTACTCCCTGGCAGAACTGCTGTGCACATAGGCCCCTCTATGCCCAGGTCTGGCCGGCTTTTCCCGTGTACCCACCCTTCTAGCCCTGTTTCCAAAGGCGGCTTGGAGCCAACCCCAGGCCACAGCCCACCGAGCTCCGACTGAGCACACCACAACGCAGGCCTCTCCTTCTCGATTGCGTTTTCTAGAGGTTCATTTCCTGGGTCCGAGAGTCTCTGCAGAGCCGGTGCTGGCTGCCTGATGAGCGTTAGAGGGTTCTCTGCGTTGTGCCAGTCACAGGGCACCAGCCACAGAATTGCACTGGGAACAATTCAGCCT
This sequence comes from Pelodiscus sinensis, assembly GCF_049634645.1. NCBI lineage: Eukaryota > Metazoa > Chordata > Testudines > Trionychidae > Pelodiscus > Pelodiscus sinensis. The sequence continues at coordinate 1,841,284 of NC_134726.1, forward strand.
TTCTTCTTCCATGGAGTTTAAAAGCAATGGCCTTTGGGGCTGCAGGAGAGCTCGGCTCCACACCCCCGTCTGTTGGGAGGTCACATCGCGGCGGAGTCCAAAGAGATGGTTCAGGTTCAACCCACTGCGTGCCTGGAAGAAGATGGCTCGTGTGTTAACACAGCATCTTTGGCAGGCAGAGTTCTTTTTCACCTCCAGGGCAGCCTGGCTGCGAGCAGTTCCCGTGTGTTGAGTGGGAGCAAGGCCTGCGTATCACACTACAGACAGCGCAGGGAGGGAGAAGTCAGGATTCCCAGCTTCTCTTCCCAGTTCTGAAAACTGACTTGCTGTGAGCAAGCCTCTTGCTGTCTCTGAGCCTGCTGGGGCTGTCCCAAGACACACAGTCACACCGCTTACCGGACATGCAGGAGCCAGGGGAGCAGACTGATCAAATACCTAAAGGCGAATAAGAACTCAGCCCCCCAGAACGTAACACAAGGAGTGGCTTAACCCCAGGGCAGGCAGTCCATCCGTTCTGTTTCCCTGACAGGAATTGGGAAGTTCTAGAAAATGTCCTCGTACCCAACAGGCATTTCCTGGCTCCATGTCACAGGCCCTGTGGCCTCGAGGTTCTGGAGGAGTCACACACCTGTCTCGGCGAGCACAGACACAGTTTTGCTCTATGGTTTTGGACAGCCAAGGCTTGTGCCTGGCAGGTGGCGCCACCCGACTTTCATGGCTTTGGACCTAGTCCCATGTGCATTTCCTAGATTATACCGTGGTCTTTTTTTAAAACTCATAAATGTCAGCAGCCTCCAGGTGCACTTCCCAGGCTTGTGCAACCGTTGTCTGCCAAGGAATGCTCTTGAACACAACTGCCATACAAAAACACAACTTGGTTGTAAGTAGAGTTCTGCCCCCTAGTGCCCCGTGAGAAAATCCCTTCCAATGATAAGTTTCATCCAGACAGCAAAGGTGGCCTTGCACCATCACTTCTCCTGCTAGGCTACTTATCCTCCAGCCCCCTTTACCTGAAACCTCCATCTAGCTCTTGGCATCAGACATCTATGACCAGAGCTCTGCTAAACAAAAAGCCCCATTCAGAAACAATCTCTAACTCCTTTCAGCCAAAACTTCGTCGGGGGTAATTGTAGTTTGCTCCCAAACCAGAATTTGAGAAGGTCTCACAATTCCCACTTAAGGCCTTGGTCAGCCAGCAAACCCACTGGAAACCGCACGTCAGCAAACTACAGTCCAAGAAGCAGCTGTGTCAAAGTGGGACCTTCTTGCTGCAGCCGTCCATCCCAAGTGTGTGCACAGTCTTATTCACTGACTGTGCTGGCTACCGGGCATGCGAACGACTTCTCATTCCTGTTGGCGCTGCAGAGTCTGCCCAGGGAAGAGGCAGCAAGCGGGGGTCCAGCTGGGCACGTGCATCACCAGAAGAATGGCCAGCAGAGTTCTGGTTGCTCCTGTCTTTAGTGGGACTGATGCACAAAGCAGGAAGAAGCCAGCGTGGCTCTCAGGGTGAGGGAGCAGGGCTAGCTGCTAGCAATACACTTGTTATACCTGCAGGAGGAGCAGACTTGCTGTGGGCCCCCACAATGGTGATCAATATGGAGCCCCCCCAAACAGTGTTGCCATGTCATGTGATTTATTGTGACTCTCATGATATTTTGTGGTTCTCTTAAAGACCCAGTTCCTGAAGTCACGGGCTGATGTGAGAATCTGACCTCTCCCTGTACACACACGTACACACACACACACACACACACACACTTTGAAGGCTCAGGCACGCACACACACACACACACACACACACACTTTGAAGGCGCAGGCACGCACACACACACACACACACACACACACACTTTGAAGGCTCAGGCACGCACACACACACACACACACACACACACACACACACACTTTGAAGGCTCAGGCACAAGAAGGCAAAGAAAAGGACTCTCACATTTATCAGTTTTACAACTCTCATGGTTTTTCAGCCTGCCCTGATGTTTAGCTAGGCCTGACTCATGGTTTGTGAATGTGCACAGTGGGCCAGACTGAACAGCCAACATGAGTCACTCTTTGGATTAGCACCATGCTTCACCACATGCCCCACCACAATAACAAACACATTTCTAATAAAAACTCAGCAGCAAACTGCTCTCCAGAGCAACTGGGCTGCGAGGTGAAACCCGGCCCCCTCAGGCCTCAAACCCACCTTCCCAGCCCAGGTGGCATGGCTCCTTCCCCACTCTGGCACAATAAATGCAGAAGTGGAGGCCAGCAATAGTACCCCAAAATCTTATCTACCAGGCTTTGTATAAAACTTCCCCCCAAAATCTTAACCTAGACTTTGGGGATAAAAAAAACTCTGCTGCCACCACTCAAGTATTGATAAGAAAATCAGGGGAGAGATCCCTTGGGAAATCTCACCCCCAGAGTACAAACCAGGACACAACCATTACCCAATACCAGGTTAATAAAAAGGAAAGAGAAAGAACTTTTATTATCACCACACTATTCCTGTTGCAAGCATAATGACTAGATGGAAAAGTAAAAAAGAAATACTCATGGGCTACGTCTACACTGCAGGCTTCTTGCGCAAGAACTGTTTTGCGCAAGAGTTCTTGTGCAAAAGGTCTTCCACAAGAGCACGTTCACACTGCCATGTGCTTTTGCACAAGAGCATCCATGGCCGTGTGGATGCTCTCTTGCGCAAGAAAGCTCTGATGGCCATTTTAGCTATAGGGCTTTCTTGTGCAAGAAATTCATGTTACCTGTCTACACTGCCTTCTTGTGGAAGAGCTCTTGCGCAAGAGGGCTTATTCCTCGTGGGCAGAGGAATAACTCTTCCGGAAGAAGCCCTGTTTTCCAACGCTGGCCTGTAAATTTACTTGCGCAACAACGCACATGCAGTGTAGACGCTCTGCAAATTTTTGCACAAGAACAGCTGTGTAGACGTAGCCATGGAGAAACTCCACCATGGGCCTAGAACTTAGTTACAAAGGGAAGCCAAAACATTTTTTAAAAGTGCACAGACATCAGATCCCATTTCCCAAACCATAAAACAGTAAAACCTAATGGACTGATCTAAACGTTACCCTACTCACAGAGGAGTGAAGAGTTGCTTCTTGGAGAGAGAGAGAGAGAGAGAGAGAGAGAGAGAGAGAGAGAGAGAGAGAGAGATGTCTGTCTCCCTCAGTAGCTGGAGGGAACCGCCCAGGGAAAAAGGAGGGAAAAAAACAAAAATTCTTTGTCCCAGTTTGAAAGTCCTACCTACATTCCTATTGGCTGCCTGCCACCTGGTTTAGGTAAGGGACATAGTTAACCCTTAGTCCCCAGGATGCTGGCTAACCCTCATGATCATGACACCAGGAAACAGCGCTCTTGAGAAAAGAGGTAGCTGATAGCTGGCTCAACTTCATGAGGCACAGAGATCAAGGGAGCTACAAATGCCCGGTTTTGGCAACAAAAACCTTCCACCTCCACTAGGGACTTTTGTCTCGTCTCCCTGCCCCTTACCAGAGTGTACTAAAGCAGGGGTTTTCCTGAGTTTACTGAACTCCAGCATGTATCCCGCAATGTCCGGTTCGCCAGTCTGGCCAGAGCTTTGAACTCTGCTGCTCTGCACAAGTAAACAGATGTGCCCCTCCCAGCTCCAAACCCTGGGAACTTTAAAATCCATTTCCTGGTGTCTGATTCCTTCTGCAGTGCTCCTCCTGGCGCCTTCCCCAAGACACAGAGGTGCTGTTGGGCCAGACTGGCAGCCCTGCACAGGGCTGGCAGAGCCACTGCTGATCCCAGGAGCTGCTACCACTTCTGAGGCCACTTTCAGTCCCAGGCAGGGCTGCCGGCTCCCCCACGCGGAGGCCTGGCAGGGCTGGAGCAGCCAGGGCTGCTCCCCAGGTATTGATTAAGTTACCTGGTAAGCATCACCTGTTAATGTGATGGTTACACATTCGCATCCCTACTCACTAGCACTTGGCACTCAGTGCTCTTCAGCCAGGTGAGCAGGAAAAGGCCTGGGAACTTCTCATTGTTCGTTTCCCGCTGGAGCAGCATGGAGAGCTCCCAGCGCGTGGGGCATGGCTAGGGTCACATGCCCCCCGCATGCAGCGGGCAGGAGACAGTGCATCCAATTGCTGGGGCCAGGGGGAGTTTGCTGAAATCTAGGCCAAGATGGCACCGGGCCTGGTGGACACAGGCAATGCCAGGGCCATGCCGTGCTGCCCTGCGGAGACCAAGCCTCTCAGATCTGTGGACGGAGCACAGGGCAAGGCAAGTTGTGAGCTGCAGACGCGCCCCCAGAACAAGGGTCCCCCCGGGCCCCACTAGGGACGCTGAAATGACCGGTCAGTGGGTCCCCGCAGAAAGTGGCAGAGGCAGCAGCACATGGGGGAGCTGCGTGTAACCCCGGCTAACTGGCTAACTCTTGACACTTCCACACTCGCAGTCCCGGCCCAGGACGGGATAGCTCCCCCAGCGACCACGGCCGGGGGCTAAGCTGAGCCCCGACACCCCCGGCCGGCTGACCCGCCCCAGCACATCACATGCTCAGCGTCCCGAGAACGAAAATCACCCTAACTAGGGAGCGCTGACCCGGCCTCGCCAATCCGGAGTCACTCCCCTACGTGCCTCATGTAGACGTGCCGGGGGCGGAGCCTTAGGCCCTGGCCCCGCCCGGCGGAGCGGCCCCGCGCAGCCGGGAAGGCGGGGCTGGCGGCGGCGGCAGTTTGCAGGAAGCCGAGTGTCCCGGCCCGCAGCATGCTGCCCGCCGGCCGGGCCTGCAGGTAGGGGCGAGCGCACCCCGTAGCCTGGTCCCGCTGCCGGCCCGGGGCAGCTGCGCGGGGAGGAGCTGGCCGGGGGTGCCCCGGGAGCGGTACAACAGGGTGGAGGTAGGGGGCTGGTAGGCGGGGGGGAGCTGGCCGGGGGTGCCCCGGGAGCGGTACAACGGGGTGGAGGTAGGGGGCTGGTAGGCAGGGGAGCTGGCCGGGGGTGCCCCGGGAGCAGTACAACGGGGTGGAGGTAGGGGGCTGGTAGGCGGGGGGGGGAGCTGGCCGGGGGTGCCCCGGGAGCGGTACAACAGGGTGGAGGTAGGGGGCTGGTAGGCGGGGGGGAGCTGGCCGGGGGTGCCCCGGGAGCAGTACAACGGGGTGGAGGTAGGGGGCTGGTAGGCGGGGGGGGAGCTGGCCAGGGGTGCCCCGGGAGCAGTACAACGGGGTGGAGGTAGGGGGCTGGTAGGCGGGGGGGGAGCTGGCCAGGGGTGCCCCGGGAGCAGTACAACGGGGTGGAGGTAGGGGGCTGGTAGGCGGGGGGGAGCTGGCCGGGGGTGCCCCGGGAGCAGTACAACGGGGTGGAGGTAGGGGGCTGGTAGGCAGGGGAGATGGCCAGTGGTGCCCCGGGAGCGGTACAACGGGATGGAGGTAGGGGGCTGGTAGGCAGGGGAGCTGGCCGGGGGTGCCCCGGGAGCAGTACAACGGGGTGGAGGTAGGGGGCTGGTAGGCAGGGGAGCTGGCCGGGGGTGCCCCGGGAGCGGTACAACAGGGTGGAGGTAGGGGGCTGGTAGGCGGGGGGGAGCTGGCCGGGGGTGCCCCGGGAGCAGTACAACGGGGTGGAGGTAGGGGGCTGGTAGGCAGGGGAGATGGCCGGGGGTGCCCCGGGAGCAGTACAACGGGGTGGAGGTAGGGGGCTGGTAGGCAGGGGAGCTGGCCGGGGGTGCCCCGGGAGCGGTACAACAGGGTGGAGGTAGGGGGCTGGTAGGCGGGGGGGAGCTGGCCGGGGGTGCCCCGGGAGCAGTACAACGGGGTGGAGGTAGGGGGCTGGTAGGCAGGGGAGCTGGCCGGGGGTGCCCCGGGAGCAGTACAACGGGGTGGAGGTAGGGGGCTGGTAGGCAGGGGAGCTGGCCGGGGGTGCCCCGGGAGCAGTACAACGGGGTGGAGGTAGGGGGCTGGTAGGCGGGGGGGGGAGCTGGCCGGGGGTGCCCCGGGAGCGGTACAACGGGGTGGAGGTAGGGGCTGGTAGGCAGGAGCAGCTGGCCGAGTCCCCAAGGGAGAGCGATGTGGAGGTGAACTGGGACTTGTTCCAGGGCTGGGCTAGTGTAGATTGGATCAGGCTGGGGAGGTATTGCAGCTGCCAAGGAAGGGGACCTGTACCCCCAAGTGGGGCTGGGGAGAGGAAGGGGCCCTTGATCACGGCACTTCTTGCTTTACTGCCTGGCAGGTGCTTGCAGGGGAGGCTCACGCCCGCTCCCCCCACACTGGAAGGCTCATGGCAAAGGCCTTGCTCTGGTCTCCCTCCTCGGGGGTGCTGTCCCCAAGTGCTTCAATCCACGAGCCAGGCCTCAAAATGTGACTTGGACGGTTGGGGGGGCTTCTGCTTTCCACGGCTGCCCTCGGTCACGTTCACATTCCTCTGTGCACGCCGGGGATTAGAGGCTGCTGGAGGAGGAAAGCCAAGTCCACTCCAGGGCCTCCCCAGAGAAGAGGGTGGCTAGGGCGGAGGGGCTGTATTCTGCATATGGTGCTGGGGAGTCCTTTGTACCCAAAGAAGTAACCAGTCGGGCATGCTGGCGGAGCCTAATGCTGCAGCCCTTCCTCCCCCCTGCCTACCAGCCCTGCCTACCACCAGTTTCCCTCCGTGGAACAACAGGGAGTGGAGTGGAGAAGGGCTGCCTGACAGAAGCCTTAGAGGCAGTGTGCCTAGTGGTTACAGCAGTCACAAGGGTTGTGAGCCAGGACTCCTAGATTTTATTCCTGCTCTTTGCAGGGCCCTGAGGGATTCAGTGAGGTGCCAGAGTTCACCCACTACCTGGGAGGTTGAATTCATACTCCTAGGCTGTGTCTAGACGACGGAGTTTTGTCAGAAAAACAGCCATTTTTCCCAACAAAACTTGAGTTACGTCCACACTGCAAGTGCGTTTTTTGACAGCAAATCGAAAGAACAGAGGCTTTTTGGACAATTGTAATCCTCCTTCCACGAGGAAGAAGCCATCTGGCGGAAGAGCTCTTTCACAAAAAGGCGTGTGTGGATGGGGAGAAGGAGTTCTTTGAGAAGAGGGAAAAGCACAGGTGCCCTGCGGGCCGCTCCGTCCGTAGCAATCACTGCTTACACGTGAGAGCGCGCCCAGGCAGTCTGGCCGCTATCTTTTGAAAAAGCGCATGGCTTTTCCAATGCGCCTTAGCGGTGTGGATATGCTCTTGCACAAGATGTTTTTTTGGAAGATCTCTTCCGAAAAAAGCTGCTTGTGCAAGGAGCCTGCAGTCTAGACATAGCCTTACAGTCCTCTGTGAGGAGCAAAGCACTGGTGTTGCAGTTACAGCAATTGGTGTTTGTGTTCAAGCCACCGAAAGAGCTGCCCGTCCATGGTTTCCCTGGGTGCCATCGCTGGGGTGGCTGCAGAGGGGTGAAAATCTAGCCCTGTTGGTATGGCAGTGTGCAAGCACAGAGGCAACTGAGCTTGTGCAGCAAAAGGAAAACTGGACTCGTTTCCTTTCCAGGCTGGTTTCCGTGCTCAGTCAGGCCCTGGAAGACTGTGCTGAGCAAAAGAAGATGCTAGAGGACAATCTAACCCTGTGCCGGGCCCTCCTTGGAGACTGGTGAGTGGTCAGTGGGTGGCAAAAGCCGTCTGAAATCCGCTAAAGACACCTGCGTGGCTGACCGGGTGGGAGGGAGCACAGCCAGCCGCTAAAACTCCGGAGCCGGGGTTTATCCCCAGCTCTGCCACTGACTTTGCAGTAACCCCGTAGAGACCAGAGCCACAGACTAGCTGGCAGACAGTAGCTGGGAGGTAACCAATTGGGCAGCAGAGATAAACTGCAAATCCTGTACCAGGCCTGTTTTGCATCTTCAAAGTAGACACATCTGTGTGGCCTGTTCCCCTCTGCCATGCTTGCAGGAGCAGTGTTGGGATCTGTGTTGCATGCTCCTCACTGGGAGGGGGCAAATGGTTTTCACCCCTTCCCTGGGTGAGAGGGGGCACACCATGAGCTCGGGGACAGCTCAGCTGCTACTGAAACCTGGCTTGGAGGGTCAGCTAGATGTGGAGCCCAAGCTGCTTTTCGGCGTCTCGGACAGCCTCCATCCCCCAGTGTCCATCCCTCAGAGCTTCTGCTGTCGTGTTTCACCAGTACAGAGCCTCTGTGGCCTCATGCTAATAGCTCTCCAGGTGCCCATGTGGGGGGGAGGGAAGTGGGCGCAAACCTACTTCTTTCCTTCGTGCCTGCCCTTCGGCGTCCAGCAGGGCGAGCGGGTGCAAGGCTTGTGCGCAGAAAGCCGGTGCCCTTGGGTCTGCCCTTCGGCGTCCGGCAGGGCGAGCGGGTGCAAGGCTTGTGCGTAGAAAGCCGGAGCCCTTGGGTCTGCCCTTCGGCGTCCGGCAGGGCGAGCGGGTGCAAGGCTTGTGCGCAGAAAGCCGGTGCCCTTGGGTCTGCCCTTCGGCGTCCGGCAGGGCGAGCGGGTGCAAGGCTTGTGCATAGAAAGCCGGTGCCCTTGGGTCTGCCCTTCGGCGTCCAGCAGGGCGAGCGGGTGCAAGGCTTGTGCGCAGAAAGCCGGTGCCCTTGGGTCTGCCCTTTGGCGTCCGGCAGGGCGAGTGGGTGCAAGGCTTGTGCGCAGAAAGCCGGTGCCCTTGGGTCTGCCCTTTGGCGTCCGGCAGGGCGAGCGGGTGCAAGGCTTGTGCGTAGAAAGCCGGTGCCCTTGGGTCTGCCCTTTGGCGTCCAGCAGGGCGAGCGGGTGCAAGGCTTGTGCGCAGAAAGCCGGAGCCCTTGGGTCTGCCCTTTGGCGTCCGGCAGGGCGAGCGGGTGCAAGGCTTGTGCGCAGAAAGCCGGTGCCCTTGGGTCTGCCCTTTGGCGTCCGGCAGGGCGAGCGGGTGCAAGGCTTGTGCGCAGAAAGCCGGTGCCCTTGGGTCTGCCCTTTGGCGTCCGGCAGGGCGAGCGGGTGCAAGGCTTGTGCGCAGAAAGCCGAAGCCCTTGGGTCTGCCCTTTGGCGTCCGGCAGGGCGAGCGGGTGCAAGGCTTGTGCGCAGAAAGCCGGTGCCCTTGGGTCTGCCCTTTGGCGTCCGGCAGGGCGAGCGGGTGCAAGGCTTGTGCGCAGAAAGCCGGTGCCCTTGGGTCTGCCCTTTGGCATCTGGCAGGGCGAGCGGGTGCAAGGCTTGTGCGCAGAAAGCCGGTGCCCTTGGGTCTGCCCTTTGGCGTCCGGCAGGGCGAGTGGGTGCAAGGCTTGTGCGCAGAAAGCCGGTGCCCTTGGGTCTGCCCTTTGGCATCTGGCAGGGCGAGCGGGTGCAAGGCTTGTGCGCAGAAAGCCGGTGCCCTTGGGTCTGCCCTTTGGCGTCCGGCAGGGCGAGCGGGTGCAAGGCTTGTGCGCAGAAAGCCGGTGCCCTTGGGTCTGCCCTTTGGCGTCCGGCAGGGCGAGTGGGTGCAAGGCTTGTGCGCAGAAAGCCGGTGCCCTTGGGTCTGCCCTTTGGCGTCCGGCAGGGCGAGCGGGTGCAAGGCTTGTGCGCAGAAAGCCGGAGCCCTTGGGTCTGCCCTTCGGCGTCCGGCAGGGCGAGTGGGTGCAAGGCTTGTGCGCAGAAAGCCGGTGCCCTTGGGTCTGCCCTTTGGCGTCCGGCAGGGCGAGCGGGTGCAAGGCTTGTGCGCAGAAAGCCGGTGCCCTTGGGTCTGCCCTTTGGCGTCCGGCAGGGCGAGCGGGTGCAAGGCTTGTGCGCAGAAAGCCGGTGCCCTTGGGTCTGCCCTTTGGCGTCCGGCAGGGCGAGCGGGTGCAAGGCTTGTGCGTAGAAAGCCGGTGCCCTTGGGTCTGCCCTTTGGCGTCCGGCAGGGCGAGCGGGTGCAAGACTTGTGCGCAGAAAGCCGGTGCCCTTGGGTCTGCCCTTTGGCGTCCGGCAGGGCGAGCGGGTGCAAGACTTGTGCGCAGAAAGCCGGTGCCCTTGGGTCTGCCCTTTGGCGTCCGGCAGGGCGAGCGGGTGCAAGGCTTGTGCGCAGAAAGCCGGAGCCCTTGGGTCTGCCCTTCGGCGTCCGGCAGGGCGAGCGGGTGCAAGGCTTGTGCGCAGAAAGCCGGTGCCCTTGGGTCTGCCCTTTGGCGTCCGGCAGGGCGAGCGGGTGCAAGGCTTGTGCGCAGAAAGCCGGTGCCCTTGGGTCTGCCCTTTGGCGTCTGGCAGGGCGAGCGGGTGCAAGGCTTGTGCGCAGAAAGCTGGTGCGCCTGGTCTGCTCTTTCACAAGCTGCTTTTTTTTATTCAAAAAAATCCCCGGGATCCAGTGCTGCTTCCTGGCGCTGTGATTTCCCGTGGCTGGGCCCCACAGCCATGCGCTCCTCAGGCAGCCAACCAGAAACGCCTTTGAGTTGCTCCAGTTCTGCGCAGTCCCTGCGCCGGGGCTGGGCTTGTCTGGTTCCATGCCTGTGCTTTTTGTGCTGCTGAAGTGGTTGGCGGGCCTTGCTGGCCTGGATGAAGCGTTAGGCAGACCTCTGCCTCCCAGTTCATGGCCTGCGTCTTCCCCACTCCCAGCTCTCCAGTGACAGCTGCCTTCCTGTGGGGGGGCAGAGAAGGGAGGGATTGACAAATGGGGTGTGCGTGTGCTGGGCTGTCGGGTGCCCCCTGAAATTGTGCTGGCCAGGCCCTGCTCCAGGGCCAGGGGACTGGGACGAGGTAGCGCTGTTCACTGTGGCTGTGAGAGTACTGTGATATCCTGCCTGTGTTCTGGTTTCCTCTCCCCAGGAAGGTGCAAGCTCCTGAGAATCCAGCGCCAGAGGGAGGCCCAAAGAACGCCCAAGGTGAGCCTTTCCTTCTTGCCATCTCTGTGCTGTGGCCTTGCTTGGTCCGGCCGGGGCAGACCTCACCTGCTTCCCAAGAATCCCCTCTCCCCTGCTAACGGGGCCCAATTCTCTTCTGAGCCTCACTGCCCTCCGTGGATTCCCGCCGGAGTCTCGCAGAACCTAGCCACAGGCTGAGCGGGAGGGTGGGTCACTGTGGAGAGAAGGAAGTCAGGAGACCCTGATGCGGCTGAGTCCAGGGAGAGCTACATTGCACAGGCAGAGACTGGAGCAGGGGCCTGAAAAGTCCCTTTGCTTCCTTGCTAGAGGCGAGGAATCCAGAGGAGCGAGCCAGTGTGGGAGGAAGGGGCTTGGGCAGTATGGCTTCCTCATGCACCGTCTGCTTTGCAGAGCATGAGCCCTCACCCAAGGAGCTCGAGGAGCTGGAGCTGCTGAACAGAGCCCTGGAGAAAGCGTTAAGAGTCCGGAAAAGCACCCTGCAAAGTCCCACAGAGGGCGTAGCTACTGCAAAAGGGGAAACGTTGGCAGTAAAGAAACCTGCCACCAGCACTGCTACCACGCCGCAGCCACCCTTGTCTAAAGAGAGTGGCCCTATGCCTGTCCCGGTGGCACCTGTGTGCAAGAAGGCTGCCTCCTCCAAAAAACCTTCGGCTCATATGCTGAGAGCTCCCTACAGGACTGACCCTGTGAGAGCACCAAGCAGCCGGAGCTCCAGGGCTCCCAAGGCGGCTGGGAAGAACTCCGCTAAAGGGGCTGCCCCCCACCACGTGAGGAAGACGGTATCAGCTGCCAGCGTGCGTCAGTCCGAGTGCTGTGCTGCCGCAAAGCTGTCTGGCGCGCCCAGACCCCCCCGGCCCCAGCAGCAGAGCGCTGCGTCCTTCGACGGCTCTGCTAATGGCCAGAACTTGGGAGCTGCCATCCAGCAGGGAGCTGATCCAGAGAATGATTGTCCTGGTTCCCCGGCAGAGACTCCAGTGGCACAGAGCCGTACGGCAGGAGAGGTCCCCGCAAGAAGCGCCATGGCCCGCACCTTTACCCTCCAGGAAAAGGGGTACGTTCGGGCAGCAGGCACCGGGAATGTGTGTGGTCAAACTCCGGCTCTCTTATCGACCCCTGCAGGGATGAGCTATTTCCCAGCAGTCACCGGGGCCTAGTTCTTTGTCTTTACTGCCTTTGTAGAATCCTAGAGCGCTAGAACCGAAAGAGACCTCGAGAGGTCATCGAGTCCAGTCCCCTGCCTTCACTGTGTCCTTGGTAATTATCGAGGAGGTCCCAACGTTTGGATGCTTAGAACGAGGCGTGGCAGGGGTCTGGGTTTGTAATTTGGATGGCTAATACCATCTCAAGCAGGATTTTTCCTACGTTGCCTAGCTGTACATTTCTGTTCCAGCTGGAAGCATTTTCCCATGGATTTGTGTCTATGGTGGAATTACCAGTATTGACATTTACTGATAAACAGCTAACCCATCCAAGCCTACCTATAACTTAACCAAACTGAATAAAAATAACTTATTGGAAAGATGTTTCTTAGCCCAGCTGTGACTATTTTGCAAAGTTTTTGCTTAGTAAAATTCCCTTGGATAAAACCTGTTTTATTTTAGAACCTCTCTTTTGTGACTGTTTTGAAAGCTTTTTTTTTTTTTTTTTTTTACTCCCCGCTCTCCCCCCAATGGCTGCTCACTTAGCACAGCTGACCTAGATTAAATCCCAATGATGACTGATTCTGTTGATGCATTGCAAAAACATATGGCTAATAAAGAGCACCCTGACCTGTCCAGAGGTGTTTCTCCTTGGAATATGTTAGTGACCCCTACACCTGGGGAGAGTCTACCTGGATTTAACATCATTTGCCCATTGATTTCCCTAGAGTTGGGTTTGGCATAAGTAAAAATTGAATTTAGTTGATGTTTAAGCTTTTCAAAAGTGCTTAAGTCCCATTGGAAGTCAGGTCACCTAGATGCTTTGGAAAACGTTGGCCAGTTAGAACACTGTCAAATAGCAGGTTGTCGTCACAACCAAATCAGAGCCCTGGTTTAATACAGTGATGCTCAGACTGAGGTTTGGGAGCTGCCGTTGGCTCTTTAATATGTCTCCTGCGGCTCTTCCCAGCATCTAATATTAAACACTGTGTGACTGTTCACTAATCCAAGTTAAGTCAGGGTGCTTTTACTAGGTTATCACCTAAGATTTGGTCAGTCATTTGCCTGTGATAGAGATATATGTATAAAAATAGTAAACGAAGCAATGAAGTCCCATGATTTTGGCTGTTTTAGGTAATGCTGATCGTAAGAACAGCCAGGCTGGGTCAGACAAAGGTCCATCTAGACCAGTGTCCTGTCTGCTGACAGCAGCCAATGCTGGGTGCCCCAGAGGGAGTGAACAAAACCGCTAATTATCAAGTGATCCATCCCCAGCTTCTTGCAGAGGCCAGACGCACCATCCCTGCTACTAGCCATCCATGGACCTAGCCATGAATGTATCCATTGTTCTTTGAACCCTGTCGTAGTCTTGGCCTTCACGGCATCCTCTGTCCACAGGGTGACTGCGTGTTGGGTGGGAAAATACTTCCCCCTTGTTTGTTTTTAAACCTGCTACCTAGTAATTTCATTTTGTGACCCCCCTAATTCTTGTGTTATGAGGAGAAAATAATACTATCTTCCCCACTTCCCCACACCAGTCATGGTTTCCTAGATCTGTCTTATCCCCCCCTTAGTGATCTCTTTTCCGTGCTGAAAAGTCCCAGTCTTACTCAGCTGTCCTTTTGGGGCAGCCATTCCGTACCCCTCATCGTTTGTATTGCCCTTTTCTGAAACTTTTCCAATTCCGATATCTTCTTTTAGATACAGTGACCACATCTGCGCGCAGTGTTCAATGCCTCTGTACAATGGGTTCATACAGAGGCAATGTCACGGTGGGGCGGGGGGGGGGGGGGAGAGTCTATTTCTTAACGATTCCCAAAATTCTGTTGTTGTTTTTTCTGGACTGTCACTGCACACTGAGTGGCTGCTTTCTCAGAGAGCTATTCACAATGACTCCAGGATCTCTTTAGTAATGGGTTCAGCTAAATTAGACCCTGCCGGTTTGTATGAATAGTTGTGGTTAGATTTTGCCATGTGCATTATTTCGCATTTATCAACATTGCATGTCATTGGCCATTTTGTTGCCCAGTCTCTCCCCCCTCCCCCCGCCCGTCGTCCCCTCGGCAGCGTGCCGGGTTCTCTGATCCTGGAACGTGTGTGGTCCATGTTGCTGGACCAGGGAGTCCCAGTTGACAGAGGTGCAACCTGTACTGAAGTTAGGCTCCCGGCTTGTAATTGCAGGGATTGTTTCTGGAGCAGTTAATTTGGCTTCTGAGCCCCAGAGGTGTGAGGATTGCTGCGGTAACACACGCCTGTACTGTTCCCGGGGCAGGGCCGCTCACACGGGACTGACGCCAGCTGGAAATGCGGAGTTGGGATTGCTGCTGCTGCCATAGCTTAGCTGCCCCTGTCTGCATGGAGGCCAGAGATAAGCCTGTTCACAGGGGACTGCAGTGTGCATAAGGAGACCTGATCACTGTTGCTGGGGGAACCAGAATTGGAATATGCCGATTAATGTAAATCTTCGTTACTGTGACACTGCAGCGCCTGCTGGGTGCGCGAGAGCTCAGAGAGCTGTAAACAGGCAGCCCAGGTTTTGCGAAGTAACTTGAGAGAGAAATTCAGCTCCCCATGAGGCAGGGGAGACACCGCGCCCCCATTTTCCTTCCACTTCCTGAGGTGTCCCTGAGGCTGCCTTGGAGCGGTGCCTTGGGGGCAGCTGGGATGCTGGTGGTTAGTGAGAGATTTCCCTGAGTCCATCCTGCATCAACCTGCCGTGGCCATCCCTTGAGCTGGGGCAGCCTTCCTCCTGCAGCTGCGGGTAAATGCGGCTTCCCCCCCTGTGCTCCCGCATGTGGGATGGGATCGCCCAGGGTTTGGACACACGCACAGAGCCTCTCCCCGTCAGCTGGCCACCCCGCCCCCCGACTCAGGGCCACAGACGGTCGTGGCTCGTCTTAGGCTGCTCAGTGCCCACTAGGGGCCCTCCTGGTCCCGTTCTGCCAGGCTCGCTGGAGGTGAGCGATGGGTCAAGTCGGGGTAGGCTGGTGCTGGCCAGCACGGTGTTGGGTTGATGCGTGGGGGGGCTCAGTCTCCAGCACTCAGCGCTACCCCATTGCAAATAGAGCATGGTTGCTGAGAACTGGGGGGCTGCTCCTTGGCACCTGTTACTCATGGCTCTCTTCTGTGCAGGTCTGTGCTGAGGCTCCCGCTTGCCTATCGGAAAGCCTACTCCAGGAATGGCAGGTAAAGCCATTGCGGCCGGCCTGCGCGGTGGTGGAGGGAGGGGCTGGGCTCTGCAGCGTTGGGGGGCATTGGCAGGACTGTGCGCAAAGCTGGGGGCTGCGAGTCAGACCCGAGGGACCATGGCAGAGCTGTGCCCAGGAGCTGGCACTGGCCTGCCTGTGGAATTCTAGCCACCGCCCCGGCCAAGGGCGCTAATGCTCACAAAATTCACCCCGACGTTTAAAAAATAAGAATTCCCGAAGAGCCCTGCGCTGTAGCCTGTGGAGACCTTTGCAGTGGCGCAAACGGGTTTGCAAATGCTCTGTGGTCGAAATTAGAGACCATCCCCAGCCAGACCAAGGGCGGATTTTCCACGTCCCGAACAGTGTGGCTGGGAGATCTCACCCAGTGGGCTCCGTTAACCGGTGGAACAGTCCAGGCTCAGCAGAAATCGGACTGGAAGCAGCAGAGTCCTGTCCCCTGTGAATCTATCATGCTCCATCTGAAAACTAGTGAGGCTGTTCCAGAACATCCCTCTGCGGGCGGCAGAACCCTTGTTATTTCCAGTCAGAATTCAGGGCCGGAGGACACGTGTCTGGTCCGGACACTGCGCCTCGTGAGAGATCTGTGCAGCGTCCCAAACAATTTCTCCTCTTCTCGGGAACTGGCACCTTCCAGATCTGTGGTGGGCAGCCTGTGGCTCGCGGCCTCTCTTGTGCCCTGGGCCCCCACGCTTCCTACATTCCCCGCCTCCCAACTCTGTCCCAGCACTTCCAGAGCCTGCAGATCCCTTGATTTCCTCCCTCCCTGCTCTTCCCCGAGCTGCAAATCAGCTGCTCGCGGCTGCTGGGCTCTGGGAGGGAGGGGAGAGATGGGCGGAGGGTGAATCGGCAGACCTGGGGTGCTCCAGAAGTGCAGGGCTCTGGTGTCCCAGCGCACGAGGTGAGGGGGAAGAGAGCCGCAGGTGGAACCCCAGGGGCCGCAGGCTGAATGGAAGAGCCCTCTTCCTGGCTCGGAAATCTTCCCTCTGAGGAGCTGGCGGCCCCAGGCGCTGGAATACTGTGGCGCAGGCGGGAAGCCGTGTTGCCTGTGGATCTGACTTTCCCTGTCTTGGCTTGGCAGGCTATGGGAGAAGTGTCATCTCAGCCAGAGTAGCCCCACCGCAGCTGCTGCGCAGAATGGCTTCCTAGAGCGAGTGCAGGCAACTGTATCCTTTCTGGCCTCTGCTGCCCCTCTCAGCTGGTGGCCTGCAGCCGGATGGGCAACCTCTGCCACACATTGGAGAGGCCCCCAGGAGCTGTGGCTGTGGCAGTCTCACCCGGGGATGCAAAATCCCATTTTATTGGTTAATGCTACATTTAACTGGTTAACCGATTAAAAGCCAGGAGGGCAGAGGGGACCACTCCTGCCAGGGGGCGGGCGGGGGGCTCTGACAGCCCTGCACAGGGGTCCGGCAGGGATGGAGCAGCCCTCTGTCTGCAGCATCACCCGCTAAGGGCGATGCTTACTGGGTGTCCACTACGGAGAAGTTCCACTCCAGCAGCACGTGGGGCTGGGAGTGCAGACAGACCGAGCCTATTTGTAAACAGCCAGTTTTCTCTCCCTCGTCGCCTCCAGGCTCTGCAGTGTCAGCTTCTGTGCTGCTTGCCCTGCGTGGCTGTCCGGGGTCCTTAGGACCCCAGCGCAGGGGGGAGGGTGGGGACCAGAGGAAGGGATTTAAAGGAAACCTCCTTAAGCTGCTGTAAGTTTTGTTCCTCTACACCAGCTCTGAGCCCTGCAGAGCTAGAAGAGGAGGTGACGGTCCTGCGCGATGCCCACTCTCTCCTGAGCCAGTCCCTGGAAGCTGAGAGCACAGGTAAGAAGTGCATGAACAGCAGCTCATGGTACTTCCCTGCCCGCCTGTGTCTTGCCAGGTGTACTCACCGCTGTGGGGTGATGGCCGGGCAGCTGACAGGTGCCTCTAGAGCAGGGCAGGGATCTGTTGCTGGCTGGCCTGGGGCGGGGAAGCGAATCGTGGATCACTGAATCGTGATATTTCTGCGGAACCTCCTGCCTCTGGGCCCACTCGCTTTTCCCGCTGCTTTTCCTCCAGGCCACTCGGCGTGGGAGCGGGAGTACGAATGTCTCCTGACCTTGGAAGGCCTGCAAGATGCAGCAGCCCAGTGCCTGCACAAGCTGCAGCTGCTGCGCACAGGTGAGGCCGAGATCTGCTGTGATGGGCAAGTGTCTAAACCGCCTGCCCTGCTGGAGCGAGTGCGCGGTGCTGGGGATTAGCCTGAGCCCCGTGGCGGTAAGAACGTTTCCAAGATGCAGCTGAGAGAGGGGAACTTATGGGGGGCGGTGTTAATGTTGCCAGTGGTTAAAGAGACTAGTCTAGCATTATGTATATGAGTTTGTTGCCATAAACTTGTGCATAATTCATGGCCAGGTCACAGTAAAAAGAGAATTTTGCGCTACAAAACTCGTCCTGCTGCAATGTGATCAGAAACCTCATTTATTAACACAAGCAGCCTTGCTTTTTAAGTTAGGCGAAGAGGAAGCTACATACCAAATGTGTGGGCCTGGCTCTTACCGTTGGGGCGCTCTTGAACAGACCGACGCACAGACGGACGCACCCTAAAATATTGACACATGGGCTAGTCCACGGAACCCTAAATTTGCCCAAAGTTCTGGAAGAGCGAGGGGAGCTTGCTGATTCTATTTGCACCTTCCCACCCCGACAGCTGCAGCCACCCAGATGGCTCTGCAGCCCGCAGCCTGTGGTTCTGGTGCGGGGCCCTCCCCTGCAGGCTGCATGCTGCTGCGAGGACGGAGGTGTGGGCAGATGGGCGTCCTAGCAAGGCCTCTCCTTTTCTACTCCACTGGCCGGGAGCTGAGGGACATGGCTGCCTTGAAACTGCGGGTAGCAATGCTGCGCCAGAAAATCAACATCCAGAAGGTAACTGGACAGAAAAAATGTGGGGTGGAGGGGCCAGCCGCAGAGTCAGTTCTAGCCTCGCTGGTCCCCAAGCCATGGGCTTTACTCTCCCACCCGTGTCCTGCCGCCCTCTCTCCTGTTTCCTGTTATCCTGGAGGTGCTGAGAGCAGTTCCCATAGGCGCCACGGGGGGGCAGCACAGCGCCAGGATTGGCATGGTCACACCAGCGCTAGCTTTGGTCGGGCAGCACCAGCAAACTTTTCAGGGGCTGCCCCAGCCCTCGTTCCCATGCCGGGGGGGCTGCCCCTCAGCAGCTGCTGTGTGTAGGGGTGTCCTGGGAGCCCACTAGGGCTGGAGGAGCATAACTGTTGACGTGGTTTTTAACCAATAAGCATCAGCATATTGGTGTCTGTTACGATTGGGAGCTGGCTTCCGCCCCGTGCTCCTGGCTCGGGATGAGTCTGCCGCGCAGGCACGTCTGGCTCCCTGGCCAGCGTGAGCTGGCTCCAGGTGTGCTCCGGCTCCTGGCTGGTAGCCCTGCTCCCTTATACCGCAGGGCCTGCCGCGGGGGTCCAGCTGACGGCTTAGACGGAACGGCTACGCGGCTGTTTCCCTGTCTGTGGCTCCGGGAGCCAGTCAAGTTTGAAATGAGTCTAGGGTGGGAAGCAGCTTCTGGGAGGCGCACGGACGCTGCCAGTTATGTTCCCTCCCCTGCCTCCCACCTGCTGTTTGCATGGCCTTGTCCGTGCCCTTTCCAGCGGCTCCAATGTTCCCAGCTGCCCCCCTGCTGCGGTGAGACAGAGGGGCAGGACTGGCCAGTACATTGTGGGGGTGTGGCAAGGGAGGAGGGCTGTGTGTTCCAGGCCCTAGCAGGTGTTGGGGGCAGCGGGAGCCGTGGGTTCCTGTCCAGCCCCTCTCCAAGGAACAGAGAATAGACACTTGGATAATGTTAAATCTGACCGAGGAACCTGCCCGTCAGCAGTGTGGCTGTCACCCCCCTTCCTTCCTGCCTGGAGTTTGCTGCACCAGATGGCCATGGGGCAGCCCTGGAACATACTCTGCCCTTCACTTGCTGCTCTG
This sequence comes from Pelodiscus sinensis, assembly GCF_049634645.1. Lineage (NCBI taxonomy): Eukaryota > Metazoa > Chordata > Testudines > Trionychidae > Pelodiscus > Pelodiscus sinensis. Next base: position 1,860,324 of record NC_134726.1, read on the forward strand.
TTGTTGCTTCCACACAGGTCTCAAGAGCCGAGCTCCTCTCCATTCTGGAATCCCGGCGCCCAGGGGAACCGCCCCCCTCCCTTCTGTACCGTGCCGTGTACACCCAGCTCTGTGAAGGAGGTGAGCGGTTCCCTGTGCTGATGAGCGACGAGCTGCCGGAGTGACCCTGCACCCAGGCTGCCGGCCGGCTCCACCCGTATAGAAATCAACTTTTGTGATAACTTTTCCGTGGCCCCCTTGTCAAACCAAACCATTAAATGTCATGCTGGTTTGTAACTCCATTCCTCTGACGCCATCCCGTCCTCATCAGGGAGCTGAGGGCGCTGAAGCACCACACCATGGGCAAAGCCTTCCCAGGGCCTTCCTATGAACAGTGAACCTTTTGCCTAGCTCACCTGCAGCTGGGACCCTGGCTGAGCCACAGGGGTGCTTGGGTGGAAGTGTCCGGGCGCTGCTGAGATGGGTCACTAGATGGTGCTCTCACCCCCTGCCCCAGTCCTGGATGATGCTGGAGGAGCTGTCTCTTGGAGACCTACCGACCTATGGCTCTTGTTCTAGGATCGGCAGTTTTAACTCCTGGTGCCCAGGGCAAGTTCCAGCATGGGCATTGCAGTCAGCCTCCCTAGCTCCCCTGCATTTAGAATTGGGTACTGCGGTGGTTTCCGTTTCTGTCTCTAAACGTGGGGGGGGGGGGGGCTGCTGTGCTCGGAGTCAGTGCAACTCTCTAGAGAAGGGCGACACCTCCCCGGCTGTGAACGCTCTGTGATCCCACTGGACGAAAGGAGCTCGCATGTACAGTGTAGCACTGTCCTCACTTCCCAGACGGCCGTCCGGGCACACCCCAGCAGAATGCTCTCGTTGCTGTAGGGTGTCTTGCACTCCGAGAAGAATGACTGACTGCAGTGTCTTCTCTAGCACTGAAGAACTGTAGCAAAAATGAGCATATGGCGAATCAGTGGTTCTTAATACTGCTGTACCCATTGCTAGGCTACTCAAAGTTCACTCAAAATTAGGGTTGTTGATTAATTGCAGGTAAGTTTCTTGCAATTAATCCCATTTTAATTGCACTGTTAATCGACAGAATGCCAGTCGACACGTATGAAATGTTATAGGGTATTTTTCTGCATATATTGATTTCAGTTACCACACTATAGCGGGTATGTTGCTCACTATATTTTGATTGCAAATATTTGTACTGGGTGAACATAACAGTGTTTTCAGTTCACCTCATACAAGCACCATAGTGCAATTACTCTATCATGAAAGTGCAACTTACAAATTTCAATTATTTCTTGCTACGTCGCTGCACTCAAAACCAAAATGATGTCGAACTTTAGAGCCTACAAGCCCACGCTGTCCTATTTATTAGGCTAGTCACTGAGACAAACAAGTCTGTTGACATTTATGGGAGAAAATGCAGCCTGCTTGTTTACAGTGTCACCTGGAAGTGAGAACAGGCATTCGCATGGGACTCTTGTAGCTGGCGTTACAAGGCATTTACATGTCTGATATGCTAAACATTCATCTGTCCTTTCCTACTTCGGCCACATTCCAGGGGATGTGTTTCCATGCTGATGATGCTCATCAAAAAAGCGTGTTGAATATGTGACTGAACTGCGTGGAGAATTGTCTGTTTCCTACTGTTCTACCCGCATTCTGCCATCTCTGTCCTGTTGTAATGGCGTTGGATGATGACTCAGCACACGTGATTTAAGAACACCTTTGCTGCAGATTTGACAAAATGCCAAGAAGGTACCAATGGGAGATCCCTGAAGCTAGCTATAGCACTCAACCTTAGGGCCACCACAAAAAAAGAAAATCAACCATCTGCTGGCAGCCTCTGACTCAGATGATGAAAGCGAGTATGTATGGTTTGCATTGATTGGGATCATCATACAGCAGAACCCGTCAGTATGGACGCATGTCCTCGGGAATAGTGGCTGAAGCGTGAAGGGACGTATGAAAATTTTTTAGCGCATCCAGCACCTAAGTATCTTGCGATGCCAGCTATGCCAGCGCCACGTGAAGACTTGCTCTCACTGTCGCAGGGGCAGAACAAGAAGTGTGCAGCCTTGTATTTCAGATCTTACTGAAATGCATGCTCGCGGTCTACAATTTCTTTTAAAAGAAAGTTAACGTGGTTAAAAGATCACTGCACAGACAGATCTGAATAACATTCTTGGGTCCGTTTCAGAGCACAGCTGTTGAGCTGCTGATTCGTAACCATCCTTCCAGAGTCCCTTCAGTAGGCTAGAGTGCAGTAGGCAGGCCGGGGGTGGAGTCTGTTGAAATGTTTTCAGGAGAATTTGCAGAGATAATCCAGGCCGCCCTCGGAGACCAACTTCTGAGTTCAATTTCCCTTGATGAAGTGTAAACAGAGTGGGGTGGAAAGGTCCAGACTGAAAACTTCCTTACCAGTTCTCGAGCAGATTGATAGCCTCTTCGTAGCAGCAGAGACCTTCCCCCATGAAGGATAGGCACTGTATGTTGGTGCTTGGAAGTAAATCCCTATGCCCTAAGCACCCACTAGCCAATTGCGTTGATTAGAACAGGACCTGTAATTCAAGCCCTGCAAAGCTGCAGGTATGTGTAGCTGTGGATGTCAATGGGGAGAGCTGTGGATAATTTTTGTGGATGCGGATACAAATGTTGTAGCCGCACAGGGCTCTACATGTAACCAGTGAAATGGGTCATACATTGCCTTCTACAAACTGCAAAGAGATATAAAGCCCATGTGGCCCTGCAAGTTTTATCTCAATGTTCCTATTCCCTTTTGCTCTCTGAACCAACAGCCTGTAGCAATGAAACATTCCACGCGCACGGAACGCTAGCATCTACAAGCTAGCTCCATCACACTGTTAATCGTAACAAGATCCAGGTAAAGACCGGGGTGGGCAAAATACAGTCCATGGGTTTGATCCAGCCCTCCGCGCCTTAAGATCCAGCCTGTGCTTGCTGGGACCCTCAGTGCTGCAGCCTCCGACTGCTCAAAGCAGCTGGCTGCTGGGACACAGTACTTCAAGGATTGGGGTGGGGGTCGTACACAAAGTCTCCCCCCCCCCCCCGCCCCAGCATGTGGCACAGAGAGAGGCACGTGGCCCCAGCAGCTGGCTACTTTGAGTGGCCTGGGGCTATGGTGGGTAGGGAGCCTGCCTGGAGGGCTGCTGGCTGGAAGATGCCTAGGTAAGCGCCTCCCAGCCAGAGCCTTAATCTGCCCCTCCAGACCCTCCCCCAGCTCACCACCCAACCCACCTGCACCCCCTCTCCTGTTCTGCCCCGCATTACAACACCCTTCCTATATCCCTCCCCTAGGCCAGAATCCTCTCCAACACCCCTCAGACCCTACATCCCAATTCGCTGCCCCTGGCCAATGCTGATGTTCCCTCTAATCTTTTCCAGCCATGTGCAGAATAATTTTTTCTAGTGCACAGAGGCCTGTGTGAGTGCGCACCACCAACAGAAACAAAAATCTACCTGAGGGCCCTCTGCTAATTAGCTGGGAGCTATTTGAATCTCTCCTGTGTGGCCGCACGAGCACAGTTTACAGAGGACACTAGTCACAATCCCTTTCGTCAACCAAATTCCCTCTCAGACCCCATATCCTCTCCTGCACCCCACTACCCTACCCCAAGCGCCCTTCTGCACCCTCTCCTGCCCCAGGCCCTCAAACCTTGTCCCAACCGCCGTCCTTCATAGAAAAGTGCCACTCTTGAGCACTTACCAACATCCTGAAGTGGTTCCTCATCAAGACGAATTGCTCACCCCTGCAAGAGACAGACAAATACAGTTGGTATTGATTCTTAACCCCCTGCCAACACAGCTCTGCATTTCAAGGGCTTTACTTTATCTAATGCAGCTTTGCTAACTGTTTTCAAGGCATGACCCTGTTCCCATTTCAGTACTTCTGTGGGATTTCCTGAATGGTGGATTTGGAGTCACTTAGCCTGCTGGCTCCCCGGTGTCACATATTGTGTCCGTTTGTTTCAGGGTCCTGGCCTGTCCTGTCTGGTGGGTTTCTGAAAACAGAGCCGGTGGCCACGGAGGCCTTAGCCCAGCAGCTCCAGCCCCCTTGTTTGGCCGGGTCTCGTAGGGGCGCTAGCCAGTCTCCAAAGACTCCTGTCCCCCTTAGGCCCTTGTACCTGTGGCTCGAAGGGCTAGCTCCCTCGGGGTTGAAGTATCAGTGATGCCAGCCATCAAAGGCCTGGCAATCAGCTCTTTGGTGCTGCTCAGATGTTAGCAGCCTGATGTCTTGGTAACTTGATGGATGCAGCCTTTGAAAAGGCAGCGCTCGTTTCCCCTAAGGCCCAGGCCTTGTGCACGGGACTGGCCAGGGCGGAGACTTGGGCCCTGATCCTCAAAGCCAGTAAGGGCTCTAACTTGGTGAAATCAGTCACGGGTCTGGGCCAAGTCGCCTGCCCGCAGAGCACGTCTGCGCAATGCTGCTATGACTCAGGCTGAGCCTTTTAGCTGAAAAGACAAAAGCCTCCGGGAAGCTCAGCTTCCGTGGTGAGCATCCTCCAGATCTGTTCAATGCGGGGGGGTTCGTTATTTTGGTACAGGGGTGGGCCGGTGGCCCCGTGCTCTGCACTTGGCTTTTAATAGAAGGAAAGACGTAAGGAAATGCAAGTGGGAGCCTTGCAAGTCTTTACCACACAATGTTCCCTTCTCTGCCTTTGTCTAATTAGCTCCAGTTGCCTTTTTCAGATGCTCCAAGCGGCGCAGCATCCAGCCCCTTCCCTGCGGCTCCTCCACAGCCCAACATTGATTCTTTGCCCACCCGACGCCCCTTTCAAGGATCTCCAGGCGCTGTCCCCGCCTCTGCTACCAGGCACTGCGTATTTCGCGGATGGAAGAACGGGGCCTGGAGCAATTCAAGTGTTGCAGCAAGTCCGTGGATGAGCAGAGAGAGCCCCAATTGCCTGAGTCCCAGTGACACACTCCAACCGCTAGACCGTACTCCTGTGTGCCCAGGAGCTCTTCCTGCTGGGACCCACTCCAGGGCAGAGTGCTCAGCCTGATGGCTGTTTCCTGGGTGAAGCTCTGCCCCAGGGCAGGGACCCTGGGCTAGGCACAGCTGGCGGAGCACTGTCTAGATGAAGGTTTCTAACCACCCGGGAGGGAGGTTCTGGAATGGGCTCAAGGGGAGCAGCGGAAGCAACACAAGGGAAGGAAAAAGTTGTTAAAAAATGTAACGGCGTAACTGCTGAAAACCAGCGGCCAGCCATACCGCAGGCTCTGCAGTAGGGCGTCTCAATAAGCTTTATGCGGCAGAGCCCGCAGCGGGGCCTCCTGGACCGCCGGCGATCCTGGCATTGAGGAGTCTTGCGCTTTCTGGCTCCTGCCTGTGCCTTGAGCATCAGTGTGATGCGGTGCGCAGGCGAGGCCTGGAGGGACAGCAGCAGCTGGAGTGGGTGTCCGAAAGGGCAAGCAGGGGTCAGGACTGAGAGCATCCCCTTAGGAATGGCTGGCCTGCCGGGGAGGGCAGGCCCTGAGGGGTGAGCTCCTGGGGACAGATAGGGTGAGGCAATAGCTGAGCTGTTTCACTAGTGTTAAAATACAACAGGTTACCCGGAAGCGGATGGAGTAAACAAGCTTCTGTATCACAGCTAGACCTTCTGCCTCAGCTCCCCCTCGGGACCGGGCAGCTACGCCCTTTTACCTCAGCATGTGGATACTCTTGACCGTTACATCACCCGCTCAGCCCTCGTCTGGTCATGTGAACACCCATCTAATGCATAATCAGAGCCATGTGATGGATAGAATTCTGCCCACCCCCGTTTACTGTTTCCAGCTTTGTAGTTGTTTTTTTCACATCACAATGCTCCTTGAATTGGCAGCCTACAAGAGGAAAAGGAGCTGTGGCCCTGTGTGTGAATTGCAGGGTGACTGGGAATGGGGAGGGGGCCAGCAGGACAGCATGGTTAGCACAGAGATCATTCATAAAAAGTTATAGCCTGGCTACAGCTGTAGCGTATCTACCCTGAGCAAGCAGAAAAGGAGGAATCAAAGTGAGTCTATACAGTAATTACTCGTTTAACATGTGCACATTTAACACGTTTTCACAATAGTACGATTTTTTTAAGGGAACGTTTTCTGAATAACACGACCATCCCTCAAATAACACAAAAATAATCATGTGGCGGACTACTTTGCGCGGCGGTCTAAGTTGGTGAAAACAATGTTACGCATGAGCGGATAAATACATGTGTCCCAGCGCTCCTCCACTCACTCGCGTGTTTATCTTTGTGTTTTAACAATCCGCGGCGATTTGTGTTGCTAGTTTTCTTGTGTTGCTAGATATCTAATGTTGACGTTGACAACCCAGCACCAACAAAAAATTGGACTTTGCCACCACCACCTGAAACGCAACCCCCACCTTTTTCATTATTTTAATGGGAAAATTGACCCCGCATAGCAGGTTTCTGCTGCCATGACTGGTTTTCGCAGTTAATATCCCAGTCAAACACTGATGGTTACTGGTCATAGCTTGAAAGCACATTCCAGAAGGGTGGTGCCAGAACACCTTGTTAAGAAGCACCTTGGTGCCCACAGATACCAGAGATACTGACCCAGGGTCCAACGCTGACAGCATGATGGAGAGATGTTTTGATCCACTGGGTGCAAGGTGATGGGCGGTATCTGGGTAAGTCAGAGGATGGCGCCCTGATAATCAGGCCCTATCACACCGCCCTTACGAGAGCTATCCCTCAGTGGGATGCCTTGACTGAGCAGTCTGCCCGTGTGAACGGTACATGGTGGGGCCCCGGGAGGTACCATGCCCATTCCACAGATCATCTGAAGGGCTGTCCGGGACGGCTACGCAGCACAGTACAAGCGTTTCCAAAGCAGCGCTAATGTGAGGGGCAAAGCTGCTTTTTGAATGGATGGAGATCCCATTTTGTCCACTAACATTTAAAAATAATGCCCCTCCCGTGAGTCACGCCAGTTCACTCCGCACATCACTTGGTATTTCCGACTAAAGCAGCAGCAGCACACTAATTGCATGCTCCCAGTGGATGACGCTGGTTCTGTCGATGCCCTCGCCCTCTAATGGATGCAGATGTGGCTCTGTCTGCAAAATGCTGCCGATTAGCTTTGTCATTTGCATTCTCATTCCATTGTGAGTTTGTAACACTGAAAATAAAATGAGCAGTTGCCACTTGCCCCATTCTTTCTCTGTTATTTTCATTGAGTGTTTGGTGACTGGTAGGCTCTGATATTGGGTTGCCAGACAACCAGAAAAAAAGACGTGATAGAAATGTAGCCGTGTTAGTCTGGGGTAGCTGAAGCAAAATGCAGGGCAATGTAGCACTTTAAAGACTAACAAGATGGTTTATTAGATGATGAGCTTTCGTGGGCCAGACCCACTTCCTCAGATCAAAAAACCTGATCTGAGGAAGTGGGTCTGGCCCACGAAAGCTCATCATCTAATAAACCATCTTGTTAGTCTTTAAAGTGCTACATTGTCCTGCATTTTGCTTCAGAAAAAAAGACAAGAGCATTTCTTAAGGGAATGAGTGGACAGCTTCTAACATAGCCTGGCCGTGGCATTAGAAATATACAACAGGGTCTAATTTAGCCTGGGGAAGACAGACAGGATGACCTAACAGTTCTTTTCCAATTCCTGGGAGTGCAGGAAAGTGGCCATGGCCTTTCCCTATAATGAATGAATCCATTACTTCAAAGGCCATCACTACGTCTGGAGTCAGGCAGCCTCGCCCAGTGCATGGCAGTCTGGCCCTGGTTGCTCTCCTGATTTCCTTCCTTCTGTGAGGTGCCAAGTCCGTGCTGCCGACACGCAGCACTGAGATGCTCTGAGAGAGCCACGCCTGGAGTGTGAGGCCACAGCTGAAAATAGCAAAAGGATGTCACCTAGCAACTTGTCACCATCTCCGAAGCCTTTGTCGGAGGGCCTAAAGGTGACACAGCTGCTAGTTCACATCCACACTTCCTGCTGCTGCTGTCTGATTAGGGTGATTTTTCCTTCCCCTTTTCTAAATCATAGACATTAGACATGGAAAAGGCCTGTTCAGTCGTCCAAGTGCCTCCCACCAAAGACAAGCCCAGGGCCATGCCTAGCAGTCCGTTCTTCTCTGCTTTCTCCAGCTTGACATGGTGTAAGCACTAAGCTACCCAGGTGCGGGCTCAGGTTAATAACCCGAACAGAAGGCAGCTGATTAGAAAAAGTAGCCTCTTTTGCTCCTCTTAGGAGGTTATTCCGCTGTCTCTAAGCAGTCGCCCAGTCAGAACATTTTTCCTGATATTCACGCTACATTCTCCTGTGCTTGCTTGGACCTACACAACTGCTGTTTCCTCATGGGCTGTGTCTACACTGGCCACTTATTCCGGAAAATCAGCCGCTTTTCCGGAATAACTCGCCAGCTGTCTACACTGGCCGCTTGCTTTTCCGGAAAAGCACTGACGATCTACTGTAAAATTATCAGTGCTTTTCCGGAAAAACTATGCTGCTCCCGTTTGGGCAAAAGTCCTTTTCCGGAAAACTGTTCCGGAAAAGGGCCAGTGTAGACAGCCCAGATTTCTTTTCCGCAAAAAAGCCCCGATCGCGAAAATGACGATTGGGGCTTTTTTGCGGAAAAGCGCGTCTACATTGGCACGGACGTTTTTCCGGAAAAAGTGCTTTTCCGGAAAAGCATCCTACCAATGTAGATGCGCTTTTTCCGGAAATACTTATAACGGAAAACTGTTCCGTTTTAAGCATTTCCGGAAAAGGGTGCCAGTGTAGACGTAGCCATGGTGTTTTCAGTCTTCAGCTACACAGACAGTTGTGCTGTAGCATTTCAGTGGGTTTTGCCGACTGGCCGGCAGACAGGGAGGAAAAGCAGCACAGCCCGCCCTGTGATACCACGTTAAAAACTCTACAATGTTTCACGGGGGAGTCCTAGTGCATCCCAGCTTTGGAGCAGGGAGTTAACAGTGGGTGGGCGGGCAGGTGGGTGGCCCAGTTGTCAGGTAAGTGTCTTGCCATTGCTGTGAAAATCGGTTCTTCTCTAGCCAGCTGTAAGCCAGCTTGCACTCCCCTTTGATCAAACTACCCCTCCCCCATAGGACTGGCTCATTCACACCCCTGTGGTGCTATCACTCCAGTGACTGAAACGGAGCCACCTCTAAGTCACACCCGTGTAAATGAGATGAGCCTCAGGCCTTCGTTTCTGACTGCTGGAATACCGAATGGTGCCAGTAAAACGTGGCTGCGCATGGCAATCAAAGGGGCTGCAGTGGTTTTTGTTCTGCTCGAGGGCACTGGGTGTCCTCTCTGTCCTGAGGGCATGGGAAGAGCTGCCACCCATCCCCGTGGCAGCCGGGTCAGGGGGTGGGGAAGGGCAGCGAACGTATCTCAGCTGCTGCGGTGTGAGTCACAGCCCCAGCTGCACTCTTCTCTCCGTGGGAAGCGGGAGGGGGCCCAGGAGCACATCAGCCTATTTCGGCTGCTAAAATGACAGCTCTGGGTTGCTGCAAGAGGGGGGCATGGAGGAAGTGGGCGGAGGGCCCACGTGGGGCAAGCCCCCACAGCCCATTTCCTGCTGCCTCCTTGGTGTGTCCTGAGGCTTCATGAATGGTTATAAAGTACATGGCCACCCTTGCATGGCAGGTGTCATAGGCACACAGGTATTACTCCTGGGGGAATTCTACGCCACTGCGTGTGTGCAGAATTCATGTCCCGGGCAGATTTCTCAGCTTCCCTGCAGAGAAATGGCTTTGCCAGAGAAGCAAAGGGAAGGGCACACCATTTCCTAGCTGTGCAGACACATCGTTTCAGGCATGTGGAGCAGCCAGCAATGGGGTAGATCCCTGTAGGGCTGGGGCAACCCAGCCAATGACTCCTACCCTGAGCTGGAATCAGTGGCCAGTCCCCACTGGGCTGGAGGCAAGAGAGAATAAGACTTCCTTTTTTCCTGCAAGGAGTGGTTGGGACTGTCAGACCCCCACCCCAGAAACCTCCCCCAGCAGTAGGAAGCTCAGCACCCTCCCCTGCTTCCCCATGGGCCCTCAGCTGTGGGGGCAGGGTCACTGCTATGACGCGCAGCAGTCGGGACCCAGCACAAGTGGAGACTGCTTGAGTCCCCCTCACCCTGGGCTCCCGCTGTGTCTCTGCCTCTTAAAAGTAGTACAAGCCCCTCGAGAGCTCCCCCCACCCCAGTTATCAACTAATCAAGTAGTCGATAGAAGTTCCATTGACTACTCCATTAGCTGATTAATCGAAATGTAACTTCCCTACCCCGACCTGCAGCCAGATTGTCCCACTTCCACAGTGAGTCATGCACAGCCTCCCCCTCATACAGATAGCGCTGCTGTGCCCAGGGAAACTGAGGCACACACAGAGTTACTCCAGAACAGCACAGGACAGTAGAATCACATACAGCACAACAAAGCAACCAGTGAATGCAAAACCAGAGTGAACACGGGACTACAAGAGTGGACAAAATCCCCACTATGTCACACCCTGGTGTGCTTCTGGGGCAGGCCCAGGCCTGGTGCTGTCAGGGCTGGGTGCCGCCTCACTGCTGAGGCTGCAGGGTGATCTCCCACCTTCATGCAGCCAGCAGCCTGTGCTGTCCCCTGCCAGGCTAGAGCCTTGGCGTGCGTTTATTGACCCATAAAAGGTGCAGGATTTTGCAGAATGCTAAGGCCTGGCGTGCAGGATTGGTCATTCGTTGGTGTGTGAGCAGGGTATTATGCAGGTGGGAGAAGTGTGTGTTTCTCTCATTCCCTGCTGCTCCTAGGAACAGGTCTAGAACTGCAAAAAGAGGGAAAGAAAGTCTGTTTCCCTGGGACAGGCTCGGGCGCAGGGGCGGCCGCAGCCCATTGCAGAGAGGAAGATATTCCAGAGAGAAACCGTGTCCTGTGCTCCTGCCAGGACTAAGCTAAAATCGGTTACCTGGCTTGGTTTTAAGCCTGATTTGCCAGCATCATGTCAGCTGGCGCTATTACTCACAAGGTCTTCAACCCCACAGACCTTCCCTCTGGGACACAGAGCTCAAGTCGTTGACCTTGTTAGGGGTATTGGACAAACCTAGGTGTGCTGGCAGATCCCTCGGCACACACAGAAGGACCCGATCCCCTTAGGATCAAACCCATGGAGCTTTAGCTCACATCAGCGTTACCCCCTTACCTGGAGGAGTCAGAACAGCCTTGGGGCATCCCAGGGAGACTCTGCCTTCCACCTAGCCAAGCTGTGGTTCTGGCAGCCGCTTTCCTAGGAGTCTGTGCAATTCTCTTCATAAGTGCAGGGGCTGGTCCATGGCCCACTCGATAAACCTTAAGCCCTGCAAGAATTTCCCTGGCAAGTTGGACTCCCTGCCGCAGTGGCACCCGTTGGAGGCGAGCCCAGCCCCTGTGTGCTGAGGAGCTCAGCTAGCACAGCTGCAGAATGGAGGGTGCAGAGCTGAACCTCTCTCAGCTGCCCAGCGGCAGGCGTCTGTCTGTTGCTGGCACCACAGATGCCCAGGAGTCCCTGAGCGTGTGGATGCAAAGACCTGTCCTTGACCAGGCACCTCCTCGTCTGTGAGCCGGCCGTGCTGCATCCAGCAGAACACAATGTGTCAACAGTGGGACACTGCTGCATAAAAACACAGGATCGCGCCGGCGCCAAGGACTGCCAGGCCACAGCGTGATTCTAGGCGGCGTTCATGGGATTGCTGTGAGTGAGACACGAGAAGTCATTCTTCCCTCTGCTCTGCGCTGAGTAGGCCCCAATTGAAGTGTTGTGTCCAGTTCTGGGTGCCACGTTTCAGGAAAGATGAAACAAAAATGATGCAAGGTCTAGAGAACAGGAGCTAGGAGGGAGGCTGAAGGAACTGGGCTTGTTTAGTTTGGAAAGGAGAAGACTGAGAGGGGACGTGAGAGCAGTTTTCAAGTATCTAAAAGGGTCTCATGGGGAGGAGGGAGGAAAGTTGTTCCCCTTGGCCTCTGAGGACAGGACAAGAAGCAATGGGCTTAAACTGCAGCAAGGGAGGTTGAGGTTGGACACTAGGAAAAAGTTCCTACCTGTCAGGGGGGTTAAACACTGGAATAAATGCCCAGGGAGGTTGTGGAATCTCCATCCCTGGAGATATTTCAGAGCAGGTTGGACACACACCTGTCAGGGACGGTCTGGATGGTGCTTGGTCCTGCCATGGGGGCAGGGGACTGGACTCAATGGCCTCTAGAGGCCCTTCCAGTCCTAGTGTCCTAGGATTCTATGAAATGTCTCCATGGATCCAGCAGGGGGCGCTCTCCCCCAGTTAGTGCTGTAGAGTGGAATGGGTGGGTGGGTGGCTGGAGAGGATGCGGGGGCGGGGAGGGGGGGGGAGCACAGCTGGCAGCGGCAGCTGCTGCTGCTGCAACATACATCACAGACCTTCCTTCTTTTTGGTTCAAATTCACCAGTTAAATGGAGGGGGCTTGTAGTGGGGACTAGCTGTAGTGCAAAGTGACGGAGTGGGAGGGATTTCTTGCAGCATGCTGCCCGCTCGCTCTGTGCTTGCCCTCACAGGGCCCGGTGAAACCCAGCCATTTCAGTGGGTGTTGGATCAGGCCCATAGAGCGAAAGGGATCCGTCCTCTTAACACGGTGGGGGCATCCCAGCTGCTTGCTTGCTTCTCACACAGTGCTGGGGCAGGTCGCGTGGGTAGGAGTCGGTACACAGCACCCAGCCCCTCTTCAGCTCCATCTCCCTGCAGTGCGCCTCATGCATTTCCAGCTGGGCGTCTGTCCAGGGACATGGCGCGCCTGCGATTTCCCTCCCCTGGCTTGAATGGCCCCACTTAGGCCAGGATGTTTCCCCTCTGTGGCGTCATGAACACTGATGGTTTTAGCAGGGCTGCTCCTGGCCCTGTGTCCCTCTGCAGACTGAGCCGAAGGGGGTTTCATATTCAGCAAGCAATCACCGTCAGGGCGTTCTACACCCAGAGCTCGCCCTGGCACTGGTACCCAGCCCCACAGAGACCTGAGCAGAGCACCGGAACCGCAGTGAGCCGGGCCAGGGATCAGCCAGCACAGCGCACAGGCCCTTGCCAGGCAGCGAGAGAGCAGGAGAGGGACTAGCTGCTGCTGCTGCTGGAAGGCGCCTGCCTGGCAGACTGTGGCTTTGTTTATTTGCTGAGCAGCTACATTGGGCAGGGCGGGGGTAGTGCAAGCTCCCCCCACACCGCCCCATCTGCGTGGTCCAACTAGGGAGGGAGACCCTATTTTCCCAAAGGGAACATGAATGACACCGCATCCCCCCCCACACCAGGCCAGCCCGAGTCCCCCCTGCAGCCCACCCAAGGCCCCCTTGCTGACCTGCTGTCAGGGGCCAGCTGAGGTCTTCATCTCCTGCCCCTGCAGGCAGGCCCACTGACAGGGGGCAAAGAGGCCAGCTGCCCTGGGGCTCTCAGCTGCTACCACTGGCAGCAACCCGTGCCCTGGGCCCTTTAAATTGCCGCTGGAGTGCTAGATGGTGTGCTCCAGGCAGCTCTTAGGGCTGGAGAAGGGGCATGGTGCACTCCAAGTGGTGCAGCAGGGCTGGCTGCCCCCGGCTCCCCCTCTTCTGTCCCACCCCTTCCAGGAGCAGGGAGCCAAGGGCCCCCTTGCCCAGAGACACACAGAGGCTGTCAGTTCCCTGTCCACCCACACGGTGCGCAGTCACCCTGCTCCACAATGACCTGGGACAGCCTCGCTTGGGAGCTCGCACTCCAGACCCAGACTATTCTGTCTCTCTGCACATGGGCAGTGGTCACGGGGGGATGTCGACAGCTGTCCACTAGAACTGGGCTGGGAACAATCAACTCATTTCACCGGGGCCCCAAGCAGCTCCCCTCTCACAGCTGCTGGTCACTGCCAGCCTGGGCCAGAGCCAGCGCGATGCCCTGCTCTGGATCCCATTACGCAGGGACACACAGTCCCTGCCAGAGAGGAAATATCGCCCAGGCCGCTGCGGTTACTCTGTCCTGGCTTGGAAAAGGGCCACGGGGGAGCCTTACGCAGCAGGGGGTTAAAACTCCACAGCTGTTAACAAAGTAGCCGGTGGTCCCTTACGCCATCACAGGATGTTTATGAGGTTGCTATAATAAAACCACCTGATCACAATGTGTCCTGCCAACCCGGAGACTTCAAAAGGCACAAAGAAAGTCAGAGGGTTGGATCCAAAATAATGAATGGGCTCATTTTGCCTCCTGGTTTGCAGTTTGAAGCTTTTCTCTGCAATCCCGAGGGCTAGAAATGTACAATTAAAAAGAACAAAAACTGAGAGTCCCACAAGCTGGGGCGTTAAAGAAACATCCCACGTCCTGAGACTCATGGTCGAGTTGTAAGAGCTGGCAAGATCCACACCAGTCAGTCTGTTTGGTGGCTGAACGTAGAGGGGGTGCAAGATCCCTGGTTCCTTGGATGGGACTGGAGAAACCCTCCACTATACAAGGGCCAGGTTCATCCCAACCAGGAACAGAGCCCAATTCGATCCATTGCATGTCTCCAACGTCTGGTGCCTTAAGTCTCTGCTGCGCCCTTGGCTCACTGTGCTGTCAGTGCGACTGGAAGAGGTGGGGCTTGGGAAGAAGGGGCGGGGCTGGAGAAGCCAGCACGCTCCGCCTCCCAGAATACACCCCAGCGCCTCCCAAGCCCTCAGAGATGCAGTGCTCCGGTGGCAATCTAAAGGGCCGGGGCTTCAGCCGCCACCACTGCTGCAGTAGCAACGGTGGCAACTAGGAGCCCCAGACCTCTTTGAATCGCCAGACCCTAGGACCACTGCCCCCTCCCTGACAGCAGGCCTGCACAGACATGTGGCATGGGCAGGTTTTCATGGGCTTGGTACAAGGCACATCCTAGTCACAAAGGCCTGCTCCAACACACAGGGACCAAGTGTAATTTTTTCAGGCCCCTCCCACACTCATGCTACACTTTGTAGCCTGGCCTCCAGCCCTGGTAACGTTTACCCTGCCCCCCCCTTCCCACGGGGGCTCTGCCACCACTTAGGGACCCTGAGCCATCCAATTAAAAGGCTGCCAGAATTTGTTAACTTGGACAAGGTATTTTCCCCTAGCCTGTGTCTCAGAAATAGCAAAATCAGCTTGGTTAACATTTCCCAGAAAATGTCAATCGAAGGCAGGTGTCTGGTGAGGAAAATTGCAGCTCAAATAGCTGAAGGTTGGCAAACTTCTAAACAATTTAAAATGGTATTATAATGGGAAGTGTCAGGCAGCTTTAATTATTGGCAGGGCTACCAGCCCTCCCTATTGAAAACATGCATCGACTTATCTGTTTTGCTGCCTTTTTCTTCACTGGACAACCAAGAGAATGAACCCCAAACAGTCCTTTCGGTTCCAGAGAGACTCCACCCCGTACGTGTGATTGCTCCAGCAGGATTCACTTCAGGAGTCCCAGCAGAGTCTCCACACCAGGGTTCCAGCCTGCACAGATCTGGCTGCTGCTTGTTCGTACGGCACAAACCTACTGGAGTTAGATCCAGGGACGATTCCCTACTGAGTTTCAGCATGTGACCATGAGGTGAGCTCCTTTTTGGGGCTAATAATGGCCATCCAAGTTTAGCTCAACATCCCCTGCCCCTGGGGACGCTTACAAAGAGACTCACCTAGAAGTAAATTCTTCCAGTAGCTCCTTTGCTTTGAGGGAGTCCAAGGAGCCTTTGTAACTCTGTAGAGGACAACAGGAGAGAGGGTTTATTTGCCTTGCTTGTTACAAAGTTGTGGAATTGCAGGTACAAAGAATAGGGCCAGTCTGAGCTTGGAGCAGTCCCTGTCCCAGACAGGAAGCTCTGCTTTGCAATTAAACACCAAAGCCCCACCGATCCTGGGCGCTGGGGGCGCTTTACATGAAAGCACAGAGGCTCTGTAACAGACAAGAGAACTCCAGCCTGTCTCTGCTGACGAGTGCTTTGCAGTGGCCTTTACACCCATGCTGAGCGGGTGTTCGGTGCCACCGTTCGGATGGGAGAGGGGGCTTCTGCCATTTTACGCAGAGGGAAATGATGAGGGTGCTGGCTGCAAAGGGCCAAGCCCCGAGAGCCCTGCCCCTGCGTGCCCAGCACTCGCTGCAAACCTTGGGTGGGTTCTCAGGACAGGCCGTTGTCTCTGATTGTTCCAACGCCCTGCACACAGGGCTGGATTGACACACAGGCTAAGTTAGCTACATGTCAGGGCCTCAGATTATGAGTGGCAAAAAACAATCACTAGTTTTTGGTTGCCCCCTCGTCTGCATACCTGCACAGGCGACCATGGAAACCTGTAGGCTACGTATACACTGGCACCCTTTTCCGGAAATGCTTAAAACGAAACAGTTTTCCGTTATAAGTATTTCCGGAAAAAGCGCGTCTACATTGGCAGTAGCACTTTTTCCGGAAAAGCATCCGTGCCAATGTAGACGTGCTTTTCCGCAAAAAAGCCCCGACTGTCATTTTCACGATCGGGGCTTTTTTGCGGAAAAGAAACCTGTGCTGTCCGCACTGGCCCTTTTCCGGAATAGTTTTCCGGAAAAGGACTTTTGCCCAAACGGGAGCAGCATAGTTTTTCCGGAAAAGCACTGATGATTTTACAGTAGATCATCAGTGCTTTTCCGGAAATTCAAGGGGCCAGTGTAGACAGCTGGCAAGTTATTCCGGAAAAGCGGCTGATTTTCCGGAATAAGTGGCCAGTGTAGACACAGCCATAGTGTTTCCAGTTTCACTGTTGGCTCTGCTAGAATGACACGCGCTTGGGCAGTGCGCTGGGGTCTCTTAAACATGACATGGCTTGACGGCCCTGAATCGGCCCTGCCCCGCAGGAACCTGCTCAGAGGGGATCCAAGCTCTTACAGCAGCTCCACAGTTCCTGGTGCAGTGACCTGGGCCCGCAGTATCCCGGCCAGAGGAGCTGTGCTCCGCTTTAAGCGACCTTTCCTCCTCTGGATCCTGGAGTGCTCTGGCCAGGGGACGTCGGGGGCCAGGAAGGAATGGGAAGCCAGTGCGTCTGTGGCTGGGAAGGCAGGCCAGGACGGGAGCGCTCTGCCCAGTCACTCAGCTGTCTGCAGTGTGGTTGCTCCCAGGGGACCAGACTAACAGTCCCTTAGCGCATGCACCTGGCTCTGTAGCAAATACGAGCACACGGAAGATCCCAGTTCCAGCCCCCTCGCTCCCAGCTGTGGCTCCCTTGCCTCGCAGGTCCCACCTCCTGGCCTCGCTCTGCTGCGTGGCTGTTGGGGCAGGACGGCTCAGTGGCTCCGAAATGAACTCATGCCCTTTGCCTCTGGGCCTGGCTCCAGTGCCAGGGACACCACAGTGATCACTCCGGGCGCCATATGGAGTCAGGCAGGGAAGAGGCTAAATCCCTTGCAGGGGAGCAAAGCAGAGGCCCTGCCCTAGGCAGTAGGAGCAGCTTGGCCTGCCAGCTCAGAAGAGGCAGAGCAGATAATGGAGCCAAGATCCCACGTCCTAGGCTAGTGCACTAACCACTGCACCATCCTTCCTCCCCCAGCATGCCTTCCCACTTCTCCTGGTTCCCCCTCTGCCTCCCTCCCCTTCTCTAACCCCGTCCTTTCGTCGCCTCCAGCTCCAGCCCCCATGGCTCTGTTCGCTCTCCCCTTGCGCGACCTCCCACTCCCTCTGACGCGGGCTCCTGACTGGAGCTGAGCCCGTGAACTGTGCAGAAGTTCTGAGCTGGAGCCTGAACGAAACTCCCACCTTGCGCCTGTCTCTCCGTCGGCTCCTTCCCGGGACACCAGGCGCCAGAGCAAGCGGGTGCTTAGGAGAGAGCGGGAGGTAAGCCCGCTGGAGGGAAGGGAAATGGCCAGCGAGTGAGGACAGCTTCGGGCAGCGCTCCTCAGAACGAGGGCAAGAGGCCTTGTGTGCAGAGACGATCCCAGCCTGGTGAGAGCCGCGAAGCACTGGAAACACGGCAGGAATGCAGAAGGGTCTCCGGAAAGGAACTCCGTCCTTGGCTCCCGGTGCCGCTGCCCGGTGCCAAGCTGCGTACAAAGGTTTCTGCTTGTTGTGTCTCTCCACCGCTCTGTGTCACGCTCCACCAGTCTCCCGCCCTCCCTCCCGTCTTCTCTTCCACGTGTCCCTCCCCCCCCCCGCTCTCACCCCCTTCTCCGCAGCCCTTCTCCTGGCACCCCTCACATACTGCGCGTTCCCCAGCCCCACATGCAGCGCCTGTTGCCGGCAGGTTGGGGCCCAGTGCCCTCACGCTGTCAGGGAGCTGGGATCCTTGGTGTGCGGGTTGCACTGAAAGGAATAGCCTTTTACTCAAGAAAGGGAGACTCGGAGCATCAGTCCAGAGACGCTGCGGGCGGATGTGTGGCAAGTTGCCAGTGTGTTGCTCTGCAGGGGCACCTCGCTGCTGCCCTGGCACCCTGATTTCCCCACCTGCAGCTCGGCCAGGGTGCCCGAACCCTGACCCATAGCCCCCCACGCTGCGGGCTGGATCCCACCCCTCCCAGCTCGGCCAGGGCGCCCAAACCCTGATCCACAGCCCCCCCACGCTGCAGGCTGGATCCTACTCCTCCCAGCTCGGCCAGGGCACCTGAACCCTGACCCACAGCCCCCCATGCTGCGGGCTGGATCCCTCCCGGCTCGGCCAGGGCACCCGTACCCTGACCCACAGCCCCCCACGCTGCAGGCTGGATCTCACCCCTCCCAGCTCGGCCAGGGCGCCCGAACCCTGACCCATAGCCCCCCACACTGTGGGATGGATCCCACCCCTCCCAGCTCGGCCAGGGCGCCCGAACCCTGACCCACAGCCCCCTACGCTGCAGGCTGGATCCCACCCCTCCCAGCTCGGCCAGGGCGCCCGAACCCTGACCCACAGCCCCCCACGCTGCAGGCTGGATCCCACCCCTCCCGGCTCGGCCAGGGCGCCCGAACCCTGACCCACAGCCCCCCACGCTGCGGGCTGGATCCCACCACTCCCGGCTCGGCCGGGGTGCTCCAAACCATCCCCACTGATTCGTTTGTATTGTGGGAGCAGCCGGGAGTGCCAGCCAGAGCCTGAGGCGCAAGGTGCTGCACGTGCCCAGGCCAGGCTGTGAGATGGACGAGCTCCGCCCTGAATCCCTGGCGCCTGGTCCCACATCAGCCTACCTGGAGGTGCAGCGTGGGAGAGCACAGCTTTTGCTACTGCAGCACGGGGGTGGGGACTGCTGGCCGGGGCAGGAGGGAAAGGGAGAAGGGGGCACTAGCCCCAACCCAGGCGGTTTCAACCTTTTTTTCTCATGCCCCAGTTGATGAAAATTGTTGATGCTGCAACTCAGCAGAATGTGTCTGGAGTGCAGGCTCCGGGGTGGGCTGAGGAGGAGCTTTGGGGGCAGGAGGGGGCTCTGGCTTTGGGTGGGGCAGGTCTGGGGCAGGAGGGGCTGGCCTTGAGTGGTTCCCGGTCAGCGGTGCAGCGGGGGGGGCTAAGGCAGCCCCCTGCCTGTCCTGGCACCACAGACTGTGCTGCCCCCAGAAGCAGCCGGCAGCAGGTGGGCCGGAGGCTCCCTCGCAGGGCCCAGCAAACGATGCCCTAGAGCCCTCCCAGCCGAGGCTCGGGGCAAACCCCCAGCCAGAGCCCCTGAAACAGTTAACGGGCTCGGAGCCTGCCCAGGCTCCCTCCCACTGGCATGATCTCACCTCTCCCGTCTGCCAATCCCCGCGCAGCGCTCCAGCCAAAGAGCCCAGCTCCCGGCAGAAAGCAGAGGCAGGCAGCGCGCCTGCTAGCTGGGGCCCTGGGAGAGCTGGTCCTGAGCACAGACAAAGGCAGTGTGCAGGACCTGCCTGTCTCCTTTCAGGGACAGAGCAGCCCAGCGGTGGGTGGCGCAGGGTCCTCCTGCGCCCGGCTCCCCTCCCTGCTTCCCTCCGGAATTGTGTCTGCTTTCTGCTCTGCCTGCCGCTATGATGGGCTGCAAGTCCAACTCGCTCACTTGTCTGCAAGGAGGGAAGCCAGTGCTGCCTCTGAGCCCGGCCACGGACTCCACAGCCACGCTCAACAAGCTGGCTCTGGCCACGGGTGGTGCGGAGAAATCCTGGTACCGCTGCATCTTCCCCTTCGGCATCGTCTCCCTGGTCATCGGCGTGGCCGCCACGTGCATCACCTTCGGCATCAATGGGCCACAGATGGACATCGCCAAGGCGGTCTCAGTGGCCACCCTGATGTTCGGGGTGGGGCTGCTGGTGGCCGCCTACATCTGCTGGCGCGCTAAGCGGGAGAGGCAGCGGCAGCGGCAGCGAGAGGAGCCGCTCTCCTTAGAGCAGGGCGCCCTATGAGCGGTCCTGGCGTGGTGCGCATGCACCACCCCCACTGGTAGACCCAGGCTGGTGACAACTCCCCTCTTCCCGTGCCCCGTGGCAGAGGAGGGGGCTCTGTGGGCCACACCAGCCCGTGCGAGCCTGGCTCCAGCCTGCCAGTACTTGCTGATGGAACGGAGCCAGGGCCTGGTCCGGACCACGGAGGGTCACAAGCAGGGAGGTGCTGCTGGCGGCCCGGCAGGCTTGGATACCCCAAGGAGCTGTCCAGACAAGCTGCTTTCAAAAAGCAATACTCTCAGGGAGCGCGGCTGGGACTGGCTTTAAAGGGCACCAGAGATCCCGGAGCGACCCGTCTCCGCGTCCACACCCGGCACATCCAAGAGCAGCTTCGTCTCGCCCGGAGACCACGGAGTGGCACTGGAGAGCTGGCACGGCAAGGGAACAAGGGACCTGTGTCTCTGGGGGGGGCAGAAAAAGACTGGAAATGCTTGGATTGGCCTGCCCCTCACTCCAAGAGCCCTGCCAGTGCCCACACCGGGGATTTTCTGAAGGAAGATGCACAGCGTGGGGAGGTCCTGGGAAGCTTTCGGGACCAGCGGCCTCCATGTCAGTGTTTCGTGGAGACGGGGCGGAGCAGTGTGCTGGGGGACAGTGAACCCCAAAGGGCTGACCGGAGAGGGAGACCTCTGATGCGGGCGGGAGGGGGAGAAGCACGAAAGTGGCAGGGAGCATGGCTTAGCGTGGAGAGAAGGAGCCGGTGCCTGCCTGGCCGACCCTCCTTGAGCAGCATGGCTGGGCACAGCGAGCAGGAAGGGCAGGGCAGGGACGTGCCCTCCCTCAGATGCGCAGCACAGCCGGAGAAGATCCAGGTCGGCCTGCCCTTCGCTGCAGAGTGGGGCCTGCCAGGGTCAGCGTGTCTGTGCTTCACGCCGGACGTCTCCCTGGGCCGCTGCCTGAGCCATGGCTGATCACTGCAGCTCGTAGGGATCGCAGGCCACCCGGCAGGGAGGGGAGGCCCCGGGGAGGCAGCAGCAGGGAAGCTGAGGGGCCCCGGAGGAAGGGGCAGTGCGAAGATGTTGAGGCAGATGGCAGGGGCAGGAGTGTGAGCTTGCAGGGCCAGTGATTCCCGGGTGCAGCGTGGCTGGATTGGCGCTGGCGCTGCAGTCGAAGGGGGAGGATATTTTACAAACCTTTGTGAATGAAGGAGTATGAGACCCAAGTCCAACCTGTAGCCTCCGTTCTATGAATAAATCCCTTTAGTCCAAGAGGGGTGGCTCTTCCCTCCCCGTCGCCCTTGTGGGAAGCACCTTCCGACCCACACCCGGAGCCTCGTCTTTCCCCGTGGCCCGCTGGGAGCTCTGGGGCAGGCTCTGGCCAGCCTGCAACAAGGCAGGCCCCAGGAACAGCTGCCCGTCTGCCTCCCATCACCACAGGGGTCCCCATCCTACACCAGCCCCAGGACAAGCGCTTGCAAACAGCCCCGCCAGGCGCCTTCCCTAAGAGATATGCCAGGAGCTCCGGAAAGCAGCCGCTTTCCCTGGCTCTGCAGCAGCTGGACCCTTTCCCCACACTCAACAAAAACAGAAATATCCAACACACAGGGACAGGAGCCTTGAAAGGGGGCAGGCGGGGCTAAGAAGTGATGGGCAGGGGGACCCAGGGTGCCTGCCGGTGCCCTCTCCTTTCTACACCCCTTCCTAGCAAAGCTGCAGCCAAGTTATGTCCCTTGTTATCTGCCCACGGAGGCTGATGATGGGCAATAGTGCAGGCTCCAGAGGAGGAGGGGGGAGAGCCTCCCCTCCGCCCCACCCCATACATCTGTTTTGCAAAAGCAGAGCAAGAGGAGGCGCGTTTCAGAAAGTGTGTTGTGTGTGGGGAGGAGGAGGAGGGATGGGAGTGCTGGGTTAACCCCTTCTAGCTCGGCGTCTCCAGCAGCTCCAGAGAAGAGGCTCTTGTAATTAACAGCACCTCTGCTTCCTCGCTGTAATCCAATAGCCCCAAGGGCCACGGGAAATCCCCAGCACTTCCTGGGCTGGATGCGTGACCCCCACCTGCTCTCTGCGCTAGTGCCACATCTTGCGCCCAGCGTCGGAGGGCGTGTGGGTGGGGGGTTCCAGTGTGGGCCCGTTACCAGAGCTATGAAGTTGGGCACAAAATGCTCCCAGCGCTGCCAGGAGGTGGGTTCCATGTCAGCCCCATGCCTAAGGGCGGCCTCACACCCGTGGGAAAGGAGAGGAGGCGGCAGGGCAATTCAAGCTGGGGAAGGGAGCAGGCAGCATGGCTCAGCATTCCTACCAGGTACTGGGCCTGCCCCAGGCACCTGCAAGAGTGAACAGTGACAGGCTAAGTGCAGCCATTCACTGAACGTTGACCGCGGCGGGGCCAGCCAGAGCCTGCTGCCCTCATGAATTTACCTAGCACGCCCTGCTCCCACCCCACACAGGGTCCCGGGAAATCCTAGATCACATAACTGCAGTACTCCCCTTCCCCCCAACCTAACCCAGCTGGGACTATGTTAAAATAGAGCCCCCATCCAGCCAGGGGTTCTTTGGACCCACACGAACCCAGGCGGGAAACCGAGAGCCTGGCTGTGCAGGACGGAGGGTACATCAGCTGTGTGCTGACCCTGGCTGCCTGTTCCAGGAGCACCACTGAGAACTCTTGCAGGCCTACCCCCTGCACATGAATTCCTGGGCATGGAGGATGGGGCACCAGCCTTAAAGGACCTCTGATCCCACCGGGACACTGTTTCAGAGCAGCCACTGCCATTATTAACCCAGGCAGGTCAGTGAAGTCAGTCACTCATGCTGAGGCAGAAGTTGACCTCCGCTGCTTAGATTCAATTCTACCCCTGTATCGAGCCTTTTCTGGGACGCTAATAAACTGTGAAGCGCAATCCCAGGGAAGTGCAGTCCCAGCTACAAGCTCACTGTTGTTTTACTAATTTTGCCTGCTCTGTGGTGGTCAGGCTATTAGCGTTGCTTGCACGTTCATCCGCTCTTGCCCTATATCCCCCTCCAAGCCACTCTATTATGGCACCCCCATTCTTATGTGGCCGTCCAGGGGAAATCCGGGCTGGGCTGATTCTGCCAGGCATTTCAAATGGCCATGAATCTGAGCTCTCTTTAGGCAAGCCAGCCTCTGGCCTGTCGGGCCGCAGAGGAGCCTTCTGAGCATGACCCAGGGCGTGCGTACTGAGTCTGAGACACTTGCTGTTCACTCAGCAGCCTCCAGACCGCCAGGCGAATGGCAGCGGTGCGTGTGTTTTGCTGCTGAGGTTTCAGCAGAAAGGTGGGCCGCTCTCAGGAGCTGGGAGGAGCCTGAGTTTGTTTACCACGCTGGCCGTTGTGCAGCATGGCCGCCAGAGGAGCAGATGAACTCGCAAGCATCTAACGATCCCTTTTGCCTGACATGCCCTTGGGAATTTGAGAGAGAGACGAGGTATGGAGGCCTTGGGGACGAACTATTTCTGAACAGAACAGGCCTCTAGCGTTCTGGGTGGTCACTGGTGAATCGCTAGCCTTGGTCTTTTGTACGGCCCGCCCTTTCTGATTGGCTCCCTAGCGCGCTCACTCCTCTCCTTTCCCCGCGGGCAGAGACTGGTTCGGAAGGTTGACAACAGGGGCTCATTTGCCTGCTGAAGTGGAACCGTTCTTGGAAAGAGTGTGAGCTGGGCCCAAAGAGCCCCGCTGGAATTTCAGTCCAAAAGATCAACGTTTCCCCTCCTCTCCCCACAGCAGCCTTGCTCTCGAGGAGCCTAGTGGCTCTTCCGCAGACTGAATGCCAGGCTGGACGAGGCAGCTCTGAGACGCTCTCCCCCTTTGGGGTATTGATTGAGTTCCTGGCCACAGCACTGTGTGTGTTGAGCACGGAAGCCTTAGCAGGGGCTAGCAGAGAAGCAGGAAATGTAAGGGCCATGGGGCCAGCCCTGGGTATGAGCAGGATGTGAGGGGCCATGTTCCCCACATCCTCCGGGTATCTCAGTGCCTGGCCTGTTGACACCTGTTTTTTAGGAGCACCCCCCCTCCCCCCGTGGGAATGGGGGAAGGGTAGAGCCAGCTGGTTCCCTGTTCGACTGGTGAAGAGCTCCATCCTCACTGCACACGCGTGCCCTCCCCAACCCACAGTCACACCACAAAGGGGTGGGTGGCCCGGCTCTAGGACTGACTGCTCCTCTTTGCACAGGGCCTCCCATGCCTGCCTGGGCAGTTTTCATGAGGGATGTAAGCGAGCAGTTGACTAGTCAACTAACCAGCAAGCCTAGGCTTATCGCTTAGTTGAGTCAACCACTTGCATTTTCCTCCTTCGCTGCCTCTGTATCAGAGGCAGCAATGGCGGGGGAGGAGGCTTAAAAGCTGGCTCCCCCAGCACATCTCCACAGTGCTGCCTGCCCTCACCCCTGCGTGTTGCTGCCTCTATCAGAGGCAGCAGCATAGGGATGGGTCAGTGGAGGATGCTGCCAGGAAGCCTCTGCCCGTGGTGGACCCAGGCTCGCTGTGGGCAGAGGCTGCTCCGGCCAGGCAGGCAGCCCAGCTCAGTCCTGGCTTGCGCCAGGTGCGGGACCCACCCCCCTGCGGCTCTGCCATTTCAATGTACTAAGAGCCAGGCGGGTGGGCAGCCCAGCTCTTCCTCCATTTAAAATGCAGGGCTGCAGTGGGGGGAGGTCCAGCCTGAGTCAGCTGCCTTCCCCTAGCAACTACTGAGTAGCCAATAAATCACCTCATTAGTCAATTCATTGCATTTTAACATCCCTGCGTCCCCAGGAACCCCCTCCCTCTCCCGCTGCCTGGGCTGCACACGCACACGCACACGCACACGCACACCTGCCCTCTCTGCCAGGCGTGCTGGGGCCGACTGGCCAGGACCGAGCAGTTCTCTCCATGGAGCATGTGTGGATGTGGGGAGGGCTCGGGGGGGCACGGTAGCCCTGGTACTGCCTTGGTCAGCAGGCCTGTGTCCCATCCCCGTCCCGCCCCGCCCCGCAGGAGTGAGGAACATGCCCCTAGAGACAGTGGGGCCTGCCGGGTAAGAGCCAGAATTAACCCCTTCTAGTCCAGACACAATGCACAACCCCCCTTTAATAGTACAGGAATCACACTCTGCTAACCCTGTCCCCCTGCTTGATCATTCTGTCCACCCCCCACCTTTCCCCGGGGCTGGAAGGGAAGCAAGTGATTTGCTCCCAGGGAGCAGGGGGTGCCCATCTCCCCCTGTCTGGCATGGGTGTGTGCTCTCGTTTGGGGTGCCGGGCAGCCAGCCCCAGCACCCTGCCAGAGAGGGCTGGCCCAGGGGTTAGGGTGCAAACCTTGGGCTTGGGGAGCCAGCTTTCAAGCTCCTGCTTTGTCACAGGCAGGTCATGCAGGCTGGTGGTGCCCTAGCTCCCAGGTGTCCGGGATACCATGCTGAGGCTGCCAGGGGTTGGGGTATGCCTGCAAGGCAGGGCAGACGGGTACCTTCACTGAGTGGGATTCTCTCTCGGCCCTCTGCCAAGAGCGGAGTGTGTGATCCAATCTCCAGTGAGCGCAGGAGGGGGCGGATTAGCGGAGCAGTGACACCACCTGACAGCAGCCAATTTAATATCTCGGCAGCTGCACCAGGCGCTTTGTTGCGTTTTCCCTGACTTGGAGGCAGGCTCCACTGCTCACACGTTATGGGAGGGTTGGTATTTCGTGGCTCCTACAGCCGTGCTCTTGTCCTTTTCGGCAGAGAAAGACACAAGTGCATATTACAGAGACACACTGACACCCTATTTCCTGCCCGCTACTAGTGACTCTGACCTGCTGAGCCAGACCGGGCCTTGCTGGGGAGTGCAGCAGCTGTTCTTCCCCTGAACACTACAGGGGCCGGCCAGGGCAGTTCATAACTACA
Organism: Pelodiscus sinensis; assembly: GCF_049634645.1. NCBI lineage: Eukaryota > Metazoa > Chordata > Testudines > Trionychidae > Pelodiscus > Pelodiscus sinensis. The sequence continues at coordinate 1,886,383 of NC_134726.1, forward strand.
AGAAGCCAGGGCAGTTCATAACTGCAGAGGATGAAGTATGGTCTCAGGGTGAGGCACTGTGGTGTAGTGGTTATAGCATAACAAGGGCGCTCAGGATGCCAGGTTCTGCCACGCACGAGCCACTTAATCTCTCAGTGGGCTGTTGTGTTCCCGGCAGATGCTGGCTAGCAGGAACACGCTGGAAGCCTGCTTTGTAACACTGCTTGCTTTCTTAGACTGCAGACGGATAAGCGCACAAGAGCCCCAAGCCAGAGAGAGAAAACAGGCTGCTCCTAAAACAGAGGAGATCAGCCCGCCCACCCACCCTTTTCTGGACGGGCTGCAACCTGAGTGCTTCGAGGCTCATTTCTCATGCTCCCCTCCCGAGCCCCCGCACCTGCAAGCAGCACCAGGAAGCCCCCTGAGGATGTAAAGAGGGTGACCACAGGTTTTCAACATGACATGCTCCCTAGATAAATAACACCACCCTCCCTCGCAAGAGGGGCTGTGACGCTTGAGGCAGCACTAGTAGGGTGCAGTGCACTGAGAAGGGCTCGCCCACCTCCAAGTAAAGGGCACTATCAAACCCCAAAGGGCCAATTTAGACCCCCCAGAAAAATCTTTAGCACCTCTCCTAGTTTACAAGACCTGCAGCCGAGGGCCCCCAGGCATCCCTCTGTGTTTGGCCCTGCTCGTCACAACTCCCTCTCTTGGAGAGCGAGGGGTTTGCTTCGGGCCAGCCTGCTGAGCACCTCTCCTGGGAATGGCAAATACTGTCAGCTCCAGGAGGGGGGCAGTGTCTGCCCCTTTCTGTGGGAATGTGTGGTGCTGGGCAGCACAGGCCCACGTGCACACTGTGTTGCACAGTCACGCCCCTTCACATCACAGCTTCGTGGCCAAGTGTCGGTCTGAAGGACACTGAAAACCAGCTGGCAGCCAGTAGTGGGGAGAGCACCCAAGCGGAAGGGGAATGTGGGTCCCTGTAGCCAGACACGAACCCCATCTTGTCCGTCCCCCCCCCCAGAGAGCAAGAGAAAGGCAATCAGCCTTTGATGCCCTGGGAACGCAGGTGTGGTGCCTGTCCCTGACTCTACCATAAACAGAAACCAGACAGTAAATGGGCTAGCTGACGACTGGGAGGCCTCCCGTCGCCCTGATGGCTACTATCAGTAATTGACACTCCTGCACTGTCTCAGGAGAGGAATCTTCGCCCATCACATACCAGAGGTGCCCATTGTCTGCATTTTCCCAGGTGTGAATTATGCTTTGCACCCTTTGTGGGAAACTTGGCATTCAAAGGGGTATAAAGAGGGGTTTAGTAGCCCACCCCCTTTGAGCTCCAATCACCTATACCTGCTGGCGGGTATCGATTGTCTCCCGAGGTCCGTGGGACGCCCAACCTCGCCCTACTTCTTCCCGAGGGATTGAGAGAAAGACGCTGGCCACGCCAAGTCTGGAACGCAGGGGTGAGAATTGTACAATTGTGCAATGTGTTTTCTTTATGTGTACACTTTAATTGTCACTCTGTTGTAAGTTTAGTTACTTTATTATAGTTTTCTTAAGTCAAGCTGCTTCGTTTCTATTGTAAACTGCCTTTGGTAAGGTGATTTAGCTATAAACTTTGGGAATAAGTGGGGTGCCCTCATTCACTTATAAATATATATATATATACTGAACCAAGTTTCTTTATTTCTTTTCTCTTCCTTTCTCCTATAAATAAGCCAGTGCATGTCAAGCTTCTGACTTGAACCCGTGCTGCTGTACCCGAACCGAACACAAACAAAAGAACTTCAGCCGGTCAAAAGGGACAGGTATAGGAAGAGCTTGGGCGTTTTGGATCGTGTCACTTCCAGGGGACAGATCCGTTGGGGCACCTCTCAGCCTCCCCAGGCTGCCCGCTGCGAAGGGATTTCTGTATCCTAGCAGCTAAAATCTGAGCTCTTTCTATAAACTCGGGGCGTCTGAGAGCCTGTTGGCTGCCCTCTGCGACGGAACCCCGGTCCTAGCAGTAAAGTCACAGACGTTAAACTATTTTTCGGGGCACCCTCCAGCCTCCTAGGCTGCCCACTGCAATGAGACTTTGCGTCTCAGCAGTTGAAGACTTGGGTGTAACACACACGCACACACTGCCCTGACCATTTCGGCTGACAGTCCCACAGTTTGCTGGGTCGGGAACAGGCCCGGCTTCCTCCTGTCCTGTTCAACTTCAAACAGCCACCGCCAAAGTAGCAACAATTTAAGAAGATAAGAACAGCCAAGCTGGGTCAGACCAAAGGTCCATCCAGCCCAGGGTCCTGTCTGCTCACAGTGGCCAGTGCCTGGTGCCTCTGAGGGGATGAACAGAACAGGGACTTTTCACTTGATCCACCCCATCACCCATTCCCATTCCCAAACAGAGGCTAAGGACACCATGTCCACCCATCCTGGCTAATAGCCACTGATGGACCTAACCTCCATGAATGCACCGAGTTCTTTTTTTTAACCTTTTTATAGTCTTGGCTTTAACATTATCCTCTGGCAAGGAGTTCCACAGGTTGACTGTGCTCTGTTGCTGCCTATTAATTTCATTGGGTGACCCCTAGTTCTTGTGTTATGAGAAGGAGTAAATAACACTTCCTTATTTACTTTCTCTACACCAGTCATTTTATAGGCCTGTCATATTCCCCCCAGAGCCATCTCTTTTCCAAACTACAAAATCCCAGTCTTTCAAATCTCTCCTCATACAGCAGCTGTTTCAAACCCCTGATCATTTTTGTTGCCCTTTTTTGAACATTTTCCAATTCCAAGATATATTTTCTGAGCTGAGGCAACCACAGCTGTACGCAATATTCAAGATGTGGGCGTCCCATGGATTTGTATAGAGGCAATGTGACATTTCCTGTCTTATTATGTATCCCCCTTCTTGCTGATTCCCAACAATCTGTTGGCTGCTGTTGCATATTGAGTGGATGTTTTCAGATAACTATTCACAATGACGCCAAGTACTGTCCTCCAGTCATCAGGGACAGAAGCTGATTTAAATGAGAGGTTACAAACCACAGTTTGTAGTTCTACAAAGTGGCGGGACTCCAGCTCTTTGGCTTCCTATGCTGCCAGGGCTGGGGCACAAACAGCAGCTTTGCCTCTTGATCCTTAGACACACTGGAGCTGGCAATTCTCCTTTGCACATTTTAAAAATACTTTTTTGCTGCATCTCTGCACTTCCAGGAATAGGCTGGGACTGAGAATGCCACAACTCCCTGAGTGAGGGTGTTCTCCCGACAGGAAGCAGCGATTAGCACAAACCGCTGACTTGGGAGATCTCTGTTACACCTTCAGGAGCTACATTTTAGTGTAGACACGTAGGGTGCGTCTGTACAGCACCCTTACCTTGAAATAAGCTACGGAATTATGCAAACTGCACAGCTTATTTTGAGGTCATTTTGAAATAGCTTATTTCAAAATTTGGTGCAAATTTCAAAATAAAGCACTATTCTGACAAGTCCCTTAACCCTCCTGGAACAAGGGTCACAGGGGTGCCAGAATAGCGTACCCATTATTTTGAAATAACAGGTGCATTTAAAGATGCAGAATTGCTATTTCAGGATAATTCCAGTGTCCCAAATAGTCCCACTGTCTAGACATAGCCTTACAGAGTTAGGTCGATGTAACCTGCTTTACTTCAACCTAACGGTAGCATAGTAGTCCAGGACTTGCTGCTTTCAATACTTTTACATATTCGGTTTCCACTTACACAGACCACTTCAGTTATTTTTGGTAGAACACAGAATGATTATATCAGTTACATAACAGCCCCCTTGTCCCAGCCGTGGCGTCTGCCACATCGCAAGCCCCATTTTCACGGTGAAAAAACAACAGAATGCTGAGAGAAAAGGACTTGAGAGTGGTCTACAATGTTCCTGCTAATCTCTTCTATCCATGTGCAGATGTTTTCCATCTGTGTGAGGAAAAAACTGTATGTGCACCGGGGCATGTGCGAATAAAACCTAGCTGTGGGCGCTCTGCTAATCAGCTGGTTGGCATGTGAATCTCTCCCGAGCAGCCACAGAAACGCCCAGCTTACAGGGAACACTGGTGCTCGGGGATGGAGAGGTTTGCATCGCTGAAGCTCTGACAAGTGTTCTAAAAAGGGCCCATGGGGCAATTCCTGTGTGGCTAAGACAAGTGGATTGTCTAGTCCGGTATCCCAATGCCAAGAGTGGCCTCTATCAGGTGCAGCAGAGGAAGGGGAAAGAGACCCCCTAACGGGCAATTATGGAATAACCAAAATCTGTACACCCCTCCAGTTAGCTCACCTGAAGGATGGCATGGCTCCACAACGGACGTTGCCCAGGCCCAGCGACGGGCCGCCGCTGCTCTCACAGTGACGGAAAGGGGTTTTCCATCACCATAGTCAATCCGCCCCTGAGTGGCGGCAGCTAGGTGGATGGAAGAATTCTTCTGTTGGCCTAGCCGTGTCTATTCTGGGGCTTAAATTGGCTCAGCTTCATTGCTCAGTGGGTGTGAAATTTTCACATCCCTGAGCTTTGTCAGCCAAGGTTTTAGATATAGGCAAGGCCTTGCTTTTACAAAGGTGCGTCTATAGTACAGCAGCAGATCTAGAACCGCTGTAATGCTGCGGGGTAGATGCTTCCTCTTTTGATGGAAGGGATTTTTCTGTTGAGTTAATCCACCTCTCCAAGAGGTGGTAGCTTGGTTGGCCAGCTACATCCATTGACTGTCCGGAGTGATCTAGCAAGATCACTCTAAAGTTGTAGGTGAGGAGTAGGCCACAGACTGTTAGCCTTAAGCAAAGATCGGTCCCAATCACCTCTGACCATCTCACAAAACTTTGGGAATGTTCTGACTCCAGCTCCAAATTCCATGACTCAAGACTGGCTGTAGTTGGGAGTAAGCGGCTGTTCTATTGCTGAAGCAACAAAATACAATACAATGGAAAGCAAAACCTTTTTGGAATATTTTCTGCTGATGACTCGACTCGCCTGTGAGGCAGAGCAGAGACACAGCATTCCCGCAGTGGAGTTCTGCTCCCACAGCACCTCGCACAGAACTTGTCACAGGTGCAAGGTCTGGGCTGGGATTCTGAGAAAGGGCAGAAAAGCAAAGGGCGTGTGTTAGAATGGAGTTGTCAGCTGCATGCTGGGGCAGCTTGAGTTGTGGTATGTAAAAGATTGCTCAGGTTAAATCTCACGTAGCCCCAAGACATGGGCCCTTCAGGTAGACATCTTGCATCTTGCCTTCGGTGGTGCCCGGACATTCTCCTGCTCTATAATCTCAGCCCGTGTCCTCCCCGTACAATGTTGGTCTTCCCAAGCCTGGTCCCAACCACCTAGCTGGGGAGAACAGCTGCTGACATTTTTCATCCCACAGCTGGCTAAGATAAGGCCTTTGTAATTAACATAATTCCTTGGTTACCCAGTCAGGGCTGGGGTGCAATCCCTGAGCGTAGCGCGAAAGTCTGCACTCCGCTCTCTGACCCTGCAGACTCTTTCTTGGAGAGGACATCTGAGAGCCGGTGCTGGGGCGGGGACCACAGAAGATACCCTGGGTGTTCCTACACAGAGCATTGTCCGACACCTGCTCTCCCCTGTTGGAACAATGGGTAAGTGCAGCTGCAGGCTTAGCAAGTGGCATTAGCTCCCAGCAGGAGTCCAGCAGAGCCTTCTGGCAGGGAAAGGGTTATTCCAGACTCCTGTTGCTCTGAGTACAAATGGAGCTTGCAGATGGACGGGTAGTAACAGTGTCTGGCTGGCAGCTGCACTTCCTGTCTGCCCAGTGAAGGCATAATGTGCTTAATAACAGCTCCAGGCATGTGGCGTTGAGCTGACTTCATGCCTGTTTGCAGTGTTGTTTATTTCCCTATTTCTTTGTGAACAACAGCAGCAAGTTCCCCTCATTTCTGCGTTTCCTTACTTCATCTGCCACGTCCAGGGCTGCCTCCAAACCATTGCTGAGAAACTCCCCTGGCCTTTGCGCCATGAGTTACACAGCTGGCTCCAGCCTTCTAGCAGCAGCAGGCCCCTCACAGACTCACGTTGGTAAACATCTCACCGTCCACAAAGACACCCCACCATTGCATGCCCGGTCACCCTCTCCTAGGCTGTGTCTAGACCACATGCCTCTGTCGGCAGAGGCATGTAGATTAGACACATAGGCAAAGGCTTCATTTAAATTTACATGGCTGCCGTCTTCTCTTTTCCAAACTAAACAAGCCCAGTTCCTTCAGTCTTCCCTCCTAGCTCATGTTTTCTAGACCCATTAATGTTTTTTTTTAATTTTTTGCTCTTCTCTGGACTTTCTCCAATTTCTCCACATCTTTCCTGAAACACTATGCCCAGAACTGGACACAATACTCCAAATGAGGCCTAATCAGCACAGAGCAGAGCGGAAGAATGACTTCTTGTGTCTTGTTCACAACACTCCTGTTAATGCAGCCCAGAATCATGTTTGCTTTTTTTTTGCAAGTGTCACCCTGTTGACGCATATTTAGCTCGTGGTCCACTCTGATGCACAGATCCCTTTCTGCAGGACTCCTTCTTAGATAGTCACTTCCCATTCTGTGTGCGTGAAACGAATTGTTCCTTCCTAAGTGGAGCACTTTGCATTTGTCCTTATTGAACTTCATCTTATTTACCTCAGACCATTTTTCCAGTTTGTCCAAATAAGTTTGAATTCTGACCCTCTCCTCCAAAGCACTTGCAACCCCTCCCAGCTTGGTATCATCTGCAAACTTATCAGTGTACTCTGTGTGCCATCATTTAAATCGCTGATGAAGATACTGAACAGAACTGATCCTAAAACAGACCCCTCCTGAACCCCACCTGTTATGCCTTCCAGCATGACTGTGAACCATTGATAATTACCCTCTGAGAAAGGTTACCCACCTCACAGTAGCCCCATCTAAGTTGTATTTCCCTAGTTTGTTAATGAGGTCATGAGACACTGTATCAAATTGTTTACTAAAGTCTAAATATACCAGATTTACCATTGCCTCCTTATCCAGGCTTGTTATCCTAGCACAGAAAGCTGTCAGGTTGATTTGACATGATTTGTTCTCTACTAATCCATGCTGTTACTTATCACCTTATTTTTATTATCTTCCAGATGTTTGCAAATGTATTCCTTAATTATCTGCTCCATTATCTTTCCTGATACAAAAGCTACGCTGAGTAGGCTGTAATTCCCTGGGTCATACTTATTTCCCAGTGTATACACAGGCACTAGATTTGCCCTTTTCTAGGCTTCTGGAATCTCTGTTGTATCCCATGACTTTCAAAGATGACAGATGACGGCTTCCCCTTACACCATTTATTCCACACCTGGATGGAAAAGATTAAAAATTGGTCATCAGGTCCAAGGGGGGCATCTTGTCATTTCTTGGCACCTCTAAGTCTCTTCCTCCTCCCTCGGCTATCCGGGTCTGTGGATGGCTTTCACACTTGGCTCTTCCTATGCACCCATTCCTCCCTCACACGCACTAGAATGACACAGCTTCTTTCTAGCACGTGGCTACTGTCACATTCTGCGCATCACACGCGTTTCCACACAGCAAAGGGTCGCTGCAGAAACTGGCTCACAATAAAAGAAATAAACCTAAGGGCAAAAGTGTGACCATAATGGATCTTTTGGTCTTTTTGCGCTTTAGCACTGGGTAAAGCCCAGAAAGCTCAGCTGAGGCAACCAAAATGATGAGGGGCTGGAGCACATGACCTACGAGGAGAGACTAAGGGATTTGGGTTTGTTCAGTCTGCAGAAGCGAAGAGTGAGGGGGGATTTGGTAGTAGCCTTCAACTTCCTGAAGGGAGGTTCCAAAGAGGATGGAGAAAGGCTGTTCTCAGTGGTGGCGGATGGCAGATCTAAGAGCAGGTTGGTCTCAAGTTACAGTGGGGGAGGTCTAGGTTGGAAATTAGGAAAAACTATTTCCCTAGGAGGGTGGTGACGCACTGGAATGGGTTACAAACATCTGCTCGTCCCTTGAGCAGCCCCGCACACACAAGGAAACCAGCTGCCATTTCCAGCGGATCCGACACAGCTGACACCCAGCGCACACTCGCCACACAGCGTAGACCAGACAGCCGACGGGGTGGGGTGCTGAGCAGCTTCAGGAATGCAAGCAGGCCGTGCTGGCCACTGGGTTAAATGATGCAGGGGGAAAAGTGAGCAGCCTGCCTGTTGTGTTACGTGCACATGTCCAGGCCCCTGGTTAAATAAATAACCAAAGAGCAGTGTTTTCTCCTGCAGAGCGTCTGTCTGTCTGTCTTGTAATAATGGCAAATGAGGCCCTGGCCCACGGATTGTTCCAGCTGTCAGGGCTCCATCCCAACCAAGGCAGCTCCCCGGAGAGCACCAGGTCCGGGGCGGGGTGGGGGGAGCCCGGTGTGCCCCGTACCCGCAAGCTACGCGCGTGCGGCTGCTTGGGAGATTCCTTTGCCACCCAGCTGAGTTGCAGAGCGCCAGCAGGCAGGTTTTGTTTCTCTCAGTGGTGCACAGCCACATGTGTGGGGGACACGTGTAGCTGTGTGCCTTGCCCTGGGAAAGCCTGCCTTGGAAAGGGTAGAAAATCGGAAGTCCCTCGGCCAGCAAGGCTGGAAATCTCCTCCTCCCAGCGTGCCTCAGAAGGGTGGGGGCTTCCAGGAACAGCACTGAACTCTTCTATAAACACAGAAAGCAGCTTCCAGGCAGCTCACTTAGCGCTCAGCACCCTGCCTTTCCTGTGGGACGGAGCCGTCTGAGCCCCCGGGAAGCGGTGACCCCAGCCCCATGGCTCAGCTTCTCTTGCTCCTGGCCTGGGGTGTGCTGACAACTCTGACAGGTAAGGGACTGATCGCCCTCCCACACAGCCGCTAGTGTGGCTGCTGGCATCCACCACACTGTATGCGTGTGTCTACTAGTGTGCGTGTGTCTGTGTGTCCCGACATGTCCGCTGTGTGTGTGTACACAGCCTGTGTGACTACAGTATGTGTGTGTGTGCCTCCACCGGTCACTTGTGTGTGTGTTTCAACAGTCTGTGTCTGCGTTTGTCCACTGTGTCTCTGTGTATGCGTGTGTGCTAAAAGTTTCCAGACACACAAACCATATTCCACTCTTGTGAATCCTGTTGCTATGCTGCCCTTGCCCTCCCCCAGAGTCACTCGGGGCCCACGCTGGCAGCAGAGAGTGGGATCAGGGCCCGTGTGTGAGGCTGGTGAAGGGCGGGATCTCCAGGGGCTGAGCTCCTCCCTTCCTGTGTGTTTCGCATGCTGCTTTGCCATGCACATGCCCTAGAGACTCAACGTGACGGGCGGGTTTCAGGGGCCGTGCAGGGCTCGTTCGAGGTGCACGTCTCGCCGGAAGCCCCCGTGGTGGAGCACGGAGGGTCCGTCTGGATAAACTGCAGCCACACGTGCGAAGATCCTGCTGCCCCGGGGGGCCTGGAGACCTCGCTCGCCAAAGCCAGCTCAAAACATGGACCCAGCTGGGTGGCCTTTCACCTCGTCAATATCCAGGAATGGGCATCGGCCCCTGTGTGCCACTTCGTGTGCCGAGGAGATTCGAGGCGTGCAACCGCAGCCCTCTCTGCTTACCGTAAGTGCCCCGGGCTCCCAGCTCTTGCCCCACTGAGACCTTCTGGCTGCCCTCAATGGGGCACTGACACCATCTGGCCCTGGGCAGAGGACTGGCTGCTTTAGGGAGCAGGAAATGGGGCACGGGCCTTTCCCCGCAAGGGACGCTGGCTCCGACCCACTGAGCCAGGCGGCGCCTGCGTGGAGCTGCCCTCTGGCAGCGGTTGGGTGGGACGAGTTGCTGGGCCTCACTGGAGGCAGCCATCCACGTCCAGACCTCCTGCCCATTAGCACTCCTGCCAGCCGGGCGGCAAGTCTGCGCGTGGCTCTGGCCGCCAGTGGGTCCCCTCCGGGGCAGGACTCTGCTCGTGGGGAGCTTCCCTGGGGCTCCGCCTGCCTGGGGTGCAGCGATGCACGTTCCAGCACCTTTCCGCAGCCCCCGGGTCATAAGGGAACCAATTAACCCACCTTTGGGTCCTTCCTCCTCTGCCTCCAGGGGCGCCAGAGCAGGTGGTGCTGGAGCCGCTCCCAGTGATGGAGGTGGGCCGGGCCTATAACCTAACGTGCTGGGTTCTGAGCGTGGCTCCCGTCAAACACCTCACCGTGACCCTCTGCCAGGGGGGCTGGACCCTGCACACGGAGACCTTCCAGCACCACACCGGGGCCGAACCCAGCAACATCACGGTGACCCAAGAGATAACCCCTCTGCGATGGGACCATGGGCAGCAGGTCAGCTGCCACGCGGACCTGGACCTGACACTGCATGGGCCGCTTATCCAAAAGAGCAGCTCTGCCATGGAGCTCCAGGTGTATGGTGAGTCCCTGCATGGTCCGGGCACCAGCCCCCGCTACTGGTGCCAGACACTGCTCAGCTGAGCGCCAGACACCGCTCCAGACAGGTACAGACACCGCTCCGGCCGGGTACAGACACCGCTCCGGCCGGGTACCAGACACCGCTCCAGACAGGTACAGACACCACTCCGGCCAGGTACAGACACCGCTCTGGCCGGGTACCAGACACCGCTCCGGCCGGGTACCAGACACCGCTCCAGACAGGTACAGACACCGCTCTGGCCGGGTACCAGACACCGCTCTGGCCGGGTACCAGACACCGCTCTGGCCGGGTACGGACACCGCTCTGGCCGGGTACGGACACCGCTCCGGCCGGGTACGGACACCGCTCCGGCCGGGTACCAGACACCGCTCCGGCCGGGTACCAGACACCGCTCCGGCCGGGTACAGACACCGCTCCGGCCGGGTACAGACACCGCTCCGGCCGGGTACCAGACACCGCTCCGGCCGGGTACCAGACACCGCTCCGGGCACCAGATACCACAAACTGGACACCAGACACCGCTCCAGCCGGGTACCAGACACTGCTCCGGCCGGGTACCAAACACTGCTCCGGGCACCAGATACCACAAACTGGACACCAGACACCGCTCCAGCCGGGTACCAGACACCGCTCCGGGCACCAGATACCACAAACTGGACACCAGACACCGCTCCAGCCGGGTACCAGACACTGCTCCGGCCGGGTACCAAACACTGCTCCGGCTGGGTACCAGACATCGCTCAGCTGGGCACCAGACACTGCTAGGCCGGGCACCAGACACCACTCAGGCCGGGCACCAGACACTGTTCTGGGTGCTGGCAGCTCAGCAGAGTCATGGCAGTTGCCAGCACTGCCCAAGCGCCAGGCTCCCATTGGCTTTTTCTGACTCCCCAGATGCATGCACCCCTGCCCACCAAGGGGGCGTTCAATGCTCCCCTGCCAGGGTGGATTCCCTGCTGTCCTGAGCCCACTGCTGGTCCCAGCTTGCGGTCTGAGATATCTGCTCCTCTATAGGGTTTTTAGCGACTAGTCCCCAGTAAACATAAGTTTATCAGGTTGCTGACTGGAGTATCGACTCCTCACTTTCGCAGAGCCCTAGGGTGGCTCCCGGAGCTAGCTTGAGCTGGGACTGCTCAGTCCCATCTCGAGCTGGCTCCTGGAGCTACCTTGCTGTGGCTCTGCAGAGCAGCACTTAGCGACTAATCGTAGTCCATACAAATTGTGGCAACTGCACGATTATCCAGATAACCACATTTTAACGTCCTTACTCCCCGGGGGTTGAGAAAACCAGGCTCACCCCTCGTGCAGACTGAGGTGTCTCCTACTCTTTGCACTACTTGCTAGTCCCAGCCAGCACCACCAGGCCCAGCTACCCATCCCCTGCCATTGGGGCTGGTGTCTCATACCCAGTGCACGCCAGGGCAGGGTTCCCAGCTTTATAAAGGGCTGCCCGCCAGCACCCAGGCCCTGCCTCGAGGGGGACGTACGGTCACATTCCCAAAGGGATGGGCTTATGGGTGCCATTTATGGGGGGTTGAGGGGGGCAGTAGTCCCTCCTCCTGAGTTTGCATCCCTGGATTTCACACTCGAGCTCTGCTTAAAGCTGCATGCCCTGACTCCAGAGGCAGTTCTGAAATGCAACAGTGTGAGCTGCTTGCAGCTTTGCCTTTGTGGCAGGGAGTTTATCATCAAAAGAGGAAGACAGATGATTAAGAATAGCAAAAAAACGATCATTCAAGTAATTAAGAGACTGTTAGATCATCATGAAAACATCGCCAGGTACTTAAAAGCATGGGGAGGGGGGGAAGAGAAGAAGTAGCAAGGAGTGTTCTGCTGGGATTTGAATTTGGACTAGTACTGTTAAACTGTTAAAAATGTTCTTGAAAAGGGGGTAAATAGTGAGATGACAAAATTTGCAGATGATACAAAATTACTCAAAGCTGACTGCAAAGAGTTACAAAGGGAGCTCACAAAACCAGGTGACTGGGCAACACAAAGGCAGATGGAAGTCAGTGTTGATAAGTGCAAAGTAATGCGCATGGAAAAATATAAGCCCAACTATAGATGCAAAAATGATAGGGTCTAAAATAGCTGTTACTGCTCAAGAAAGAGATCTTGGAATCCTTGTGAATAGTTCCCTGAAAACATCTGCTCAACGTGAAGAGGCAGTCTTTAAATACAAACAACCCCCCTTCCCCCCCACAAAAAAAAACTTAACAGAATATTGGGAATCATTAGGAAAGGAATAGAGAATAAGACAAAAAATACCTTATTGCCTCCATATAAAGTCATGGTATGCCCACATCTTGAATACTAGTGTAGGCAGATCTGGTCACCCATTCTAAAAAAAATCTACTGGATTTGGAACAGGTACAGAAAGGGCAACAGAAATGATCAGGGGTGAGGAACAGCTTCCATATGAGAAGAGATTAAAAAGACTGGGACTTTCCACGTGGAAAAGAAATGACTAAAGGATGGGGGAAATGTGAGAGGTCTAGAACATCATGAACGGTGTGGGAACATAGACTATGAACTGTTATTTACTCCTTCACTATCATAACATAAGAAGCTGACCCAATGAAATGTATAGGAAGCAGTTTTAAAACAAACACAATTATTTTTTCACAATTAACCTATGGAACTCTTTGCTGGGAGATGATGGAAAGGCCCAAAGTGTAATAGGGTTCCACTAAGAACAAAATAAGTTCAAGGAGCACAGCTCCATCTACTAGTCAGAATGGGCAGGGGTGGGGTCTCGACCTTCTGTTTGCCAGAAACTGGGAATGGGCGACAGGGGAGGGATCATAAGATGTTTGTCTCTTCTGTTGATGCCTTTCTGAGGCACCTGGCACTGGCCACTGTGGGCAGACAGGACACTGGGCTAGATGGACCTTAGGTCTCACCCAGCCTGGCTGCTCTGATCTTACACAGAGCTCAAATGTATCTGCCCCTGCTGTAACCCACTAGCCCTTTCCAGAGCTGAGAGCGAGCCCCGAGTCCTGACGGTCGGTCTCTCTCTCTCGCTCTGCACTTGGGAAGAAAGTAAGCCCGTATGACAACATGAAGGCTAACCAGTGTCCCTGAAGTGTCAGAGCACCTTAGCGTTGGAGCAAAGAGGGGATCCTATTCATGGGAATTCGATACAGAGCTCCTGTCAGTTACCTGCTAAGTTATCTCCAAACACAAACCTACAATCTTCCTGTGCCTCAGTAGCCCTGGAAAGAGGCAATCTGTGTGTGCGGGGGGAGGGGGGTGAATGGAATCGGTCCCCCACATTTGCTGCTTGGCTTGTACTGAGCACGCTCAGTAAGACGGTGGATGCCACTGTCCTCATCTGCCTCCTGCCCTCCCCCATGCTCTCATTCTCTCCCCACCCCATCAGGGCATGCACAGGTCGCCCCCCATACAAATCGGCAATGGCGCCCCTGGCTGGGCACAGGAACAAGGGCCAAGCGTAGGGCCTGACCCAGGATGGGACACTCCCCTCTGCTCACCTGTCAGAGGGAAGGGGGATTGTCGGACCCCCCAGCAGCATCACTGGGGAACTAGGCCTCCCACGGTGGCAGGCTGCTGCTTGCCCTTCAGGAGGATGGCTACTTCCCCCTCTGCAGTCTTTCCCACTCCGTGCCCCTTCCCCTCAGGGCCTGGCCTGGCCAGGGGGAGCAGGGCAGCATGCACTCAGGACGGGCCTTTGGTGACAGCAGCCATGTCTGGAGGAACCAGGCGCTAGATGGGGCGTGGATGGGGCTGCAGAGGTTGAAGGTGGGTGCGGTTTGGGGATGGAGAGGCAGTTAGACAGGGGATGGGCAGGTCACTAGAGGAGCGCCGAGGGGCAGGGAGATACCCCATGGGTCTGCAGGACTAGGAAGTGGGGACAACAGGGGATTAGACACACAGGTTTGGAATTAAATCTGGAGCAAAAGGCATCCCAGCCCCTGTTGCGGCCACATCCCTGGACTTCCTCACTGGACCCAAGTGGCTCCCTGTGCTTCTGCCCCCGATGCTTCTTCTCACCCACAGGCCCCCCAAGATCCGAGCTCCCCCTACATGGAGGTGGGTGGGCAGCAAGATGACCGCCCACTGTGGGGCAGCTGGGCCAACCCCGCCAGAGAGCTTGGTTCAACCTGCCTTAGGGGGACAGGCTGCACCCCACCGTCAACCATGGCCGGTCTGAGGGGCCTTAGCCCCATGATACAGTTGTCTGCTGTGTGTCTGAGTCCTGCGCAAGCGTGTATGTAGAAGTGTGCAGTGTTACTCGGTGCCCATGCTGGCAGCAGAGAGTGGAATTGGGACCCATGTGTGAGGCTGGTGAAAGGGCCTCCTGGCCCCGCCAGGGAAAAGAGGTCTCCAGGAGCTGAGCTCATCCCTTGCTGCGTGTCTCACATGCTGCTTTGCCGTGCACATGCCCTGGACACGCAGCGTGACGGGCGGGTTGGGCCGTTTCAGGGGCCGTGCAGGGCTCGTTCGAGGTGCACGTCTCGCCGGAAGCCCCCTTGGTGGAGCACGGAGGGTCCGTCTGGATAAACTGCAGCCACACGTGCGAAAATCCTGCTGCCCCGGGGGGCCTGGAGACCTCACTCGCCAAAGCCAGCTCAAAACATGGACCCAGCTGGGTGGCCTTTCACCTCGTCAATATCCAGGAATGGGCATCGGCCCCTGTGTGCCACTTCGTGTGCCGAGGAGATTCGAGGCGTGCAACCGCAGCCCTCTCTGCTTACCGTAAGTGCCCCGGGCTCCCAGCTCTTGCCCCACTGAGACCTTCTGGCTGCCCTCAATGGGGCACTGACACCATCTGGCCCTGGGCAGAGGACTGGCTGCTTTAGGGAGCAGGAAATGGGGCACGGGCCTTTCCCCGCAAGGGACGCTGGCTCCGACCCACTGAGCCAGGCGGCGCCTGCGTGGAGCTGCCCTCTGGCAGCGGTTGGGTGGGACGAGTTGCTGGGCCTCACTGGAGGCAGCCATCCACGTCCAGACCTCCTGCCCATTAGCACTCCTGCCAGCCGGGCGGCAAGTCTGCGCGTGGCTCTGGCCGCCAGTGGGTCCCCTCCGGGGCAGGACTCTGCTCGTGGGGAGCTTCCCTGGGGCTCCGCCTGCCTGGGGTGCAGCGATGCACGTTCCAGCACCTTTCCGCAGCCCCCGGGTCATAAGGGAACCAATTAACCCACCTTTGGGTCCTTCCTCCTCTGCCTCCAGGGGCGCCAGAGCAGGTGGTGCTGGAGCCGCTCCCAGTGATGGAGGTGGGCCGGGCCTATAACCTAACGTGCTGGGTTCTGAGCGTGGCTCCCGTCAAACACCTCACCGTGACCCTCCGCCAGGGGGGCTGGACCCTGCACACGGAGACCTTCCAGCACCACACCGGGGCCGAACCCAGCAACATCACGGTGACCCAAGAGATAACCCCTCTGCGATGGGACCATGGGCAGCAGGTCAGCTGCCACGCGGACCTGGACCTGACACTGCATGGGCCGCTTATCCAAAAGAGCAGCTCTGCCATGGAGCTCCAGGTGTATGGTGAGTCCCTGCATGGTCCGGGCACCAGCCCCCGCTACTGGTGCCAGACACTGCTCAGCTGAGCGCCAGACACCGCTCCAGACAGGTACAGACACCGCTCCGGCCAGGTACAGACACCGCTCCAGCCGGGTACAGACACCGCTCCGGCCGGGTACAGACACCGCTCCGGCCGGGTACCAGGCACCGCTCTGGCCGGGTACCAGACACCGCTCCGGCCGGGTACCAGACACCGCTCCGGCCAGGTACAGACACCGCTCCGGCCGGGTACAGACACCGCTCCGGCCGGGTACAGACACCGCTCCGGCCGGGTACAGACACCGCTCCGGCCGGGTACCAGGCACCGCTCCGGCCGGGTACCAGGCACCGCTCCGGCCGGGTACAGACACCGCTCCGGCCGGGTACCAGACACCGCTCCGGCCGGGTACCAGGCACCGCTCCGGCCGGGTACCAGGCACCGCTCCGGCCGGGTACCAGGCACCGCTCCGGCCGGGTACAGACACCGCTCCGGCCGGGTACAGACACCGCTCCGGCCGGGTACCAGACACCGCTCCGGCCGGGTACAGACACCGCTCCGGCCGGGTACCAGACACCGCTCCGGCCGGGTACAGACACCGCTCCGGCCGGGTACAGACACCGCTTCGGCTGGGTACAGACACCGCTCCGGCCGGGTACCAGACACCGCTCCGGCCGGGTACCAGACACCGCTCCGGCCGGGTACCAGACACCACTCCGGCCACCAGATACCACAAACTGGACACCAGACACCGTTCCGGCCGGGTACCAGACACTGCTCAGCTGGGCACCAGACACCGCTCCAGGCGCCAGATACCACTAAGCCGGGCACCAGACACCGCTCCAGCCGGGCACCAGACACCGCTCCGGCCGGGTACCAGACACCGCTCCGGGCACCAGACACTGCTCAGCTGGGCACCAGACACTGCTCAGCTGGGCACCAGATACCACTAAGCTGGGCACCAGACACCACTCCAGCCGGGCACCAGACACCGCTCCAGCCGGGCACCAGACACCGCTCAGCTGGGCACCAGACACTGTTCTGGGTGCCGGCAGCTCAGCAGAATCATGGCAGTTGCCAGCCTCGTCCAAGCGCCAGGCCCCCATCGGCTTTGTCTGACTGCAAATCCCTGCACCCCTGCCGACATTCACCCACGAAGGGGGCATCCAGTGCTCCCCAGCCAGGGCGGATTCCCTGCTGTCCTGAGAAAAGGCAAAGGGTAGCTGGTGCGGTGCTGTGTCTTGAAACTGGCTAGCTGGGGCACTTGGTTGCCGGTGGAGGGGCAGGGTGCTCCCAGCCCGGCTCCCTGGGCTCCCTACACGCTGCTGTGCTAGAAACAGACAGCCTAGCAGGTTAGAAGGATTTGGAGGGGGAGCATCTGGCTCTGCCCCAGCCAGTAGCCTCCTGCCCCTCTGCCACCATTGCGGGGGGAGGTCTGCAGCCACACTTACCCTAGTCACTGAGTGTTTGGGTTTTTTTGTTGACTGGGGAGCGAGGGCACAGTTCATAGCCTGCTCTCACTCCTGGCTGCAAGGGGAGGGCTGAGGAGGAAGGACACGGGCTGTGATCTTTGCCACCGTCCCGAGCCAGCAAACATTTAAAAAAACACTCAGTGATCAGGGGAAGTGCGGCTGCAGTCCCCCGCGAAATGTTGCCCCTGTCCCCCAGCACTTACGCCACCCTCTGTCCTGAGCCCTGGTTCAGCCTGCCCTTTGGAGGACAGGCTGCACCCCACCCTTAGCCCCATTTTACAGATGGGGAAGCTGAGGCCTTCTCGTGACGTTATGCGGTCTTGGCTCAGGCCAGGGTCACACTGGGTGCCATGGCACAGGCAGGGCTTAGCCCCAGGGCTCCCAGTCCAAGGCTGCTCCCTTGCACACAGGGCTCCGTGCTGCCCTAGTGTTAGCTGATGCTGCGGGGATGGGGGTCCTTTGCGCAGCCCTGGGACAGGCAAGAGATGGGGCTGCACAGCACAGGGCAGTGTAACCAACTCCCAACCTCACTTTCAGATGGGCCCAGGATGGACGACTCCAGCTGCCCCAGGAACCGGACCTGGGAGGTGGGGACGGAGCAAACCTTCTCCTGCGTGGCGCTGGGGAACCCCCCGCCGGCCGTGGTGTGCGCGAAGGATGGGGTGCCCTTCCGCACAGGGGTGCAATGGCGGGTCAGGAGCGAGGACGCCGGAACCTACCACTGCAAAGCCTCCAACGCGCACGGCACAGCCAGCCGGGAGGTGACCGTCCAGGTGAAGGGTAAGTGGCCTTTACTGTAGCTTCCAGCAAGCAACCTAGGGGGTGGGTCTGCAGAAACACCAAAGAGATTTAGGAGCTAAAGTGGATGGAATTCAAGTAAAAGCCCATTCGATTTTAATGGGATTTAGGAGCTCAAATGCCCCCAAACACCGCTGAGACCCCGTACAGGATCCCGGGCTGCCATTCCCTACCTGGCCCAGTGTCCCGTCTGGCCATTCCATCCATGCGGCAGATGTCTGCAGGCTGAGCCGGGGACCTAGCAACACTCTTGCCCTAGACTGAGCAGGGCTGGGTCCAGTGTCCTGCAGCCTGGCTGGTTTCTGGGTTAGCTCAGTCCCATATTAATGATGTGCAATATGGCAGAATCAAAGGACATCAGGGGCCTGTCATGCCAGGCACTGCACAGACCCTGACTGAGACCAGGGCCCCATCGTGCCAGGGGCTACCCAGGCCCCCCACCAAGACCAGGGTCCCAGTCTCCTGCCATCACTCCAGATGTACCCCAAGATCAGAGCACCTGCATGACTCTCCTTCGTCCCTTTGGTCATTTATCTCCTTAGGTTTTGGCTCCTCTTATTCGTCTCCTTTCCCGTGTGGTTATATCTCCGATTCCTAGTATCCTCAGCCCAGCCAGGATGGCCTCCCAGGCTGGCTCCTATTACCTTTCACCCTTCCCCCCTGTTCTGAGCCCAGCCATCCAGCCAGGGCAGAGAACAGGAGAAACCAGCACTGGAGCCCAGTAGGAAATGGATCAATCAGAGCCCTTTAATGGAGAGATCCAAGCCCCACGAGGCACAGAAAATTGGAAAAGTCCCCAGGGTCCCTGCCATGTTTGGGGAACCCCCTCCCCCAACCCCAAGCAGTGAGTCAGACTCATCCTTCAGCAGC
The DNA here is from genome assembly GCF_049634645.1 of Pelodiscus sinensis. Lineage (NCBI taxonomy): Eukaryota > Metazoa > Chordata > Testudines > Trionychidae > Pelodiscus > Pelodiscus sinensis. The sequence continues at coordinate 1,905,403 of NC_134726.1, forward strand.
TGGAAGGAGCAGCTCAGTGCTGACCCAGCCCTGCTGGCACCCCAGCATCCAGCCAGACAATGCCAAATGCCCATTAGGAACTGGGCAAATAACAGCACAAGCTGCAAGGCCAGGTCCACCCGGCGTGGCTCCTGCTGGCCACTGCACTACAACTCAGGAGCTGCGATGGGGGCTTCACCCATCAGGGAAACTGTCCACCCACATTAATCCAGGAGCTAAAATCACATGGCACCAAGTACAGGTCAGCTCCTGAGGAGGAGGCTGCAAAGCTCCCAGGGGCCTGATCCAACTGGTGCAAATAACGAATGTAAATACAGGTAGTCCCCGACTTACGTGGATCCGACTTACGTCGGATCCGCAGTTACGAACGGGGCTGCCCCAGAGTACACGGACTGTGGGACCTCGCGGTCCTGCCGCCCGTGTACTCTGGGGCTTTGCTCTGCGTCTCCCTGGTCTGCAGACCAGGAAGACGCAGAGCAAAGCCGCGGAGGGGCTCGGGCAGCGAGGCACCCCAGGCGCGCCTGGACTGCCCCGCCGCCGCCGGCTTCCCTGCGCTTTGCAAAGCCGCAGGGGGGCTCGGGCAGCGAGGCACCCCAGGCGCGCCTGGACTGCCCCGCCGGCTTCCCCGCACTTTGCAAAGCGGCGGGGGAGGGGGGGGACGGGGACGGGGGGGGGCGGGCGGCTCGGGCAGCGAGGCACCTCAGGCGCGCCTGGACTGCCCCGCCGCCGGCTTTCCCGCGCTTTGCAAAGCCGAGGGGGGGGGCTCGGGCAGCGGGGCACCCCAGGCGCGCCTGGGCTGCTCCGCTGCCGGCGTCCTCAGAGGCGCTCCCCATCTCCCTGGTCTGCTGCTCTCCAGCAGACCAGGGAGACGGGGAGCAAAGCCGCGGAGGACCCAGGCGGCGGGACCGCGGTGCATCTCGGTGCATCTCGGTCCGCCGCCCGAGTCTTCCTGGTCTGCTGGGGTGGGGGGGGCGCAGCTAGTACGCCCCCCCCCCAGCAGACTAGGCTTTTCTCCGGACGCCTGTGGCAGAGCAGCTGGGGTGCTGCCAGTTGGTCCCGCAGCGCAGCTCTGGACGCTACTGGTGCAACCCAGCAGCACCCCAGCTGCTCTGGTCCTGATTCAGCCGCTGCTGGTCATTTTCAGCAGTGGCTGAATCAGGACACCTGGGGCAGAGCAGATGGGGTGCTGCTGGGTTGCTCCAGTAGTGCCGAGGAGCGGCGCTACTGGAGCAACCCAGCAGCACCCCAGCTGCTCTGCCCCAGGCGGCCCCAAGTCAGCTTCTGCTGAAACTGACCAGCGCTGACTACAAGAAGCCTGAGGCAGAGTTTCTCTGCCCCAGGCTTCCTGGAATCAGCTGCTGATCAGTTTCAGCAGCAGCTGACTTGGGGACGCTTGGGGTTCTTAAGTTGATTCTGTATGTAAGTCAGAACTGGCGGTCAGTTTCAGCAGCAGCTGAATATGGATGCCAGTTCCGACTTACATACAGATTCAACTTAAGAACAAACCTACAGTCCCTATCTTGTACGTAACCCGGGGACTGCCTGTACTCTGAATATGACCCACCAGCTCTCCGTGGGGTTACTGGTGGGATCAAGTGGCCACCAAGTCATATCCCCTGCAAGACTTGGGAACCCAGAGGGGCCCAGAACAGCAAGGGTGTCATATTTGGGGGTGCTAGCCCTCCCGTCAATTTTGCACTGAGGCCTACTCACCCTAGCTCCAGACAGAGCTCAGAACTGCAACACAGAAGGCCTGAGTGGTTCCTTGTGATGAATTCGGAAGCTGGGAGCAGCACAGCTTAGGGGACAGGGAATTTATTTATACACAAAGGCAGGATGATTAAGATAACAAAAGGCTTGTCATTAAAGTAAATTAAGGATCATTAGATGATCCTGAAGCATTGCCCGGCACCCCAGTCAGAAGATAGGAAATAAAACCCTAGAAATAAATGGTGAGCCTGGGGAGAAGTAAATAGCGGTGTCCCCAGGGGTCTGTACGGGGACCAGAGCCGTTCAACACGGTCATAAATAATCTGGACAAAAGGGTAAACAGTGAGCTGGGAAAATGTGCAGAGGATACAAACTGTACTTGAGATAGTTAAGTCCAAAGCTGACTGCAAAGAGTTTCAAAGGGATTTCACAAAACTGGGTGACTGGGCATCACAATGGCAGAGGAATGCAAGGTAATGCATGCACATGGAAAAATATAACCCCAAATATACATATCAAATGAATGGGTCTAAATTAGCTGAACCCATCAATAAAGAGACGTAGGAGTCACTGTGGACAGTTGTCTGAAAACACCCGCTCCGTGTCTACTGGCAATCAAAAAAGCTGACAATGTTTGGACTTATTAGAAAAGGGATAGATAAGAACACAGAAAATACCACATTGCCTCTATATAAATCCATGCCACGCGCACATAGCGAATATTGTGCGCAGATTTGGTCAACCCATATCAACAAAGATATATTGGATTGGGAAAAGGGACAGAGAAGGGCAGCAGAAATTACTAGGAGTGTGAGGAGAGATTAAAAAGACTGGGACTTTTCAGTTTGGAAAAGAGAGGAGTAAGGGAGGGGACGTGCCAAGGTTTATAAAATCAGGAATGAGGTGGAAAAAATTGAATAAGGAAATGTTAGTTACTCCTTCAAATAAAACAAGAACTAGGAATCACTCAATGAAATTAAAAGGCAGCAGATTTAGAGCGAACAAAACAAAGTGTTTCTTCACAGTCCACATGTGGAACTCCCTGCCACAGGATGTTGTGAAGGCCAAAACTATAACAGGGTTCAAAAGTTCAAAAAGACATTTTCTCTCAATGGCTATTAGCCAGTATGGGCAGGGATCCAATACCATGCTCTGCATGTCCCTCACCTCTGTTTGCCAGAAGGTAGGAGTGGGTGAGGGGAAGAATCACTCAATAATTGCTGTGTTCACTCCCTCTGAAGCACTTGGCACTGGCCACTATCAGCAGACAGGATACTGGGCTAGATGGACCTTTTGTCTGACCCAGTCTGGCCAGTCTTATGTTCTTATATTCTGATGTTCTTGAGTTTCATTCTCTTAATCAGAGATAGAGATGCACAGATGTGGCTCCACACCCAGGTAATGATAATTCACACTGGGTTTGATAATAAACAAAAATGTCTTTATAAAAGTATAAAAGTAGGATTTAAGAGATTGCAGGTGAAAACAGACAGATCAAAGTGAGTTACTAAGTCCAAATAAACAAAACTTGCCAATTAAGCCTAATGCACTAACAGAGTTTGTTACAAATATATTTCTCACCTCTCTGCTTATTTCAGATAAATTCCTTTAAGTCAGAGCTAAGTTCTCGTCTGGCCTGGATCTAATGGCTCCTTGAATATTCTCTTGGCATGAGGAGGCTGTGTTCAAAAACCAAGTTGAAGATGACATTGATTGCTTCCCATTCCTTAAAAGGAATTTCCCAAGGGCAGGAACCCTTTGTTTTCTCTCCCCATCCTCATGGAAAAACAGCTACTTTCTGTTTCTTTTTCTTTCACTTCATGCATCTGACAAAGTAAGTTGCAACTCATGAAAGCTTATACCATAATAAAATGGTTAGTCTTTAAGGTGCAACTGGACTCCTTGTTTTTGCTGATGTGGTCTAACCTGGCTACCTCTCTGAAACTAGATTCAAAATGGATTTTAGCTCCACGTAGCATGGTCCCATGTCTTTGCAGGACCAACCACAGTTTGGGTTTACAGGAAAAACGAAGCCATTCACAGATTGTTATCTTCAGCACCGGGCCATTAAGCCCCTAAGTACCACTAATGGTTCCCAATATAAATTCTAGAATAATAAGCAGGTTTACACTTCATATTTCTAACTTCACATACAAGAGCAATACATGGCCATAAATGGAATAGACACATTCAGGGGATCACAGGCTCTTGAACAATAAGTTACTCGACCTTCTGTGCATAAAGCATATTCCAATTTTGCACATTCCTATTCAAAACCATATTTCTGTACAAAATAAAGGAGTGACACCGTTTCAAAGCAGGAGCAGATGGGGACCAGCAGCTGGGCCAGCGGGCACTGGCAGTGCATCCTTGCAACAGGCATGTGTGGCTTCCTCCTCACTGTCCTCTTCCTGCTGTGCCCAGTCACTCTATCCCCATCCCATTGCTCCCCCAAATTGCCCCCCTGTGGCAGGGTGCCTCCTGCTCCAGGCGCTGTACAGAGAAAAGTGCCTGGTTAGATCATTCAGCTCACCAGCACCCTGGCTGTCAGGCTCCTTCCTTCCCCTGCTGCCTCAGGCTGGGCCGGCACCCAGGGAGAGCTCAAGCCTTCTGGCCCAGAGCACTGGCCTGGAGGAGCAAAGTCCTGCATGTGCCAAAGCCCCACACAGCACTGGTCTGGGGAAGCTTCTCCACCCCCCACAATTCCCCGTAAGCTGGGTGCTTGTGTAGCTGCTCAGGAAAGAATCAGATGCCACCCAGCTGATTAGCAGAGAGCCTGCAGCTAGGTTTTCTGTTTCTATTGGTGGTGCACATTCACACAGCCTTTGGTGCACATACAATTTTATTCCACCCACGGAGGGAACATTGATGGGGAGGAGGCAATTTCCATTTCCATTTGTGCCCCAAATGTGCAGGTCCCCAGACAAGGGAGCTTAGCACCCTCTTCACATACTGCCCTCCTCCCAAAAGTCCTGCCCCCGGGCAGTGTGGGGCTGCTGTGTCCCTTGAGCACCACTTGGAACAATTTAGCACAGTCCTCCTGTTCTGTATTTCCTCACAATTATCAACATTGGTAGCCATATTTCAGCTCTCCCGGCATTTAATAACACCTAGCTGGGGCTGGATCACAAATGAAGCTGATCACACTGAGCAAAATACCACTTCATCTGCTGAACATCTAACGCATCCAGCAAAGCAAGAGCAAACTGTGTTTACACAGCCACACCCAGGGTTTCTCTCCCATTCCAGCTGGCTGTCAGGGACGCATTCCTTCAGCGCCTGCTTACGTCAGTACAACCGTATCCCCAGTGTGGAATAAGAGTGTCCACACAGGGAGTTAGTGTGCGGCGGCTATTCAGCCATTGCTCTTCTAGGTGGTTTTTCCATGTAGACTGTCCCTAAAATATTGATTAATACCTTGACATTTGAATGTAAAATGCTGGAGCCCATTAAGTCATGGTTTTCCCCTCTGGAGGGACTCCTGGAAATTGTGATTTTTCAGGCAATTGTGCAGGTTCCCTGAAAGACTGTAAATGATTGTGTTATGCAATCCTTGACACTGGATACGGCAATAGGTTTTTGTTGGACCGCTGGGCAGCCAGAGTGTGTGTTTCTGCTCCTAGCCCCGTCTGGAACATTTACAGCTGTTCCTACACTCTGTGTTACAGGGCTGATCTACACGTAACATTTATTGTGGGCAGGGGTGTGAAAAATCTACATGTGTGACTAATGCAGGTGTGACGCCCTACCCCCATTGTGTCAATGGCAGAATGTTTCCTCTCATCTAGCTACTGACATCTGGGGAGATGGTGTTGCTACTCCGTGGAAACCCCCACTTGCTGGTATAAACTGTGCTACATATGACGTTATGCTGCACGGGTTTCCCTAAAGCAGACCTTCCCTTAGTTAGACTTCATGTAGAATCAGAGACTCCTAGGGCAGGCAGAGACCTCAGGACTCACCAAGTCTAGCCCCCTGCCCAAAGCAGAACCAACCTCAACTCAACCATCCCAGCCAGGGCTTGGTCAGGCCGGAACTTGAAAATCTCCCTAGGGACCCCATCCCAGTGCTTCCTCATCTTCCTAGGGAAATAGTTTTTCCTAATATCCAACCTAGACCTCCCGCCCTGGAACTTGAGCCCATTGCTCTTTGTTCTGCCATCCGCCCCCACTGAGAACAGCCTCTCTCCAGCCTCTTGGGAAACCCCCTGCAGGAAGTTGAAGGCTGCTCTCAAATCCCCCCTCACTCTTCTCTTCTGCAGACTAAACAGACCCAAATCCCTCAGTCTCTCCTCAGAAGTCATGAGCCCCAGTCCCTGAATAATTCTGGTTGCCTTCCGCTGGACTCTCTCCAATGCACCCATGTCCTTCCTGTAGTGGGGGGGCCCAGAACTGGATGCAACACTCCAGATGTGACCTCACCCATGCTGAATAGAGGGGGATAATCACTCCCCTAGAGCTGCTGGCAGTGCTACTAATGCACATCATTACAGATTTAAAAGAACTAATACATAAAGCCAGAACACTGACTCCCGTTTAAAAAGATGTAATCCAGCATCCAGTGCTCTCTGGGATCGAAACTCCTTTAAAAACCCAAATGAGCCCCAGCTACATTATTACCACACCTATGAAAGCAGTTATTATAGTAACAGCTGCAGCATGCAAAGACAGCAAACACTGTTCCCAGCACTGGGTACCTCCTGGCAGCCATCGCTCAGTGTGCACACAAGGGAAGAAAGAAAAAGGCAAGCTGATGCATTTAGCAATCTGCCAGGTGAAATGCACCAAAATGACCAAGGCGGGGTCATTTTTATGCTTAGATGAGGGCATCACAAGAGGGGTAAGTCAAAAGAATCAGCCATTTTTGAAAACAGAGAGCAAGATGGGCAGCAGGCTTTTGTTCAGACTGAAGTGGAATTTACTAACAATGTGAAGGACTGTTGAGAGCAGGAGCAAAATTATGAACATGGAATGAGATCAAGGCTGCGTGACACTTGGCAAACAGAACGCAAGTGCTTTCCAGAGTCTACTTACAGAACTATGTCTTTTATTTTCCATTGTCTGTAATCTCTTCTCAGAAATTGAAAAAGGGGAAGAAGGAGGACCTGAGGAATTATAGATCAGTCAGCCTAACTTTGATACCTGGAAACATACCGGAACAACTTCTGGAAACAATCAGTTGGGAAGCACCGAGAAGAGAACAGGGCTATGAGGAATAGCAAACGGACTTGTGAAGAGCAAGTCATGCCAAACCAACCTAAGGGTATGTCTACACTACCCCGCTAGTTCGAACTAGCGGGGTAATGTAGGCATACCGCAATTGCAAATGAAGCCCGGGATTTGAATTTCCCGGGCTTCATTTGCATAAGCGGGGCGCCGCCATTTTTAAATCCCTGCTCGTTCGAACCCCGTGCCGCGCGGCTACACGTGGCACGAACTAGGCTTCCTAGTTCGAACTACCGTTACTCCTCGTGGAATGAGGAGTAACGGTAGTTCGAACTAGGAAGCCTAGTTTGAACTACGTAGTTCGTGCCGCGTGTAGCCACGCGGCACGGGGTTCGAACGAGCGGGGATTTAAAAATGGCGGCGCCCCGCTTATGCAAATGAAGCCCAGGAAATTCAAATCCCGGACTTCATTTGCAATTGCGGTATGCCTACATTACCCCGCTAGTTTGAACTAGCGGGGTAGTGTAGACATACCCTAATTTCCTTCTTTGACAGGGTTACTGGCCTAGTGGGCAAGGGAAGCAGTAAGGCAAGTTAGACTTTTCACACAGCTTCACATGACATTCTCGTACACAAACTAGGGAACTGTGGTCCAGGTGACATTCCTGTACTGTGGGTGAGCCCAGCCAGATCCACTTGTGAATAGTCAATTACTTGCAGGGAGCGATGAGGAGGCAGTTTATTAGCTAAATGGACCTCTGGGCTTTACTACAGGGCAGAGAGAGGTCAGGCTGGCAACTGGACCCTTGTGCAAGGCCTGGAACAAGGGCCTAAGGAGGAAAAGCGATTCCAGGGAAACCAGCCTGGCCCCAGTGCTCTACGCCAGAGGGGAGAAAGACTCACAAGAGTGGCCCAGGAGGGTCTGAAGAGAAGCCCCAAAGAGCAGAAGAATATTGTTGAGACTTTTTAGTTTGGACTTCTTGGTTTCTGACATGGCTGGAGGACTCAGATACTTATCCAGAACTGAAGGGTGCATGGAGAGCTGAGGAGACTCTCAACAGGGAAGGAAACTGAGGCAGGGATTATCAGTCACACCACGCTCAGCCAGCAGGGACTGCTGCAGGACGGCTGTACCCTGCAACAACCACATTTTTTTTAATGGCATGGATAATGGAGTGGAGAGTATACTTATAACATTAGCAAATGGCTCCCAGCTGGGAGGGGCTGCTAGTACTTTGAATTCTAATCCTAGACTCCAGAATGACCTTGACAAATTGGAGAACTGGTGTGAATCAACAAGAAAGACAAATGCAAAGTGCTGTGCTCAGAAAAATCCAACCCCCAGCTACAAGATGGGGACTCCCTGGCTAGGGGTTACTACTGAGGAGGAGGACCTGGGAATTATGGTATATCACAGATTGAATTGGACCCAACAGTTTGTTGCAGTTTCAAAAACTGCAGCTATAATTCTGGGCTGTAGTGACAGGCAAGTGGTGTTTAAGAAATGGGAGGAGATTGTCCTGTCCTGCTATGCACTGGGGATGCTTCAAATGGAGCACTGAGCCCACTTCAGGAAAGATGGGGACAAACTGAAGAGAGTCCGGAGGAGAGTGAAGAAAACGATAAACAGTTAAGAAAACCTGACATATGGGGAAAGGTGGGAAAAGTGGGAGTGTTTTGTCTTGAGAAAAGAAGACTGAGACCAGACCTGATAATCTTCAACTCTACTGAAGCTCATTACAAACAGACTGTGATCAATTGTTCTCCATGGCCACTCAAGGTAGAGCAAGAAACATTGGGCTTTATCTGCAGCCAGGCAGAGGTAGGTTAGCTATGAGGAAAAGCTCTCTCACCAGCAGAGGCATGAAGCTCTGGATGAGGCTTCCAGGGAGTCTATAGATTCTATATACCTAGACTTTAGTAAGGCATTTGATACGGTCTCGCATGATATTCTTATTGATAAACTAGGCAAATATAACTTAGATAGGGCCACGATAAGGTGGGTGCATAATTGGCTGGATAACCGTAGTCAGAGAGTTGTTGTTAACGGTTCTAAATCCTGCTGGAAAGGGATAACAAGTGGAGTTCCTCAAGGGTCTGTTTTGGGACCCGTACTGTTCAATATCTTCATCAATGATGTAGATATTGGGATAGAGAGTACTCTTATTAAGTTTGCAGATGATACCAAACTGGGTGGGGTTGCGACTTCTTTGGAGGATAGGGACATAATTCAAAATGACCTTAGCAAGTTAGAGAAATGGTCAGAGGTAAACAGGATGAGGTTTAATAAAGAGAAATGCAAAGTGCTCCACTTAGGAAGGAACAATCAGTTCCATACATACAAGATGGGAAGCGACTGTCTAGGAAGGAGCATGGCGGAAAGGGATCTAGGGGTCATAGTGGACCACAAGTTGAATATGAGTCAACAGTGTGATGCTGTTGCAAAAAAAGCAAATATGATTCTAGGTTGTATCAACAGGTGTGTTGTAAGCAAAACTCGTGAAGTCATTCTGCCGCTCTATTCTGCACTAGTTAGGCCTCAGCTGGAGTACTGTGTCCAGTTCTGGGCGCCACATTTCAAGAAAGATGTGGAGAAATTGGAAAGGGTACAGAGAAGAGCGACAAGAATGATTAAAGGTCTAGAGAACATGACCTATGAAGCCAGGCTTCATGAACTGGGCTTGTTTAGTTTGGAAAAAAGAAGATTAAGGGGGGACATGATAGCGGTTTTCAAATATCTAAAAGGGTGTCACAAGGAGGAAGGCGAAAATTTGTTCCTCTTGGTTTCTGAGGACAGGACAAGGAGTAATGGGCTTAAAGTGCAGCAGGGGAGGTTTAGATTGGACATTAGGAAAAAATTCCTAACTGTCAGGGTGGTCAAATATTGGAATAAATTGCCAAGGGAGGTGGTGGAATCTCCCTCTCTGGAGATATTTAAGAACAGGTTAGATAGACATCTGTCAGGGATGGTGTAGACGGAGCTTGGTCCTGCCTTGAGGGCGGGGGGCTGGACTCGATGACCTCTCGAGGTCCCTTCCAGTCCTATTATTCTATGATTCTATGATTCTATGATTCTATGGGATCCCAGTCACTGGAGGTTTTTAAGAACGAACACCTGTTAGGAATGATCTAGTTTTACTTGCTCCTCCCTCAGCACAGGGGAGCTGCACTCTGACTTTTCAAGTTGGTTGATTGACTGCCTTTTCTGTTCACTTCTCGTTGACTGTTTAGACTGTGTTTCTCTCTGGAAGGCTGCCACATTGTCTGTCCATCGGCCATGCTCTGTGAGCCTGCTTCTCAGAAATACTGAGCATTCCAAATTCCCATTAACTGGGATTGGTGGGCACCCTGCAGAACTGGAAATCAGGCCCCAAGTGTTTATGCTGTGCCAACTGCTGCAGCATCTTGCATTGGGGTTAGCATGAGTATCTTGCTGGACATTTGCATGGCTTCCCACTGCCATTTGTTTGTCTGTGTCACAGTGAGGATGATGCAGCATTTCAAGTTTTCTCTCCTGAGAGTATTCCCAGGCACTCCCAGCTGCTTAGTAGGCATTTTGCAGGAGTCATTTGGACTATTAGGTTTCTTCCATGGATCCCATTGAATGAGTTGTCTGTTCCGGTTATTCCATTACACAGAGTTGTTAATTTTACCCTTGACAGACTTCTTCCGGCAGTCATGTTGAGGAAATGGATTATTAACCACAGAGGGAATTTTCAGGATTCACCTCAATTAACTTTGTTGCCTGCCTTGCAGATACTTTTTTGTTGCCTGGTTTTACTCAGGATTTAGTTTTGCCGTGTGCACCTTCTATTTTTGTTGGGCTTAAAAAATAATGGGCTGGTAAATCAAATGTTTTGTCTATGTCAATCAAAGATTTCCATCACTGGTGCAGTAAAGTGCCCCGGTGCAGTAAAGCTCTTCAACACAATTTTTTTAAGCACAACATACGCATGTGCTTAAGTGTTTCTTTGCTGAATACACATCAGTTTAAGCCTTTGCTTAACTTAACCACATTTATAAGTGTTTTCCTGAATCAAGGCCTAAGTGGATTAATTCAGTAGCCTTCCATGTTTGAGGGCCTGTTTCAAATTCTGGTTTGGCTACAAGTGTAATAAATAGAGCTGTTTGAGAAAAGCAGACCAGGCATTTCCTGAACAAAGGTGTTCCGGTGGTGGTTGGCTCTTGCTCCTTGGTCTTCTCTACCCAGGCCGGGGCCAGCAATCCAGCCTTTTGTCTTCCAACCACAATAAGGCCACATGGTTCTTCCCTTTGCCAGAGAACTGCAGCGCCTACCTTGCTGTGGCGGGGACAGAACACAGCCTTTTCAGCTGCTGGTTCTGCACAAAGGAGAAGCCCACAGGCTGAACGGGCTCTGAGCTGCTTTAATTTAACAGCACTCGAAGGGCATCAATTCCTGTCACGGGCCATTCTGCCTGCGGAGCAATCAGCCAGCAACTCCCATGATGCTTTCAGTGATGTATGTGCCCTTGTGGGGCTGGCTAGTGCTAGCCTGGTGAATGATGTCCCTCCCCCTGTGCTGGGGAAATTTCCCAGCAAACAGGCAGGGGGGTTATTATACAGTCTGTCATGCCAGAGAGAAGCAGGAGCTGAGTCACCGCCAGGTACAGCCAGTGGCTGTGAGTCACCAGCCTAACCTCGCTCATCAACAAAATCTTGTGCTTTCCCCTCCATTGCCAACGTGGCTTCTGTGGCGGGGTGGGCAATCATTTTGGATGGGGGAAATACTATGCTGCTCCCATTCGGGCAAAAGTCCTTTTGCACAAAAGCTTTTGCACAAAAGGGCCAGTGTCGATAGCTCAGATTTGTTTTGCGCAAAATAGCCCCGATCGCAAAAATGGTGATCAGGGCTTTTTTGCGCAAAAGCGCGTCTAGATTGGCACGGACGCTTTTCCACAAAAAGTGCTTTTGCGGAAAAGCGTCCATGCCAATCTAGACGCTCTTTTCCACAAATGCTTTTAACGGAAAACTTTTCCATTAAAAGCATTTGCGGAAAAGCATGCCAGTCTAGACGTAGCCTTGGGGCGTACCTATTCTATAGATCCCTTATGCCTCTTCAGTTCTGTTCCTGCCAGTCTGCACATCTCAGCCATGACATGCGTACCCACGTGTACTCTTCACTATGCCTTATTACCCGGGGTGAACCTGCTTGGGATGTGGATCCATTGCGACCCACTAGCATTTGCTCCAAGATGCTTCAGAGACATTTAGCCAGTGACCCACACACCAGCTAGGAGATACTGTAAATAACTCCTGGACTATAGAGTGTATTGGAGGGGTGGCGTAGCCACCTGGAGCCAATACCTTCATGCAGCACTTTGAAAATCACCACCACCATACCTTGCTCTTCCATCATTTTTTTCCTGTTGAGCCCCTTTGCAAAGCACGTCATGCTCCCTACCATCAGTCCCATGTTCCATTAAGGGAAACTGAGGCCTGAGAGGGGAAGAGTCTAGCCCACGGTCACTCAGTGGACTAGAACATTAATATCAAGTGAAATGTCCTAAAACAAACCAGAAAGGGATCTGAGGGCTCAAAGGATGGCTGGTGGGACACAGACCCTTCTTTGTAGACTGCTGGGGTCACCACTAGCTATTAACCAGTCATGCCAGCCTTTGTGAAGTGAATTTGCTCTCACATCATTTCCTCAGTTACCATCACCTGTGTTGTAGCGGATTCATCTTCTTGGTTTTTTTTCCACAAACAGAACCCAAAATAGCTCATTGGTTTTTATTTGTATTGTGGTGGAAACTAAAGGTAGCCGTCAGATTGGAACTTGTTGTGCTAGACACTGCACAAACAGTGTAAGAGCCTGTTCTTGTCTTGGAGAGCTTGCGATCCAAACAGACTAGGCAGATAGAGGAAGAGGAGACAAGGATGCCATTTACAAGTAGAAACAACACAAAACTCTGCCCAAGACTTCTCCCCATGGTTGACTGTTCCCAGAGTTCCTCTCAAAAGGCTGCTCATCCCACTCTCTAGATTTGTGGTGTCCAACACACTAGCCACTAGCCAGATGTGGCTATTTGGCTGGGTGAGTGTGGCTAGATCACTACAGCAGCTATCATAGCAACTGTTTCAGAACTGGTTGGATACCACTGCTCTAGATCCCCTGTCTCTCTGGAAAGCCTCCCACCTCCCTCATGGCCAGATGGGCAGCGAGCCAGCTGCAGTAATGAGTCAGTGCAACACACTTCTAACAGGATCCTTGTCTGCCAACAGAGCAGGGGCTTCAGGCAAACACTGCCAGCCTGTTATATCACAGTACTAGCAACAACTGTGTTTCAGCTGTTTTATCTAACCTTGGCATGGGTTCCTTTACCAGCTAGAAGAGGGCTTTTCTTTCGTTAGCCTAACCTTCTAGATAATCTGGCATCATCTGATAACCGGTGGTCAGGGATGGCATGTTAGCTGTCTCAACAGCCTTAGCGCTCCTCAGTTCCCTGGAGGCTTCCCTCTCTGTTTCTACCTTTGCTCTTTCGTTGGCCATTTCCCAGTCCTCGTTGCCTTCTGGTACAATTACCAGGCTGTGGGGTCTGAAACCTGCCCCGTCCCACTCTCTGAGACCCCCTTGCCTTACTCAGCGCAAAGGCTAGTCACTTGGGAGCGCAGATGGATGGGAGCATGTTGCTATGCTCAAAGGCACATGACCAACTTGAAATGCTGCCCGAATCAAATCATGTAGAAGCTGTTTCAGACCCAACAACTGCCCCTGCCAAGCGGTTTTAGTTTTACAGTCCTGTTCTCTGAAATGGGTTTCTTCTCTCTTCTGTATGCTTGAAGCCCCAGACAAGGAAGCAGTGGAACTGACCAGATGCAAAGTGCTGTCAAGTGCACACAGTAAACAAGCTGAAAGCACGGGAAAGGCGTTCTTCTGATCAAAGGCTGCTGGATCATGCCACGCTAGCACAGATCATTGATATTTATATTCATTTATATAGCACACATCACTGTAGCACAATCTGCTCCTGCCTCCCAGGCAAGAGCCAGCCTTGTCCATAAAACAGTCAAGTTACAGGTTACAGTATGATGTTTGCATACATTTGCAGGGTACGCAGAGCTTACGAGAGCTCTTGGTTCAGGGCCCAGTAAAAAGCCTGTTGGTGTTTCAATTTCTTTCAGTTCCAGGTGAGTACATGTAGGGGGGTTTAGTCTGTTCATTTGCTCCAGAGTTCCCTGACATGCAGGACTGCTAATTAGATTTGAGCAGGATTTTACTGAGTCGGTAGAAACAGTGCAATGGACTTTGGTAAAGGGAGGAGCTCTGTGGATTCTGTGATAGAACGGTGGAAATCAGCAGGCACTATCTCCTACATTTAGAAATGCAGATTTCTTGCTAAATATTCTATAATTATTTTAGAAGGGTTTCTTATGCATTATTCAAAGAGCACTTAAAATCTCCTAGGCACTTTATTTACAAATAAAACAGACTCAGACCCTACTCTGGAGAGCATAGAATCCACCAGATGTGATGAAGAGAGTGAAAGCAACAAACAGTAAGGGAGAAATACTGGGAAGGGAGAAAGGTTTACAGCAGGCATGTCCAAAGTCCGGCCCGCGGGCCAATTGCGGCCCGTGTTCCGGTTTAATACGGCCCCCCAGGTAATTTGCCAATATCTATCTTTTATGGCCCCCAACGAATCCATATGTATTGAGATGAATACATTGTAAAATCTCAGTTAATGTCAGTTGGTCTAAATCAGTTATAAATATATTTGGACACAACATGTATACTTGGTGTTATGTTCCTGTTCATATTTTTTTAACTTAAAAGTTGACAGACAACCTTTATTACCAATAATATGTAATGAACTTTACAATGTTCCTGACATATATTTCAGCTTCCTGGATTTTTTTTCATCTGGCCTTCAGATATGAAAGGCAGAGTGATTTAACACCTGTTTAGATTTGTCATCCATGTGACGAAATGAAAAGTATGCCGTTTGCAATAAACTTTGCATAAAATAGTTAATTTGCATTTAATTGTAATGGTTCAAAGAATGTCAGGCAAAATGGTCGGCCCTCACGCATGTTCACTTCATCAAATCTGGCCCTCTTTGAAAAAAGTTTGGACACCTCTGGTTTACAGGATACAATGTTGCTCAGTTACTTAGGTATGTTCTAGGGTCTTTTTGTGGTTCTGACTATAGGGAAAGCCTGTCTGTGTATGCACACACATGCATAGCATATGGTATATTGTTAGCATTGTGATATTCCGGGGACCCTCACACCACTGTCTGTAAGTGCTGGGTGAAAGTCCTTGCACTGAAGAACTTAAAATCTAAATAGACAAGACAGACTCAGGGTAGGATGAGGGGGTAGAACAAACTGGCAGAGTGACCAATGTGATGACCAATTGTACATTTCTCTGTTTTTTAAATGAAGCATTTCATAGGAAGACAACAAATGTCACCTAATCTTTTATTGCTTTTCACTTGGAAATTTAACTCCAAAGCCCGTTGGGGCATTCATCCTCTTAGCTCCTTGGACAAAATCCTAAACTCCCTCCTCAGCTGTTATCCAGGCAAAACTTCAGTACAGACTGATTAAAGCCTTCAGGACTTGACTTCCACACCCTTTCAGATCCACTCCTATTTCCTTATGCTGAATATGGGACACCTTGGACAATCACTCGTATGTAAGCGAGTTCTACGGCAGTCCATCAGCACTATGCAGGACAAAAATGTTCAAACTAACATCAAGTCCACTGACCTCCCGTTAAAAAGAAATACTGTGTAGCTGGAGTCTTTTTGTTTATCTTCTTAGCTTAAGATTTGCATGGGGAGAGGTGATAAGCAGTGTGGGTGCTTGTGTTTCATCTGTGTGGCCCATGGGCAGGGGGACAGAATCAATTCAGTGAAATCCAGTGTTCTAATAGTGGTAAAGGGGCACAGGCTGGGGATAAAGGGGTTGGGGAGCTCATGGGTGCAGGAGCGGTGGGAGCAAGGCTGGGTGGGAGTGAGACTGGGTGCCAACCTGAGTGGGTGCAGGGTCATGCTCCTTGTGTTAGTATTTTTGTTAGGAACTGGTGGGCGCAACAGGGGCACGTCCCAACAAGCACACATGATGTCGATATCGGTACACAATACAAAACTGCCTCCGCTACGGACCGGAAATCTTAGAGGAGCACAGCTGAGCACTGGAGCACTTCCACCGAGCAAGCCGGCAGTCATATTTCCCCATGACCATCCGGCCAGGAGCATATGCTGTGTAGGAGACAGTGTTTTTCTGCCGTGCCTAGGGTTGGTGTGGGGGAAAGCAAGTGTAGAGAGAACGGCCATCCATTTCAGTGGGAGGGAGGACAGCTCCACAGGCGGCCTGGTATCTAGTGGAATGGAATTCCGCAGCCCTGCTCTAGCTGCCAGAGATACTGAATTCCAAGCACCTGCGAATCTCCCTCTCCCCAGGGAGCATCAACCCCAGACTAATGAGGCATAGGGCTTTAATCAGACGCTGTATTGGAGGGCCTGGAGCAATATGGCAGTAAAGGGACTGTACCATCCAGAACGTATTCATGGGCAGCTGATAGTGCAGCACGCTGTAGGAACAATCCTGCAGCAGGGTTTAGCCACTGGGCTCCAGGCAGCTGTTGACAGCTTCTACTGGAACCCCCACTGCCCCACCCTGCATACTGGGCCTGCTCCCACTGGCACCAACCAGAGCTGAAACACTGCACAGGACCTGCTGTGAAACATCTGCCAGACAGAGCAGGGGACAGTCTGGCTCATGGGGAGTGAAGCCCTATGGATCAGCCCTCTGTGGGAAGCCAACCAGTATCTGGAATGAAGCAGGGTCAGTCCCAGAGATACTTCTCACTTGCCATTCTGAAGGCAATAGCAGCTGGAGGCCAGAAGTTTCCAACAGGCCTTCTTCTTATCCTCCTTCGCGAGGCCCAGAGACCTGCAGCTCTTAAACTGGTCATGAGTCAGTGCTGCTTAAGCCCCCCTGAAGTGGCTCAGAACCCTTATGGAAGTGTATGGCTGTGGGTTCTACCTTGGGATGTGTGCTGCTGAAGGAAGAACACCCAAGAAAACTGTTACCTTGCAGTCTCTGTTTCCTCTGGGGACCCCATTTTGGTGGATTGTGCAGGCTATAGAACCCCCCACTCCAAATTTTGCACTGAGGCCTACTCACCCTAGCTCCAGACAGAGCTCAGAACTGCAACACAGAAGGCCGGAGTGGTTCCTTGTGATGAATTCGGAAGCTGGGAGCAGCACAGCTTAGGGGACAGGGAATTTATTTATACACAAAGGCAGGATGATTAAGATAACAAAAGGCTTGTCATTAAAGTAAATTAAGGATCATTAGATGATCCTGAAGCATTGCCCGGCACCCCAGTCAGAAGATAGGAAATAAAACCCTAGAAATAAATGGTGAGCCTGGGGAGAAGTAAATAGCGGTGTCCCCAGGGGTCTGTACGGGGACCAGAGCCGTTCAATACGGTCATAAATAATCTGGAAAAAAGGGTAAACAGTGAGCTGGGAAAATGTGCAGAGGATACAAACTGTACTCGAGATAGTTAAGTCCAAAGCTGACTGCAAAGAGTTTCAAAGGGATTTCACAAAACTGGGTGACTGGGCATCACAATGGCAGAGGAATGCAAGGTAATG
Source organism: Pelodiscus sinensis (assembly GCF_049634645.1). Classification (NCBI taxonomy): domain Eukaryota; kingdom Metazoa; phylum Chordata; order Testudines; family Trionychidae; genus Pelodiscus; species Pelodiscus sinensis. The sequence goes on from NC_134726.1 coordinate 1,922,909, forward strand.
CATGCACATGGAAAAATATAACCCCAAATATACATACCAAATGAATGGGTCTAAATTAGCTGAACCTATCAATAAAGAGACGTAGGAGTCACTGTGGACAGTTGTCTGAAAACACCCGCTCTGTGTCTACTGGCAATCAAAAAAGCTGACAATGTTGGGACTTATTAGAAAAGGGATAGATAAGAACACAGAAAATACCACATTGCCTCTATATAAATCCATGCCACACGCACATAGTGAATACTGTGCGCAGATTTGGTCAACCCATCTCAACAAAGATATATTGGATTGGGAAAAGGGACAGAGAAGGGCAGCAGAAATTACTAGGAGTGTGAACATATTCCATGTGAGGAGAGATTAAAAAGAGTGGGACTTTTCAGTTTGGAAAAGAGAAGAGTAAGGGAGGGGACGTGCCAGAGAGTCTATAAAACCAGGAATGAGGTGAAAAAAAATTGAATAAGGAAATGTTAGTTTCTCCTTCAAATAACACAAGAACTGGGAATCACTCAATGAAATTAAAAGGCAGCAGATTTAGAGCGAACAAAACAAAGTGTTTCTTCATAGCCCACCTGTGGAACGCCCTGCCACATGATGCTGTGAAGGCCAAAACTATAACACGGTTCAAAAGTTCAATGGCTATTAGCCAGCATGGGCAGGGATCCAGCACCATATTCTGCATGTCCCTCACCATGTTTTCCAGAAGTTGGGAATGGGTGAGGGGATGAATCACTCAATGATTGCCTGTTCTGTTAATTCCTTTCGAAGCATCTGGCATTGGCCACTGTTGGAAGATAGGATTCTGGATTAGATGGACCTTTGGTCTGACCCAGTATGGCTGCTCTGATGTTCTTACACAGAACCTAGATGTATCTGTAACCCAGTAGACCCCACTCCTCTCCCAGAGCTGAGAGCGTGCCCAGGAGTTCTGGGAGTCTCCCTCTCTCTGCGGAGTTAGCAACAAAGTAAGAATAAATACTGAAGTTGTAAACCGAAGTATCTTTTCAGTGACTTACCACAAGATGTCAGAACACGTTATTAGAGCTGAGTGGGTTCAATATTTATTTGTCTTTCTTTTTTATAGGATTTAGATACAAGGTTCCTGTCAGCTGACTGCTAAATTATCTGCCAGAAAACTGGAATTTAAAGTGCCTAATTAGCTGGAATCATGGTTAAAGTTGCCCCCTCTGCTCCAACCAACATCTGAAATGGCCCCCCTGCTCTTCCTCCAACTACATACGTCAATTGCAGCCCAGTTATCTTAGGAAGCAAGATCAGTTCCTGTGAACTGGTCAGAGGCTGTAACCAGAGACTTGCTGACGAAAGTACAGGCTCTACTCAGTGAAATCCTATTACACTTGGTTCAGAAGCTGTCCTCCCTTGGCATGCAATGAGTAGAGCAAGGATCTTGCACTTCTGCTAATACCCACAGACTAATGTCATTCTGTAACTTTTAAACAGCCTTTGGTCTCCTAACACCGGCCTGCTTAGCACCATTACTGCCTCACAGACACCTGGACTGTTCTGGAAGGGTTGGCTCTTCCTAGCTGGGCTCAGGGGAATGCTGGCTTGATTCCTCAGCTCTGAGGCCACAGGTTCCCCCTCTTAGGCCTTTGAAATGCAGGCGACAAGAGGGTTTGAAAGGAGAGCAGGCAAGAGAGGAAAAATTCAGATGGGAAGTGTGCAGGAGGGCAAATGGCCTTTGACATTTCTGTTGGAAATACTGTGTTCCTCAGTTCCTGTCATAAAGGAGTTGTCACGTTGCAGTGCACTGTTAAACAGCTTTGCTTCTGTGTGTCACCCCAGAGGTGACTGCATTTCACTAATGGATGAAGTCATTCTGTAAAGCATATATGTTTGCAAAATGCTTGAGGATCCTTTTAGAAAACAGTGCTTGTGCGATTAACACTATTAGCTGCTGGCTGTGACATTTTAAGGCTAACTAATGGTGAAGAAAACCATCTTAATTTTAATAAAACATGTCACCGGCTATTCCAATCTCCTATTTGAATTATTTTTAATAAAAATATATGAAGTCTGGGGGTTTTCCTTATTATAAATCGGGCTGTCAAGCAATTAAAGAAATTAATGGTGAATAATCACATGATTAATCATGCTATTAAACAACAGAATATAACTTATTTAAATATTGTGGCTGTTTTCTACATTTTCAAATATATTGATTTCTATTACAACACAGAATAGAAAATGTATAGTGCTCAGTTTTAATTTTGATTACAAATTTTTGCACTGCAAAATCAAAACAATAGTATTTTTCGATTCATCTCAAGCAAGTATTGTAGTGAAATCTCTTTATCATGAAAGTCGAACTCACAAATGTAGAATTATGTACAAAATGCCTGCATTCAAAGATAAAACAATAGCAAACTTAAAAACCTACAGGTTCACTGAGTCTTACTTCCCGTTCAGCCAATTGCTCAGACAAATAACAAGTTTGGTTACAATTTCCAGGAGATAATGCCTCCCCCTTTTTGTTTACTGTCACCTGAAAGAGAGAGCAGGCATTCATATGCTGTAGCTGGTGTCGCAAGATATGTACATGCTGGATATGCCAAAGATTATTCATCTGTCCCTTCATGCTTCAACCACCATTCCAGAGGACATGCGTCCATGCTGGTGAGGGGTTCTGCTTGATAATCATAGAATCATAGAATACTAGGACTGGAAGGGACCTCGAGAGGTCATCGAGTCCAGTCTCCTGCCCTCATGGCAGGACAGTGCATAACGACCCAATGCACTGTGAACTTCATCATCTGAATCAGAGGCCACCAGCAGAGGGTATTTTTGGTTTTTGGGTTGTTGGGGTTTTTTTTGGTGGTTCAGATTCTATAATTTCCACATCAGAGTTTCCCTCTTCTAAGACACCTGAAAGCATACTCCACACCTTAGATTCTTGGGTGGAATGCTGTAACTTTTTTTAGAAATCTCACATTGGTGCCTTCTTTGTGTTTTGTCTACCTTGTTGTGAAAGTGTTAAAAAGAAAGTGTGCTAAAGACGGCTATAACATGAAATATATGCCAAAATGCAGATAAAACAGAGCTGAAGACAGACAATTCTTCCCCCTGCCCCGAGTTCAGTCACAAATTTAATTAATGCATTTTTTAATGAGCATTGTCAGCATGGAAGCATGTCCTCTGGAGTGGTAGTTGAAGCAGGAAGGGGCATGAATATTTAGCACAGTGGTTCTCAAACTGTGGGTCATGACTCCAAAGTACGTCATGACCCCATTTTAATGGAGTCTCCAGGGCTGGCTGGCTTTGACTTGCTAGGATCCAGAACTGAAGTCAAAACACGAGCCCCACTGCCTGGGCCTGAAACTAAAGCCCAAGTACTTTAGCCGTAGGCAATGTAACTCAGGTTACAGGCATCAGACTAGGGCCCCTGGGCTTTGGGGTAGTCATGGGCAGACAAAGGCTTCAGGCTCCCCTCCTGGGTTAATATTTTTCTTGTTGATATTTTTCTTCAGGCTCCCCTCCTGGGTCGCAGTGCAATGAAGTGTTTGAGACTCCCTCATTTAGCACATCTAACATGTCAATATCTTGCAGTGCCAGCTACAGAAGTGTATGTGAATGCCTGTTCTCACTTTCAGGTGACATTGTAAATAAGAAGCAGGCTGCATTATCTCCCATAAATATAAACAGACTTGTTTGTCTTAGCGATTGGCTGAAAAATAAATAGGACTGAGTGGACCTGTCTCTCTATAAATATAAAGAAGTTTTTCCTGCCAAACGACAGAATGTTCCTGCTAGGCGACAGAATGATGTCATCAGTGTCATCAGTCTCTCTTAGCGAAGTGAAAGCATCGGGGGCGGAGGGGGAGCAGAGGACACAGCCCCCTAGTAGGGTCTAAAGTTTGACATTGTTTTGGTTTTAGTACAGTTATGTGACAAAAAATTACATTTGTAACTTGCAGTTTCATGATAATGAGATTGTACTACAGTACTTGTATGAGGTGACCTGAAAGATACCATTTCTTTTATCATTTTACACACAAATATTTGTAATAAAAATATTATAAAATGAGCACTGCACACTTCGTATTCCGTTTTGAAATAGAAATCAATACATTTGAAACCAAGAAAAGCATCCAAACTATTTAATAAATTTCAGTTGGTAACCTATTGTTTAACAGTGCAATTAACCATGATTAATTTTTAATTGTGATCAATTTGAATTAATTGTATAAGTTAACTGCAATTAATCAATACCTCTAATTATAAAGTATTTTCACCATTCATCAGGGACACATCTTTGCTTCCCAGAATAGGGAATGCTTTATTAATCTCCTCTCAATGTGTGGATTTACCCATGGGGTATTGTCTGCATTAATACTTATGTCTGAAGGCTAAGGGATGATCCCCTCTTATAGTCTACTTAATTTCTCACTGCAGACAGAAATTCCTCACTTTTCTCATGAATAGTTGGGGCACCTCCTTTCCTGAATTGTGCACCATGATCTGGAAAAGAGCACCCTTCCATCCACCTGCTCTGGGTGACTAGACACGAGTTCTGAGAAGTCCAGATGAAAGGCTAACATCTCTGAGTCTCAAGACACCAATCATCCTAGAGTTCTGCAGATGAGAATGTCTGCTCAGTGCCATAGTGACTGACCACAGGACAAATCTTCCACCTTCCATTTACCAGTTGGAGAGAAGGCATGGTTTTGTGAGAAACATGCTGGCTTTGGCTTCAGATCTGTGTTCAGTTCTCAAATCTGCAGTAGGTTCCATGACATGGGGCAAGTCCCTTTGGCCCAGGTCCCTAGAGATTTGTAGGTGGCCAGCACCCTTTGATTTCAGTGGTATTAGACACCTAAATACCTTTGAGGCTCTTACTGCTTCTGTTTCCAATCTGCAAAGTCTGCCTTGGTGTGCTTAGAATGTAAGCTCTTCAGTGCGCCTGTTTCTTGATGCACATCTGCACAGAGCCTAGCACAGTTAGGCCTGATTTCCATCAGAGTATGTCTATGTCCTGTGAATGGTCAGCAGACTCAGGACAATACGGCTCAGACTGCAGGCTTGTAAAATTGCAAAGAAGGTGTTTGAGTTCGAACTGGAATTGGAGCACTGATCCAGGCAATAGCCCACGCCAAACATCCACTGCAAGCTCAGCTGACTCTGGCCAGCGACAGCCAGTACGTGGGTCTTGTACTTCAGTGTGGTTACATCCTAGGCATTACCGCACAAACACTTACTAACAACTGTTCCTATAGTCCTGGGCTAATAGGAAATGAAAGTCATTGCCTCTGGGTGGAATGATCTCCGCCAATTCCTAGTGGACATGTGTCCATGTCACAACGGGCATTAGTTGGTGGCCACAGCAGATAGTCATGGAGAAGGCACCATCTTCTCCCCTTCCCAAAGAGGTGGCCCCCCTAGGTTTGGATGAGTCCTGTTGGTGATGAGTGGTACAAGCCAAGCTTGCAGCTTCATTAAATTTACTTGCAACTTTTGAGATTTTGCAACACAAGAAGTAGAGGAAAAATAAGAGTAGGAGAGAGGAAGCTAAAAAGAGCTGCTAAAACCCTTTCCCTGGCTCCTTTGATCATAATCATCTCAGCCTCTTACAGGGATGGAATAAAGGAAAGCAGAGCAGCTGTGCATTTCTCCGCTTCAATTTTGTCTCACTGCACTTCCTGGAAAAGCTAGCATTCAGTTAATGTATATTATCAAAATCCCAAATCCTTTGTGTGGTATCATTTGTAATCTTCTGTAAGCTACTTACCAGACAATTTGGGTGAGAGGAGACCAGGAGGTAAAAGAAGGGCATTGTTGGCATCCCCCCATAATTAGATCCTTTGCTGTCAGACTGGCTCCTTCAACAGATCACTGTGTGAATCATCAAAGGAGAGGGATTTATGAAGAACTGGGGGCAGGTCTCAGATATAGCAATTATTACCAGTGCAGCAGGGCGCATTCACAGCTACTCAGTGATTCTTTTCCTTTTTCTGAAGGTTGTTTCTTTGTGCCACAGAATCTAAGGCTATATTCAAATACAGAAATTAACTCTAGCTCCTAATGATTTGCAATTCACTCCCTCCCCCCCCCCAAAAAAGCCCCAAACCAAACTGAATATAAACTGATATTATAATAATAAATACCTAGATCTCTAGTACTTTTCATCTTCAATTATATATATGTTCAGCTACAGGGAATCTAGGACAGTAGCCCTGAGATGCACTGAACTGCACCTAGTTCAACCAACTGGTGTTAACACTGGAGCCTACTGATGGCAGTAAAATGGCAATGGTGATTCCACTACTCATCGAAGCCACCAGAAAGGACAAAGGCAATCATATCATGAAGACCTCTGTATTCTGCTGTGAGTGGCAGCTGAGCCTCACTTGGGACTAGCGAAGCACAGTGGGCCCAGGGGTGCATTCAAGCTCTAGCAAAGGAGAGCCAAGCCAACAAGACCCAGCAGAAGCTTTAAGATGATATTTACAACAGCTGCACAATTTTATTTTGACATGTCAAGTGAACAGAGAGTGGTTTGTGGGTGGCTACCATGGCTCCTTCTCCCCTCCATTGTGCCCCTGCTTAGAACAAATGTGCAGTGAATGGAACAGACTAACGCAGCAGTTCCCAAAATGTGGATCAGGCCCCAAAGTGGGTCATGACCCTGTTTTATTGGGGTCACTTGGGCTGGTGTTAGACTTGCTAGGGCTCAAGTGCCAAAGTCCAATGCAACCGCCTAAGGCTAAAGCCAAAGCCCAATGGTTTCAGTCTTCGATGGTGAGGCTCAAGTTACAGGTTTCCCCCCCCCACCACGCCCATCTGGTGCTGAAGTCCTTGGGCTTCGGCCCCTTCAGGGGCTCAGGCAGGCTCATGCTTCGGTCCCCTCATTTTTGTTGTCATAAAGGGATGCATTGACTCTGGACAAAAGAATATCCATTGTACTCCAACCTTATCTTCCTCATGTCTGAGCCACTGAATCTTGCACAGCTGATTCAGAGAATGCTGTCAAGCCTGCAAATGCTAGTGTGATGTTAGCTTCTTGCAGTCTGCTGTTCGGTAGCGTGCCGTATACATGGCTTGGGGTAGCAGCAGAAAAACTCTGTAGTGAGAATTGTTGGCTCCCAGGGAACCAGGACACAAGCACATCAGTGCCAAACACATTATCTATCATTTACCCCCTAGGTGTAACTGAGTTCTCCCCCCTGCTTAACCCTGGCAGCACAGATTTAGAACAGGTTACGAGCTAGATCTTGGGCTTTGCAACTGGGGTGGCCCAATCAAATAGTTTCACTGGTGCACCACATTTGGTTGGCCCATGTGTCTTTGTGCCAAATCTCAGAAACTAAACAGGCTTGGCTTATCCTTGATAGAAGACCTCTAAGGAAACACAGGCGCAGCATGCAATCATCGTTTGTGACTTGTTAGCTGGCATTCTTCTCTCTGAATCAGAACCAAGTCAATTCCCCAGCTGGCTAGTTGAGGGCACTGTGCCGGGGAGAGACCATTTTTCTGATGACAAAACACAAAACCGAAGTTCTGAGTGCTTGGGGTTATGTTAAGGTCCCATAGTACTTTCCACGAGGAGACTGTTAATCCCAGGGATCTGGCTAGATTTCAATCTGCATGGTTACATTCTGCCTACGTAGATTGTCCCAACAGTTTCGATTGGATACAGCAGGGGTTCTCAGGGTTTTCTATAGCATGCACACATCTCACTAGAGAGACTCTCTCATGGACAACTCTCTTTTCATTTGTGATTGTGCACACCCTCTCCCACGCCCTTTATCATCTCAGGCCACCCACTGATGACTACACCAATTATTTATAGAATAAAGCTTTCTGATTAGTCCATGGATTCTAGCCTCTTTGAATGCACTCACTGTTTTTCCTGTTTTGATAAAAGTTAAGCACATTGCCCATCCACTCCAGCTGCCCGTCCTCCCCACTCTCATTCTCTCAGCTGCAGACATGGAAGGGAGCCAGTACCATGTGGCCCGTCAGCTGTTAGAGGATCGCTGGTGGTCCATGGACCAGACAAACTGTGGGATATGGGATTCCTTTTGATTTCCTGCCCTGCAGTGGTACAGATGCAGGGTACAGATCCACCAACTGCAATTGACGTGCCAGGGAGAGTGAACTCAAGCTACACTTTGCACAGCTTTTACAGATCTTCCCACACAATGTGATATCACTTGAGTTTAGCAAAGCTTTTGATACGGTCTCCCACAGTATTCTTGCCAATAATTTAAAGAAGTATGGCTTGGATGAACTGACTACAAGGTGGATACAAAACTGGCTAGATTGCCACGTTCAACGGGTAGTGATTGATGGTTTGATGGCTAGTTGGCGGCTGGTATCAAGCACAGTACCCCAGGGGTCGGTCCTGGGGCAGGTTTTGTACAACAGCTTAATTAATGATCTAGTTGAGGGGATGGATTGCACCCTCAGCAAGCTTGCAGATGACACTAAACTAGGGGCAGAGGTAGATATGCTGGAGGGTAGGGATAGGATTTAGAGAGACCTACACAAATTGGAGGACTGGGCCAAAAGAAATATGATGAGGTTCAACAATGACAAGTGCAGAATCCTGCACTCGGGATGGAAGAATCTCAAGCACAGCTACAGGCTAAATGGCAGTTCTGCAGAAAAGGCCCTGGGGATTACAGCGAATGAGAAGCTGGATATGAGTTCACAATGTGTCCTTGTAGCCAAGAAGGCTAACAGCATATTGGGCTGCATTAGTAGGAGCACATCTGGAATACTGTATCCAGTTTTGGGGCCCCTAGTAGAGAAAGAATGTGGACAAATTGAAGAGAGTCCAGCAGAGGCAACGAAAATGGTTAGAGGGTTGGGGCACATGACTTATTAGAAGAAGCTGAAGGAACTGGATTTAGTCTGGGTTCCAAAGAGGATGGAGGGAGGCTGTTCTCAGTAGTGGCAGACGGCAGAACAAGGAGCAATGGTCTCAAGTTGCCGTTGGGGAGGTCTAGGTTGGCAATTAGGAAAAACTATTTCCCTTGCAGGGTGAGGAAGTACTGGGATGGGTTCCCTAGGAAGGCGGTAGAGTGTCCAGCCCTAGCGGTTTTTCGGCCTGACTTGACAAAACCCTGGTTGGGATGATTCAGTTAGGGTTGGTCCTGCGTTGGACAGGGGGTTGCACTAGATGACTCCCGAGGACTCTTCCAACCCTAATCTTCTAGGATTCTGTGAAATGTTGTGGGAAAGTGACCTTGACATGAGATAGAAACATTTCTATGTGCGGCCTAGCTCAAGAGAATCCATCTTTAGTGTATACAGACAACACATTATTAAAATCATCACTAGTTCTATCTGCATGGTGATGAGGGCTAATTGCTTATGGTAAAGGTTCTTTGCTAGGAATGAAGCTGTGTGGTCTCCAAAGAAGACAAGGAAAGACAGAGTTAACTACACAAGTGTTCAGGATCATGGGCAGGAAGAAGTCCGTGTTCAACTTCTGAGCACTCATCTTCACTGCAAAGATAACTCAAGTGTGTCCATAAAGAGCCCTGTTACCTAGAACGTGGAGGTGCTTGGCTGGCCCAAGTGAGTGCACCTCCAGCTAGTAACACAGCTCTGTAGTGTGGACACAGCCAAGTGCCACTCGAGGGGTACTAGTCTTCTAATGCCTTGCCACAATTCTTCCCATGTGTCCAGAAAAAACATACAGATTCCCAGACTCCCTGGGAGAGTTCATAGGGCAACTACATTTTTAGCAGCACTAAGAGCCATGGCTATGCCCCCAGATAACCTTAGTGAGGCACACAAGTGAGTGCGGTGTCAATGTGCCCACAGCCATTCAAGCGTTATTTTGCAATACTGTCGCAGTCAAGCAAGAAAAGCTAACTCAAGAGACAACTCTTAAGGCGAGAGCATTCAAGCTAGCTCTGCAATGAAGGCAGCTATGGCTGGTGGGCGCCTTGTGGCACAGAATGATCTAAGCAGGATATCCCACTTACAAAATGGAAAAAATTATGACAGGAACTGGGGCACCATCACATGCTGAAACAGAGCACAGGGATTACACATCCCCAGACTAAACTGTCTTCCTGTGGATAAGTGCATGTACAGGGGTGTTCCAATTCCACATAGGTCTATGCTCAACTGTCTGCATGTGTGTGCTTGCCTATACTGACATTGGGTGCGGAGAGGGCCAAAAATGATGTGCTTGAAAAGCACTTCTCCCTCTCAGCCACGATGTCACAGGAAAAGGAAGCTAATCTACATACTTTGTAGTTCTCTAACACCTTCCATCCAAGGATCTCATCATGTTATAAACCCTTTGTTGACCTGATACACAACTGATCCATGGAACTTACTGCCACAACATATCCAGACCAAGAGCTTAATAGCCTTTTTAAAAGGACTAGACATATATACAGTTGAGACCATCCACAGTTACATTAGAGAACTGAACATAAAAGAAGGGGCATAAACCCTCCTGCTTCATATAGACAGAGATTAGGAAGTAAATTCCCTTCTATGTGGGTTATTCCATCATCATCTACTAAAGGTTTTTGGTTTGTTTGTTTTTTGTTTGGTTGTGGGTACTTTGTACTTCCTGAAATAGCAGACACTGGCCACAGCTGGAGACAGGGTACCTCACGGGTCTGATTCACTATGGCAATTCCTCTTAATGACCCGGACAGCTACGCTCTCCTGCCGCACTCCGCCTGAGGAGAATAATTTGCCCGAAGTCACATAGTCAGAAAGAACCCAGGTCTCTCAAGTTCCAGTCTGTGTTTTAGCCCATTCTTCCTCTCAGGTGCTGCTGGTATTTACAGCACTGCTGGTACCGGCCCGATCCCTGGCTCTGCTTCAGGCTGCAGAACTGAATGCCTCTTTCCAAGGCAATCTGTGACAATACCATACTGCTTGCAATGCAAACAGGTGTCCTCAGGAACGAGTATGAACTGAGTAATAAAGCACTGAAACGCAAATCCATTAACAAATTTGTCAAAGAACAGCTGAAGGAGGAAGGAAAGGCGTGGCCTGCTTGCTTTAGACCAGTGTTTCCCAATTTAATTTGGTCGAGGAACCCTTTTCAGCTTTTCAGAATTTCAAAGAACCCCTAGGTTTGCCAAGCAAAAAAAAAAAAAAAAAAAAAAAAAAGCATGAAAATCACATTCCTTCCCCAAGACCCCCCCACCCCCCTTCCTTGAGGCATCATCTGCTCTGTTCCCCTCCTCTCCATCACTTGCTATCCCCAGCCCTTATACACTCTCACTAGGTTGAGACAGGAGGTGAGGGGTGGGAATGAGGGATTTGGATGTGGGAAGGGGTGAGAAGTACAAGCTCTGGGAGGGAATTTGGATGCAGGAGAAGGGGATGTTGGCTCGGGGAGGGGGCTCCAGGCTCGGGAGTGTTGGGTTCAGGTGGAAGGTTGGGGTGCTGAGCAAGCCATGGGCTTGTTGATGTGAGGGTGCTGGAGTTTGGGCTGGATATGTGAGGCACTCAGGGCAAGAAGGTTGTGAGTATGACGGGCTCAGGACACAGATTTGCCAGGTGGATGGTGCAGGAGTGTTGCAGCAGAAGACGGAGGATGGGGGGATGCAGGAGTTTGGGGATGTAAGAGGCCCAGGACAAGGGGTTCCAGTGTATGACCGGCTCAGATTTGGGGTCAGGTGGCGCAGGAGTGTTATCATGCTGCAGTGAGATTGGGGTTTGGCCCCAATTGGGGGCTTGTTGGCCAGGCTTCATTTTTAACTAAAATATTATGTCAAACTCAAAAAGTTTTAGCATTGTCTTTATGAGAGGGGTGAGGAACCTGTTTTGAGTCAAGGGTCACTGACCCACAGAAAAGTCTGTTGTGGCCACACAAGTGAGATGCAAAAAAAACCCAACAACCCTCCAAAGACCCCCAAGCCTCACTAATGTGGTCCCAAATGTACTGGTGGGAGCAGGGGACCGAGTTCTCATGTATGAAATCAGGGCTTCTTGTGCAAGAACTATGATGCTCCTGCTCAGGAATAAGCCCTTTTGTGCAACTGTTCTTGCGCAAGAGGGCAGTGTAGACAGGCAACATGAATTTCTTGCGCAAGAAAGCCCTATGGTTAAAATGGTCATCGGCACTTTCTCGGGCAAGAGAGCGTCCACACTGCCATAGATGCTCTTGTGCAAAAGCACAGCTCGCACATGGCAGTGTGGACGTATTCTTGCACAAGAACTCTTGCACAAGATGTTTTTGCGCAAGAAACCACCAGTGTAGACATAGCCTAAGAGTTTCCTCGCATGAGCAAAATGAATTGTGTTGTGCACCAGTACTGAGTTCATGTGGCTTGTTTGGATGTGCCACTGTGGCACCCAAGTTATTAATAAATATTTGTAAACCTTTACCTTTTCTCTCTGCTGCCATGTCTCCACCCCTTGTGCCATCAGCTCCCCTAGTGCCTGCTGCCTCCCAACTCCTCACCCTCCTCTGCTGTCCTGACTCCTGCCCTTCTCACAGCCCTCAGCCCTCCTGCGACCTGCCCCCCTCCACCAGCCCTTCTCTCCCCCCTGTGCCCACTTCTCCAGTAGCCCCACTCTGATCATGTGAGCTACCCCTCCTCATCCCCTCTTCTAACACCTCCCTCTACACACCTGCCCTGCCTCTCTCCTCTGGTGCTGGTCCCTCTCCTGCAGGTGTCTGCCCTTCTGCTTCACCCCCAGAAACCCCTGGAGGTTGCACCTTCTCTTACACCTGCACCCTCCTGTTGCCTCCCCCTTCCCTCACTGCCCCTACCTCCTTTGCCCTCTTTTTCCCTGATGCCCACCCCCTCACCACCCTCTGCCCCCATTCCCCTCATGCCCCTGTGCCCTCACACATGACTTGCTCCATCCCAGCCTCCCTCATGCCCACCCCTTCTTTCAAGCCTTCTCCCAGCACCTCCTGTCCCCTCTCTAGCCCCCAATGCCTTTACCCTCTCCCCTCCCAGCATCACTCTGTCCCCCTCCCGCTGACACCTCCCCTCCTGCCTTTTTCCTCATTGTCTGCACTTGGCCCCCTGGCATTTGTCTCTCCTCTACCCTGTCCTTTTGGTGCCTTCCTCTCCCCTCCCCCTCCGCACAAGCCCCTTCCTTTCCCAGCCCTTCCCCTTCCCCTACCTTCTGCCTTCCACTTCGTGGGGCCAGAGTCTGCACTCCGTCCCCAGACTCCAAACACGCAACTCAGCCATACGGCGCAACGCAGCACCCAGCAGTTTTAAAATCCCGTGCCGTGACATTACATCACACCCGGGCATCTCCCCGCCTATCAGTTTGACCATGCCGTGCAGGGCAGCAGCAGCCAGCAAGGAGAAGCTCAGTGAAGGTTGCGCACGACGGGGACGGGGACGGGCACGGGCACGGGGACAGGGGAGAGATGCTCTGGGACCGGGGTGGGAGGACGCGTGGGGGGGGGGGGCCGGGGCCTGCTCCAGTTCCAAATATTGGTGGAGCATGGGCACCATGAGCCCATCCAACTCGCTGCCCATGCCTCTGCTGGCTAGCTGGCTCTCTCTCTTTCAGAGGGGGTGTGCCAGCTCCTCGCGGAACCCCTAGTTTTGCTTCGTGGAACCCCAGGGTTCCCCGGAGCACCAATTGGGAAACACTGCTTTAGACAATCAGGCTCTGTGATCAGTATGAAGACACAGTAGGGATGTCACTGCAAATAGAGATCTTTAACACTCCTGCCCCACCCCCATCAAATCAAATTTCTGACACTTCTTCAGGAAAATGTGACAGTGCTCTGGAAAGCAAAGGGTTAAAGATGCATGCAAAGCAAGCACCTGGGAAGGATGCTGAGGGGGAAGTCAGGCACCAAACAGTAGCATTCCCGACAAGCTGGCAAGTGAAAATTACTAAGCATCAGAAGAAGTGAAATTAAAGCAATTATTGTGTTCTCCGTGTGTATACACCCTGCACAGCTCATAAAGGCTAATGGAGTGTGGTGCAGGGCCTTGACGGATAGGAAATTGCTAGTTAATCACTAAGGAATGGGTAATTTCCTAAGCCAGCCATCAGCTAACGACTTTAACATGCTCTTCTGAACACGGTTTATATCAGCTGCAGTGATGGAGGATCTGCTTAGTAAAGCTAAGCTGGTTAATGAAGTCACTGTTTCCACTCCCAGTTTCACTGGGTCAGTGGCCAGAACAGTAGAAAGCAAGACAAACAGCAAGGGTGCAGCTCACACGAGGCCTCGTGCGGCACTGTTTTACATGTGTGCTTTGTATTGTGCTGACGGGCAAGGTGGGCCCGGTAACAGCTTTTACTGGTCAGACAGCCACTGATGAGAAAGCCTCAGGTTGGGGAAAGGCATGCCCAGCACCACAGCAAAATGCATCAAGAGTGTTGAGCATAAGTAGTTAGTACATGTTGTCAGGGGCCCCATAATGCTGCGTGGCCTGGTAACACCTCTGTAGTCACGGGACACAAAAAGGGGGTTAGTGGACTACAGACTGTTGTAATAAACCATAAATCTGAACCCACTGCACCCTGACCCTCTGTCACCAGCCAAATTTGGTCCAGTAAAAGATATTACCTCTCCCACCTTGTGTCTCTGATATTTTGAACTGGCATTTTGCAGCACCGGGCAGATGGCCTGCTAGTGGCTACACACTGTAGCTCAGAGCAGTGATTTTCTAACTTCTTTTCTCATGATCCAGTTGAAGAAAAATTGTTGATGCCCACAACTCAACATAATTTGACTGAAGTCTGAGCCTTGGGAGGGGGCTAATGAGAGCTTTGGGCTGTAGGAGGGGGCTCCAGCTTTGGGGGAAGAGGAGGTCAGAGCAAAAGCAGGAGGGCTTATCTAGTTGCTCGCAGTCAGCAGTGCAGCGTGTGCGCTAAAGCAGGCTGCCTGCCTATCTTGTCACCGCAGTCCAAGAGCAGCAGGTTCCCAGCCAATGGGAATGGAGAGCTAGTGCTCCAGGCAAGGGCAGTGTGCGGAGCCCTATTCACTCTTCCACCCCCTCCCCACTAGGAGCCAGGCCTGCTGCTGGCCACTGCTGGGTGCGGTGCCAGGATGGGCAGGTAGCTGCCATAGCACCTTCCCTGACCACCCTGTAGCAACAAGACCCAGTGCCTGACATTCCACACCCAGCACCGGGTCGCAACTCCTAGTTTGAAAACCATTGGCTTAGAGCAGTGTTTCCCAAATGGTGTTCTGGGGAACCCTGGGGTTCCGCGAAGTAAAAATAAGAGTTCCGCAAGAAAATTCCATTACAATAACGTTATTATTAAAATAATTATAATAATAATAATAAATATTAAGCATTTATGAATTTTATTGAAACCAATTTTCATTTGTGTTGATCTTATGACCTTGTTTAGCATTTGTTTATTATTATCCTTACTTATTTGTGGTCTACTTTTTCAGCTCCATATATATAAGACTGCTATTAGGGGTTCCACAAAATTCTTTTGAGTTTGAAAGGGTTCTGTAGCCAAATAAAATTGGGAAACACTGGCTTAGAGCATGGGGGCATTCCCTCATGAGGGATCACCTGACACTTCCTAGAATTTTCAGGGGAATCCAGGTTTATGTTAATTCATTCTTTGTTTTTCCACAGAGATTCACATCTGGAGTCCTGAGACTTGCCCTGAGAAACTCATTCAATTTAGGGCAGTGTTTCTCAAAGAGGTCCACAAAACCACTTTGAGAAACACGCTAACTGGCCGTGTGGGTTTGTTTACTTACCAGCACCACGGCCACAGACCCTTGTGGCTCTTATTGGCTCTGGCTTGCCGTTTGCAGCCAAGGTGAGCCGCTGAAAGGGGGTGGGGGTGGGCTGGACTGTCACTTCCCATGGCTCCAAAGGCAAACGGGAGTCAAAGGGTGCCACGAGGCTCTGTGGATGCGGCGCCAGTAAGTAAACAAACTGGTGCAGCCAGTTAGTATGTTTCTCAAAGTGGTTTCGTGGGCCACTTTGAGAAACACTGATTTGGGGGCTCTCTCCTCATTGCCCCACCAGGGCCCTGTAGCCAAGGTGAGCACTCA
Source organism: Pelodiscus sinensis (assembly GCF_049634645.1). Taxonomy (NCBI): domain Eukaryota; kingdom Metazoa; phylum Chordata; order Testudines; family Trionychidae; genus Pelodiscus; species Pelodiscus sinensis. Next base: position 1,938,864 of record NC_134726.1, read on the forward strand.
AAAGGATTGCTGAGCCACTGAAGGAGTATTTTTGGCTGAAAGCCTTGTACATTGACCTATGGCTGCCCTGACCCTTTCAGTTGTATTTCCTCTGGATCTGCTTTCAGCAGCAGACTTTAAATGTAATCAGGAAACCTCTCTCATTTGGGGACGTTTAGCCTAGAGCCCTGCAGCAGATCTGGAATCCTAGGGTCTTGCAGAACCCACTCCCAGAATAGCAGGAGAGGGTAAAATATATTTTGTTGCAGGCAGGATTGGGTGTGAACACCCAGACTCTGATAACTTGGGGGAACACTCTCTGTGGTACGCTTGACATATACAGAATGTCAGCAATGGAAAGCAAGTTTTTGTTTTCTTTTTAAATAAAGGGTTTAATATTTAAATGTAAGCAAGGAATGGAAAGAGATTTCGTGTGTATTATAACAGGAGTTCAACTATTTTTCTGTTGTTCTAGCAATATCTGTTTTATCCTTATAGTGGTAAATTTATGTCTGAATTCCATTTATATATGTAACATATTAACTGACTTTTGTTCATTTAGTTTTTAGTAGTATGGGAAAGTCTGTCTCTCTTGCAAGATTTAAGGTTTCTGGGGGCGGGCAGATAAAAATGCAAGAAACACTGCAGAAACGGATGGGAATGGGGTATTGTGGGGCAGGATGGGAGCAAGATTTAAAAAAAAAAAAAAATAGTCCCGCACAGGGCTCTAGTTTGGCCTAAAGCACACCAAATTGAAAATGTGCAGCTAGCAAGTGACTGCCCAGAGAACAGCAGAATAAAGAACGGAAGAGGAACACTCTGTGAACTGTAGCTCCTCTGAATATGAGAGTCAGATGAGAAGTGCTAGGCTTTCAAATGCTGCCAAGAGTTGCCAAAAGCCAGAGAATCTGAGATGAAAAGGGAGAGGGGAGCCACTTATTTAACCTCTTCATTGCCATTTTCTGGTATAGCTTCTATGCTGAGTGAGGCCAAATAAGACAGCTTGGGGGTGGGGACGGGGGGTCAGAGCCTGAAATGTACATTCACTTGAAACAGCACCAGCAAAGCAGTTAATACAACAAACACCCTGCTTTCCAAAGTAACAGTCTCACCTCAGGAGAGATTTGTCTGGCAGAACATGGGGAGGGCAGGTGCTTTAATAAGGGTCCCGGAAAAAATGGCGTTTCACTTCAGAGTTTGTAAATGGCTCTGAACACTCCGCTGTTTGTGGGCTATTGTGGTTCTGTACAGCCACACTCACCTGGGAGTCTCTACACCTGCACAGTCTCCTCCTTCATTTCTAGAAGCAAACCCGTTTGGCAAAAAGCTGGGCTGGATGAGCAAACTCACCCTTCTAGCTCTGTGCCAGCATGGCCTGCACTTACAGCACAATAGGTTTCATTCAACGCTAACATTTCCCTTCATGACAGAGGGCTGCCAGCAGCCAGAGCCACTAAAAGCTCTAGTTATTTGGAGGGAAAAACAGCACCTCTAATGCTTAAAGCAGCAGCAGTCAGATTTCCTGGGTCTAGTCACTTACTCTGCCTGTAGCTCAGTGGCTCTGACTCCTGCCAAAGCTCCCTGACCGCACTGCCATGTTCCCCCACATTATGACAGTACTTCAAGCCAGGGGCGGGTTAAGCCCTCACTGGGCCCTAGACTAATTTACATTTCTCGTGGTCTGATGCTGCAGGGAGAGCCCGGATGGGCGTAGGGGGTGGGGCTGGTGAATTAGCCAACCCTTCACTCTCTCTGTAGTGGTAGCTTCCACAAGGCTGGGCCTGGTTTCTTGCCCCCGTGGCATAGCAACCTGATGCACAGAATTCTGGTGCCACTCAGGTCTGACCCAGCACACCAGGTTCCAATGCCCAGAGAAGGGAACTGGTCCCTGCAGAATAGGCGTGGTCGCTCTGCAGCCTCTCTGGCCTTCCCGCCTTCTGCACTGGACTGGAATTAGGGTTGTGTACCAAGTAAAGAAATTAATACTTTTTTTTTTTTTCAAACAAGATTTTAGAAATCTTCTCTGCTACAGTACAATCCTAGCTGTTACTGACGCTGCTGTTCCTCTTAGTAATAATATGTATTCAGAGGCAGGCTTGATGGAACTAAATTGAGACAAAGAAAATGCCGCTCATCATTGAGACTGCACAAGAAAGGCAGAAATTTCCAATGCTGCAATTAACCAAAACCAGAGAAAATGACTGAACCTGCTCTACAAAGCCACTTTGAAAGCCTCCTGCCTTGTGAATTCAAACAGGAGCCGCAATGCCTGCACCTTAACCAGAGCTGATCAGAAAGTAGGGGCTTCCTCTCAGAAAATTTGAAAACATTGAAGTTTTTTACCAAAACTGACCCAAAAAAATTTCAGCTGAAAACAAAAAGGTAGAGTTTATTTTTAAATAGACATCAACACAAATTTTTCTTTTGTCTTACCGAAAAATGTATTTTCCACTGAGAAAACAGTTTAAAATGAAAGGTTTTAACCAGCCCTGCTTCCTTTGACTACTAAAATGATAAGTGCCCATTCTGATTATTTTTTTAATTGCGTGTAGACATGGAACTACCTGAAGGGAGATTCCAAAGGGGATGGAGCCAGGTCCTTCTCAGTGGAGGCAGATGACAGAACAAGAAGGTCTCAAGTTACAGTGGGGGAAGTCTAGGTTGGATATTAGGAAAAACTATTTCATGAGGAGGGTGGTGAAGCACTGGAATGGGTTGCCTAGGGAGGTGGTGGAATCTCCATCCTTATAAGTTTTTTAAAGCCCAGTTAGGATGATTTAAATGAGATTGGTCCTGCTTTGAGCACGGAGTTGGACTAAATGACCTTCTCAGGTCTCTTCCCAACTAATCTTCTATGAATCTGCTATTCTATGCTGAGAACTGTATATTTTATGTAAATCATTGCATGTTTGTGGGAGAGAAGGAACAAAACTGGAGTGTTTCCTTTCTCATGAGGAGGGCCTAAACAATTTTAAATTTTAATAGCTGCTTCTTTTTGCTTTAAAAAATCATGTCTTGTCTGAATTCATCTCTTGTCTCAAAAGGCTGTATAACTGGCCAACTGGTGAAATTCCAACATCATAAAAGTCTGAGGCCCTGGTACAGTTAAAGTCACCATGAGAAGGTGGCTGAATGGGAGCCAGAGGCATGTGGGAAACTCCAAAAAGGAAATCCATAGGGCAGCTGGTCAGGGAAAAGCAGGGAGCTGCCAAAAGGGGTCCAGAAGGAGCTGAGAGGAGAGGAGGAAAGGAGACTGGTCAGGGTGAGATCAGGAGAGTGACTTAATTGAAGGAGAGGAAGGAAGAACTTGGCCCAGACTAAGACTGGCTAGAGTTTGTGTTTTGGATTTGGCTTCCCTGGAACATTGGGCTTAACTAGAGAGCTGAACCACTGCAGCAAGTCATCTCTATAGTTGGCTGAAGATTGTTTTGGGAAAACTGAGGCAGCAGAGTGCTGCAATGCTGAGTCTTGCAGTGAGTGGATGCCATGAGAAGATGAGTCCTGTACCAGTGTTTTTGGAAGCTGTAATGCTCACAGGGTTCAAGTGTTATTAAACCGAATCAGATTTAGAGGAGGTGGTGGTAAAACACCTAAATGCTGGCCACACAATAGCTGACACAAAAGCTATCACAGATGGAGCTTCACTTTTTGGGAATTAAGGATCCAGAAAGTCTTAGAATCATAGAACTGGAAGGGACCCCAAGAGGTCAGCAAGTCCAGTCTCCTACCCTCATTGCAGGACCAAGCACTATCTAGATCATCCCTGATAGACGTCTATCCAACCTGCTCTTAAATATCTCCAGGGATGGAGGTTCCACAAGCTCCCTAAGCAATTTATTCCAGTGTTTAGTCACTCTGACAGGTAGGAAATTTTTCCTAATGTCCAGCCTAAACCTCCCTTGCTGCAATTTAAGCCCATTGCTTCTTGTCCTGTCCTCAGAGGCCAAGGAGAACAATTTTTCTCCCTTCTGACAACCTTTTAGATACCTGAAGTCCGCTATCCTGTCCCCTCTCAGTCTTCTCCTTTCCAAACTAAACAAGCCCAATTCTTTCAATCTTCCCTCACAGCTCATGTTTTCTAGACCTTTAATTATTTTTGTTGCTCTTCTTTGGTCCTTCTCCAATTTCCCCATATCTTTCTTGACATGTGGTGCCCAGAACAGGACACAATACTCCAACCGAGGCCTAATCAGCATAGAGTAGAAGAATGACTTCTTGTGTCTTGCTCACAACACTCCTATTAATGCATCTCAGAATCATGTTTGCTTTTTTTGCAACAGTGTCACACTGCTGACTCATATTTACCTCCCTAGATCCCTTTCTGCAGTACTCCTTCTTAGATAGTCGCTTCCCATTCTGTATGTGTGATACTGATTGTTCCTTCCTAAATGGAGCACTTTGCATTTGTCCTTATTAAACTTCATCCTATTTACCTAAGAGCATTTCTCCAGTTCCTTTTGAATTATGACCCTGTTCTCCAAAGTACTTGTAATCCCTCCCAGCTTGGTATGACCTGTAATGTAGCCCCAGCCTTACACAGAATCACCAAAAATCTTTGCTTTGTTTTTTTTCTTTTCATTTTGTTCTAGTTGTCAATTTAACTCCACTGGCCATGGAACTTTTAGGACAAAGGCTACCTTCATTACAACTTCAACTCCCTGCATTTACAGTGTGAAAGTTCACATTAAATATGGCTCAAGAAATCCTCCAACAAAACTTGAAAAGGTGAAACTTCATAAATCCTTAGTTTAAGGCCAATAAGAACCATTAAATCAGCTAGTCTGATCTCCTGTGTAACACAGGCTTTTACATTTCACTGTTATTCCTGTATTGAGCCCAGTTGGACATTTTTGATATTTCTGCTTTAAAACAATAAAAGCATAAAACACCCACCTTTTCTTTAAGTCCCTCAACACTTCGTTGTGGATCACAAAGATGGAAAAGAGTCATAAGCTCAATGTTGTTACAGTTCCTTTTGCGGTCATGTTGTACAATCTCAGATTGTTTATAATGATTCAGGTAACCTGATTAATATCAAGGCTCACCTGCCAAGGGTTGGGACTGGTTGCTTAAACTCTAGACATGTAGTTGGTTTCTAGCAGTTTCTGGTTATTGCTGAAATCCTCTGATGAATCTTCTCAAATCAGGCTGGGAGAGCACTACAAACCAAATTACTGCAGCATTTCACAGCAGAACCAAAGCTTTGCACACAGAAGTTTATTGCTCAAATGACCTTGCTCAGGCTCAGTAACACTGACCTCCACCTAATCTCTCACTCTGGTCAGGAGCTGGACGGGGGAAGCAGAAGTGAGTTGATATTGTACTCATGCATTATTCACAAGCTGAGAACAATCACAAATGTCAGGTAACTTACTCAGCAATAAAATACTGAACAAAGCCCACACTATCGTTAGGCATCAGAGTGAACAACTGGTAAAATCAATAACCTCAGTTCCCACCTCTTTTCTAGAACCATTGTTTCAGGCTATCCGGCTGTAGGGTTGGTGAGACAGCACTGTATTGAACCGCAGTAAGAAGCTCTTCTCTACCAGAAGGGCTAGAGATTTCATCCTTTTTTTTTTCTCTTTAAATGAGAAAGTAACTTCAGTAAGAACTGCTGAGCTGGTCAAAGAAGCAGAGTTGGTCTGGAGAGCTGCCAAGTGTTAGCACAACCCATCAGTGACTCCTGTCCCCATAATATTTAGAGTGCATGCTCCTCAAAGGTATTCTTCTTGCTCTGTGAAGCACCTTGCACATTTTGGTGCTCCCAAAGTGATGTTTCCCTATGTATCAAGCAGGGTTAATACCAACACCCAGCTGTGCCCAGATATTAGCATTCTCTAGAGAATATAAATACTGTCAAGCACAAATGTATGTGTACGGGAGTCTCTCAGCTCTCCTGTGTCCTCATGTCTCTCTGTACTGAGACAACTCCCTTCCCTGTTGTCTCCTTGGGGCCTTCCACATTCCAGCATATGCAGAATTCCATTGCCCATCTCCAGACATGTAAAGCATTATCAGAAGTCCTACCGGCAAACAGTTCCACTGACTTCCATTTACTTCCTGATCCAGGTCAAAATATCTAAAAAAGAGAAAGCAATAAAATTAATAAAATCCATCAAAAAAGGCATAATGCAAAACCCACTAATCCTAATTAAAAAAAGATGATAAAACCTTAAAAGCAAATACATCCTGCCATAACTAAAACATCAGTCCAAACCAATAAACCCCCACTTTCTGCCCATAATCAATCCACAGACCTTAAACTAGTAAATATAACATCAATTGGTGGAATGGTATGTGTGTGCCTGTCTAGCTGTCTATGTAAGCACATGCTAACTACTTTGCCACTGTATTCTCAATAAATGCAGGGTATTGCCTTTTCCCCCTATAAAAATCACATGTGCATCTTATAAGCATAACAAGCTTAGCCCCTGGCTTGCATCATCCCCACCCTCTCTCTTCCTCTTCTGCTTTCAACTCCCACCACTAATCCAGGACCCAGTGTCTTGAAGATTAGTTAAGTGTCTTCTCCCACCATTTCAAATTCTAGTGAAAACACATTTTTCTCCCTCATCTGTGGTTCCTAAATTACATAGGCATCTCATATTAAAAGATCAACAATTCACCAACTTGGCAAGGTGACTATTAATAACAGTACTGCTCATATTTGGAGGAAAAAATAATAGTGGAAATCTGTTGGAAATCTGAAATGTGTACACACTTGTCATTCTGACTGCCCTCCCTCTTAAGACAGCATGCACCTTAATTGCATGAAATGAAAACAATTCTACATGCAGCGTAAATGACTGAGTGGGTATGCTTAATCAATCATGGAGCATTTAGGAGCAGAGGAGTATCTATTTAAATAATTGGGAACCCTCTAGTAGTGCTCAGATTTGTAGTTAGTAAACATGACTGTTTTTGGACCCAGCTGGGCTCATGCATTTTTTCACGTTCTTGTTGTGTAAACACCAAAAGAGACAACAAATAAAAATGTGATGGATTAATCATTCCAAACTGGACTTTAACTACAATTGGACTGTTAATACCTTTATTCCTATAAGCCACTGTCATGGGGCTTCAAGGCCATTCTGAGCTCAAAGGACTTGTAGCAACTGGGGATTGCTCTGTGAACAGGTACCAAATACTTTCACTGTGAAGTATTTCTTCCCACATCCCTAGCGGGGGGACCAGTGGTTATGCAGCTTTGACCCTGTTTGGTAGGTAAGGAAGGAGATGATCTTCCAGAATCCTTTGGAGGGGAAAATTAGGGAATCTGTCATTCTTGTGATGGAGGTGGGAAGTGAAGATGCAGACAAAGGTCATGCTTTTTACCCATGCTGTTCCCCCCTCAAAAATGAAGGCATCCAAGTGGCAACAAGGCCTTATGTGCTCTGACTCCAGTGAGGAGACCCTGTCCTGACCAGAGCACTGCCCATCAGTGTTCCACAGGACAAATGGTTGCTAATGGGAGCAAACACAACTTTACGGTTCACTTTGCTCTGAAGGGTGGAACCATTGAGCCATTCAGTGCTGTCAGCTTCCTATTAATGAGAGCCCATTACAACGCTCCTTTTCTGGCAAAAGGGCCTCAAGGACAGGCCACCTAACGGAGCAAAGCAGCCAGGAACACACTGTTTATAAAAGGTAGCATGTTTGTCTATAAATGAAAGGTTTCGCCGTGCCTGCCTTCAAGGTTACCCATAAAGCCTACTGGGCTGAGAACCTTTGGCTTTTCTCTCTGACAGCTGTTGCTTCTCTGACATATAAAGAACTGCTCTGTCTGCACTGGGTAATTATTTCCCCAATTAGGACTTGGTTGGTTCTATTCCAGGCTTTTTCCACCCATGCAAGTGTACTTTGTGTGTGTGTGTGTAATAGATTGCTGCTCTTTAATTACTTATTTATATTGTGCTTATTTTAGCAGGGGTTTGAAGTGAATCAGCTATTCTACGGAGGAGAATTACTCCATTTCCTGTTTTTTCAGCAGATGTTAACACAGGTGGCCTTTGTTGCAAGTGGGCTTAACGTTAATGAAAAGTGCCCTGCTGGTAGACAGGTGACTGAGGTCCTGCATTCACCCACAGGATAAGAGCAGCACAGATACTGCCAGCTTGTTCAGTGAGCTTCAAACTCTGACCTGGAGGGAGCCCCTCAAGGGGGGCAGAGGAGTTCAGTCTTCTTAACTCATGACCACCTTGGATGGAGTGTGATGATGGTTTTGTTAACATGTGCAGGGTCGTTCCTAAAGGGGTGGGGGCCTAGAGCAACCCCCACCCCAGTGCCCCACCTCTGCTCTGCTCCCCCTCCTTTCCCCATGTCCCACCCCCACTCCACCTCTTCCTGGCCCCATTGCCCTAAGCCCCCTTCCCTGAACAATGCAAGCTGGGGTTATCTGGGGTGCCTGGAACAGCTCGCTCTGCTCCCCCACCCCTCTTCCAGTCCACTGCACTCTGCCTCACTGCGGGTTGCTCCATTTGCTGCTCCTGTTCAAAGGCTGAGTGAGGCGGCTGCCATGGAGTCCCACAAAGTGTGGTGCCTGGGGCAGCCACCCCAAACCAGTCTATAGAGAGGAGAGCTCAGGTGATGTGCCCACTGGGACTGGATTGAAATTACAAACTGATTTCAAATAGGTCACCAAATAGCCATGTGATGCCATGAGCAACCTTGCATGGATTCAAGTCAATAATCTACTATTGGTTTTAAAAGTTGAAAGTCCCCGCTCCCACCCCAATTTTGAGAAAATGAATCAGTTGCAGTGCCCATTAGCCCCACCATGCGTTGTTAAAGGCTCACCCATGCCACTATTCATCCCTCCACTGGATAGTCCAATATTTCTCAAACCAGGGGTCCTGACCCTAAAAGGGATCACAAGCCAATGGGAGGGGGGTCATGGAATTGTCAGCATTACTTCTGTACTGCCTTCAGAGCTGAGAGGCTGGAGAGCAGAGAGTGCTGGCCAGGCTCACAGTTCAAAGACAGCACCACAGCTAGTAGCAGCACAGAAGGAAAAGCAGCAATGACACACTTATTTCTACTGCCTTCAGTGCTGGGTGCCTGGACAGCAGTCACCGCTCTCCGGCCACCCAGCTCTCTGAAGCTGAAGCAGAGAACTGTGGTGCTGGCCGGGCACCAAGCTCTGAAAGCAGTGTGGCCACCAACAGCAGCACAGAAGAGAGCATTGCAACGTATAGGGGGCGGGGATCATAACAACCTTACATATTTTCAAAGAGGATCCTAACAGAAAAAGCTTGGGAATCTGAGAGACAAAAAGCCTTATTCTGTGTCCCTTACTCTCCCTGAATAGTACATATTCATGTTAAGTGTTCTCACTAAAGTCAATGAAATTACTTACATCCATATGAAACATGACCAATAGTGCAGAACTGGGCCCTTTGGATTAGCTCCTCAAATTATTTAGACTCCTAATTTCCATTAAAATCAGTGGGAGTTAAGTGCCTTTGAGGCTCTGAGCTTTTGTCTTTAAAATCTAAGTGCTCCTTGCCATTGGTCACAACTGGCACTAAAATCTCTCCAAATGTAGGGGAAAACAACAGAATTCTGCAATCACTTGTGGGTCTGATGCCACCCAGTGGTAATTTGATGCACTGATTTCATACTAAAACCAGATATAACTTGGAAAGGGAAGGCGCACATTTCAATCACGCAGCCATGCCATTCCCTTCTACCCTCACCTGCTATTACTCTCAGCATCCTCAGTGTCATTAACAAAGTCCACACCTGAACTATTTATTCCCTACACAAGATGTATTCTAAGCAGCTACTGAAAATCAGACTCAATCACATTGTGGTTTAATGAAAAACTTAAAAAACAACTAATACTTCCAGTGGTCCCCAACGTGGTGCCTGCGGGCGCCATGGCACCCACCGGGGCATCTATGTGTGCCCACCTAGTGACCAGGGCCGGCCCGAGCCATTCTTGTGCTCCGGGCACCCGGCACATGTGCGGCCCCCCTGCCCCGGGCGTGTGGTGCATACATGGTGCTGCCCCCGGGCGCCCGGCAGTCCCAAAAGGTTGGGGACCACTGACTTGGACTATTTGTTGTTTTTTAAGTTTTTCCTGTGTGATGTAGTGTTAGTACCTTGCTGGTTGCTAGGCTTGGGGTATGGGTGACCCCCACTGGCTGCTGTCTGTACCACGGCCCAGCCAAGTAGCTGATGGGACAGGAAGGTAACCTGTTCTACCAGTTACCCCCCAGGGAGAGGAAAAAAGGAAGGTGGATGCCGCCCCTGGCTGGGGGGCAGGGCTGGAAGGGACGGTAGTTAGTTTTCTGTCTGGGAAGCAGGAGAGAAGGAGCTAGGGAGGGGGCTGGGATTGTAGGGCCCAGCCACCCCCCATCTCAAGAGGGGGGCACTGAGGCCTCTTAGCCCCAGTTCCTGTAACCAGATGACATCTGTGCTGTGCTGTATCCTGGAGAAGCAATAAACTCCCTCTGTTCTACTGGCTGGTGGAGTCTGTTCATGCCATTACAGGGGTGCAGGAGACGGGAAACCCCAACACACCGTCACATCCTGTTACAGACTAACTCTGCTACCCCTCTGAAGATTGCGGTTTAATGTTATTCATAACATAGGGAAGCAGCCACTGGGAACTGTATTGAGATCATCCAACTCAGGGCTCACCAACTAGTAGATCAGGATCTATCAGTAGATCTTAGAGCCTCTGACGGGGGATCCTGACGGGTTTGCCCGCACTTCAGCTGCTCCTCCCCACGCTGCTGCACATCTCTTGCCCTTTGCCTTGGAGCTGCCTCCTGCTTTCTGTGCAGGGCAGAGAGAGGAGGGGGTGCTGGTGTCAAGGTGTCCCCTCCCACTCTGTATCCTTTCTCCAAAAGCAGACAGGGGGCACAGCAGGACTTGGGATGGAGTTTGGTAGCTGCTTTATGGAGTGGGCCAGGGCAGGGGTGAGCCTGCCACCTTAGCCCCACTGCACCACCAACCAGGAGCCACCTGAGGTAAGCATTGCCCAGCTGGAGCCCACATCCCAAACTCCTACGCCAGTCACAAATCCCTTCCTGCGCCCCAAAACCCTGTTCCAGCCCTGAGCATCCTTGCATCTAATTGCCCTCCCAGAGCCTAGAACCTCCTACATCCCAACTCTCTGCCCCAACAGCAGCTCAGAGCTCCTCTCACACTCCAGATCCCTTAATCCAAGACCATAGCCTACACCTCAACCCTCTGCCCCAGCCTGATGAAAATGAGTGAGGATGGACAAGAGAAAGAGGATGGAGTGGGCAGGGCCTCAGAGAAGGAGTGGGAGGGAGGTGGGGCAAGGGTATTTATACTTGAGGTAGATCTTGGATTGAACTTAAATTCAAAAAGTGATTCCGTGCTTAAAAAGGTGAGAGACCACTGATCTAGTAGAGGAGGTTTGTGATGGATTCCCCCATGCTTTATGAAATGGACTCATGGACACGAATATACATAACTCAAAGGTGGTTTGAGCGAATTATTTCAATGCAGGGCTCGACAAATAATACAATCTACTTGCCCATGGTGAGTAGATTGCAACCCGGAAGAGCTTAATGCTGTTACCATAACAGATATGTATCCCATGCCCAGAACTGATGACATGCTAGACATGCTAAGCCAGGCCAAGTACCTTAGCACTTTTGATTTAACCAAGGGATACTGGCAAATTCCTCTGGAGGGGGAACCACAACAGAAATCTGCCTTCAGCACTGACTCAGGGCTCTATGAGTTCACAGTGTTACCTTTTGGCTTGGTAAATGCTGGGACAACTTTCCAGAGACTGGTCAACAAGGTGTTGAGTGGTTTGCACAGCTTTGCAAGGGCTTATACAGATGACACTGCTGTGTTCAGCAACACCTGGGAGGACAACAAGGAGCACCTACTCCTGACTTAAAGAGGCAGGTCTGACCATAAAACCCTCCAAGTGTAAGATAGGGGCAGCCAAGGTCCCTTATCTAGGACATTGGGGGGGGGGCGAAGAAATGTCACCTGACCCAATTAAGGTGGAAGCCATCGTTAACTGGCTAGTACCTCAGAGTAAGAAACGGATCCAATTCTTCATAGGCATGGTGAATTATTACAGGCAGTTTGTGGGCGGGTTCAGCGACATCATAGCCCCCATCACGGACCTGTGCAAGAAGCATCAACCTACTAAGGTGGTTTGGTCAGAGGCCTGCCAGAAGGGCTTTGATGAGGTGAAAGTGCTCCTGTCAGCAAAGCCTGTACTAGCCAGCCCTGATTTTGATAAGACATTTGAATTGTGCACTGATGCATCTGACAGTGGCTTGGGGGCAGTGCTTATGCAGACAGGGAAGGATAACAAGAAGCACCCTGTTGCCTTTCTAAGTAAAAGCTGTCCCCTACTGAACAAAACTACTCCGTCATAGAAGAAGAGTGTCACGCCATAGTGTGGGCGGTCAAACAGTTGAGACCCTACCTCTTCAACAGGAGATTTAGAATTTTTACAGACCATTCACCACTGATATGGCTGAACAGAACCAGGAGCACAACCTCGAAACTGCTGCGTTGGAGTCTGATTCTACAGGAGTTTGACATGGAGATCGTGCACATAAAAGGCAAGGAAAACACGGTGGCAGACGCCCTGTCCAGGAAAGGGGATGTAGGAGACACTACCTCTGCACTGAACACTGTCCAACCCTCCAGCAGTAGTTTCATGGGAAGGTGTGACGGATTCCCCCATGCTTTATGAAATGGACTCATGGACACGAATATATATAACTCAAAAGTGGTGTGAGCAAATTATTTCATGCAACCCATCGATCTTCATGTCAAGATCTGCTGGTTCTGTTTATCTTACTCTGTTGTATGTATCATTTGTGTGTGTAAAATTAGACACAGGGAGTGAGGAATAATTTGTGAATTTCCAATGTGTGAATGGGAGACATGGAGGGTGTTACCTGCAACTTCTAGATGAGCCACTGTTAAACACTCTTTTGTCCTTAAGTCTGAGCAGTGGTTGGTAGGGAGTGGCATCAATTCCTTAACAAAAGGGACAGGAAAGTAGAGGACTGGGTCTTTTGGCTGGGCTGTACCTGGAGGAAGGATCCTGAGACCCCAGGGTGGGGAAGACAGCCCTGGTTTAGAGTGGCAGGTGGAAAAGTTTGCACTGAGGTTTCAGTGGAGAATTAGCCAAGCTGTTTTGTTTCTTTTGATTTGTAACCTACTTTGCTCTGCCTCCTCTCTCTTATTACTACTTAAATCCTACTGCTTCAACTTAATAAAACCATTTTTATTTTCTATCAAACCGAGTGTAAGCGACTGTTACCTGGGGGGGGCAACCAGTGTGCACATCCCCCCTTTCATTGCTAAAGGGGGCTTACCTAATTCTTTGGGGTTTGATCCCATCTGGGGAGTGCTCTCTGAGGAGGCTGGGCCCTAAACTGCACTCTCCTTGGATCTGAAGTGGTTCAGTGTCTGTACTGCTTTTCCATAGGGGCAGGGAGCTCAGCTCAGGGCCTTGGCTAGGGGAGACCAGAGGAACTGGCCCAGCAGGACTGGGCAGTGAGGAGCCCCAGAGAGCAGGAAGGCGAGTGGCAGTGGCCGTGTCAGCACCCCGGGAGGCACCCCCGAGGGGTCGTCTGTGACGGCACCCCGTCACAAGGTTACTTTCTGTAGTTTCTTCATGATGTGTGGCCCCTAACTGGATTCTAAATATGAGTGTGCATGGCACCAGGTGCCAGAACTGTTCATAGGAGAGACCGTTGGCCCGCACATGCATTGTGCACCAGCTGTATGGTGCATGTGAAGCTTTAGGAGGCAACATAGGTTGATGCTGCGCCAGTTCCCCTCTTATGAGTTAGTAGAGGAGTTGGTGGCTAAGGGGAAGGAGGTCAGGATTAGAATTCAGAGAAGGATCACATATCTCAATCTCCAGTTACAGCATGCAGCCTCCTCTTCAGAGGTACCAGTTAGATAGTGTGGAGGGGCTCTAACCCTCCCCTCCTCCCAAGTATGAACCCCTGAATTTCAAACTTGACGTCTGCTTAAAGTGCATGCCCTGACCCCCGACAAAGCTCTTAACTGAAGCAGAGCTTGTGCTGCTCCCAGTTTTGCCTTGAGGGGTAGGGAGTTTATTTATAAATAGAGGGAGTCAGAGTAATTAAGATAACAAAAGGCTTGTCATTACATTAATTGAAGGATCACTAGATGATCATGAAAACATTTTCAGGCACTCCACTTAAAAGATAGGAAACAAAGGGTAGGAATAAATCGTGAGGATGGAGGGAATTAACTAGGTAACCCGTTCCAGTGCTTCTTCACCCTCTAGGGAAACTTTTTCCTAATATCCAACCTAGACCTCCCCCACTGTAACTTGAGACCACACTGCTCCTCGTTCTGCTATCCACCACCACTGAGAACAGCCTCTCTCTATCCTCTTTGGAACCCCCCTTTAGGAAGTTGAAGGCTGCTGTCAAATCCCCCCTCACTCTTCTCTTCTGCAGACTAAACAAACCTAAATCCCTCCACCTCTCCTCCTAGGCCTCCTAATCGTTTTGGTCACCCTCTGCTGGATTCTCCAATGCATCCACATCCTTTCTATAGTGTGGGCCCAGAACTGGACACAATACTCCAGATGCGGCCTCACCAGAGCCAAATAAAGGGGAATAATGACATCTCTGGATCTGCTGGCAATGCTCCTCTTAATGCAACCTAATATGCCATTAGCCTTCTTGGCTACAAGGGTGCCCTGTTGACTCATATCCAGCTCCTCATCCACTGTAACCCCCAGGTCCTTTTCTGCTGAACTATTACTTAGCCATTCAGTCCCCAGCCTGTAACAATGTTTGAGATTCTTCCTCCATCCCAACTGCAGGACTCTGCACTTGTCCTTGTTCAACCTCATGAGATTTCTTTTGGCCCAATCCTCTAACCTGTTCAGGTCACTCTGTACCCTATCCCTGCCCTCCAACATATCTACCTCTCCCCCCAGCTCAGTGTCATCTGCGAACTTGCTGAGGGTGCAATCCATCCCCTCAGCCAGGTCATTCATAAAGATGTTGAACAAAACCGGTCCTAGAACAGATCCTCAGGGCACCCGGCTAGTGTTAACTGGTTAAACTGGGGGCTGCTCCTGCCCGCACTGGTTAACGCTTTGCATCCCTGCCAGCACAGCTGTGACCTGCTTGGTGCAGGAGCGTAGGGTCATGCGGGGCATGGGTGGAGGGTTGAGACTCCTAGCCTGAAAGACTGACAGGGAATGCGGGAGTCCCGGCCCACAGGGGTCTGGAGACGCGGGGGGGGGGGGGGGAGGAAGGGGCGGGAGACCCCGGGAGTGGGGGAGGCGCGGGAGACCCCGGCGGGCTGAGGCGGGAGGCCCCGGGAGGGGGAGGGGCGGGAGGCCCCGGCGGGCTGAGGCGGGAGGCTCCGGGGGGGGAGGGGCGGGAGACCCCGGGAGTGGGGGAAGGGCGGGAGACCCCGGCGGGCTGAGGCGGGAGGCCCCGGGGGGGAGGGGCGGGAGACCCCGGCGGGCTGAGGCGGGAGGCCCCGGGGGGGAGGGGCGGGAGGCCCCGGCGGGCTGAGGCGGGAGGCCCCGGGGGGGGAGGGGCGCGGGAGACCCCGGGAGTGGGGGAAGGGCGGGAGACCCCGGCGGGCTGAGGCGGGAGGCCCCGGGAGGGGGAGGGGCGGGAGACCCCGGCGGGCTGAGGCGGGAGGCCCCGGGAGTGGGGGAGGGGCGGGAGACTCCGGCGGGCTGAGGCGGGAGGCCCCGGGAGGGGGAGGGGCGGGAGACCCCGGCGGGCTGAGGGGGGAGGGGCGGGAGACTCCCTGCCTGGCACTAGGCGCCGCCTCCCCACGCCGGCCGGCGAGGTAGAAGTTCCGGTGTCCCTGAGCACGTGCCCACTCCCAGCGAGCCCTTCGCGCCAACTGCCCCAATTCGAATCCGCATCCTGAGCGCCCAATGACGGGGCGGGGAGCGGGCGCGAGGTCCCGCCCTGTCCGCAGGCCGGCCAATGACAGCGCCAATTGAGTTTGAAAAAAAGTGCGCGCGGCTGGTGGGCGGAGCCTCCCGTGGAGTCCGGAGTCCGACGCGCTCGGGGCGTGGCGCAGCCTGAGGGGGTGGATCCTCGCGCTCTCCGCGACGCGCGCTGGGCTGGGGGCGTGGCCGTGGAGCTGGGGCCCGCCCCTCGTGCCCGGCGCCGGGCTCATTCCGAGCGGGCTGGCGGCGGGCGCGGCTCGGCTCCCTGGGGACGCGCAGCGCGAGCCCGGCGGCAGCATGAAAGCGGGCGGTGAGCGTCCCCGCGCCCGGCGGGCTGGGCTCTCTGGGGGCCACCCTGCGGGGGGGTCCTGCAGGGATGGGGGGGGCCACTGCGCGGGGGGGGTCCTGCAGGGATGGGGGGGGGCCACTGCGCGGGGGGGGGTCCTGCAGGGATTGGGGGGGCCACCGTGCGGGGGGGTCCTGCAGGGATTGGGGGGCCACCGTGCGGGGGGGGTCCTGCAGGGATTGGGGGGCCACCGTGCGGGGGGGGGTCCTGCAGGGATTGGGGGGCCACCGTGCAGGGGGGGGGTCCTGCAGGGATTGGGGGGCCACCGTGCGGGGGGGGTCCTGCAGGGATTGGGGGGCCACCGTGCGGGGGGGGGTCCTGCAGGGATGGGGGGCCACCGTGCGGGGGGGGTCCTGCAGGGATGGGGGGGCCACCGTGCGGGGGGGTCCTGCAGGGATCGGGGGGGCCACCGTGCGGGGGGGTCCTGCAGGGATCGGGGGGGCCACCGTGCGGGGGGGGGGTCCTGCAGGGATTGGGGGGGGCCACCGTGCGGGGGGGGTCCTGCAGGGATTGGGGGGGCCACCGTGCGGGGGGGGGCCAGCAGGGATTGGGGGGGTCACCGTGCGGGGGGGGTCCTGCAGGGATTGGGGGGGGTCACCGTGCGGGGGGCTCCAGCAGGGAGTGGGTTGCCAGCCCGTGGTTAGGGGGCTCTTGCCCTGGCAAACTCCAGATGCCTCATGTGGGGCTGGGGGGGGGGGGGGGGTTAAGCCCAGCAGGGTGGATGCTCTGCTGTCTGTTTTCTGGGGTGTCCTTGGGATGGGTGCTGCATGTTTCTCTGAGCCTCGGACCCTGCATTCTCAGATTTGAGACATGAGGGCTAAGTAGTGTCTGAAATACCCTTCCCAGCATCTGATGGGCTAATCCCCTCACCTCCATGTCCCCAGATGGTCTCTGGCACCTCCTTATTGTCCTTTTTACTTCTCCCCTGTGCTCATAAAAGAGTGTGTTTTAGATTTTATTTTTAAATTCCAAAGAGAGGGAGCCCCACTGGTTTAGGCGGGTGGATTTAAAAATCAACCGAGCCTATAGTGGGACAGGACGCTGCCTGCAGGGGGAGGGGACTCACTCATGGTTCCTGCATGGGCACCCAGGACTTGAGAAAAGAGCTGCTAGTCTTATCTTGGTCACTTTGGGTTTCTCATCAACCCAGAGAGTTTCACAAGATAACCTTACTTTATAATTTATGAAATGAAGGTGTGGCTGCAAGATTTGCAGGGAACAGATGAGATTTTGCTTCAAAAGACAGGGTGTTTGAATGAAATGTAAATTACTGAAATATACACATTGCAAAATTCCCCATCAACAGCAGAGACTTGAATAAAAATACTTTAAAAGTTTAATTCAGAATTAGAGGGATTTTTGACATTTCAGGCTGGTCACAAGATTGAAAGTCAGACTCAAGTATTGCAGTTCCCTGTTTTTTTCAATATAAGTCTCATTTTATCTTTGCCATGATAACATCTACAATTGAAATATGACCTCTAAGCAACCCTCCATTCTCTCATGTCCAAAGATAATTCAAATTTAATATAATAATATACAAACTGCAATATTAATTCCTAATTTAATATGGCTGCCTCTGGCTGAGGGAAGCAGCTAATTGGCACACTTATGGAGGGAAAAAGGAGAATGTATGACCAAAAGCCTAGGAGCAAGCTCCCCTAATTTTACACAAGTGCTAAGGATTCCTATGTCCAGAGCAGACAAAACTTGCTTTTTTATCATCTGAGCATAGTGAACTGCTTGCAGATCATCTAATGAATTACTTTTTTGCCAAAAACTATAAATGGGTTTACCAAGTAGATTTTGTTGCAGGCAGATTTATTTTAAGAGGAAAGGGTTTTTTATTACACTTTCTGCATTAATTGGACAGAAATATTAGAATACTTCACCCAAGTTGAATGTTTTCTGATTCTTGCTATGGGGTACATAACACTAGAAGATCTGCTTCTTAAATACACTATCTTTGCTTGCTAAATGTATTTTGGAATGCTTTTGTTGTTTAGTCAGTACCTGAATTTAAAATATTAGAAATGCAGCTTGTATACACAATGTAGATATGTTAATAGTGTATGAGGCCATTTTAAAGTTAACTCACTGTAATATAACTTCTGGGCTACTAGAGCTATATTGTCCACCATCTAGTCTTGCTTGATTCAATTTCCTGGACTGTGGGTCAGTTTCAGTTCTGAATACAGGCTTAATTGGCATGCCAGTCTAGAGATGAATTCCTTCTTACATTGCAGTAGTTCTCTTGCTGAAATTGGGGGGAGGGGGGGAGATACCTATGAGAATAATTTAGTGATTTGTGCATATCAGAATTGCCCTTTAAATTACATTAATATAGCCTTTTATTACCAGGAGGAGAATGGATGTTTAGTTAGAATAGTTATCCTGGAAACTCCAAAGTATTAATAGGATACATACTCAGTTTGTTAGTCTGGGGTAGCTGAAGCAAAATGCAGGACAATGTAGCACTTTAAAGACTAACAAAGACGGTTTATTAGATGATGAGCTTTCGTGGGCCAGACCCATTTCCTCAGATCAAAAATCTGATCTGAGGAAGTGGGTCTGGCCCACGAAAGCTCATCATCTAATAAACCATCTTGTTAGTCTTTAAAGTGCTACATTGTCCTGCATTTTACTCAGTTTGGATATTTTAGGTGGCCCGTTGCTTTTTCCCCCCCTAGGCAGATACCTATTCATTTGCATTAGGAAATACCCAGGTCTAGGGACTGTATTACTCAGTCTTACGGAGTGTCTCTCTACCTGGAGAAATGTTGCTAGCCCTTGCTAGATAGAGGGGTACTTCTGGTGACCATTCCTGCAGCTTCACCATGTTCTCTCTCCTTTCCAGACTGATGCAACACAGTGGTATCTAAACTAGGATATAAGCTAGAACAGCACTAGCTCATTGGTTTTCCATATACTGGCTTATTAGAAAGGAAGGGTAAAAGCAAAAATAGTAGAGCACATCAGAAAAGATGTGATGATACATTTCAAAGACACGCTTTTGAATATTATTTTGGTTCTTACATTTCTCCATCTACACAGTTGGATGAAAGATGGAGAGACACTTCCATGAAAAGAATGTTTTGGGGCCATTGCCATGAAGTGCATCACGTTGTTCTATTGTTAACTTAGCTAGTGTTAATATGTTTAATTACAAACAGGGCTCGACAAATAGTGTAATCTACTCGCCCATGGCGACGGGAAGAGCCGGTGCGGAGCAATCTGCGCATGCACAGGGTGCAGAACTGCGCGGCTGGCAAGCGGTGCTTGCTGCCGCTTGGCGAGCCCTGATTATAAATAATCAAGTCCTTGCAGCTGCTTGGCTTATTTTATTGCTTTAATCCATGTATGCTTTATTATGGTTTAGTACACTTGTTATATTACCTCTCTAACTTTTATTATTCTGTAAAGTTACACTTATTTGAAAACATATTTAATACCATCAGTTGGAAATTGATAGAACAAGAGATAATGAAATCATTAAGTCCGGCATGTGGAATATCACTGAGGTCCCTAGTGGGACCCGTATTTTTCACGATTCGTTTAGAAGAAAACTGAGCTAATTAGAGTTCCCAGGTAAATTATCATTGAAAAAGACCTACAAATTGGGTTTGAAAAATACGCCTGATATTGCCAAGCAGGAAATGTTCATGTTAAGAAGAACAGCCCTCCTCCATCAATTTGCAGAAAAGTGAGAGGTTATATGTGTTTCTAGCTTTTAGGGTGGCAAAGATAATTTTCCAAATGTGACCCAGAGCTGAGTTAACAGACTAGGGATGTAATAGTATAGTCAATTAACCGATAAGCAAAAGTTTATAAGTTAATGCTATAGACTACACGCATTCTTTCCCTCCTCCCCCAGCCAGTAAAATCAGCTCCTAATACATTGCAATGTAAGCCCAGGGTTAGTAGAACTCAAGTTAGCAGACCCTAGGTTTGTTAGGAGTATTAGGGAGCCAGATGAGCCGGCAGCCTGGCTCAGTTCTGGCTTGAGCTGGGTCCATGAGCTCAAACACCACCCTGGATAGGGGTTGCTGCCATACTGCACTGCTGCCTCTGTAACAGAGGCAGCAGCACAGGCCAACAGGCAGCTGGTCCGCGAGGAGAGCTAGTTTTTAAACTGGCTACCGTAGCAGACCAACTCCCGTCTGGCACCCTGCGCAGCAGCGCAGAGTAGCAGGAGGTTCCTCGGGAGTGAGGCCGCAGCGTACTGGCTGCCGGCCCCACCCCTGGGGACTATAGACTAGTTGACTAACCAATAAGAATTCCTGAGGTTAATCAGCTATTCAATTAACAGATATTTGACATCCCTAAAACAGACTGCCCCATCATTTGCTTTGGCTGCTGCTCTGAGCAGCAGCAGAATGAAACTGGCAAGTCTCTGGTCCCTGCTGCTCTTCAGAGTGGGCATCAGTGAAATTGATAAGATTCATGTCGTTTTAACTCCGCTGCTGCTTGGCAAAGCTCTGAGTAGAGCCAGGGCAGGTGCTGGAGGTGTTTGCTAGGGAGGAAAAGAAAAAGAAAGTTGTGTGATAAAAGATCTTTCATGTAATGTCAGGGCTTAAGGGGTGAGAGATCCCTTTCCCTTCTAGCAGGTCACATTTCTGGCACCTCCTGTTCAGACTGATGCAAAAAACAGAGCTCCTGAGCAGAATCCAGAGTCAGCATTTCTCCAGAAATCCAAAACCTGGCACTTCCCAGCAAATGGGAGCAGGACTGGGCTTCTCACCAGAGTATTGTCCTAAACACTCTAGTGAGCCCTTCATCTCTATCCTTAGCTTTGGTCTCTGCCTCTAGTTTACTCCTTGGGCTAGCAGGTGTGGGGTGAACTTCAGTCACTTATCTAAATATCACGGAACCAATGGAGGAAGGGTGTGAATCTCTGAAGATGGTAGTTCAAGGAGCAGTGACAGGTGGCTGTGGAATCAGGGTGACCTGGGTGATGCTTACCAGTAACCTGTTAACTGTGGTGCAGCAGGCTGGGGGGCGGGGAATGGAGGCTGCTCGGGCCAGGCACAACGCAGCAGGCCAGCTAATCAGTTAAGCATAATGTAACCACTGAACATTGTAAATGGGATTTTACATCCCGTCCATGAGAGGGATAGGTTAGACATGAGGAACATATTGACAGGAAAAAAAAATTAAGGCAACTGGTCACACCACTGATGATACTTCCACATATTAAATACTGCATGAATGGGAATTGCATGTAAAGGAAGTTTGCACAGTGGAGAATGCTGGTCTGAATGGCCCAAGGGATCTCTTCTGGCCCTGTTTGCTTGAGTTAGTGATCCCCTTCTATATGTGACTGTGCAATGGATTTTTCCATTTCACTGAAGAAAACATAGCTTGTGGTGCAGTAGAGCAATCTCAGTAACATCAGTCAGTTTCATGTTAATGGGGACTAGTACTCATTACAGCTGCTGTCTTTTGTCCTGAAATTTCTGCTTGATTGTGCTCTTTCATTAACTGAGATGCTTGGGTGTTTTGTTTCTCTAGTAATCCACTGTAGATGTTCCAGATGCTTTTCTTTCCCTTCAAAGCGAAGGATAAGAAAACGGCCTCGAGTTCTGACATTGCTGAGTCTCCCTGAAGATGTTCTGTTTCATGTTCTGAAAGGTCTTCCTGCTGAGGATATCCTCTCCATTCGAGCTGTGAGTCTGCTAAGCCACTTCATGCCGTAATGGGATGGGGCTTACCTCTGCCAGTGTGAAGCTCTGGCTCCCAGTGGCAGGACTGGACATGGGGAAGGCTGCATCCTCAAGGCAGAGTAAATCTAATTAACGTTTTCAGGAGGGAGCTATCTTGCCAAATCATTCTGACCAAAAAGTCTGGTTCAGTTAAGCATGCATATCTCATTTTCCAAAATTGACTTTTTTCTCTGTCTGAATCTTAATGTAAATAAAGCACAGTCAACCCATGGAGCTCGTTGCCAGAGGATGTTGTGAAGGTCAGGTCTTTAACCGGGTTCAAAAAAAGAGCTAGATAAATTCATGGAGAAGTCCATCAATGCCTACACCCAGGGTGGGCAGGACTAGGGTCCCTAACTTCTGTTTGTCAGAAGCTCAATGGGCAACAGGTGATGGATCACTTGATGATTGCCTGTTCTGTTTGTTCTCTCTGGGGCACCTGGCGTTGGCCACTTTCAGAAAATTCTGGGATAGGTGGACCTTTGGTGTGACCCAGTATGACCATTCTTATTTTCTTAGGTAGAACTATAGTTGTACAAAAATCTACTTTTGCCATGTTAACATGGCCCTAAGAGTAGACCAAAATAATAATTTTCAGTAGAACCCTGTGCATTGTAGTAATGTACTTTTGTTTTTTCCCCTAGGTGCATTCACATCTTAAGTACCTTGTAGATAATCATGCTAGTGTTTGGGCATGTGCAAGTTTTCAAGAAATATGGCCTTCTCCAAACAATCTGAAGATGTTTGAAAGGTAACAAACAGGAATCAAGGCATGGTCTATGCCAGGGCTACTCAACACAAGGCCCGCAGTTCGGTTTATGCAGGGTTCAACAAGCGGCCCATGGGTAGGATCCTTTGAACATGGCCCATGGGTAGGATCCTTTGAACGTGGCCTCCACTGGGAACACGTCTTCCAGGTGGGGTGAGCACTGAAAGACGTAAGCGGGTGGGCTGGCTGGAACAGATGGGTACAAGGTGTCGGTGTTTCTAGCCCTCAAAGAGGTGGTGTCAGGAGTGCTGGGGCATTGTGAGAAGTGCTTTGTATTCATGCCCATCAGTGTGAAAGAAGCTATTTGCATAGATTTGCATGTACATGCAACCACACTTACGTTGTGGCCCTCAGCATGTGCTGTGAGTATCATCGTGGCCCCTGGGGCTTCCAAAGTTGAGTAGCCCTGGTCTATGCATTAGGGGTTTTCAAAGGCGCAGAGAAAAATTAGGTAGCCAGTTCCCACTGACATTCAAAGACAACTGGACACCTAACTTCCTTTTCTGCCTTTGAAAATCTCCCCGTTAATGTGATTACAAGCACTTAGTTTCTTGTCTACGCTTCATGTTGAAATTGTCTTGTTAACTGGAACAGGGGCCATAGTTGTATCTGCAGTGTAAATGGAATCTATCTACAAAGTGCTCTGCAGTCCTCTGATGGAATGTAGTGCATCAGCTGAAAGTATTGCTACTTTTCCCTGATAATTGTTTCCCTATAAACTTGTAGGCCAGAAACCTGGACCAAAAGACTGCAAAATTGTGTTTTAAAAGCTTTAAGACTAATACTTAGACTCATTCCATAGTTTAACTTTAAAAAATCTAAAGTTGCAAGCAAAAATTGTATTTTGAAAAAGTGAAGACACTATTTGAAAAAAGTATGTATGGACAAAGGCAGATCATAAGAGCTGAATCTGTCTAGTGACTGTGTAACCGTCCTGTGTGTCAGAGGTGCAAGTTCTGAATTTTTCCAATGCGTTCTGGAGCTGTGGCCACCTAGTAGAAATAGGAAGGTCTCTTGCTACACTGAAATCTTCACGATTCAGATGCCCCCAGACTAAATCTGAGTAACCTTTTTGTACTCTTGCTTAGGGCCGCTGAAAGGGGTAACTTTGAAGCTGCGGTGAAGCTGAGCGTAGCATACCTGTACAACGAAGGCTGTAAGTGTCAAAGCAAGTCCTAGCAATGGCAGAGGGAAAAGCCATGAATGATCTACTTCTGTTTAAAAGAACAAAAGTTGTATAGTAAAGACAAATCAGAAAGCTTGGATTCTTTTTATTGGCTGCGAGTCAAATCTTTATACCTAGTACTTTGGGTGTTTGGATTATTTTGTGCACATGTAAGACAGACAGATTACATCTCCCCTCCTCCCCCACTTCTGAATATGTGGCCAGGTCTTCTGTACCATTGTGCTTGCTCTGTGAGAGCTGCCAACAGCACTGCAAGCATTTCCCTGGCCACTGAAATGCTGGGGCTGGAATGCCACTATCGCTGACCCTTCTGAAAACACCCTAGGCTGAGAGCTACACAGCACTGTGGGCTGACTATGACACAATTCTGCTAATGACTTTTGGTCATGTCATTTTGCCTATCAAAAGTATCACAATGAATGAATAGTAAGAGAGATGTAGCCGTGTTAGTCTGGTCCAGCTGAAACAAAAGGCAGGACTATGCAGCACTTTAAAGACTAACAAGATGGTTTATTAGATGATGAGCTTTCATGGGCCAGACCCACTTCCTCAGATCAAATTGTGGAAGAAAATTGGCATGACCTTCTATACCAATGAATGAAGGGGAAGCCCTGTTCCATCCTTCTGCCACCTGTTACCATTTGCATGAAACCATCCTGCTGACTGTTGTGCTGTAGCTCTATTACATTCCAGGCAGATCTTCTGGATTCGTTTCTGTTCCCTCTTTAAAGCATCTGTTTCACTTATTCAGTGTCCATCTCCGATGAGGGTCGCGCAGAAGTGAATGGGTTAAAGGCATCTCATTTCTTCAGCCTGACAGAACGTCTGAATGTCTGCGCAGCCCCGTTTATCTGGCTCTTTATTCGTCCCCCGTGGTCTGTGAGTGGAAGCTGTTGTAAAGCTGTGGTCTACGAGAGCCTCAAAGCAGAGTGTCAGTTGCAGAAAGTAAGTGGTGCTCTTTCTGTCTGTGGCAGTAGGGCAGGACAGCACATCAGAATTACATCTCCATTTTTCTCAAGAATATCTTGCTCTCATGCCACTTTTCCCACTGCTGAAAATGAAAGTTAATCCAGAGCAAAATCAGTGTGCAAGAGAGGCACTGCTTGGTAGCTGTCCAAGGATTGTGCCATGATTGCCCTTGCGGGTTAATTTCCATCTCAAAATTGATGGAACAGTGAAGGTGGGAGCAGAGAATGTCAGTTCATGAAAGGCCAAGAGCAGACACAGCTCTAGCCTTGGGACTGTTTTGGAGAAGTCTCTCACTTTTTGGTTCTCTTTAATAATGTATACTTCTAAAACTCTCTTTTAGGCCCAGAAAGGATCTATTCTGCACTGCTTGGCTAAGGTTTTAAGTCTCTTTGAGGTGGGTAATGTTCCTGCTGTTGGGTTTGGGAATTTGGGAGTTTCAATTTTACAATACAAACGTCCTCTGACTTTTCAAATGCTCAATGTGTTATGTTATTACCTTCATCTGAGATTGAATCAAGTGTCCTTGGTTCCCCCCGGTGTGAAAGATTTTTACTTTTTCCTTTATAGTGGCAGAAGGGCCCGAAAAGTCTGTGCAGGCCCTTTACTATTTAAAGGGAAAGTGATTTGAAATCTAAGTTAAGTTTCGGTGTGGGTCAAATCCCGGGCCATGTTTTCTGCTGCATTAAACTTGTGCAGCTCTGTTGACATCAGCTGAAAGTAGATGTAACTACTAGGCCTGCTTGTTGGGCTTACAGTATGGGACATCTGATAGTGTCCTTTTGAGATGTCACGCTGCGTTCCAAAGGAAGAGGCATACTGGCTGCTCGGAGTCCTAAATTGCTTTTGATTACCTGCGGAAAGCTGCAAAAGACGGTGCCTGCAGTGGTCCCGGAAACCATCTTGAATATTTTGGAGGAGGCTCCCGATGATAAAAGATTCTGGACTGTAGCTTTTAATCTGAAGACTTTCTATACCTCTTGGGGGCTCATGTGCCCTTCTGACTGGGAATGTACCATAAAAAGGTTAAACATTATTTATTTTTCAGGATGAAGAAAAAAGGAAAGAAGCCCTTGAAATGTTTGAAGAGTCTTCAAAGCAGGGTTGCTTAAACAGCTCCTACCTCCTCTGGGAAAGCAACAGAAGAGCTGCTGTGAGTACATTTGACTCTGAAAACAATCTTTTCACCTCTAATACAGTGGCACCAGGAGTAGAGCTCTGTGAAGAGTACTGTGTATGTCTGAGACACCAGCTGTCTAAACAGCCCAGGTGGATTAATGGCGAGAGGCAGTAGTATCTGCTTTTTACAGACTGGGAAGATAAATGCAGAGATTCAGTGACTTGTCCACATCACGCTGGAAGTCTGTGGTCCAACTGAGACTTGAACTCTGATCTCTTTAGTCCCTGTTCAATTCCTTAAGCCCAGGATTATCCTTCACAGAAAGAGGCTGATGGTGTGAGGCTTTTCCTACAAAGGACAGAAGAGCAGAAGTGATCCCTTTGGCTAGGAGGTGTACTCCAACCTTCACAGATACTGTACCAAATGGGTCTCTGCCCTAGACAAAAGGGGCAAAGCCTTAATGCTGTTTATATTCCTTTTCTCTAGATGTCCGATCCTGGTAGATATCTTCAGAGCCTCAGGAAACTAAGGGACTATGCAGCAAAGGGTTGCTGGGAAGCCCAGGTAAGACTTTGACTAATGACACTAAGATGTTGGTTTTTTGCATGCCCTCTCCATGCTGGCATAGAAAGGCACGAGCACTTAAACGTGGATCAAGTGGCTGGCCATTAAGAATGGAAGCTAAAGCGCCTCTCAGAAAATACTTAAATGTACTCTGCAAAGTAACCTTCAGAAAATAACTGCACTTGCACAAAAACTTGAGCAAGGGCTCATCTTTAGTCTGAAGAGCCTGTCCCAAAATCCAGCACACGTGTTGTGTGCAACGTAACACCTGTTTGTTCTCAGTGTCTCTGGAGTGGGCCCCATAAGCTAGGCTTCACTGTATTTAGAATGGGAAAAAGTCATGGGTTCTCTCTCACTTTCAGTTCAGGTTGTTTCTCTGTCCAAATGGGAAATAGCTCACTTGCTATTTACATTTCCCCTCTTGTCTGCCTGCTGTAGGTATCTTTAGCCAAAGTCTGTGGGAATGGAAACCAGCTAGGATTAGAAGCAAAAGCCTCCAATGAGTTGGTGTCTCAGCTCTTCCAGGCCTCCCTCCCAGTCAGAAAGCAAAGCATCTTCACTGTGCAGAAGGGAATGAACGAAACAATGAGGTAAAGACAAGCTGAGCAGTCAGGTCTCTGATACAGAAATGTGGATGACATGGCAGGAAAGGCTGCTGCTGTTTCCTTGGGCTAGTTTTAGTTCTGTCTGGGAAGAGATGCAACCTGCCAGATCATTACGCTCTTTGCGGACTTCTCCATTAGTTCTGAGATGCAAGCAGTGAAGTGCAATGGCGAAGTTTGTACTTTGTGAATGTTGCTAATTACACTGTGCTCCTGGTTAGAACCAGCATGGAATGGATTCTTACTTTGATACGTTCATATTTTAAGGCATCTCTTACCTGCAGTTTGCATTAATTTGCCAGTTTGCCTAAATACCTACCATGGTCCATCAGCCCCACAGTTTGAGTCAAGTGTCTGCCCTTTTAACTAGATGCAACAGGACACTTTACTGAAGTCCTGTTTTGATGTTCAATATTTTGTTGGCTAATAACTTTTGAAAGGATAAAAGTCTTACGTGCAGAGAATCTCTGATGTCACAGCTGTTGTGTAGCACCTCTGGATGGCTACTGTGACTATCTCCTATCTAGGTACATCCTGATCGACTGGCTGGTAGAAGTGGCCACCATGAAGGATTTCTCCAGTCTCTGTCTTCATATGACAGTGGGGTGTGTTGATCGGTACCTGAAGTTGAGACCTGTATCCCGGGCCAGGCTCCAGCTTTTGGGAATCGCATGCATGGTCATTTGTACACGGTTAGTATTTGATGCATCAATGGTGATGCAAACCTAGCCTGTAGCTATCACATTCTGCTTTCTCTACTGCACTAGTAACAGCTAAAACTAGCCTTCTTTGTCCCTTTACAGGACAACTGCTCTCTTCAGTGTAAAGCTTCTTAATGTTTCCAAATGTAACATAATGATGCTGCTGCCACCCAGGCACTTATTTACATATGGCACATGACAGCCCCTTTAAAGAACTATCGTCTTAAAGTAGCTTAGCATGAGAAATCCTACTAGGAACAGGTCAGCACTATCCTTGGGATCAGCCCCTTTGCCATAAGCCACTCAGAAAAGCAGGTGTGCACCTACGTGTGTATTCAAGCTGTTTGGAAAACAAGACTTTGTGGCAGAGAAGAAGCATCGTGTTCCTGGCCTACTGTGTTATGTGGGATTGATTCCAGTACTTCTGCTGTTTCCAAGGCTCCAGGGTTTAAAAAGAGATGCTGCCAAACAGGAGACTGAATTCCAGGCACAAGGAATAGGTCTGGTTCTGCAGCCTTTCCATGGAAATTATACCTGTGAAAATGGCTCTAGGATTTGGCCTTCTAATCAGTGCTATGCTAAAGAAGCCGGATGAAGTGAAAGGTGGCATTGACAGGGCATTGTCTTCTGGAAACACTTGACGTTCTCCTAACCTGCACTAACTTCCCTGTCTTGCTTGTGCAGGTGTCTCTGGGACACCTGGCACGGGCCACTGTGGGCAGACACTGAGCTAGGTGGACCGTGATCTTGAGCCAGTCTGGCCATTGTATGTTCTCCATTGCAAAGGATAGCTGTGGCTGTTTGCATGCAACCTGAGCTCAGCGTGTGTGGCTCTGCCTTGGCCCCAATGCTAACGCTCTTCTAATATTGCAGTTTCATTAGCAAAGAGATCTTGACAATACGGGAAGCTGTGTGGCTAACGGACAACACATACAAATATGAAGATCTAGTCCGGATGATGGGGGAGATCATCTCTGCCCTGGAAGGCAAGATAAGGGTAAGTTTGGAAAAGCAGGAGGGTGGGGGTGGGATGCTAAGTCATGGAGAGTCTGGGGAGATGTGGAGCCTCCTTCTGCTTCTCTGTAGACTGCATGTTGTTTTGGGTGTTCCTGGCTTCTTCAGTCAGCACCCTTCCCTGCTGCGACAGGTGACCGGGCTCTTTGAGTAAGCATGTCTGAGGATCGTTGTAAATAATTCTGTACCTGCAAGCACGTGATGCGATTGCACTGTAGGGAAGTCAGGTGTAACCCCCTTGGAACCAAGTCCAGAGATCTTATGTATGCCTGCAATAGCATCTGGGAAACATCTTGATACCACTGGGGTAGTAAAAAGCCATCTTTTATAAGGAGCCTCGGTGGAAAGGGGTCACATGGGAACAATTGCATTCTAAGTGCAGTGCGTTGTGGAATTTTGTCATTGTTCTCCTTTATGCATTAGATACCTACTATTGTGGATTACAAAGAAGTGCTGCTGAACATAGTGCCCTTGGAGAGAAGAACTCTTCACCTGTACAGCTTTATCTGCGAGCTCTCGCTATTGAACACCGGTCTCTGCGTATATTCCCCTGCCCATCTGGCTGCTGCAGCACTGCTACTGGCTAAGATACTGCACCGGCAAGGTAAGGAACAGGCATAACTGGGCCTGCAGGTTCCACAGGGTAGCATGTTCATCCTGCTGTTCCTCTAGATAGCAGTTTGTGCCAGCCTGCCTCCAGTCACGTTAGAGATAAGACAGTTGAGAAGGATGGGGTGGGTTTGGCCCTTTTCCCCAGTAATTGCTGTGTCAAGCTCAAGCCTTGCTATGAGATGTGGGTTGAAGAAATGCCTGAAGAATTTTCTTTAGTAATTCTATGGACTGGATTACACTGCACGGAATCTCTCCGGTTCTGCCACCTGCAGCTGTTGGAGCCCCACAATTGATTCTGAGTTTTAAATGGATTATCTGCAGGCAGGATCTGCCTGATTTCTGCAGTACAGAGCTCTAGGTGCTAATGTGTGTATTCCCTTCTCCAGCACATCCTTGGACCAGCCAGCTGTCCGAATGCACTGGATTCTCTCTTGAAGACCTGATACCCGGTGTGCTGAGCCTATACCAAAAATGGTATAACCTTCAGAACCTTGCTGAGTAGCGCTCAGTGCAGGGAGTGTTACAGACCAGCAGCAAAGTCTTGATAATGACGCTTTGCTATTTCATTAGTGTCTCAGAACTGAGGCAGTAGCATTGGTGAGAGTACACCTCACTCCCCCCGACATGGGAGAGGTTGGAGAGCTAGTACATAGCTCTGAACAGTGGCTCTAGGGAGTGTGCATCTCATTACTACTATCCTCAGCCTGCCCAGTGTCCTGAGTCACAAGGCTGGGATTTGCTTATTGGCAAACTACAGGAAGATCCCCAGCAGGGCTGGAAGCTCCTCTGTCTGACAGTATCTCAGTGCCCAGATCCCGCGCCCTGCTGAAAACATGACAAAGTGGCAAGGAGAAGAAGGGGGAGGGGGATGTCTCGGAAGCTGAGCTAGTCCTGTTACTCCGCCTCCCTGATGAACTGCTGTTGGCCTGTTACCTCAGAACTGAGAGGAAACGTTCTCCGGAGCCGTGAAGGGAGGGTTTAGGTCAGAGGGTTCTTTCTATCAACTTTGTTTCCTGACGTGCCTTGTAAGGCCTGTGCTGTGATTTTCTGTCTTCCCAGTTTCCATGATGATGTCCCAAAGGATTATAGGCAGGTGGTGTTGACGGCTGTGAGACAACGATTTGAAGATGAGCGCTATGAAGAAATTGGCAGGGAGAAGGTGAGGAGTAGCTTTATTGTTCTGTTCTCCATTCTTAAGCAGAGCAACCAGTGTAGTAGAGATCCAATGCCCTGAAAAGTAACAAGTGCAATTCAGTCCCCCAGGGAAGGTGAAAAATGCAGTGGTGT
Organism: Pelodiscus sinensis; assembly: GCF_049634645.1. NCBI lineage: Eukaryota > Metazoa > Chordata > Testudines > Trionychidae > Pelodiscus > Pelodiscus sinensis. The sequence goes on from NC_134726.1 coordinate 1,969,643, forward strand.
TGGCATTACTCACACTTGGGAGCGAGCTGGACTATCCATGCCAAGGAGACCTACTGATCCTAGAGAAGCTTTGGGCGTTTGGTGCTGGGAGGGCTGCTGGTGTCTGACTAGGCTCTCTTGTTTTCTAGGTGATGAGTCACAGCCAGCTGTGTTCATTGTTAGGTGTGAAACAGGAGGACCCAGAGCCAAGTCCCTTACACACAAGTCCCGAGGAAATTCAGACTTTCCTTAGCTCTCCCTCTGGAAAGAGAACTAAAAGGCAAGTCAAACTAAGCTCTGTTCTACATGTGGGCTCTCCTGTGTTTGCAGCCACTTCCCTTCTTCTGAGCTGCCATTCAGTCCTTCACTTCATCACCTTTACTCTGCTTGGCCTCTTCCTCTGGGTGGCTGGAAGGGAAAGTTTGGGTTTCATGTCAGCGAGTTTCACTGTGGCCAAACCAAATGACCAGTTGTATCTTTAGCATTTGCTGGAAGAGTTGCGAGTGCCAAACGCGTGAAGACTGGCCTGTTCCCTGATTCAGGATGACTTCTTCCATGTGTGCGCTGAGTGAGTAACCTCTGAGTTTCCCTGCAACAGGAGGAGGGAAGACAGCATTCAGGAAGACAGGGGCAGCTTCGTGACTACACCCACAGCTGAGCTATCTACGCAGGAGGAGAGCCTTCTGGACAACTTCCTGGACTGGAGCTTGGACACCTGCTCTGGTTATGAAGGAGATCAGGAAAGCGAAGGGGAGAGAGAAGGAGATGGTAAGTTGTGTACTTTTTTCTTGGATTGCACTCAAGAGAAACCAAGCGCTCTTCTCGGCAGCCTCCCAAAGTCCGGTTCCTCTTGCTGGACAGGTGCAAACGCTTTCACGAGGACACAGTTGCTGAAGGAAGGTCCCTTTTCTGGTGTAACAGGGTGATTCTTCCCCCCAGTCTGTAACTGCCAAATGTTTGAGAGGCCAACATCTCTTCCCACTTGCTTTGCTGCAAAACGTTTCCCTGCAAGACTTGGAGGGCTCTTGCTCTGTGGCAGCAGCCGCTGGAGTGTAGAAAATGCAGCCAGCATTTCTGAGCATTGTCTGTGCTGCTGCTGCTTCCAGATAGCACTGGGCACTTGGAGCCACATGCTGAGTGAAGGGGAGTCCTCAGGACTGCATGTAGAGGGGTTGTGCTGCCCCCCTAATCCAGGAAAAGCTCTCTAAGGAATCTGGCTGTAGCCAGCCATGCAGTGGAGCCCGGCCACCCAGGAAAGATTAAATGCTGCCCAGCAGCTTAGTAGAGCGCCAGCAGGTGATGCACATCCACACAAGCACATAATAAAATTTATTCCACACATGGATAGGAAAATAGAGGGAACACTGGTCAGAACTAGAGACTCTCCTGTTTTAGTGCTGTGACTGCAAGCTTTTTATACCATGTCCCCACTGCGTGCAACAGTTAGAACATAACATACCTGTGGATGAGAAGTCCCCACTTCGCACAAGGGAGAGTCAGAGCATGTGACTTTCTCTGAAGCCCCAGAGGGAGTTAATCACCCAGGATTTAGAACTGGAGTTCCTGCCTCTGACTCCTCTGCTGCTCAGGTAGATGCAAATCACTCTTCTGTGTCCTCTTCTAGTGACCGCTGCCAGTGGAGTCCTGGACGTAACTGTGGTCTACCTGGATCCAGCTGAGCACTGCTGTCAGGATTCCAGTGATGAAGACAGCCTTGCTTCAGAACAGCCGGGCCAAGATAGACCAGCACGGGTTGCATCTCTGCAGTCAGATGCAGATAAACAGTGGCTCGCTGCTCCTGGCCAGAAAGAACCCCCACTAGAAGCCAGCTCCGGCTACTCCTCTGTCCACAGTGCCAGTCCTACTTCCTCGGTCGATGGCAGCTTTGGAGCACCGCTCAAAACTACCTCAGTGCTGTCTCTGGGGAGTGCTGTGAACAAGGGCCCACCCCTGCCTCCCTACTTGAAATCACAGTTACAGTCTGTCTGGCCCAGGGCTGCTATTGGCAGGGCGGAGAGAAGGCAAGTCAAACGGAAAAACGTGGCTGAGCACAGTGAAGAGGAGAGAATGAACTTGGGCTTCTTGAGCCTCTGATTTCATGCTGTTTGCTGTCTGTGCAGATGGCTCTTGGAACCAGTATTGTGGCGTAGTGTTGCAGGGAAGGTAGTGAATAAATCAGTCTCCCTAGCAGCCTCCTGCAAGGTGCCCATACCCATCCTGCTCTTCAAGCTCCATTGCCTGCTCCTGAGGCTTAGTGCTGACCCATCTTGGTTTTTGGCAGCTGCTTTTTTAAAATATTCCCCACAGCCTTGATCCTATGCAAATTGACACCTTCTCCTTCTCCACCCCAGTGCTGAGCATGTGGAAAGAAAACCTAGAACCGCTGGGTGCTCCCTAAAGCCATCTTGATTGTACAGGGCACTGCCTAGTGGAAGCTGACTTCTGCATGGGAAGAGGAAAGAATAAAACTGCTGCTATGACCTGTTCTTCCCCAGCCACTCGTAATGGAGGAGACGCTCCGGCAGGACGCAGCCATGTGGTGGAACTATCCCTGCTGCAGCCTTCCCTTTGTTCCTTCTCTCTGGAGGCTCCCAGCTGCTGCCAGGTGTTGGCTTGCTCCCCACCAGTGCCCCTCCCACTCTCTGGACATTAACTACACTGCCCTAGGGCATGTTCTGGAGCCAAGCAAAGGGTGGTGAAAGTAAAAGGAGATACTTGAGCTTTTAAACACCCCTTCTCTGGGGCAGACTCTGGGCTGCTGCTGTCCCTTAGTCCTACACTGTTGTAGCTCCAGTCAACTGAATTACTTTACATCAATGTCAGTCAAGCCCTCCCTAGAGCTGCGTGTTTTTCCTCAGTGAAGAACACCCCATCTGTGCCCTACCACTCTCCTGCCTGGTGCCTTTTGTTACAGCACCACTGGTGCAGGCTGCAAGAACTGTTAGGTGCTGTCTTTATTGCACAACAGATTTTCTTTGTGCTGCCAATGGAGCCAATGGGCAGGTTTGAATTTCCTTTGAACACTAGATCAGAGGCAGTAATGTGACAAGAACAAAGAAACCTGCATGAAGCCCTATCCTAGCCACTCCCCATGGCATCCCAGACAGCAAGGGGGAGCTGGTGCTTTCTCCACACTACTGGACAAAGGATTCCACATCTCATGCAAGCTGTATGAGAAGAGCAAAAGCCCCAGGAATCTGAGGGCCTCGAGGCTATTGGACCCAACAAGTGAGTTGCTCCAAGAGGGACAGCGGCGCTAGTGCAGGGTTGAGAGATGCCATGGTACAAGACTTCTGGCAGCTGCATGTCCTGCTCCAGACTGGATAACACTGGACCTGTGCTCTCTGCTTACCTTCCTGGGATTAGAAAGGGTGGTGGCAGAGATGATGCCCATTCACAGTGTAGTGACTTTTGTATAAAACAGCCCTTTTGTACTTGTTGCTATGTTTGTTATTTAAAAAAACACAGGAGGGGGCGGAACAGTGATTGTCTCTAAGAAGCTGACTAAAGAGGTTGCGATGGGAGAACGCATCTAACTGGGACCTGCTGCAAGTTCCACAAGGGCAAAATTACTTACTCAGCATCTGGCAGCAGCCTTCGGGCTGAGGCTGGTAGTTACAGCTGATCAGTGATCTGACCCACTGTTATTACAAAACAGACCTTAGCAGCTGCAACCAGCAAGGGCCTTTAGTGTGAGCCTTTATGGACTGAAAAGCAGCAGCTGATCAAGCACACTGCCACCGTCACAGATAGGAGCTGAGCTGCCTCCTGGCCCTGTAACTCAACACGTGAATTTTCTGCCTGAGCTCAAGGCAATTTTTTTTTTAAGATGAGGTGGTTTTGATCTCAAGTGTAAGGAATAGTGGGTGTCTAGCCACTCCAGGGAGCCAGCCTGCATGTTCAAAGGTAAACCTCCTCGCTTCCTTCTCTCCAAGTGTGGAGACACATTTCCTGTGCTTCAGGGGGTAGCTGAGTTAGTCTGTACAGGGTAAACCAACAACAAGTGGGCTGGTAGCACAAGATGGCGAGGGGACCATGCAGTGGCACAGCCCCAGCATCAGCTGACTGGTGTGTTGGATGGCCAGAACCAACAATAACCTGATTGTTGGGTCCAGGCAGCTAACACTGCAGTCATCTGAAGTGGATGTTTCCTCTAGTCTGGCTCCTGCCCATTTGCCCCCTGTAACAACGTAGACTACAGGTGCAGGGGCCAGACAGCAAACTCCCATTCTGGCTCTCAGCTCCATCGTCCACAAGAGCATCCCAGCCTTGGATGAACGTCACCTGGAGCAGCAGTTGAAGAGTGAGGGGGCTTGAGTAGCAGGGCCTCCCTGTGCTGCAGAATCTTTACTAAGCTCACGGGCTGGAAGGGAGAAGGTCTCACTGCTGGTGCTTTGTCTTAGACAAGCAACTGCAATTTCCTTCCAATCAGTTTTGGGGGGAGACACCCATCTAGTGGCTAGAGCGCAAGAACCCCCCCTTCTAGTTCCAGGCCGGCCCCTGCTTCCGAGCTCAGCCAAGTTCCTTCACACACAGGCCTGCTCCCTCCTCAGGAACCCTGCCTTCCCGGGGAAAGGCCAAGTCGGATTAGTAAAATAGCGGCTCCAGGCCCCAGATCAGCTTAGGAACAGCCTGGGCTCTGTCCAAGGAGTTTATTACAAAACAAACAGTGTTTACTAGGCAGGAGTCACATTCACAGTCCCTGATTCTTTCCCCTTCCCAGGCTGTATCCCCGCGGCACTGCTGGGTAGTTCCAAACCAGGTTAATGGTCACAGTAGCATTGGCTCAAGTGTCAGCTTTCTAAAAATCACTGTAAAAGCTCTAAAAACAATCCCCCACTTGGAGTTCTGGAACAGAGGTGTCAGGACAGCAGGAGCTGGCTGCCCCCACGCAGGGCCCTTCCCACACGTCAAACGTCTTGAGATCTGAAAAGCCACAAAGAAGAAAATCAATCGGGGGCTGGAGCACAGATTTGGGTGGACTTGACCAGCTGCCTGCTCTCTAGGGAGCCCACATCCCCTGCCCACCTTAGATCCCAAGCTGATGGACACTCGAGACACCTAAGGGCAGAAGACAGGCTGGTCCTACTCACATGGGCTGAGACTAGGCCTGGGAGCCTCTGAACGTGGCATGTTGTCCAAGCTCAGCAAAACTAGAGCTACCTGTGCTTCTGGGGAGGGGCTGGAGTGCCTGCTGCTAGGTGTCCCTGAGCAGAGCTCTGGGCACCTGCTTTGATAGATGAGCATGACATGAAGCTGAGCAGCTCTCTACCCCACAGTGGGGCATACTCATTCCTCCTGCCCTCCACCCAGCAAGGACTGACTAGACCGGCTGTCAGAGGCAGAGCCAGTCAGCACTACAGAACAGGCCACGCATTGAGCTTGCTCCAGCCTTTAGGAACAGCCAGCCAACCAGCTCCCCTTATACAGAGCAGGGCCCCATGGACCTCTTACCCCTGTCAGAGCTGCTGCGTTCCCGGTAATGACAGATGGGAGGAGTTCGGGAGAGGCCTAGGGCCAGCCAGGCTGAGCCACCCCTCTTCCTGATGAAACCCTACTCCCTCAACCCCCAAGGAAGTTCTCCATGGGACCCAGCAGCCAGTCTCAGCACTACTGGAGGGAAGCTAGGAGGCAGGGCTGAGGAATGGAAAGTGAGCCCCCCAGCGCTCAAAGGGGTAACACCTGCCCCAGAGGGACAAGGCTGTGGCCAGTATCCCTGGGAGGGGGATGACTGCTGCCCACGCGCCTTACCTAAGGCACCACCTTGAGATCCACTGAGTCATAAGCGGAAGCTCCCCTCATCTCCAGCGGCTTCCCCAAGAGCTGTCGCAGCGCCTCGTAGTCTGGCCTCTCCTCAAAGGCCAAGGCCATTGCTCTCTGCAGGTAGCTCGACAGGGCATCTGCAAAGCCGCAGACGCCAGAGGAAAGGCCGGGTGCTCCCCCCGCACACACCGAGTTCCCAGAAGACACCCCCCCCACGGAGCAGATGGAGGAACGCAGGCCCTGCGAGGGAAGCACCTGCCCCTGCCACCCAACGAGTCACCAGCAGCACCAGGACTAGAACTCACGTCACGTCTCCCAGTTCCCGCCCCTCACTGACCATTGGCCCTCATCCCACTGCAGCGAGGCTGGGCATCCGCCCTCCCCCACTTGCATGCCGAGTACACGGGTCCCCCTTCCAGCATCATGCAGCGCAGTGAGAGAAACTGGCTCGTGGGGGGGCCTGAGAGCTGGCATGCGTCACCCCACGCAGAGAGCAAGGGTCTTTCTGCAGCTCCCCCAGCCTCACTGGGCAGGACCTGCAAGGGCAGCTCTTGTGATCAGAGGGGTTAATTCAGGGGCAGGCCAGCACTGCAGCAAATGGCTGTGGTGAGACGGTCACCAGCCAAGCCTGCTTGGGGAGAGGCCAGTTCCTAGCCTCCCACACCGCGACCCACGGGGACGCCGGGAAAAGTCCGTACCTGGCACTGGGTTTCGGCTGGAGCACGCCCGCAGGAGCCCGGCCACGTCTGCGCTGTACCTGCAGTGTTCAGCGCACACACAATGCCGTTCAACACGAGACGGGACCGCGCGCCCGAGACGGCAACAGCGGAAAGCGGACACGGGCTCAGCTCGCACCCTGCAGCCCGCTGCCCACACAGGGAGGCCGGGGGATCCTGCTCCGTGGAGGCAGCGCTTAGATTTCACACACTCCAGGGGCCCCCGTACAGGGCTCACCTCTCCTTCTGCTCCATGGCCCTGTGCACATCAGCCGGCGCGTCAGTCCAGGGCAGGGAGCCACACAGCCACTTCACCATGCAGTAGCCCAGAGACTGCAGGTCACTCCGGCGAGATGGCCCTGATGGGAGAGGAACCGCAGAGCTTGGGAGGCCTGGCCTAGATCTGAGCGCCCAACGGGGCCGGGCTGCACAGCTGGGAACACGTCCTAGCAGAGCGGCCAAGCGCTTAGGATTCCTGGGATCTCGGCCCAGCTCAGCCCCCAGTTCACTGCAACCCGGGAAGCACCTCTGGGATCCTCAGCTCCCCTGGGAGTGGTCCCCACTCGTGCCCCCAAGGAGCAGCAGGAGCTGACAGCGGTGGCCCTTGGTCCCCCGACTCGCCTCGCAATTCTGCCTGAGGAGATAAAGGGTGGGACGGACCGACCAGCCACGTCTCCGGTTCCCTCCCCGCCACGTGGGCCAGGCCAGATCCCGAGGGTCCCCTTCTGGGATGAGCAGGTTGAGCATTTCATCTCCAGAAGCGTCTCCTGGAGATGGCCATGAGCCCACAACTGGGCCTGAGCGAGCAAGGAGTGCACCGTTACACTTTACAGGTACCCACTAGACCACGGCCCCGCATGGGACAGAGCGGCTGCCTGGCAGGAGGGAGCAGGCTGGCCAGAGAGGAAACGGTTCCTGGCTGCAAGCTTATGGAGAACAGGGAGGGAGAGGAGACGGGCAGAGGGCAGGCTGGGAGAGGAGCCATCACAGCCTCACTAGGGGCTGCGCTCTCACCCGCTCCTCGGTGCCCATCCAGGCTGATGAACTCGATGGTGCCCTCGTGAGGAGTCCTGCTGCCTTCGCGCTGAGCCACGTGCTTTCCCGCAGGGCAGTACCGGAATGCCAAGCAGTAGCCCACCAGGGTGACCTAGGAGACACGGAAATCTCCCGCTGGGCAGTGCACAAGGGGGGGGAGGTAACCCTGGGAGCCCCTCACCGCCCAATGGCCCCTCCCCAGTTGAGGCGATCCTCCCTCCTCCAAGAGTTCCAGGGGCCCAAAGCCTTTCCAAGACCGCGGGGGGCCCTGCGCCACCCCTCCCGAGAGCGCTCTGGCCAGGGCTCGGCCTCTTGCTGCTCCTGCCGGCCTCACTCCTACCTCTGCGAGGTCGGCTGGGTTCACGTAGATGTTCTCGGCCGTGACGTTCCCGTGCACGTACTCATTCTCGTGGAGGTACTCCAGGGCGTCTAGCTAGGGGCAGAACGGGAGACGTCAGCCCTTCGGCATCCCCACTTAGCACCGAGCCAGAGCATCGTCCCAGGCTCATCCAGTCCCTGGGGGCTGGGCATTCATTGGCCGCTAGCCCCATGCCCTAGTGCAACGTTATCCTACTGAGAGATCAGAGACGTGACCTGCTCAGTCTGCTGTACCGAGCTTCAGAGGTCGCTCGCGCCCATTGACTTGCATGGGTTTGCGGGTGCTGAGTGCTCCAGAAAGTCTGGTTCTGAGCAAGTCACCCTCGTACGTTGCTCGCTCTTTGGTGCGAGGGTGTCAACAGAACGCAAGTGATGCTGTTTGCCAAAGGCCATGCACAGGAATCAGCCACGGCCCAGTTCCAGGGTTGGGACCAAACCTTGCGAGGACCAGAGAGAATCCAGCTGTGAACCCCCCCTCCCTCCCCTCAGGGAGGTGCCTGCCACATACCACCCTGATGGCGATCTGGAAGACTGGTTTCTCGGTCAGTATGTTTGCACCATCGTCCAGGATCGACTGAAGGCTTCGCCCCAGCGCAGGGAACACCAGAAACCTGGGAGGGGAGAGAACATCACATGGCACTTGGTCAGCACCTGTCACAGGAGCGTCTCAAAGCTTCTTTGGGTAGCTCAGGTACCGGTCTGGAGCTGAACTGGTTTCCCTTTCTCTCTAGTTTAGCAGCGGCCCGGCTTCCCTCTGACAGCAGAGCCCGTTTGGGGAGGGGAGAGGGAGACGCTGGCAGGTCAGCATTCCCACGGGCGTGTCTGCCAGGGCCCTTTGGGTTACCACGTTCCCGTCCCCAGAGCCAGGCGAGGGGAAGCAGGAGGAGGGAGGGCTCTCCGGGCACAGGGAGGGTTCCAAGCCAAGCTGCACGCACAGGAGCGGAAGAAGGGGCTGGAGAGAACAGCAGGCAGTGGTAGCAAGGTCATCAGAGTAGCACTGGAATGCAGGAGGAGCAGTGCAGGAAGGGGACTTTATCTGCAGCATTTTGGAGGCTAACTGGGAGGTGAGACCAGGCTCACAGTACTCGGCTGAGGGGCCACTGCAGATACCGGGTCAGTGGCGGGGGGGGGTCAGAAACGGGCGCTGTTGAGAGGGAGATGCAAGAGCCTGGCGGGGAGGGGGGAGGCCGGGGCAGGCGGGAACGCCCCAGCTGCCCCCTGCAACCCCCCCGTACCTGTAGTTACTCCCATGGAGTCCAAATCCAATGCAATTTGGGATCCCCAGCAAGGGAACTGAGTGCATCTTCTTCCACTTCTCCACTAGAAGGACACAGGGTTACCAGATGGTTTAACCAAAAATACCAAACACCCTCCTCCCCCACCCAAAAAACACACCAGGAAAAAAATTCTATTGAAAAAAAAACAAAAAACAAAAAAGGGACCTGACAGCAGTTAAGCAAAAAAAAAAAATTCAAAATCAGCACGGCCCCTTTAAGAGGCGGCTTTTTTGCTGGTGGCCACTTTGTTTTTCTGCCAGCCACAAGACAAGCCCCTGCAGAACCAGGTAAGCGGGGGAGGGGGGGAGAGAAGTGTCCAGGGGCTGGGCCCAGTTTTAAGTGGGTTGCCAGGTGTCCAGTATTTTCGCCTCCTGGCAGGGAAAACAATCAGAAAGTACCGGACATTTCAGGCGTTCAGTATTTTCTGCATTTTTTACTGGACAGGAGGCAAAAATACCAGACTGTCCGGGTCAATACCAGACACCTGGCAACCCTAGGAGGACCGGACAGACGGGCGTGGCTTTGCCATGCTCCTGGCCAAGGGATTCTGCCAGCCAGGAGGGCACCCAGCCAGCACCTGGTGCAGGAGCCGCCTTTCCTCCCCCCAGAGACAGACCCGCCGCGCTGGGCCCCGGCTCATCCTGCTGCCTGAGCTGCCCCCATAAAGGCCACAGGAGCAGCCCCCAGCTGAGACATAGAAAGCTCCGTGGGGATCAGTGGCAGGCAGCAGGGGTGGCAGGATGGGGGAGGGGTATGAGGCTGCCAGGGACAGGGGAGAGGTGCGGGATGCTGCCACCCAAGGTACTGAGAGAAGGGGAAGGCACAGACCCCTGTGACCCATATACAATGGTGGTGGGATTGACCCGGATCCCTACTCCTGCTGCCCAGGCCCTAGACTTAACCCCGACCAGCCTGCCCCAGGCTCAGCTGGGCAGGACATGGCCGCTGGACTGCGGGAGGTTCGGGGGAGTTAACACGCAGTGGGGGAGGCAGACCGCCGGCCCTCGTGCGGAGCTGCAAGGGAAGGTGCTGCCCGACGGCCTGAGCTCTCCCGCTGCTGGGCAGTCGGTTCCAGCGCACCCAGCACTCAGCACTGAGGCCAGCCCATGAGCTGAGCCACCCAAGCCTGGGGGCCTTTGCAGTGTGGCTGTGGATGTGCAGGGCGGGCCTGCAGCAGGGCACTCACCTGTGACTCTCTTCGCCGCTCGCTGCAGGAAGATCTGCTCATTGTACAGCCTGCCATCCTTGGCGTCCTGCAGGGCGGGAGGAGCGAGAAGCTGCACTCCCACCCCCAGCCCTGCCCTGCGCCAGAACCGCCCCACGGCCGCTCGCGGGGAGAACCCCTGCCCTGGGCTCCCAGCGCTGCCCTGCACCCCCAGCACTGCCCTGCGCCAGAACCGCCCTCACGGCCGCTCGCGGGAAGAACCCCTGCCCTGGGCTCCCAGCGCTGCCCTGCACCCCCAGCACTGCCCTGCGCCAGAACCGCCCTCACGGCCGCTCGCGGGAAGAACCCCTGCCCTGGGCTCCCACCGCTGCCCTGCGCCAGAACCGCCCCCACGGCCACTCGCGGGGAGAACCCCTGCCCTGGGCTCTCAGGGCTGCCCTGTGCCAGAACCGCCCCCACGGCCGCTCGCGGGGAGAACCCCTGCCCTGGGCTCTCAGGGCTGCGCCGAGGCAGCCAAGAAGCGGGAAGGCGCCCAGGTCAGTGGCAGAGCGAAGATGTGGCTGGTGGGAGAGCCGGGATTGCTCTACAACCCCTTCAGCACAGAGCCAGAGGCGTCCTGGCAACCTGCTAGGTCCACGCATTCCCTGTGGCACCACGTGTCTGGCTGACCCTTGCCGGAGGGGCTGCCCAGTGAGGTTTTCTCGGCACCGGGTAACTGGCTCTTCCTAAAGCCCCGCTGCCGTGTATTGCCAATGGCACTCTCCAATCCCGACAGCCGAGATCAGTGACTGGGGCGCCACTCTGGCCCATGCTGTCCACAGCCAGAGAGCCAGACTCCAGCCGCCGAGTACTTATGGCTGGGACCGACGCCAGCTCTGGGGAGCCCGGCTGGGCTGGCAGTGCCGCGGGGCTGACACAGGGCAAGCGGTTATAAAGTCAAACTCATTCTGGCAACCCAGAGAGGTGCCCGCTGCAGGACAGCTCAACGCTAGCACTACGGTCACTAGTCTGGAAACAAGCTACATTTATAAACAAAGGACCCTCCATTACAACCAGGAAACCAAGCGGCCTGCAGAGTGTAAGGGAGGGCAGGACTTAGCCTGGTAATCTAAAGGCGGACACGCTGGGGTAGCTCTTTTAAACCCTCAGATCCGTTTGCTCACTCCTATCTATCAAGGGCCTCCTGATCCAGCTTCCATGGAAGTCTAAGCGAGCCCCCCATGGGAGCTGTATGGGGCTTTTAACCAATGCAACGGATTCCTGCACTTCTCTAGCAAACCTGCAACAACCAAGCCAATGATGCTAGTGACCCTGTGAAACCGGATGGAGACTAAGGCTCGACAGCCATTCCGATCAGCTGAGCTACACGCTCCCACTCCTGTCGCCTTGGTACAGCAGTGCTGGGAAGGCAGACCACAGGGCGCCGGACATGGAACAGGCCAGGACTCACAAGCTTGAGAGAGTAGCTTTGCTTTTGAGGGCAGGCTCCAGACGCTGACTGTGCTGTGGAAGGATGGAACAAACGAGGTTACAGGTAGTAGTGCAGGAGCAGCTTGTTTCTCGGCTACCCTCTGCCCCCCTCACCTCGGGATGGTGACAATACCGCCCAGGGAGGCCTCTGCACACGGCTGCAGGACAATTCCCACCTTGCGTCAGAGTTACAGGACTCTGCTCACTCTCTCCGGGCACTGCTGCGACAGCAAACCCGGGAGCTCCTCGGCGCGACTGAAGCGTCAAGGGACTCGGCTCCTTACACGTGGGATGTAAATTAAATGGGGCACGTGCCAGGGACCTCCGACAACATCCAGCTGGAGAAAAGGGTACGATCCCAAGCCAGCGACAGCTGCGGGGGGCGCGTGTTGAGACTGGAGATGGAGCAGCGGCTTTGAACCCTGCAGCGCTCTCCCGTGCCCGTAAGCGGAGTCCGAGCGAGCTGTGGCACCCCCGAAGCTCGGAACCCACTGTTCCCCCTGCTGCGGGAGGTGGGGGAAGACGGAGGGTAACACTAACAGCCAAACCCTGCGGGGTTAAACGCCTCCTCCACACACAGGGTGGGCAGAATGTTGGGCGCGCTCCCAGCAGGGCACCTCTTTGGCAGTCCTGCTGCAGGCAGGGCAGAGGATGCTGAGAGTACCAGGGCGCTGCCCATCCAGGAGGCTGCTGAGCTGAAGGGGTGAGAGGAGGCAGGATCAGGGTGGGGAAGGGCAGCTCTGTCCCTTGTTTGCCTAAGCTGCAGATTCACCTGACTGCAAACTGCGAAGTGTCAGCAAGAGGCTTCCATTCCAATCTCTTCCAGGAATCAGCCCCCTCCACCTCCCCGGCAGGCTGAGCTTCCAGCACGCCCCAACAAGAGGCAAAGGGAGGAAGACGCTTCTACTCCCCCCCGTTCCCTGAGCGCAGCCCAGCCTGCGTTGGCACAGCACCTTCATACATCAGCCCGCACGTGCTCTGGTGCAGAAGTGTCCCCAGTCTCCACTGCTTGCTGCTCTGGTCGGTCAGGATCGTGCCCTCTGGGAGAGGCACCACGGAGATGGACTTGAGGCGCCGGGGACTGAGCTTGGCTTTGGAGAGGAGACAAAAGCAAGGCTCTGAGCAGGGCAAGGCACCAGAGGCAGAGTGCAGCTGCTCTCCAGCGCAGCGCAGGCTCCAGCCCGGAACCCCAGCCTGACAGCTCCCATCTCGTTGCCCTGCTCCCCCGGTGAGGCCCTGCGATTCAGGGACTCTCCTTCCAGCAGCAGCCAGCCAAATAGCTCTGCTAGCCCAGACCGCGCTGCAGCTCGGCCAGGAGGGGCCGGGAAGGAACCGGTTGGCAAGATGACTGAACAAGCCACCTCCGCAGCGCTCCAGTGCTTCCCTGAGCACCCTGAAGTATCTATCTGCCCCCAACCCCACGAGCACAGCAGTGCTGAGACCCCCAGCTCTCACCCTTGGATGCCACCGTGATCCTCGGGGGAGCAGCCTGTGGGCTGCAAGCCTCCGCCTTGGCCGAGGTGGAAGCTGGTTCTCTCTCAGGAAATGGCCAGGCCTCTGGTTTTCTCGCTGCCAGAGATGTCTCATCCTGCTTCGAGGCTGCACGATTGAAGAAACAAACTCTCCCAACGCTGTCCACGTTACTGCAGAATTGTCAGTCGCAACACACCCCCAACACCTTCCATCCACGGGGCTCAAAGCCCTTTTCGGTGAAATTCTCACTCTCGCACCCTTCCCCCACACGGAACAGGTCAGTGCTCTTAGCCCCATTTCACAGATGGAGAAACTGAGGCACTTAGTGAGACAGTCACATAGCAATCCCGAGGCAAAGCTGGTTCAGAAACTAGGAATCCTGGGACAGATTGCATTCACTCCCCTCTCTACCACACTGCTGTCAAAGGCAACAATGTGCACACCCTAAGGCCGGCAGGAGGACCCATGCAGACAAACTGGTCCTTGGCATGCCAGTGCTCCACAGCTGCTTGTCACCAGGGAGCTTGGGCTAATCTGGACCCTATCCAAAGAGGCTGCTGTCGAGCCCAGTCCTACTTACCCTTCAGAGCTTCAAGAGAGGCATCTGGGGTGAGTTGCATCGGCTCCTCCTCATCTTCCTTCGGCAGCCTGCTCCCGCACACCGGGCAGAAATGAAATGCCGTCTCTACCTTCTGGCCACACTGCGGGCAAAAGTTGACCATTCTGCAACCAAAGCAGGGCGGGGAGGGAAAGGTGTCAGAGCTGGGGCAAGAAGCCAACTCTGCATCGGTTTCTCTGGAGCAAGGGGTTTGCTAAGGAGACGCCCCTTCACAGCCCCCAGAGCCGACATTAACTCCACTCAGCTGCAAAGATGAAATGATTAAGGGAGGCCAGACAGTGGCGCGGTGGCAGAGAGAGGATGGAAACCCAAAGTCCCCATTCCAGGCACTCGCTGTGGCTGCCAGGGAGTGTCCAAACTAGCACTTGGGAAGCATCTGCCTTTATCAGTGTCGCTATTAACCACTTCAACTGCACCATGAGGCAGGAGTGCTCATGCAGCTGCGTTCCCTAGGGCCTAGCGTGCACCCTGCCTCTCCCTCCTCCTCTAGCCTCCTGGCTGTGCCAAAGTGGTCCGACAGCCTCCCAAACCTAGCAAGTCAGCTGCTCACTGACTCTTCCCTTCCCCATTGCCGGGTGGGAACGCTGGGATGGGGACTGCTGGGAAGTCTGGCAGCTGTGGGGAGTCGGAGGGAGCTCTGGGTTGTGGGCCCAGCCTCCCACCTGATATCTAGTCAGCTCTGGACCATCCATCACCCAGAGCCACCAGCTGCCCAGGCCCTGCCCAGCGCTCTCACGGCCCCAGGCTCCTACCTAGACCTGCAGCCCCAACACCTCCCACAGCTCCCATCACCCTGGGGTGCCCCGTCCCACATCACCCGCAGGGACCGACCTGCCGCCCCCTTTCCCAGGGCACCCCACCTCGGCCCTGCCCCAAACACCAGACTGGCCCCCCCGTCCGCCCGCGCGGCCTCCTGCCCCAGCCTGGCGGCTCCTCCCGTGCCCCAAGGCACCCCCACCACGGCTCCCCGGAACCCCCCCGCCACGGCACCCCTCCTCCCGCCACGGCACCCCGACACCCCCCTCCCCGGAACCCCCCCCCGCCACGGCACCCCTCCTCCCGCCACGGCACCCCGACACCCCCCTCCCCGGAACCCCCCCCGCCACGGCACCCCTCCTCCCGCCACGGCACCCCAACACCCCCCTCCCCGGAACCCCCCCCGCCACGGCACCCCTCCTCCCGCCACGGCACCCCGCCACCCCCCTCCCCGGAACCCCCCCCGCCACGGCACCCCTCCTCCCGCCACGGCACCCCGCCACCCCCCTCCCCGGAACCCCCCCCCGCCACGGCACCCCTCCTCCCGCCACGGCACCCCGACACCCCCCTCCCCGGAACCCCCCCCGCCACGGCACCCCTCCTCCCGCCACGGCACCCCAACACCCCCCTCCCCGGAACCTCCCCCGCCACGGCACCCCTCCTCCCGCCACGGCACCCCGACACCCCCCTCCCCGGAACCCCCCCCGCCACGGCACCCCTCCTCCCGCCACGGCACCCCAACACCCCCCTCCCCGGAACCCCCCCCGCCACGGCACCCCGCCACCCCCCTCCCCGGAACCCCCCCGCCACGGCACCCCGCCACCCCCCTCCCCGGAACCCCCCCGCCACGGGACCCCCCGAGCCCCGCGCGGCCTGGCCCGGCTCTTACCCGCGCGCAGGCCGCTTCCGGGCCGGGCAGCTCCCCTCCCCCGGGCCCCGGGCACTGGGCGGCCCGGGCCTGCGAACGCCCTGCGGGGCCGCCTCCGCCGGGACCGCCCGCTCGGCCCGCGGCCTGCCCCGTCCGCGCCCGCCCATGGCCGCCAGCCCGCCCGGCTCGGCCCCGCCCCCTCCGCTCCAGCCCCGCCCCGCCCGGCTCGGCCCCGCCCCCTCCGCTCCGGCCCCGCCCCGCCCGGTTCGGCCCCGCCCCCTCCGCTCCGGCCCCGCCCCGCCCTGCTAGGCCCCGCCCCCTCCGCTCCAGCCCCGCCCCGCCCGGCTCGGCCCCGCCCCCACAGTTTCGGCCCAGCCCCGCCGCGCTCCAGCCCCGCGCCAGTCTCTACCCGACCCGTCCGAGAACTGACCAGGGCCGGCGGGGGAAGGGGCACCTGCGCCCCGGGGGAGGGGCCGCCCAGGGGACGGGATGGGGGGGGGGAGGGCTGGCAAAACACCCGGCGGGAGGGGCAACCTTCCCTCTCATTTTTTTCCATCTGTGTGGAATACATTTTGTTCTGTGCACTGAGGCGTGTGCAGATGTGTCCCACTGGCAGAAACATGCTGCCAGTGCGGGCAGTTGTGGGTGCTCTGCTAATTAGCTGGGCAGCATTTTAATTTCTGCTGGCTAGCTGCCAAGCACTCAGTTTCCAAGGAACACAGAGCAGAGATGCGTGTGCCCTGGCTGCACTCTACCGGTGGGCCCAAGCAAGGTGCTGAGGGGAAAGGAAGGCATGAGGACGCTGAAAGCTATCCCGCATCTTCAGAGCAAGCCTGTTATTTTGGGCTCACTATTCCGATGTCCCTGTAAAGCTCATTCTGCGAGGAGTAAGGGACGTTTTGGAATAGCGCTTTATTTCCAAATTTGGCGCTGTGTAGACAGTGCCAAATAACAAAATAAGCTATTTCAAAATGGCATCAAAATAAGATAAGCAATTTGCATAGCTCAAATTGTGTCTCTTATTTCGAGTTACGGTGCTGGGTAGACGCACCCTTAGTGACTTGCAAGGTGCCATTCTTAGGGGAAAAACCTTCAAAAACAAACTGTAGAGCGAAACTGCTGAGCTGGAATTTGTATGCAAAGTTGAGACCATCAGAATGGGTCTGAGTAGAGACATGGAATGGCTGTCTCATAGAACAGATCGTTTCCCCTTCTCATCACTGCTGGACACCAGCCACATCCCCCCGGGTTTAATTAGCACTGGTGTCTCTCCCAGCTCTGCCTCCCTGCTTTCTTTTTCTTCAAGCGTCTGAGGAAGTGAGTGTATCTCACAAACGCTTACGCCCTAATACCCGTGTTAGTCTTTAAGGCTACATCTACACTACGAGTTTTCTTGGCAAAAAAAATGCTAATGAGGGACTCATTTGCATGAGTCGTGATCTCATTTGCATATTTTCTGCCAATCCGTTTTTGCACTGGGGTTTTTGCGCAAAAAAAAGCAGTGTGGACGTTTTCTTTTTCCCCAAAAAAACCTTTTCCCGCAAGATCCTTATGCCCCAAGAAAGGAGGTTTACCGATCTGGTGGTGCCATCGGGCAGAAAGGCGCCATTTTAATAGTACTGCACAGAGCCCCAGAAATCCTAGGGAGAGCCCTGCTCCTTCCTGCCTGGCCCTGACCCTCTGGGCCAGCTGCTCAGCTGAGCCAGAAGTGTGCTTGGTGCGTCTGGCACCGTTCCTGGAGAGATTGGGGGCGGGGGGAGGGCTGCCTTTGCATCTCCTAGGGTTGGGAGTTAACGAGAGCAGCCCATGCCCAGCTGCAGTGGGGCCCTGGGACCAGCCAACAGCCTGTGGAGCCAGCTGGCCACCGCCTCCCTCCTGCCTTGACGTGGGACCCCAGTGCCGGGATGTGCCCGGAGGGGTGGCATTGGCGCTCCTGTTAGTCCCAAAGGCCCCTTCCCTGGGAGAAAACCTGGCTGGTTTCTGGCGGCGACGCGGCCCGTTTCCGATACCCTCCCTCTGTTACAAGAAGGCCTCACACAGCCGGGACGTGCAGGGGTAAAGCCGCGCGGGAGCCGCCAGCCAGGCTGGGGCGTAGGGATCCTGTCGGTGAAGCGGCTTTGTCGCCCCTGCGCTTTTCATGTCAAATAATCACAGGGTAACTCCGCCCCGGCCAATCAGATCTCAGAGTCCATCCACGCCAGTTGATAAAAACTGCCACTGACCCGGGAGGTTGCCTAGTGACCCCTCAGAACCTGGGCTCTTCTGCAGTAGCCCCTGGGCAGGCCTTGCACAGGCAGACCCGGGGAGCGGTTCCCGGCGCGGCCGGATCCGAGCCGGCTGACTCGTGGGGCTGGGGGAACCAGCAAAGCCATGGACCGGGTCGGGACAGCCCCACCGCTGCGGGCCAAGCATCTCTTGGGCTTCACGCTGTCGGAAGGGAGGAGTCACCCCGGCCTGGGGTTCCCAGCAGGAAGGGGCCACCGACAGCCTAGGACAAGAAACGGAAAGGATGATCCGCCAGAGGCGCAGGGGCGCCAGCCGTCAGCTTAACCAAGTTGTTGGACATGGCATTGCACGACAAGCCTTGGAAGTAATGCACAGCCGCTTCCCAGAGCACAAGCCCTGCGCTACGATACCTGAGCACGTGCGTAGCCTTCAGCTGCCTGCCTGCGCTTCCCCTCTAGCCAGACCTGGGATTTGGCCCTGATTTTTGGCTTTGGGAAACGCCCCTATTTCTCCTGGCCATGTCGCAGGGGTGTGAGACTGGACGCTGCTGTCCGGGCTCCTGTCCACAGGGCCTGTGGTATCTGCCAGTGCCAACCCAGCTGACATCACACTTTTCCGAACTTGTAACAGTAGTCTCCCCAGGAACCGAAATTAGGGGGGGTTCGAACTTACAAGGTGGGGGTGTCAGGACCGATGACGGTGACACCATGAGGGTCAAGGTGGGTTGTATGGCACCATAGGTCACAAAGCTGGGGAGGTGTTGGGGAAATTCGGGGGATATATACCCCCATGGGGGGGGGGTGCAGGGAAATCCCTGCTTGTAAACAAGCAACAACAAAACCAACCGAATGAATTCTGTCATTTTTTGTGAATTCCTGGGGTGCTTCTCAGGGCCCCGGGAGTGTTGAGGATGCACAGGAGACAGGCGTGGCAGGGGAGGGAAACCATTTTCCCTTTCAATCGTTGCTGTCACAGCCCTCGCAGCATGACTGGCCCCTTGAAGGAGCAGGGCCCGGCGCACAGGTGAGGGGCATCCTGCCACCCACTCTGCTTCGGGGAAGGCAGCTGGGCTGGATGAGGAGGGCCCCAAAGGCGGGAGAGGCAGGAGCCGCAGCGGAAGAGCGCTGGAGGCGGCATGGCTGGGAGCTGAGGGTGACGAGTTCTGAGCAAGGCTGCAGGGAGATTTGTGCAGAACCCCCTGGCGAATGGGGGTGGGGGAGCTCTGCTGGGGTGGAGGGGAAGGTGTGGAGAGAGGGACCGCAGGAGACGACTCCTGGGAGAGCAGCTCCTGGCTCTCAGGCGGGCAGGCCTGGGGAGGGGCCCCGGAACGGGCTAGACAGAGATTGATGACTCCTGGGTGGGTGGCTTGGAACGGGGCTGACGAACTGCTGCGTTTCACTTTGGGGCTCGGGGAGGAAGCCTTTCGCCTGGAGGGATCGTGGACCGTGGCATGGGATAGGGATCAATCCGGTTTCAGGTTACCAGAGAGAGACTATTCCTTTGCACAGGCAGCTAGAGGCGCTAGAGGGAGGTTGGGCCTTTGGTGCGGAGGCCAGCCATGGGAGGGCGCCTGTGATGGGTGATTTCCTGGGAGAGACCTTTCTGAGAGGGGATTTGCTTTACCATCTCACGAGTCCTGCGGAAGTTACTTGGCAGAGTACTTACAGCCAGAGCCAGCTCCCCCTGGAGGAGTGTTGTCACTGGCCCCAAAGGACACAGAATTGGACACCAGCCGCTTAGAAGGACGGTGTCTTGGGGCCCAACCCATTGGACGCAATCCGCGGAAGAGCAGACGGAGAGATGAGCCATTAACTCATCTGTACCCTCCCGGGATCTCCTGGATGTCTGATCAGCTGAAGTTCCCTCAGTCTCCTCTGCACTCGCTTGCCGGATGCAGATGCTGGCTACGCTTGGCAAAAGAACTCCTAATGTGGCCAGACTTTTCCCGGCACTCAGAGAGGAGCCCGCGCCCTGGCACAAGCCTCAAGGGGAGGCTGTGTCTTCCCTTCGGAGGTACTAACCGCTGCAAGGCTGAAAGCACCTAGAACTAGCACTGGCCTTGGGAACCTTCTGTCCCTGGGTTGCTATTTGAAATCTAGCCCGGGCTTCGTGCCAGCTCCAAGCTGCTTTGGTCTGGCTGAAGTGAGTTGTGGGCTCCCAGGGCAAGGTGGGTGCAGAGCTCTAGGACCCGATACGAGCAAGGCGCTTCCCTTGCTCTAGCAGTGCCGTAGTCTCGGGGACAGACGCTGACCCTGGAATATTACCTGTGCAATCAGCACCACCCTGCCAGCCCCTGTGGGAGCGGAGGTTGGGGACACGCCGTTCTGGAGGACGGGTCAGGGGTTGCAATGTGGGGCTGCCCATAATTCCCTTCCCACCCACCCCCCTGGAAGACCCAGCAGAAGGTTAATGTGACCTGAGGCTTCATTACTTCTGTTGCCCTGTGCAACAGGAAGACCTGCCGGGGACCCTGGCATTCTGCAGGTGCTCCAGGAACTGCTGAGATCTTAAGGGACCAAGGGCTTTGGAGGCAGAACTGCTGCAAACCCTGCTCGTCCACCCTGATGGGATGAATCCCACCAGGGCAGCCATAGCTTGGCTTTCAGCTCCTCCGCCACCGGTCTTTGTTACCGCCAGTGCCCACTCCCAGCAATACCAATGGGACTGGGAGTCACTGGTCAGGCCCCGTTAGCCCTTCCCAGGGATACTCTCTCTAGTTTCCCAGGGGATCCCTGGTGATCTTCCTCGCCAAAGGGAGAGGTTACCCGCTGCGGCTCTGGGATCGAGGGGAAGTGCGTTTGGAACCCAAATGTCCCTAAGATGGCTGGCTGCCTGCTGGGCTTGGGTCTCTGAGCGCCTGGCAGAAGCAAGATGCTCTGGGACTTGGCTGATCTCACAGGTGGGCTTTCTTGTACTTGGATGCTCTCGTGTTTGGGCAGCGCGAGGTGGACAGGCTGCAGTGGGGGCTGTGAGGAGTGAGCAGAAGGGGAGAGGACCTGCCCAGAATGGCTGGTATCTAAATCAAGCAAATCGGTATTTACCACCATGATCGCACTCAAAGGCATTTCAAATCAGCAGCCAGCGCTCCAGCCGCCCAGTCCCTGGCTATGCAAAATTCAGGCCGACCCCCTGTAAAGGGCTCAGCCTCTCTCCAGTGCCTCTTCCGGCCAAGGAACTGTGTCCACAAGCTCCCACTCCAGTGACTGGTCCTGGGAGTGGAGGGTTTCCTAGGTGCCCTTCTTGTTTGCCTATGACCAGGTTTCTTTCCTGCCCCCTTCAGTAGCTCCTGGGGGGCCCCAGGCCCATGCACTCCTCTGGGTCCCAGGGACCCTGTAACTAGCAGTCAGCTGCTAAATGTCAGTCCTTACTGTCCGCTGCTCTCAGCCGACGGTCAGGGCAGTGTGTGTGTGTGTGTTTCTGAGAAAAGGTTTAATGTCTGTGTCTTTACTGCTAGGACCGGGATCCTGTCGCAGAGGGTGGCCAGCAGACCAACAGACACCCTGTTATATAGGAAGAGCTTATTACACCTTAGATTTTAGCTGCTAGAACACAGGGGTTCCTTCGCAGCGGGCAGCCTAGGAAAGGCTGAAAAGGTGCCCCAACGGATCTTGTCACCTGGGCGTGACACAGATCCAAACGCCCAAGCTCTCCCTATGTCTGTCCCTTTATGACCGGCTGAAGTTCTTTTAAATTGTGCTTGGTTCTATTACAGCAACTGGAGGAGTAAGGTTAAAGCTTAAACAGTTACAGGTTTATTAAAAGACTTATAAAAGCATATGGTTACAATGGCTATTGCTCTCTTTCTTAAATGCTAGCAAATATAAATATAGATTTTAAAAATGGTTACAGGAAAAAGGTAAAGATAGAAAATAGAAATAATGGCACTAAGTGACAGCTTAATCTTTAAAGAGCTCTAACACTATGTATATATATACTTAAGCAAAGGACCACATCCAGGTACAATTTTTACCCCTTTCTGTGCCTCTCGACTCCAGCGTGTCAGGCCAGGGCCGGTCTCTCAATTCCTAGGAAAGACGAATACGAGGTGGGCGTCCCCTGGGAACCTTGGGAGATCAAACACCTAACCCGACCAGCAGATAGATGGTAGATTGACACTCGGAGAAAATGTGCTGCTGGACCCATCTATATACCCCTGGGGGCCCGTATCTTCTTTCTTATCTAAGATGCCGAATTGTACTGGTCCGTTTTGTGGCGCCAGTTCTTACAAGCAAGTTTCAAGTTAATTTACACTTGCAAGAGAGATAACTAAATTGTGAGCACTAGACATTTTTTTTACGGGGCGAGAGATTCCTCCCCCCGCGGATGGATGTGTGTTCGTATCAATATGGGTTTGAGTCAAGGGCACTCCTTGGCAGCCTCTTGGTCAGCAATTGGCGTGTCTCTGTTTACAGCCATTCATGGTCACAGCAGCTTGGGCCTTCTGTTCTGTGTGCCCTGTATGCTCCAGGCAAGCAAAAATGGATGTTACAGGGGGGTTCCTGTCTGGCTACAGCTGCTCGTCGCTCCCGAGGCTCTGCAACGTCCTTGCCCTCATTCAGGGCTTCATCTCAGAGTCCGCGCCATGCCCTGTCCTGGGGTCTGCAATTCACCCTGCACTGCGCCGTCCAAGGCACCGCCGCCTTCCCAGTCCATCAGTCTCTGGTCTGCCTGGCTTGAGCTCCAGCAAGAAACTGCCAAGCCCTGGCCCAGCAGCATCTTTATACCAGCTTGCTGGTCCCTGATTGGCTGCAGCGGAAGCAGACACTCCAGCGTGCCAGAAGGACTTCTCCTCGGCTCTTTTCCCTGGGGCAGGGAGTGGCAAGACCACAAGCCTCCAGCAGGGGGCCTCGGGCCTAGTCCACCCCATGACACCCCCAAAGCTCAAAGAGAGCGGGGATGGAAGCAGGGGATGCTGCAAAGCAATGAGGAGTTGAGCACTCGCCTCCCACTCCCAGTGCACTTGTCTTTTCTACTGCGTAGTAATGCAGCTCTTAGCCACTGTGTCTGTTCTCCAGCTCAGGTTTGCTGGAGGACCAGGGAGCTGCCCCTCCAGTTCTTGTTCTTCTTATGGTGAAACCTGGCAGGAACAGCCAATCTCTCTTCCACCCTTGCTGCAAGCAAGGTCCATTCCGCTAGGTCAGGGCTGTGCAGAGCAAGTCTCCTGCCTACACAGGGGTGACACTGAGCTATATTAGCTCACCCCTCTGTTAGTGATCCCCAAATGTTGCCAACTTGTTAGAGTGCTTAATTCTGGGCTGGGTCAGGGATGCGATCCCTGACACACAGCGCGTGCTCTGCTAACCGTCATCTGCTCCTGGAGCAGGGTCATTATGGTGAAATTGTGCCCCCTTCTGGGGTCTGCCTCCTTCCTCTCCTCTCAAGGGCTGCGGGCTATGCAGCACACAGCGGCAGAGTGAAACTTCCAACAGTCAAGTCAGCTCCATTCTGCAGTCATGGAAATGTAGAAGCTGGAGGTGGAGCTGACCTGTCCCATGACCTAGTCCATCCCTGGGGTTCATGTTCTGCTCCAGACTGTACCATAAAACTATGGTACGCCCGCATCTTGAATACTGTGTACAGATGTGGTCTCCTCACCTCAAAAAAGATATTTTGGCCTTGGAAAGGGTTCAGAAAAGGGCAACTAAAATGATCAGGGGGTTGGAACGGGTCCCATATGAGAGAGGTTAAAGAGACTGGGACTTTTCAGTTTAGAAAAGAGAAGACTGAGGGGGGATATGATAGAGGTCTATAAAATCATGAGTGGTGTGGAGAGGGCTGATAAAGAAAAGTTATTTATTAGTTCCCATAATAGAAGAACTAGAGGACACCAAATGAAATTAATGGGTAGCAGGTTTAAAACCAATAAAAGAAAGTTCTTCTTCACCCAGCGTGTAGTCAACCTGTGGAACTCCTTGCCAGAGGAGGCTGTGAAAGCTAGGACTATAACAGAGTTTAAAGAGAAGCTAGATAATTACATGGAGGTTAGGTCCATAAAAGGCTATTAGCCAGGGGATAGAATTGGTGTCCCTGGCCTCAGTTTGTCAGAGGCTGGAGAGGGATGGCAGGAGACAAATCGCTTGATCATTGTCTTTGGTCCACCCTCTCTGGGGCACTTGGTGCTGGCCACTGTCGGCAGACAGGATACTGGGCTAGATGGACCTTTGGTCTGACCCAGTACGGCCGTTCTTATGTTGTTATGTTACTGCGCACTGAAGCACCAGCCATATGGGAAACAACAAGAAGAGTAGGTGAAAGGTTTCCTCGTGCAGGACAATTATGTAGGAGGCAGGAAGGGGAGAAGAGATGCCACCATGCAGGAGACAGTGCATGTGAGAGCCTGTAGTCCACAGCCTTTTCTGCATCCACAAGCGGCATGAAACCTTGCACAGCTGTCTCCTAGGCTTCAGCCGTTCAGCTGGCAGTCAGCTGTGAATGTGACAGTCTCCAAATCAGAGTTGGAATTTCCATCCCCCTGCAGAGCAACACAGACACTGAACCAGCTCAGTTCTGGGAGGATAGTTATAAGGCTTCAGCACCCAGGAACACAGTCCCACCCCCATAGACAGGCTCAGTTAATCCCACTTAAACACAACCCACCCCAGCTGTTGGAATCCATGTCCCCTGCCTAGTGAGTGCCATTTAGTTGAAGGCGCATCCCTCCTTTGGGGTAGGCCAGGTACATTTCTGCTGCCCTCAGTTCACACAACAAGGATGACAACCCTTTATTATTCCTGCCCCAATAACAAGGAGACTGGGATCCAAGACCAGCCAAAAGTGGTCATCTTGGTGAGCAATCCCATCATGCTGAGCACCTAGGCAGGGTGGGTGTGCCCATACAAATGAGATCAGCTCCTGACTGTCCACTTCCACAACTTACCACTAGATGTCAGGGGAGAGCTCATTCAGAATCTGCCGACATGCATGCCCCTGTCCAGGGCAGCTATCCTGACCTAATCCCTTGTGTAGAGGGCTTCTCCCGGTGACAGCCACACAGGGAAGTGGACAGGAGCATCTCCACTGAGTGCTACACGGTGCACCTGCACCAGCTGGCAGAAGATGGCACATTCTCAGCTTTGTGCTCTGCAGAGTCCCAGCTGGTTTTGTTCAGCTCTAAGTGCCTTGTTCCGGGGTGGGGACGCTCCAGGAGGAAAGGGGCTGCCCTTTGCAGATCCCCAGCTGGGTCTGTATCTCTGATCACCCAGTTCCAGGGTGATGACCTCGGAGTGCAATGCCTGGTGCTGATCCTCACTGGGTTTGCGCATCTCTGAGCCCATTGCTCCCTGGGAGGTGACACAGCCAGGTGGCTTTGTGCTAAGGCTGTCACGGTTCTTGGTTCCTCTTCCAGGAGGAGAGGCAGCAGTGGGCGTTGCAGCAGGCTAGTAGGAAGAGGGGAGAGCAGCAGAGATGCGGCTGCATGGCATTGTTCAGGACTGGATCCTGAGGCTGGCTTATCCCACAGGGCTTTGTCTACATGGGGATACGGTGCCAGTGCAAGCTCAGGTGTGAATCTAAACTGCTGTCACGTGATACGACTCCA
Source organism: Pelodiscus sinensis (assembly GCF_049634645.1). Taxonomy (NCBI): domain Eukaryota; kingdom Metazoa; phylum Chordata; order Testudines; family Trionychidae; genus Pelodiscus; species Pelodiscus sinensis. Next base: position 1,994,905 of record NC_134726.1, read on the forward strand.
CATGTGGACACACTTTCTCCGGCATTCGTGTGGCTTCTTCCGGTTTAGCTCATGGTGCTTTGGAAAAAGTTTAAACCAAACCGAAAGCCACTGATATTCTGTAATAAACACATCCTCTTGCAGATTGATACTGGTAAAACGTTCCCATGTGGACAAGCCCTTAGAGGCCAGTGGCTTTCCATGGGCCTTCAATGCCAATCTGACCCCTTAAGAAGGCTGAGCCCCAGGGTATCTGAAAGGCTGCAAGACCTTTGTGAGCTAGAGCACTGTGGAGGGTTAAAATGCTTCAGTGGCAGTGTTGTCAATTCTGGTGGGCTGTATTCCTGGCAGTTTCATCACATGACATCATCTTTAATGAAAGATTCATCTTTAATTCTTGGCGACTCCCCGCCAATCCTTGTGGGTTGTCATCCCTACTGAACAGGCACTGTAGCCAAGCGGGGTTCGGGGTATTGCGTGGCACCCAGAGCACAGGGCGCTTTTATAATCTAGAGAATGAATCCAAGAAGGCAAGTGGGAACAGTTCTTTTGGTAAAAAGGAGCTGTTATCCTCCCCGCTTTCTCCACTTACTGTACTGTTGCCGTCTTCACGTAAAGCTTTTCTTCCGTGCTTGCCAGATATTCTGCCACTGATCTCCTGTACACAGCACGTACAAGCAATAGGTTCAGGGTACCCTGGAATAATCATTGCACATTCTTGTTGCAGCAGGAGACACACAATTACTTTCTAGCAAACACCATCAGGAGGTAGTGATAGAAATGTAGCTGTGTTTACCTCCCCCCCCATCGCCCTTCTGTTCTGAAATTTGATTTGTTTTTTTCATATGTGTTCATTTTTTTAATTGTATCCTTCGGTATATATGGTTGTGACAATTTTCTTCCACTATTTGATCTGAGGAAGTGGGTCTGGCCCACGAAAGCTCATCACCTAATAAACCATCTTGTTAGTCTTTAAATTGATACACAGTCCTGTTTTTTGCATCAGGAGGTAGTCATCAGAAAAGGATTCTTATACTAAGAGGCTGTTGCTCTAATGTCAGACAACAGGCGAGAGGGTCCCCTACGGTAGCTTCAGCACAGCTGTTACAATGAACCCTTACTGCACCGTACCCGTGTTGAATAAAACCAAACCCTCCAGCACCTCTGTGCCAGTGCTTCCCGGAGCTTCCCCTCGCTGTGTAAGAGCCGCCCTTGCAGAGCGACTGGAGGCCATGTGCGCTAGTAGTGCTGAGAAAAATGAAGAACTTCTTCCTTTGGCATCTGCATGTTTCAAGCAGGGTCTCAGCATCATCTTCCACTGAGAAAGCGTCACCCCGTCTCCGTTACGGCATCTCTTCTTTTTGATGCTGTGGGAGTTTGTGCGTGGGCTCCGGCAGCTGGGTGCAAATTCCTTTTAAGACACAAATGATCATTTTAAAACTAAAATCTCTTCATGGAAAAATCTCTTGAAAGCTCAAATCAGTCTCAGAGCTGGGCTGAGGCAGCAGTGCTTCCCACCTAGTTTGTTAGGGAGTGGCCATAGATACGTTCTTGTAATCCTTCCTCATAGGAATGACCCCACAGCCTGAGGGCAGCGAGTGGACGTAATGCAGACTCGTGGCCCATGTACATACTATGAGAGTCACCCAAGTGCAGCACCCAAAACAGAAGCTCTCAGGTCCGCGGTCCAAGCAATAAGCTGTTGTTTCTAGCGCAGGCAGATCTGAGAGACGTGAGCCATCCTAGGACCTGAGGGAAGGTGTGGGACCTAGATCTAGGTGGCAGATTCGTGCCCCTGAAATCAAAGGAGTGCAGAAGTCTAATGGCACAGACAGAAGGGCAGGGGCAGGGCCTGAGTTGAGTTTTTAGCAGAGATCAAGGGCAGGGAGGTGGGAGTTGTTAGACCCATGACAAGACGATGAATCGATTCATGTTCAAGAAGAAATTGAGTCTTCTCAGCTGTGGCTCTTTAGGGGGCTCCCTCCCCCAGGGAGAGTATTGTACTGGCCAAGGGGAATTCAGAGCTTAGAGACTCCAGGATGGCACTTAAGAAAGACACACCAAGACCCTCTCGCACTGGAGCTGATATAGCCACAGCTTCTTTGCAGGAAAATCTCCCTGTGGTAAAGAGGCGAGTCGCAGAGTCGAGCTGAGGGGTTTGCTGGGAGAATCTTTGGGCTTGAACTACCCCAACGGCATTATGCCGCCATCAAGTGGAGCACAGGGCTGAACCAGAGCCCCATGGTTTATCCAGCGTCTATTCTATCCTTTGACTCCTGGCCAAACTGGGCCCCCATTGACACTCTGGGCAACCCCTGGATTGGTCTTGGCTGCATATACAGTTTCCAAAGTGCAGTAAAAAAGCAGCCATCTTCTATCAAATGAACCCAGCTCACTCGCTCTCCCTCAAGGCTTGTGTCCTCCATCCCCACCCCACTGAATTTTTAAGTAGCCAGGTCATATTTTTCCTCCAGTCTTTAAAGCCCCCTTATCCAGTAGGATGTCAGCTCTCCTTTTCACCCTGGTTTTCTCCTGTTCCTTTCCTCTCCTGCACTCGTCTCCTTCCCCCATGTTGGCTGAGGGAGGCAGGATGCCAGTGGGCAGTGGAATGGGCAGCATGGTAGAATGGGCAGTGCGTAGTCACTGCAGAGTCCAGTGTGATTCATTGCAGGAGGGCTCTGACAGAAGAGTCTGGAGAACCCTGGGTCTGGACGTACCAGCCCTGTTTGTAGAACCCTCCCACTTTCGACTTGCAGCCACTTTAAGGAACTGTCCCTTGATACTTGTTCTGCCAGCCAAATTGCTTTCCTCCTCTGCACCCTCGTGAGCTCTCCGAAGGGTAACTGATACAACCCTGCCCCGGCCAGTCTCAGCGCTGCTTCTGGCTGTCCTTGCCCTGAGGCGTGAACCTTGGGGCGGGACAGAGCACCCCCACGCCCTCGTGCACATGCACAAGACCAGCCAGGATGGGGCTGGAACGGCCCTGGTGCACAAGCCTAGGGCCAGGCAGCGTGAATGGCACAGCTGAGCTGACTGGCAGGTGTCTGCATGGGGCAGGGCAGCAGGGCTCCAGTGGGTAAAAGAGGAAAATTCCCTCTCCAAGAACTGACATCTACTGGGACAGGGCAAAACTGCTCTGAAAACAAAGTTGAGCCCATGGCTCTCACGGCAGCCACCCGACCGCTGCCGGGCTGGCTAAAGGCCTGCAGCGTGCACCACTCACTGCTTGCTGGAGCCTTCGCTCTGCCCAGGGCCCTGCAGGGTGCAGTTCGCATGGACTTTAGCTTCGTTCAGCCCTCCCAAAATCCAGCTTGCCCAGTGCTGCCCTGGGGGAAGAGAAGGCTCCCGGGTCTCTGAGCCGGGCGAACCCAGTGGCTCTGCCAGGGCTGGAGGGGCCATGGGGATGGGGGCTGTGTCAGGACCCAGGGGCTCTGCCAGGGCTGGAGGGGCCATGGGGATGGGGGCTGTCAGGACCCAGGGGCTCTGCCAGGGCTGGAGGGGCCATGGGGATGGGGGGCTGTGTCAGGACCCAGGGGCTCTGCCAGGGCTGGAGGGGCCATGGGGATGGGGGGCTGTGTCAGGACCCAGGGGCTCTGCCAGGGCTGGAGGGGCCATGGGGATGGGGGCTGTGTCAGGACCCAGGGGCTCTGCCAGGGCTGGAGGGGCCATGGGGATGGGGGCTGTGTCAGGACCCAGGGGCTCTGCCAGGGCTGGAGGGGCCATGGGGATGGGGGCTGTGTCAGGACCCAGGGGCTCTGCCAGGGCTGGAGGGGCCATGGGGATGGGGGCTGTGTCAGGACCCAGGGGCTCTGCCAGGGCTGGAGGGGCCATGGGGATGGGGGCTGTCAGGACCCAGGGGCTCTGCCAGGGCTGGAGGGGCCATGGGGATGGGGGCTGTCAGGACCCAGGGGCTCTGCCAGGGCTGGAGGGGCCATGGGGATGGGGGCTGTCAGGACCCAGGGGCTCTGCCAGGGCTGGAGGGGCCATGGGGATGGGGGCTGTGTCAGGACCCAGGGGCTCTGCCAGGGCTGGAGGGGCCATGGGGATGGGGGCTGTGTCAGGACCCAGGGGCTCTGCCAGGGCTGGAGGGGCCATGGGGATGGGGGCTGTGTCAGGACCCAGGGGCTCTGCCAGGGCTGGAGGGGCCATGGGGATGGGGGCTGTGTCAGGACCCAGGGGCTCTGCCAGGGCTGGAGGGGCCATGGGGATGGGGGGCTGTCAGGACCCAGGGGCTCTGCCAGGGCTGGAGGGGCCATGGGGATGGGGGGCTGTGTCAGGACCCAGGGGCTCTGCCAGGGCTGGAGGGGCCATGGGGATGGGGGGCTGTCAGGACCCAGGGGCTCTGCCAGGGCTGGAGGGGCCATGGGGATGGGGGGCTGTGTCAGGACCCAGGGGCTCTGCCAGGGCTGGAGGGGCCATGGGGATGGGGGCTGTGTCAGGACCCAGGGGCTCTGCCAGGGCTGGAGGGGCCATGGGGATGGGGGCTGTGTCAGGACCCAGGGGCTCTGCCAGGGCTGGAGGGGCCATGGGGATGGGGGGCTGTGTCAGGACCCAGGGGCTCTGCCAGGGCTGGAGGGGCCATGGGGATGGGGGGCTGTGTCAGGACCCAGGGGCTCTGCCAGGGCTGGAGGGGCCATGGGGATGGGGGCTGTGTCAGGACCCAGGGGCTCTGCCAGGGCTGGAGGGGCCATGGGGATGGGGGCTGTCAGGACCCAGGGGCTCTGCCAGGGCTGGAGGGGCCATGGGGATGGGGGCTGTGTCAGGACCCAGGGGCTCTGCCAGGGCTGGAGGTGCCATGGGGATGGGGGCTGTGTCAGGACCCAGGGGCTCTGCCAGGGCTGGAGGGGCCATGGGGATGGGGGGCTGTGTCAGGACCCAGGGGCTCTGCCAGGGCTGGAGGGGCCATGGGGATGGGGGGCTGTGTCAGGACCCAGGGGCTCTGCCAGGGCTGGAGGGGCCATGGGGATGGGGGGCTGTGTCAGGACCCAGGGGCTCTGCCAGGGCTGGAGGGGCCATGGGGATGGGGGGCTGTGTCAGGACCCAGGGGCTCTGCCAGGGCTGGAGGGGCCATGGGGATGGGGGGCTGTGTCAGGACCCAGGGGCTCTGCCAGGGCTGGAGGGGCCATGGGGATGGGGGCTGTGTCAGGACCCAGGGGCTCTGCCAGGGCTGGAGGGGCCATGGGGATGGGGGGCTGTGTCAGGACCCAGGGGCTCTGCCAGGGCTGGAGGGGCCATGGGGATGGGGGGCTGTGTCAGGACCCAGGGGCTCTGCCAGGGCTGGAGGGGCCATGGGGATGGGGGGCTGTGTCAGGACCCAGGGGCTCTGCCAGGGTTGGAGGGGCCATGGGGATGGGGGGCTGTGTCAGGACCCAGGGGCTCTGCCAGGGCTGGAGGGGCCATGGGGATGGGGGCTGTGTCAGGACCCAGGGGCTCTGCCAGGGCTGGAGGGGCCATGGGGATGGGGGGCTGTGTCAGGACCCAGGGGCTCTGCCAGGGCTGGAGGGGCCATGGGGATGGGGGCTGTGTCAGGACCCAGGGGCTCTGCCAGGGCTGGAGGGGCCATGGGGATGGGGGCTGTGTCAGGACCCAGGGGCTCTGCCAGGGCTGGAGGGGCCATGGGGATGGGGGCTGTGTCAGGACCCAGGGGCTCTGCCAGGGCTGGAGGGGCCATGGGGATGGGGGCTGTGTCAGGACCCAGGGGCTCTGCCAGGGCTGGAGGGGCCATGGGGATGGGGGCTGTGTCAGGACCCAGGGGCTCTGCCAGGGCTGGAGGGGCCATGGGGATGGGGGCTGTGTCAGGACCCAGGGGCTCTGCCAGGGCTGGAGGGGCCATGGGGATGGGGGGCTGTGTCAGGACCCAGGGGCTCTGCCAGGGCTGGAGGTGCCATGGGGATGGGGGCTGTGTCAGGACCCAGGGGCTCTGCCAGGGCTGGAGGTGCCATGGGGATGGGGGGCTGTGTCAGGACCCAGGGGCTCTGCCAGGGCTGGAGGGGCCATGGGGATGGGGGCTGTGTCAGGACCCAGGGGCTCTGCCAGGGCTGGAGGGGCCATGGGGATGGGGGCTGTGTCAGGACCCAGGGGCTCTGCCAGGGCTGGAGGTGCCATGGGGATGGGGGCTGTGTCAGGACCCAGGGGCTCTGCCAGGGCTGGAGGGGCCATGGGGATGGGGGCTGTGTCAGGACCCAGGGGCTCTGCCAGGGCTGGAGGGGCCATGGGGATGGGGGGCTGTGTCAGGACCCAGGGGCTCTGCCAGGGCTGGAGGGGCCATGGGGATGGGGGGCTGTGTCAGGACCCAGGGGCTCTGCCAGGGCTGGAGGGGCCATGGGGATGGGGGGCTGTGTCAGGACCCAGGGGCTCTGCCAGGGCTGGAGGGGCCATGGGGATGGGGGGCTGTGTCAGGACCCAGGGGCTCTGCCAGGGCTGGAGGGGCCATGGGGATGGGGGGCTGTGTCAGGACCCAGGGGCTCTGCCAGGGCTGGAGGGGCCATGGGGATGGGGGGCTGTGTCAGGACCCAGGGGCTCTGCCAGGGCTGGAGGGGCCATGGGGATGGGGGGCTGTGTCAGGACCCAGGGGCTCTGCCAGGGCTGGAGGGGCCATGGGGATGGGGGCTGTGTCAGGACCCAGGGGCTCTGCCAGGGCTGGAGGGGCCATGGGGATGGGGGCTGTCAGGACCCAGGGGCTCTGCCAGGGCTGGAGGGGCCATGGGGATGGGGGCTGTGTCAGGACCCAGGGGCTCTGCCAGGGCTGGAGGGGCCATGGGGATGGGGGCTGTGTCAGGACCCAGGGGCTCTGCCAGGGCTGGAGGGGCCATGGGGATGGGGGCTGTGTCAGGACCCAGGGGCTCTGCCAGGGCTGGAGGGGCCATGGGGATGGGGGGCTGTGTCAGGACCCAGGGGCTCTGCCAGGGCTGGAGGGGCCATGGGGATGGGGGCTGTGTCAGGACCCAGGGGCTCTGCCAGGGCTGGAGGGGCCATGGGGATGGGGGGCTGTGTCAGGACCCAGGGGCTCTGCCAGGGCTGGAGGGGCCATGGGGATGGGGGCTGTGTCAGGACCCAGGGGCTCTGCCAGGGCTGGAGGGGCCATGGGGATGGGGGGCTGTCAGGACCCAGGGGCTCTGCCAGGGCTGGAGGGGCCATGGGGATGGGGGGCTGTGTCAGGACCCAGGGGCTCTGCCAGGGCTGGAGGGGCCATGGGGATGGGGGCTGTGTCAGGACCCAGGGGCTCTGCCAGGGCTGGAGGGGCCATGGGGATGGGGGGCTGTCAGGACCCAGGGGCTCTGCCAGGGCTGGAGGGGCCATGGGGATGGGGGCTGTCAGGACCCAGGGGCTCTGCCAGGGCTGGAGGGGCCATGGGGATGGGGGCTGTGTCAGGACCCAGGGGCTCTGCCAGGGCTGGAGGGGCCATGGGGATGGGGGGCTGTGTCAGGACCCAGGGGCTCTGCCAGGGCTGGAGGGGCCATGGGGATGGGGGGCTGTGTCAGGACCCAGTGGCTCTGCCAGGGCTGGAGGGGCCATGGGGATGGGGGGCTGTGTCAGGACCCAGGGGCTCTGCCAGGGCTGGAGGGGCCATGGGGATGGGGGGCTGTGTCAGGACCCAGGGGCTCTGCCAGGGTTGGAGGGGCCATGGGGATGGGGGGCTGTGTCAGGACCCAGGGGCTCTGCCAGGGCTGGAGGGGCCATGGGGATGGGGGCTGTGTCAGGACCCAGGGGCTCTGCCAGGGCTGGAGGGGCCATGGGGATGGGGGCTGTGTCAGGACCCAGGGGCTCTGCCAGGGCTGGAGGGGCCATGGGGATGGGGGCTGTGTCAGGACCCAGGGGCTCTGCCAGGGCTGGAGGGGCCATGGGGATGGGGGCTGTGTCAGGACCCAGGGGCTCTGCCAGGGCTGGAGGTGCCATGGGGATGGGGGCTGTGTCAGGACCCAGGGGCTCTGCCAGGGCTGGAGGGGCCATGGGGATGGGGGCTGTGTCAGGACCCAGGGGCTCTGCCAGGGCTGGAGGGGCCATGGGGATGGGGGCTGTGTCAGGACCCAGGGGCTCTGCCAGGGCTGGAGGTGCCATGGGGATGGGGGGCTGTGTCAGGACCCAGGGGCTCTGCCAGGGCTGGAGGGGCCATGGGGATGGGGGGCTGTGTCAGGACCCAGGGGCTCTGCCAGGGCTGGAGGGGCCATGGGGATGGGGGGCTGTGTCAGGACCCAGGGGCTCTGCCAGGGCTGGAGGGGCCATGGGGATGGGGGGCTGTCAGGACCCAGGGGCTCTGCCAGGGCTGGAGGGGCCATGGGGATGGGGGCTGTGTCAGGACCCAGGGGCTCTGCCAGGGCTGGAGGGGCCATGGGGATGGGGGGCTGTCAGGACCCAGGGGCTCTGCCAGGGCTGGAGGGGCCATGGGGATGGGGGCTGTGTCAGGACCCAGGGGCTCTGCCAGGGCTGGAGGGGCCATGGGGATGGGGGCTGTGTCAGGACCCAGGGGCTCTGCCAGGGCTGGAGGGGCCATGGGGATGGGGGCTGTGTCAGGACCCAGGGGCTCTGCCAGGGTTGGAGGGGCCATGGGGATGGGGGCTGTGTCAGGACCCAGGGGCTCTGCCAGGGCTGGAGGGGCCATGGGGATGGGGGCTGTCAGGACCCAGGGGCTCTGCCAGGGCTGGAGGGGCCATGGGGATGGGGGGCTGTGTCAGGACCCAGGGGCTCTGCCAGGGCTGGAGGGGCCATGGGGATGGGGGCTGTGTCAGGACCCAGGGGCTCTGCCAGGGCTGGAGGGGCCATGGGGATGGGGGCTGTGTCAGGACCCAGGGGCTCTGCCAGGGCTGGAGGGGCCATGGGGATGGGGGCTGTGTCAGGACCCAGGGGCTCTGCCAGGGCTGGAGGGGCCATGGGGATGGGGGGCTGTGTCAGGACCCAGGGGCTCTGCCAGGGCTGGAGGGGCCATGGGGATGGGGGCTGTGTCAGGACCCAGGGGCTCTGCCAGGGCTGGAGGGGCCATGGGGATGGGGGGCTGTGTCAGGACCCAGGGGCTCTGCCAGGGCTGGAGGGGCCATGGGGATGGGGGGCTGTGTCAGGACCCAGGGGCTCTGCCAGGGCTGGAGGGGCCATGGGGATGGGGGTTGTGTCAGGACCCAGGGGCTCTGCCAGGGCTGGAGGGGCCATGGGGATGGGGGCTGTCAGGACCCAGGGGCTCTGCCAGGGCTGGAGGGGCCATGGGGATGGGGGGCTGTGTCAGGACCCAGGGGCTCTGCCAGGGCTGGAGGGGCCATGGGGATGGGGGGCTGTGTCAGGACCCAGGGGCTCTGCCAGGGCTGGAGGGGCCATGGGGATGGGGGTTGTGTCAGGACCCAGGGGCTCTGCCAGGGCTGGAGGGGCCATGGGGATGGGGGGCTGTGTCAGGACCCAGGGGCTCTGCCAGGGCTGGAGGGGCCATGGGGATGGGGGCTGTGTCAGGACCCAGGGGCTCTGCCAGGGCTGGAGGGGCCATGGGGATGGGGGCTGTGTCAGGACCCAGGGGCTCTGCCCCCACTGCTGTGTCCGGGGAGCCGGGAGTCCCTGCGGCCCGCGGGCCGCTCGGACACCGGCCCGGCCCGCGGGCCGCAGGGGGCGGGGCCAGGCCGGGGAGTCGGGATCACGGCAGGGGGCGCTCGACCCCCTCGCAGCGCCACCTCCCCTGGTCACGTGACGAGATCGGGTCACGTGAGGCGGCGCCGGGATCAGCTGGCCGCCGAGCAGCCTCCCCCGCAGCCGGCGCAGGGCCCGGGCAGAGCCGGGATGGCAGCGGGGCGGCGCTGAGCGGGGCCGGTAAGAGCCCCCCCCCCCCCCGAGAGAATCCCGGACCCCCCCCCCGCCCCGACAGATTCCCGGCCCCCCCCCGCCCGCCCCAGAGATTCCCGGACCCCCCCCCCAGAGATTCCTGGGCCCCTCCCAGCCCCGAGAGATTCCCGGCCCCCCCCCGAGAGATTCCCGGCCCCCCGCCCCGAGAGATTCCCGGCCCCCCCCCCGCCCCGAGAGATCCCCGGCCCCCCCCCCGCCCCGAGAGAATCCCCGGCCCCCCCAGAGATTCCCGGCCCCCCCCCAGAGCCCCCGAGAGATTCCCGGGCCCCCTCCCGGCCCTCGAGAGATTCCCGGCCCCCCCGAGCGATTCCCGAGCCCCCCCGCAGCGCCCGGAGAGATTCCCCGGCCCCCCTCGGTCCCCCAGAGCCCCCGAGAGATTCCCGGGCACCCCCCAGAGCCCCCGAGAGATTCCTGCCCCCCCAGGATCCCCCCCACAGCCCGCAAGAGATTCCTGGGCCCCCCCGGCTCCCCCCGCTGTGCCCCGAGAGATTCCTGGGCCCCCCCAGGACCCCCCGGCCCCCGCCCCACTCACTGGGGGGCCCTGCCACACCCCAAGAGATTCCCGGCCCCTCCCAAGGGTCCCCCACAGCCCCCGAGAGAGTCCCACCCCCCAGAGTCCCTCCTGGGTCCCCGCCCCGCTCGCTGGGGGGCCCCCCGCACCCCGAGAGATTCCCGGGGCCCCTTCCCCGGCCCCCCCAGCTGCTGCTGGATTCCTGGGGCCCCTTCCACAGCCCCCCCCCAGCCGCCGTGGGATTCCCGGGGCCCCTTCCACGCCCCCCCCCCCCCGAGGCCCTCCACAACCCCTGCGGGATTCCCGGGCCCCTTCCCAGACTCCCCCAGGGACCCCTCCCCACCAGCCCCCGGGGGACTCTCCCCACCCTCAACAGCTCTTGCGGGATTTCCGTGCTCCCCCCCCCCTTCCACCGGGGACTCTCCCACAGCCCCTGCGAGATTCTTGGGGTCCCCTTCCATCATCCCCAGGGCGGGGGGGGGGGGGGGGGGAGACTCCCAGGTCCTCTTCCATCAGCCCCTGCTCCTGTATTGCCGCCTCCTCTCCTCCCCCCCCCAGCTCTGGGAACTTACCCTCCTCCCCTGGGGGGCCTGGCTTCCATCTCACACCTCCCCCCAACTACTCCCAGTGTCACCCCAGGGAGACTTCGCTCCTCCGGCCCCAAGATCCTTTGCCTCACCCCTTTTCCCAGCCTCAGACCCCTTCCCCTTTTCCTCTGAGACTCCTGCCTACCCCCATGCCTGCCCCCAAACCCCACCCCCGCCCCCGAGGGGAGAAGCCCTGAGTCTGAGGTGCTCTGCCCCGTCCTGCTCCCCCCTCAGCAGCAGGGCCCTTCCAGCTCTCCCACGCTGCCTTGGCCCAGAGGAGGGGCCTATGCTCGGAGAGCAGCTGAATGCAGGCTCCAGTCAGGACCTGAAGGGAGGGACTTGCGCCTGCAGGTGCACGGCCTACTTTGTGGCTGCAGTCACCTGGAGCGGAGGCCCCCTTGGCTAGTGGGGCGTGCAGAGCCCCAGTGGGGGCTGGGTGGGCGCTTTGGAGAGCAACACGAAGCTTGTGGTGGGTGACGGTCGTGGCTGGGGAGCGGGGGGCAGGGCGTGGGTTCATGCCGGTGGGTCCTCGCGCTCTGTGCCGGGCGCTGCGGTGGCAGTGGGTTCATGCCGGTGAGTCCTGGCGCTCTGTGCCGGGCGCAGTGGTGGCAGTGGGCCCTGGCGCTCTGTGCCGGGCGCAGTGGTGGCAGTGGGCCCTGGCGCTCTGTGCCGGGCGCAGTGGTGGCAGTGGGCCCTGGCGCTCTGTGCCGGGCGCGGTGGTGGCAGTGGGCCCTGGCGCTCTGTGCCGGGCGCGGTGGTGGCAGTGGGTCCTGGCGCTCTGTGCCGGGCGCGGTGGTGGCAGTGGGTCCTGGCGCTCTGTGCCGGGCGCCGTGGTGGCAGTGGGCCCTGGCGCTCTGTGCCGGGCGCCGTGGTGGCAGTGGGCCCTGGCGCTCTGTGCCGGGCGCGGTGGTGGCAGTGGGCCCTGGCGCTCTGTGCCGGGCGCGGTGGTGGCAGTGGGCCCTGGCGCTCTGTGCCGGGCGCGGTGGTGGCAGTGGGCCCTGGCGCTCTGTGCCGGGCGCGGTGGTGGCAGTGGGCCCTGGCGCTCTGTGCCGGGCGCGGTGGTGGCAGTGGGCCCTGGCGCTCTGTGCCGGGCGCGGTGGTGGCAGTGGGTTCATGCCGGTGGGCCCTCGCGCTCTGTGCCGGGCGCGGTGGTGGCAGTGGGTTCATGCCAGTGGGTCCTGGCGCTCTGTGCTGGGCGCGGTGGTGGCAGTGGGTTCATGCCGGTGGGTCCTCGCGCTCTGTGCCGGGCGCGGTGGTGGCAGTGGGCCCTCGCGCTCTGTGCCGGGCGCGGCGGTGGCAGTGGGCCCTGGCGCTCTGTGCCGGGCGCAGCGGTGGCAGTGGGCCCTAGCGCTCTGTGCCGGGCGCAGCGGTGGCAGTGGGCCCTGGCGCTCTGTGCCGGGCGCAGTGGTGGCAGTGGGCCCTCGCGCTCTGTGCCGGGCGCAGTGGTGGCAGTGGGTCCTCGCGCTCTGTGCCGGGCGCAGTGGTGGCAGTGGGTCCTCGCGCTCTGTGCCGGGCGCGGTGGTGGCAGTGGGTCCTCGCGCTCTGTGCCGGGCGCAGCGGTGGCAGTGGGTCCTCGCGCTCTGTGCCGGGCGCGGCGGTGGCAGTGGGCCCTCGCGCTCTGTGCCGGGCGCGGCGGTGGCAGTGGGCCCTGGCGCTCTGTGCCGGGCGCGGCGGTGGCAGTGGGCCCTGGCGCTCTGTGCCGGGCGCGGCGGTGGCAGTGGGCCCTGGCGCTCTGTGCCGGGCGCAGCGGTGGCAGTGGGCCATGGCGCTCTGTGCCGGGCGCAGTGGTGGCAGTGGGCCCTGGCGCTCTGTGCCGGGCGCAGTGGTGGCAGTGGGCCCTGGCGCTCTGTGCCGGGCGCAGTGGTGGCAGTGGGCCCTGGCGCTCTCTGCCGGGCGCAGTGGTGGCAGTGGGTCCTGGCGCTCTGTGCCGGGCGCAGTGGTGGCAGTGGGCCCTCGCGCTCTGTGCCGGGCGCAGTGGTGGCAGTGGGTCCTGGCGCTCTGTGCCGGGCGCAGTGGTGGCAGTGGGTCCTGGCGCTCTGTGCCGGGCGCAGCGGTGGCAGTGGGCCCTCGCGCTCTGTGCCAGGCGCAGCGGTGGCAGTGGGCCCTCGCGCTCTGTGCCGGGCGCAGCGGTGGCAGTGGGCCCTCGCGCTCTGTGCCGGGCGCAGCGGTGGCAGTGGGCCCTGGCGCTCTGTGCCGGGCGCAGCGGTGGCAGTGGGTCCTCGCGCTCTGTGCCGGGCGCGGTGGTGGCAGTGGGTTCATGCCGGTGGGTCCTCGCGCTCTGTGCCGGGCGCAGCGGTGGCAGTGGGCCCTCGCGCTCTGTGCCGGGCACAGTGGTGGCAGTGGGCCCTCGCGCTCTGTGCCGGGCGCAGCGGTGGCAGTGGGTTCATGCCGGTGGGTCCTCGCGCTTTGTGCCGGGCGCAGTGGTGGCAGTGGGCCCTGGCGCTCTGTGCCGGGCGCAGCGGTGGCAGAGGGCCCTCCCGCTCTGTGCCGGGCGCAGCGGTGGCAGTGGGCCCTCGCGCTCTGTGCCAGGAACAGTGGTGGCAGTGGGCCCTCGCGCTCTGTGCCGGGCGCAGTGGTGGCAGTGGGCCCTGGCGCTCTGTGCCGGGCGCAGCAGTGGCAGTGGGCCCTGGCGCTCTGTGCCGGGCGCAGCGGTGGCAGTGGGCCCTGGCGCTCTGTGCCGGGCGCAGCGGTGGCAGTGGGCCCTCGCGCTCTGTGCCGGGCGCAGCAGTGGCAGTGGGCCCTCGCGCTCTGTGCCGGGCGCAGCAGTGGCAGTGGGCCCTCGCGCTCTGTGCCGGGCGCAGCGGTGGCAGTGGGCCCTCGCGCTCTGTGCCGGGCGCGGTGGTGGCAGTGGGCCCTCGCGCTCTGTGCCGGGCGCAGTGGTGGCAGAGGGCCCTCGCGCTCTGTGCCGGGCGCGGCGGTGGCAGTGGGTCCTGGCGCTCTGTGCCGGGCGCGGTGGTGGCAGTGGGTCCTCGCGCTCTGTGCCGGGCGCGGTGGTGGCAGTGGGTCCTCGCGCTCTGTGCCGGGCGCAGTGGTGGCAGAGGGCCCTCGCGCTCTGTGCCGGGCGCGGTGGTGGCAGTGGGTCCTCGCGCTCTGTGCCGGGCGCGGTGGTGGCAGTGGGTCCTCGCGCTCTGTGCCGGGCGCGGTGGTGGCAGTGGGTCCTGGCGCTCTGTGCCGGGCGCGGTGGTGGCAGTGGGTTCATGCCGGTGGGTCCTGGTGCTCTGTGCCGGGCGCGGTGGTGGCAGTGGGTTCATGCCGGTGGGTCCTGGCGCTCTGTGCCGGGCGCGGTGGTGGCAGTGGGCCCTCGCGCTCTGTGCCGGGCGCGGTGGTGGCAGTGGGCCCTCGCGCTCTGTGCCGGGCGCGGTGGTGGCAGTGGGCCCTCGTGCTCTGTGCCGGGCGCAGCGGTGGCAGTGGGTCCTCGCGCTCTGTGCCGGGGCGCGGTGGTGGCAGTGGGCCCTCGTGCTCTGTGCCGGGCGCGGTGGTGGCAGTGGGCCCTCGCGCTCTGTGCCGGGCGCGGCGGTGGCAGTGGGCCCTCGCGCTCTGTGCCGGGCGCGGTGGTGGCAGTGGGTCCTCGCGCTCTGTGCCGGGCGCGGCTGGTGGCAGTGGGCCCTGGCGCTCTGTGCCGGGCGCGGCGGTGGCAGTGGGCCCTCGCGCTCTGTGCCGGGCGCAGTGGTGGCAGTGGGCCCTCGCGCTCTGTGCCGGGCGCAGTGGTGGCAGTGGGCCCTCGCGCTCTGTGCCGGGCGCAGTGGTGGCAGTGGGTCCTCGCGCTCTGTGCCGGGCGCGGTGGTGGCAGTGGGTCCTCGCGCTCTGTGCCGGGCGCGGTGGTGGCAGTGGGTCCTCGCGCTCTGTGCCGGGCGCGGTGGTGGCAGTGGGTCCTCGCGCTCTGTGCCGGGCGCGGTGGTGGCAGTGGGTCCTCGCGCTCTGTGCCGGGCGCGGTGGTGGCAGTGGGTCCTCGCGCTCTGTGCCGGGCGCGGTGGTGGCAGTGGGTCCTCGCGCTCTGTGCCGGGCGCGGTGGTGGCAGTGGGTCCTCGCGCTCTGTGCCGGGCGCGGTGGTGGCAGTGGGTCCTCGCGCTCTGTGCCGGGCGCGGCGGTGGCAGTGGGCCCTGGCGCTCTGTGCCGGGCGCAGCGGTGGCAGTGGGTCCTCGCGCTCTGTGCCGGGCGCAGCGGTGGCAGTGGGTCCTGGCGCTCTGTGCCGGGCGCAGTGGTGGCAGTGGGTCCTGGCGCTCTGTGCCGGGCGCAGTGGTGGCAGTGGGCCCTGGCGCTCTGTGCCGGGCGCAGTGGTGGCAGTGGGCCCTCGCGTTCTGTGCCGGGCGCAGTGGTGGCAGTGGGTCCTGGCGCTCTGTGCCGGGCGCAGTGGTGGCAGTGGGCCCTCGCGCTCTGTGCCGGGCGCAGTGGTGGCAGTGGGTCCTGGCGCTCTGTGCCGGGCGCAGTGGTGGCAGTGGGCCCTGGCGCTCTGTGCCGGGCGCAGCGGTGGCAGTGGGCCATGGCGCTCTGTGCCGGGCGCAGTGGTGGCAGTGGGTCCTGGCGCTCTGTGCCGGGCGCAGTGGTGGCAGTGGGCCCTCGCGCTCTGTGCCGGGCGCAGTGGTGGCAGTGGGTCCTGGCGCTCTGTGCCGGGCGCAGTGGTGGCAGTGGGTCCTGGCGCTCTGTGCCGGGCGCAGCGGTGGCAGTGGGCCCTCGCGCTCTGTGCCGGGCGCAGCGGTGGCAGTGGGCCCTCGCGCTCTGTGCCGGGCGCAGCGGTGGCAGTGGGCCCTCGCGCTCTGTGCCGGGCGCAGCGGTGGCAGTGGGCCCTCGCGCTCTGTGCCGGGCGCAGCGGTGGCAGTGGGCCCTGGCGCTCTGTGCCGGGCGCAGCGGTGGCAGTGGGCCCTGGCGCTCTGTGCCGGGCGCAGCGGTGGCAGTGGGTCCTCGCGCTCTGTGCCGGGCGCGGTGGTGGCAGTGGGTTCATGCCGGTGGGTCCTCGCGCTCTGTGCCGGGCGCAGCGGTGGCAGTGGGCCCTCGCGCTCTGTGCCGGGCACAGTGGTGGCAGTGGGCCCTCGCGCTCTGTGCCGGGCGCAGCGGTGGCAGTGGGTTCATGCCGGTGGGTCCTCGCGCTCTGTGCCGGGCGCAGTGGTGGCAGTGGGCCCTGGCGCTCTGTGCCGGGCGCAGCGGTGGCAGAGGGCCCTCCCGCTCTGTGCCGGGCGCAGCGGTGGCAGTGGGCCCTCGCGCTCTGTGCCAGGAACAGTGGTGGCAGTGGGCCCTCGCGCTCTGTGCCGGGCGCAGTGGTGGCAGTGGGCCCTCGCGCTCTGTGCCGGGCGCAGCAGTGGCAGTGGGCCCTGGCGCTCTGTGCCGGGCGCAGCGGTGGCAGTGGGCCCTGGCGCTCTGTGCCGGGCGCAGCGGTGGCAGTGGGCCCTGGCGCTCTGTGCCGGGCGCAGCGGTGGCAGTGGGCCCTCGCGCTCTGTGCCGGGCGCAGCAGTGGCAGTGGGCCCTCGCGCTCTGTGCCGGGCGCAGCAGTGGCAGTGGGCCCTCGCGCTCTGTGCCGGGCGCAGAGGTGGCAGAGGGCCCTCGCGCTCTGTGCCGGGCGCGGTGGTGGCAGTGGGCCCTCGCGCTCTGTGCCGGGCGCAGTGGTGGCAGAGGGCCCTCGCGCTCTGTGCCGGGCGCGGCGGTGGCAGTGGGTCCTGGCGCTCTGTGCCGGGCGCGGTGGTGGCAGTGGGTCCTCGCGCTCTGTGCCGGGCGCGGTGGTGGCAGTGGGTCCTCGCGCTCTGTGCCGGGCGCGGTGGTGGCAGTGGGTTCATGCCGGTGGGTCCTCGCGCTCTGTGCCGGGCGCAGCGGTGGCAGTGGGCCCTCGCGCTCTGTGCCGGGCACAGTGGTGGCAGTGGGCCCTCGCGCTCTGTGCCGGGCGCAGCGGTGGCAGTGGGTTCATGCCGGTGGGTCCTCGCGCTCTGTGCCGGGCGCAGTGGTGGCAGTGGGCCCTGGCGCTCTGTGCCGGGCGCAGCGGTGGCAGAGGGCCCTCCCGCTCTGTGCCGGGCGCAGCGGTGGCAGTGGGCCCTCGCGCTCTGTGCCAGGAACAGTGGTGGCAGTGGGCCCTCGCGCTCTGTGCCGGGCGCAGTGGTGGCAGTGGGCCCTCGCGCTCTGAGCCGGGCGCGGTGGTGGCAGTGGGCCCTCGCGCTCTGAGCCGGGCGCGGTGGTGGCAGTGGGCCCTCGCGCTCTGTGCCGGGCGCGGTGGTGGCAGTGGGTTCATGCCGGTGGGTCCTGGCGCTCTGTGCCGGGCGCGGTGGTGGCAGTGGGTCCTGGCGCTCTGAGCCGGGCGCGGTGGTGGCAGTGGGCCCTCGCGCTCTGTGCCGGGCGCGGTGGTGGCAGTGGGCCCTCGCGCTCTGTGCCGGGCGCGGTGGTGGCAGTGGGCCCTCGCGCTCTGTGCCGGGCGCAGCGGTGGCAGTGGGCCCTCGCGCTCTGTGCCGGGCGCGGCGGTGGCAGTGGGCCCTCGCGCTCTGTGCCGGGCGCGGCGGTGGCAGTGGGTCCTCGCGCTCTGTGCCGGGCGCGGCGGTGGCAGTGGGCCCTCGCGCTCTGTGCCGGGCGCAGCGGTGGCAGTGGGCCCTGGCGCTCTGTGCTGGGCGCAGAGGTGGCAGTGGGTCCTCGCGCTCTGTGCCGGGCGCGGTGGTGGCAGTGGGTCCTCGCGCTCTGTGCCGGGCGCGGTGGTGGCAGTGGGTCCTCGCGCTCTGTGCCGGGCGCGGTGGTGGCAGTGGGTCCTCGCGCTCTGTGCCGGGCGCGGTGGTGGCAGTGGGTCCTCGCGCTCTGTGCCGGGCACGGTGGTGGCAGTGGGTCCTCGCGCTCTGTGCCGGGCGCGGTGGTGGCAGTGGGCCCTGGCGCTCTGTGCCGGGCGCGGTGGTGGCAGTGGGCCCTGGCGCTCTGTGCCGGGCGCAGCGGTGGCAGTGGGCCCTGGCGCTCTGTGCCGGGCGCAGCGGTGGCAGTGGGTCCTCGCGCTCTGTGCCGGGCGCAGCGGTGGCAGTGGGTCCTCGCGCTCTGTGCCGGGCGCAGCGGTGGCAGTGGGTCCTGGCGCTCTGTGCCGGGCGCAGCGGTGGCAGTGGGTCCTGGCGCTCTGTGCCGGGCGCAGCGGTGGCAGTGGGCCCTGGCGCTCTGTGCCGGGCGCAGTGGTGGCAGTGGGCCCTCGCGTTCTGTGCCGGGCGCAGTGGTGGCAGTGGGTCCTGGCGCTCTGTGCCGGGCGCAGTGGTGGCAGTGGGCCCTCGCGCTCTGTGCCGGGCGCAGTGGTGGCAGTGGGTCCTGGCGCTCTGTGCCGGGCGCAGTGGTGGCAGTGGGTCCTGGCGCTCTGTGCCGGGCGCAGCGGTGGCAGTGGGCCCTCGCGCTCTGTGCCGGGCGCAGCGGTGGCAGTGGGCCCTCGCGCTCTGTGCCGGGCGCAGCGGTGGCAGTGGGCCCTCGCGCTCTGTGCCGGGCGCAGCGGTGGCAGTGGGCCCTCGCGCTCTGTGCCGGGCGCAGCGGTGGCAGTGGGCCCTCGCGCTCTGTGCCGGGCGCAGCGGTGGCAGTGGGCCCTGGCGCTCTGTGCCGGGCGCAGCGGTGGCAGTGGGCCCTGGCGCTCTGTGCCGGGCGCAGCGGTGGCAGTGGGTCCTCGCGCTCTGTGCCGGGCGCGGTGGTGGCAGTGGGTTCATGCCGGTGGGTCCTCGCGCTCTGTGCCGGGCGCAGCGGTGGCAGTGGGCCCTCGCGCTCTGTGCCGGGCACAGTGGTGGCAGTGGGCCCTCGCGCTCTGTGCCGGGCGCAGCGGTGGCAGTGGGTTCATGCCGGTGGGTCCTCGCGCTCTGTGCCGGGCGCAGCGGTGGCAGTGGGTCCTCGCGCTCTGTGCCGGGCGCAGCGGTGGCAGTGGGCCCTGGCGCTCTGTGCCGGGCGCAGTGGTGGCAGTGGGCCCTCGCGTTCTGTGCCGGGCGCAGTGGTGGCAGTGGGTCCTGGCGCTCTGTGCCGGGCGCGGTGGTGGCAGTGGGTTCATGCCGGTGGGTCCTCGCGCTCTGTGCCGGGCGCAGCGGTGGCAGTGGGCCCTGGCGCTCTGTGCCGGGCGCAGTGGTGGCAGTGGGCCCTCGCGTTCTGTGCCGGGCGCAGTGGTGGCAGTGGGTCCTGGCGCTCTGTGCCGGGCGCAGTGGTGGCAGTGGGTCCTCGCGCTCTGTGCCGGGCGCGGTGGTGGCAGTGGGTCCTCGCGCTCTGTGCCGGGCGCGGTGGTGGCAGTGGGTCCTCGCGCTCTGTGCCGGGCGCGGTGGTGGCAGTGGGTCCTGGCGCTCTGTGCCGGGCGCGGTGGTGGCAGTGGGTTCATGCCGGTGGGTCCTGGTGCTCTGTGCCGGGCGCGGTGGTGGCAGTGGGTTCATGCCGGTGGGTCCTGGCGCTCTGTGCCGGGTGCGGTGGTGGCAGTGGGCCCTCGCGCTCTGTGCCGGGCGCGGTGGTGGCAGTGGGCCCTCGCGCTCTGTGCCGGGCGCAGCGGTGGCAGTGGGTCCTCGCGCTCTGTGCCGGGCGCAGCGGTGGCAGTGGGTCCTCGCGCTCTGTGCCGGGCGTGGCGGTGGCAGTGGGTCCTGGCGCTCTGTGCCGGGCGCGGTGGTGGCAGTGGGTCCTCGCGCTCTGTGCCGGGCGCAGCGGTGGCAGTGGGTCCTCGCGCTCTGTGCCGGGCGTGGCGGTGGCAGTGGGTCCTGGCGCTCTGTGCCGGGCGCGGCGGTGGCAGTGGGCCCTGGCGCTCTGTGCCGGGCGCAGCGGTGGCAGTGGGCCCTCGCGCTCTGTGCCGGGCGTGGCGGTGGCAGTGGGTCCTGGCGCTCTGTGCCGGGCGCGGCGGTGGCAGTGCCGCTCACTGCGCAGGGCTCGCTCTGCAGCGATGGTCTCTACGCGCTCGCGCAGCGGGGAACAGCCCGTTGTGCTTTTGTGTGCGGCCCGCAAGACATTTCCTTTGCTGCTGCCCAGGCGCAGGGTCACTAGATTCTGCTAGTTCCTTCCATGCAGGTTTTTTTTCCTACTGGTGTTGCTTGAGTGACAGGTGTGTGAAGCCAGGGCCCGTGGGGGGGTGGGTGCTGACTGCCCCCCGCGCTGACTGGGAAAGCCAGGCACCCCCTCTGCACCTGGTGAGAGTGCTGCGAGGGTCCATACCCCCCCCCCCCCGGCACGTTCTAGGCATGTGGGGGGGTTTTGCGCTTATCTCAGGCGACTGTCTTGGTTATGACAATCGTATGGCCCACTCAGCTGGAGAGCCGCTCCCTGGCCACGGTTGCCCATTGGCTGCTAGGGGGCAGTCCTCTTTTCATGGCCCCTTTGGTCCCTGGAGGTCTCTTGTATGTTGGACGCCAGATTGATATCTGAGTGGCCTCCAGAGCAGCTCTCGGGGGTGGGGGTGACTTGACCATGGATTGCCCCCTGCTGTGCCCTGTGTCTGCCCTCCTGCCGCAGCAAGCTCGCTGGGAACAGCCTGGGTAGGCAGGGGGCAGAGAGAAGAATCTGAGCGTGGGACTGGGTGGGTGAGGGGGTCTCTAAGCCAGGATGGCCAGGCTGCTTTCTCCCTTTCTTGACTCTCCACCAGTCCTCCTCATTGTCCTGCTACAAACACCAGGATTTAGTGTTAGCAGTGGGGACAAGGTTTTGTGACTGACAGAATAGCTGTCCAATGGGGTGCCTGCCCGTGTCTGACTTTCCAGCTTTCGGCTCTGAACAGGAAGTGATGAGCGGCCTGAAAAAGACCCAAGGGAGTTGGTTGCTGTGGCTTTGTCCTTCTCTTCGAAGCACACTTCAGTGAGCCCAGCGCAGTAGAGGGGGCAGCTGAGCCCGCGATGGAGTTGGGATTCCCTGGTGCTCTGTGCAAGGGGAGAGGGGCTTTCTGGTTCCCCGTTCCAGCCGCTGGCCTCCGACCCCATTAGCAGTGGCCTGCCCTTGATTTCCCTTGTGGGAAGCTGGTTGGGGCTGAACGCTGGGGCTGTGGAGGCTGGAAGACGCGCTGTTGTTGTAAGCCTCCGGCATGGGCGGCTTGGGCGGGACCGCAGCATTCCTGTCCTGTGTGTGGTAAGGAGCTTGTGATGACAACACGGTTCTTGCCAAAGCAGAGTGGACGTGCAGCTTTTCCTTCACTCCTTGGTGCTTAGAGGAGGGTCTGGCGCTGGCGTGGCAAGAAGTGCGCAGGGCTACGTTTGGCTCGGTCCCAGCTGGGAACCATCCCTCGTGATGCACGAGGGGGGAAGGCGAGAGGGAACGTGATGTGTCGGGAACAGAGGCCGTCACCTGAACAGAGTGGGTACAAAGACATGCTAGCCCTTGGGAGAGTCTTGAAATGGCATTCTCAGGTCCTGGCCTCGTGACACCATCAGAGCGGCCAGACCAAAGGTCCGGTTCCCTGCCTTCCGACAGTGGCCAGTGCCTGGTGCTGCAATGGGAAGGCACAGAACAGCACTGATCAAGCGATCCACTTCCAGCATCTGGCGGGTAGAGGCCTAAGGACAGCAAAAGCGTGCGTCTGCATCCCTAACCCTTGTGGCAAACAGCCCCTGAGGGACCTATCCTGCATGTGCAGATCTGGTTCTTTTTTGAACCCTTTCGTGCTTTGGGCCTGGCAGTGAGTTGCACAGGCTGGGTGTTGTATGAAGAAATATTTCCTTTTGGTTTATACTTGCTGCCTATTAATTTCACGGGGGACGCCCTGGTTCTAATGTGGTGGGAAGGGCTAAATAACACTTGTTCACTTTTCTACACCATTCATGATCTTCTGGACCTCTCTCATATCCCCCTTAGGTGTCTCTCTTTCAAGTTCACAAGCCCCAGTGTTTTTACTCTCTCCTCATAGGGAAGCTGTTCCAGCCTCCTGATAGCTTTTGTTGTCCTTCTCCGCACCTTTTCTGATTTACCTGTTTTTGAGATAGGGTGACCAGCGCTGCATGCAGTGTTCAAGGTGTGGGCGGACCATGACTTTCACAGGCTTCTTGGGACTTAACCATCTGGAGTAATCTTGCAAACTTTGTCACCTCACATTTTATCCCTTTTCTCCAGATCATCTCAGACTGTTGAACAACACAGCTGCCAGTCCCAGTACGTAGGGGACTCTGCTACCTCTCTCCTGTCTGAAAACCAACCATTTATTCCTACCCTTTGTTTCTTGTCTCTTAACTGGTTACCAATCCATGAGAGGCCCTTCCCTCTGATCCCATGACAGCTCACTTTGCTTGAGAGCTTTTCCCTGGAGCTAACCCCACTGCAGCTCTGCCTTTAAAAGAGCTGGCTTTGCATTTTAAATGTATTAAAAGGTTAAAGCTGGGGGGGTCCAGCATGAGACAGGAATCAGCTATCCCGGCTTGTGTGAGTCCATACCCCGCTGCGCTTCTGCTTTTTAAATGTATTAAGAGCCTACCGGCAGGATCCTAATACATTTAAAAAGCAGAGGTGCAGCATCTGGGACTGGGTATGAGCCAGGAATCAGCTGGTTCCCAGCTCACGCCTGGTTCCTGCTACTCCCCTGCCGAAACGGTGCTGGGGGGAACCAGCTTTTAAGCTGGCTCCCCTCAGCACTGGCTCCTGCTTTCCCCTCTCGCTGCCTCCCTGTGACAGAGGCAGCCATGGGGAAGGGAGCGACTAGTTGAGGGACTAGCCGACTATCTGATAAGCTTATGCTTATCAGTCAACTAGTCACTTACATCCCTAGTCCTGCTGCTAGCCATGAAACAGTAGAGCCGTCAAGCAATTAAAAAAAAATATTAATTATTATTTTAATTTACTGTTATATAATAATAGAATGCCATTTATTCTAATATTTGTGGATATTTTCTGCCTTTTCAAATAAGGATTGGAGCTGAGGCTTTGTGCAATTAATGTGTTAAATTATGCATTAATTTTGGTTTCCGTTAATTGACGGTAATATCAGTCTATTCCAAACCCCCCTCTAACACCTCGTCTGGGATAGTTCCTCAGATGTGTCACCAGGAAGGAATGGCTCAGGTGTGGGGATCTTCCTCATAGCTAAGAATTCATTTAACTTCTCTGCAGAGGCCTTGTCTTTTTTGAATGCTCCATTAATATGTCGCGCGTCCAGGGGCAGGATTCCTGCTTCTAATGTACTTACAATTGTTTTGCTGTTAGTTTTGTGTCCTTTGCTAGTTGTCCTTCGAATTCCTTTTTGGCCTGCCTGATTATACTTTTACACTTGTCTTGCCAGAGTTTTAGCTCATTTGCATTTTCCTTGATAGAATTTGACTTCCAGTTTCTAAAGGATCTCCCTCTTAGTCTGTATAGCCACGGTGGTGGCTTGTAGTCCTCTTCCTATTGCTTATCATTTGAGTTATGCATTTAATCTGTGTGTCTGTTATGGGATTTTTTCATACTTTTCCTGCAGCTTGCAGGCATTTCACTCCTGTGATTGTTCCTTTCAGTTTCTGCTTAACTAGCTGCCTCCATTTTGTGTAGCCCCCTTTCGGCAGGTAAATGCTGCCTCGGTGGACCGGGTTGGTGTTTTCCACCCCCACATCCACGGACATGACATTTAAGTTACATGACGGCTGTTGTTACC
Source organism: Pelodiscus sinensis (assembly GCF_049634645.1). Taxonomy (NCBI): domain Eukaryota; kingdom Metazoa; phylum Chordata; order Testudines; family Trionychidae; genus Pelodiscus; species Pelodiscus sinensis. Next base: position 2,018,285 of record NC_134726.1, read on the forward strand.
GAGTGGTTCAGCTCTATTTACCGCTTGGCCCACATCCTCTGCCCCACTCAGGACCAAATCAGGGATTGCTTCTCCCCCGTGGACTCTAGTGCTAGCTGCTGCACGGAGCAGCTGTTCAAATGGGCCCCAGGTGTCCTACCAGCAAGACAGCCTGGTCTGGCTGAATGACCATGCGACTGGGAATCAGGGGACTTCTGGCTCTGAATTTCAGCTCTTGCCACTGATTTGCTACGTGGCCCTGGGATGCTGCTTGCCTTCTCTGTCTCCTTTTCCTGGGATCATACTAGCCTGCCAGGAAGCTCGGGGTCCGCAGCCCTTGATGGCTCTGGAAGCGCAGGGTGCTGTGCAAGTCACACCCCGGGTTCCGTACCCAGTCACCCCCTGTAAGTGCCAACGCCAGGCGTGGGCACAGGGGTCCCGTGTCTGTGAGCGCAGGTGGCCCAGCGTTTCGGGCCCTGGATTTTCTCCCCGCTGAAAGATCAAAGGAGCAGACGCTGGCGCCGGGGCTTGAAGAGGCTGCTGGAATGGCCGGTGTTCCCACAGCGAGAGAGGCATTGTGGTGGGAGTGCCTCTCGCAGGGGACTGAAGTGGGCTTTTGAGAGACGAGCGTGCGGGCCAGAGTGTTTGATCCGGGCAGGGTGCGTGGAGCTTAGGCCCATCGTCGCTGGCACCGCCTGGGCCAGGAGCTCATTCCTGCCCGCGGCCTTGTCCCTCGGCGCAGGTTTCATTCCGTGCTGGCTGATCCAGGGTTCCCAGCCAGCACGGAATGAAGAGGGTCCCCGTCTCCCAGGGTACTCTTCCGGCACCGGCAGAGGCAGTGGAGTGGATGTGGGTTTGTCCCCCGGCTCTTGCGAAGATCAGCACGTGGGCGGAAGGGCGTGTGACCGAGCACTGGGCTGCAGTGTGTGTAGCTCCGCTTGTCTGGGGAGAATTCCTTCCTCTCTGCCCCGGGATTGGTTGGGAGGTGCTTGCGCAACAACCCTGATAGGCAGCTTTGGCGGGCGGGCCGGGCGCTGTGCCAGCCTTGCTGCGGAAGTGTGTGCTTTGCCTTGCCAAAAGTGGCTGCTGGGTTGAGGCGTCTGCGGAGGGGCCTGATTTTCCGAGGCGCTCAGCCCGTGGGACTCAGGCTGCAGGTGGAACGAGAGGCGCTCCGCGTTTCTACCTCGCAGGGCCCAACACGTCTCCAGCGGGGCTCCCAAAATCGGTGGCCGCTCTTTGCCTTAGCTCGTCTGTGCCGGGGTGTCTCCAAGTTCATGCCCGCGGAAGCGCGACCGAGCCGAGTTAGCGCTGTCGTGTCACGGTGCCGTGGGAAGGAGCGACCCCGAGGCGGCATCAAGGGACTTCCTCGGCTTGGCATCGCTACATAGTAGTGCTCTTGCGTATCGCCTCTCCTAGCACTGACCGGTTACTGGCCGCTGGCTGTGATGTCCCCCAAGCACTCCGCAGCGCCGTGGGTTGGCTAGGCCGTGTTTACAGAGAGCTGGCCCCTGCTAATCGCTTTGCAGCGAAGGCGGGGCCTGAAACGGGAAGTCCCTGGCTCATGGGTTAACCGTCTGAATGTGTAGACTAGCTCATCCCGAGCAATAGGACGGCAGCGGTTCACGAGGGGTAGCCCCTGGCAGGCCACCGCTGCCGTATTGCCCGGCACCTCCCCGGGTATGGGTGCCTCCGGCTCCCGTCGGCCGTGGATCGCCATTCCTGGCCAATGGGAGCTGCGGGAAATGGCACAGACTGGGACGCCGCTCCCCACAGCTCCCATTGGCCGGGAACAGCAGCCTGCGGCCGCCAGGAGCTGCGATCGCCCAGCCCTGCAGAGGCACAAGAAGTACTGCAGTGGCGGCGGCCCAGCAGGGGCTACCCCGGCGAACCATGGCTGGCCCATGGGCCGGTTATTGCCTGCCGCTGGTCTAAAGAGACCAGGCTGCCGTGGGCCAGATGGTTGTGTCACCGCTGGAGAAACGAGGGACTTGAGGTTTAGTCTCCGGAGTCCCAGGCTGCCTTGTGCCTTAACCGCAAGCCCATCCAACGCACACACCAGAAACTGCCGGTAATTGCTCCCAGACGGCGTCACAGCTGGTGGCATGTAACCACTAGGAGCGCTGCTCAGGGGCGTGTTGCCACACCACAGCACCACCTCAAACACACGGCCGTGCAGGGTCCTGGCTTGCGCTCGCCCCGTTTCCAGTCCACCCAGCGGATTGCTCTTGCCTCTTAAGTCATTCTTCGTTTGCAATTCCTGGGCAGATCACACTCCTCTTCTTTTGACTTGCCCTGCTGCCTCATTTCGGCTCTGGGAGAGGCGAGCTGCCTGAGGTCTGACCTGGAACCCTGCAGCGGATCGGCCCTGTCTGGAGCAGGGCGTTGTACGCGGTGCCGCTCTGAACCCGGCAAAGCCAGAGCGTTCTGCGTGGAGAAGCCCCACGCCGCTCTGTGTAGCGCGCTGACCTCGTCTTTGTGCAGAAAAACAAAGCCACGTGGCGAGTGTAAAATCCGAGCTCCGAGGAGGCTGCTTTGGCTCGCTCATGCTGGCGAGTTTGCGATGTGCCACAGGCCGGGCCCCGGGGGGGTTGCACCTCGCCACCTTTAATGAAGTGTTTATTCGTGCCATTGCTCTCCGGTGCCGCGGCAGAGCCCTTTGTTTGCACGGCCGTGCCGGTTCTCTGCCAGGGCTGCCTGGCGCAGAGCGCTCGGAACGGGAGGCTGCTCACGGAACCATTGAAGGGGAACATGGTGGCAAGTGACTGGGCTCCGGGCTGTCTAGTGGGGATTGGTTCTGGGGGCTTCACGCTGTGGGCAACCTGAAAGGGCCGGATCGTCGTCAGACAGGAGGCCTGACCGCTTCTGGAAGCCCAGTCTCTTCCAGGCGCCTCCGTGGGACCTGAGGTCACGAGGCACTCGGGAAGTCTCGGAGCGTCTGTGCTCAGGACTGACAGGAGGCGGCCCCTCCCTGCTGGGTTTGGGGAGGAAAAGGGAGATCTGGGGGTTAAAGCCTGGCCTTCCACCCTGCCCCTCCTCGCCAGGGCCCAGGGGTTCGCTGCCGCCAGCGCTGGCTTGTCTCGCGGCCGGGTGCCCACGTGCCATGGGGCGCAAGGCGGTGCCCGGCAGACAGCTGTCTGCTGTAGTCCTGCAGGTCGGCTTCGAAGTGCTGATAAGGGAAGCTGCCTTTTCCAGTCCTGGTTTCTATGGAAACAGGAAGGGAGTGCTTTAAAATCACTCAGTTCTCGGAGCACATGGCCTATCCTCGGGGCTGAGCCGGCGGCTGGACGTGGTCGCGGCCCCCGGAAGCGGCGCGGCAGCAGAAGGGCACTAGCAGAAGCAGGCCGCTGTGTTTCAACGCTGAGTCGCCTCTGTCTCTGAGCAGGGCTGGACAAGATGGCCGCCAGAACCCTGGTGTCAGTCCAGGCGGCTCGGGCAAGTGGGACGGTGGGGAAGGCGAGGAAAGTTGCCAGGACAGATGCAGCATCTGTGATGCACCTTCTGTCTGTTCGAGCAGCGCCGCGAGGGTTCCCTGGAGAAGTGTCTCCGCCTCTCCATGCCCGAGGGCTGTACTCGGGAGTGCGTGTTGGAGAATGTCTGTTTGATCTGTCCCCATGAATTGGGTGGAGTTATGTCGAGGGTGGATTTGGCCTCGTGGACTTAGCTCAGGGTGCGCAAATACGGGCCCACGGGCCGGATCCGGTGCACTAGGGTTAGCCAGGTGCTGGCGATTTGCATCTCCCATTGGCTGCAGATTGCCGTTCCTGGCCAATGGGAGCTGCAGGAAGCGGTGTCCTGGTCCGTGCTGTTTCCCGGGGCTCCCATTGGCTGGGAATGCCGCTCTGCGGCCAATGGGAGTTGCGACCGCTGGTACCCGTGGAGGTGCAGGGAAACGTAGCAGCAGCGGCCTGCCAGGGCTCACCCAGACGAGCTGTCGTCCTTTCATTGCCCACCCCCACTTAGGAGAGTCTCTGCCCTGCACGCAGAGCGTATCTCTGGGCTCCAAGGGCAGCGCCCAGCGCCCTTGCTGAAGCAGCTGGGTTCTCTCCCTTTGGCTGTTCTGTTTGCAGCGGTTTGGATACCCGCCTCCTCCTGCGGAGCTCAGCGCTGAGGTCGGGGCGGGCAGCGTTCCCCGCCGGTCACTGGGCCCTGCCGCACGGAAGCTGCAAAGCAGTTGTGTTCACTGGCCAGTTCCACCCCATCCTGCAGCGCTCCTCTGGTGCCTGGGCACGGCGAAGGCCTGCCGTGGCCCCGCTGCAGGGACGAGGCTCCTGGCGACGCTGACTGAGGGACCTCAGGAGCGGATTTCAGCTGAGCCAGCTTTAGTTAATTAAAGCCACAGGTGTCATGGCTTCTGTAGTGCCGCCCCGAAGCCCGAGCAGCGCTCGGTGTTCACTGTGGGGCATCCGGGAGGAGTTTCCTCTGGTGCAGATGGTTCTCTGGGCTACAGAACCCGAAAACACTGCTATGGTGTCAGTCATGTGCTGCCGTTCAGGTTTGACTCCTCACTTCCACTTTCTCCTGTCCCTGGGGGCTCAGACAAGTCCGACATCAGCATGGCAGCCAGACGTCTGGCTCAGCTCTCGCGGGGGGGGATTCCCGACTTCTCTTTTGAGACTCGGGAGGGATTCGTGGGTTTCATTGGCCTCTGTGTCATCTGCTGGCTTCACGTGACCTTGCTTTCACTCAGCCGTTGCTTGCTGGCTTCCTTGGAAACGGAGGCCACAGTTTCATTAACAGTTTGAGCGCCCTGGTTGGAGCAGAACATTGGGGCCAGGAGAACTGTCAGGGATAAGGAATTCCTGCCAGGCGTGCAGCTTTAATTCCTACCGTCCTCTCCCTTGCTCTTGTTGTGAACTCTGACCTACAGTGCTCGGCACAGTTGAGGCTGGCAAGCAAAAATCCTCTGATCTCCTGGCCCTGCACCACTTCACGTGTCGAAGTGGCTGTCGAGTCGAGTCCCTCTGGCCAATTGAAATGGATATTCTTGCTTCTGCAGCTCGGGGCCTTTGTCTGCTGGTGCTGCTCTGGGTGGCTGTGCCGAGAGCTCTGGTTCCTCCTATTGGTTTAGCGTGTCCAAGCCTCACTTAATCTGATTTGTCTTCACTGTAACATGCCCCTGCAGGCCCGAGGCTGAGGCCTGTGGCTGTGCAGGGCACATACAGTTCCAGTCTAGATGACTGAGGTCCGTCGGGCTTGCAGTCTAGATCTGAGCATGCACAGAAGCCTGGTGCTGCTGCTGGGTCCCTCTTCTTTTCACGCTGGTCATGGATAGTCTGGTGGAGCTGGAGAGTTTCTGCTGTAGGGCCATTCACTTGTATGATTCTGTGAAGATACAACTGGAAGGGGCCTCGGGAGCCATCAAGTCCAGTCCCTGCCCTCAGGCAGGCCCAAGCACTGTGTAGATCGTGCCTGAAAGAGGTCTGTCTAACCTGCTCTTAAAACCTAGGGAATGGAGATTCTACAACCTCCCCGGGCAATTTGTTCCAGTGCTTAACCCCCCTGACAGGCAGGAAGTTTTTCCTTGTGTCCAACCTAAACCTCCCTTGCTGCAATTTAAGCCCATTGCTTCTTGGCCTGTCATCAGGCATTAAGGGGTTAATATTTTTTCTCCCTCCTTCTTGTAATACCTGTTTAGGTATTTGAAAGCTGCAATCAGTCTTCTCTTTTCTAAAGTAAACAAGCCCAATTCTTTCAGTCTATAAAGGATATGACCTTCAGTCATTTTTGTTGCTCTTCTCTGGACCTTCTCCAATTTCTCTAAGTCTTTCCTGAAATGCGGTGCCCAGAACTGGACACAATACTCCAGCTGGAGCCTAATCAGCACAGAGTAGAGCAGAAAAATGACTTCTCGTGTCTTGCTCACAACACTCCTGTTCATGCAGCCCAGAATCATATTTGCTTTTTTTTTTTTTTTTTTTGCAGTGTCACACTGACTCCTATTTAGCTTGTGATCCACTGTGACCCCTAGATCCCTTTCTGCAGGACTCCTTCCTAGACAATTGCTTCCTGTTCTGTGTGTGACACATGGATTGTTCCTTCCTAAGGGGAGCACTTTGCATTTGTCCTTATTAAACTTCATCCTGTTTGCCTCAGCCCATTTCTCCAGTTTGTCCAGATCAGTTTGAATTATGGCCCTGTTCTCCAAAGCACTTGCAACCCCTCCCGGCTTGGTTGCATCTGCAAACCAGTCGTCAGACTGATCCCTGTGGAAGCCCCCTTGTTACGCTCTTCCAGCATGACTGTGGACCGCTAACGGCTCTCTGGGAACGGTTGTCCAGAGAGGTATGCACCCACCCTAGAGGACCCCATCTAGGTTGAGTGTCCCTAGGTTATTGATAGGGTTGTGCGAGACGCTCTCGAATGCCTTACGTTGATTTCCTGAGCTCCTGGAGCACTCCTGGCTGCCTGCCTGTGGGTGGGGCGTGTCCCCGCCGTGCCGCGAGTGGGAGTAGTGATTCCACCGCGTGAGGCAAGCAGGGGGCTGGCAGCCTTGTTCCGGAGGCCGGGCGCTGTCATTTGCTTCCCGCTTAGCGGGGTCTGCATGTCCGTGTAGAGGCAGCCCCGGTGGGGGAGGGGGCAGCCTCTCCGTCCCGGGGAAGGCTCTGCTGATGGGCCAGTTCTTCACGGCAGGGCTGCGGGGTGGAGCCTGGTGCTTGCCGTAGTTCGGTGAATGTGACACCCGTGTCTCGAATGGCGGGAGGCATGACGGTCCGTGTGCCCAGAGGGTGCCCAAGCTTAGTGCCAGGGCCTGGGCAGTAGGATCTCTCCCAGCTGGGTACGGCATTTCTTCCGGGGGGCTGCAGGCTGGTCACGTATAGTAGAGGCCAGTTTGCACCAGGGCTGTTGCTGCTGCGTGGGGCGCACGCCAGTGTGTGCACAAGCCTGGGGAGGCTGTGTCTGTCGAGCAGCCCCTCTGCAGAGCTGGGGGGTGGTCGTCGTCATGCAGTTGTTCCAGCAGAGCATCCTGTGGCGAGAGCGCAGGCCCCGAGGCAGCGCCTGTCGGCAGCGTGGCTCAGGCAAGGCGATTCGCTAACCCGAAATCGCACGTCGATTGGCCTGTTCCTCTTTGGTGCCCGGAGCTCTCTGGAGTTGGAGGCCGTGCCGGGTTCATCCCCAGAACCCGTCTCTTGGAGAGAAATTCTGGCTTGTGACACAAGGGTGCGGGCGCGGGTGTGTAGTCAAACAACGGAAGCAGGACCTAGTGCAGCAGCACACGGCCCGCAGGGTCCCTGGTGCGGGAGGACGGGCACAGCCGCTGTGCAGGGTTTTACAAGGAGCCCCTGACGTCCCCCAGGGCAGTCTGGACTAGTGAGGCGCTGGCACCCGCAGGGCCCTTCATGCTGCTGTTGCCTCCTGTGACAGGGCGCTTGCCCTGCACTGGCCCTTTAAGGGAAAAACCCCAGCCTGGGGCTAGGAGCAAGGCCCCAGCTGAGGCAGTTGTAGCTGAGGAGGGCCCAGCGGGGAGCTCTCTAGGGGAGAGCAGAGAGCGCCTGGCTGCTAGGGAAGCAGGAGGCTCCCTGGCGCTAGAGCAGTGCTGGGAGGCAAGGCAGGGCTGGGGGAGCTCTAGCCAGGGAGGCTCTCAGGCTGCATGGCCTGAGGAGGAGAGCAGGGTGCTCTGGGAAAGAGAGGACCCTGGGGCGTTCGCAGGGGGCTCGGACACTGGTGCGGGCTCCGCCGGAGGGCGGTGTCTGGAAGAGGAGAAACGGGGCGACACCGCCGAGAGAGAGGCATCCAGGACAGCCGGCCCCGTGACCCCTCCCCTGCGGTCCTGAGCTGCTCCCAATCCACCACGGGTGTGTGAGTGGCTCCCAGCTACTTCTGGGCCAACCTGCCAGTCACGGCGAAGTACAAGGAAAAATAAAGAGAAAATGCAGCTACTGCCTCATGTAGCAAATGGTTCCATTCTAAACCTTCGGAGTTCTAATCCCCCCAGCCCTCAGCACTGCCCAGAACGCGCGGCATCATGCTCCGGTGGCAATGTAAAGGGTCCAGGGAGTAGCCTGGAGACCCAGGCCCGGGGACAACTGCCCCCTCTGCGCCCCTTTGAATCCTCCAGGCAGGCCTGTTCTCAGCAGTATTACTGGCCCAGCTAGGTAGGCAGGACCCCTTCTTCTGTGCAATGGCTGCATCGTTTGTCCTCTCCCCCCGCCCCCGGTGCGGTGAATCGATGGAAGCGAGGAAGAGGATGTTTCCCCTTTCTTCCCCTAGTCCTCTCTCCCTATATGCCCAGCATCGCTAGCTGGGGATCGGAAGCAGAACATCTGTGTGTGCGCGAGCCCTGGGCTGTCTCTTTGCTGAAGTGCAGATCTTTATTATTAGAATTATTAAGAAAGGGATAGAAAATAAGACCCAGAATATCTTACTGCCCCTGTATAAAACTATGGTACGTCCACATCTTGAAGACTGTGTACAGATGTGGTCTCACGTCAAAAAAGATATTTTGGCCTTGGAAAGGGTTTAGAGAAGGGCAACTAAAATGATGAGGGGTTTGGAACAGGTCCCATATGAGGAGAGGTTAAAGCAACTGGGACTTTTCAGTTTAGAAAAGAAGAGACTGAGGGGGGATATGATAGAGGTCTATAAAATCATGAGTGGTGTGGAGAGGGTGAATAAAGAAAAGTTATTTATTAGTTCCCATAATAGAAGAACTAGAGGACCCCAAATGAAATTAATGGGTAGCAGGTTTAAAACTAATAAAAGACAGTGCTTCTTCACACAGCGGGTAGTCAACCTGTGGAACTCCTTGCCAGAGGAGGCTGGGAAGGCTAGGACTATAACAGAGTTTAAAGAGAAGCTAGATAATTTCATGGAGGTTAGGTCCATAAAAGGCTATTAGCCAGGGGATAAAATGGTGTCCTTGGCCTCAGTTTGTCAGAGGCTGGAGAGGGATGGCAGGAGACAAATCGCTCAATCATTGTCTTCGGTCCACCCTCTCTGGGGCACCTGGTGCAGGCCACTGTCGGCAGACAGGATGCTGGGCTAGATGGACCTTTGGTCTGACCCAGTACGGCCGTTCTTATGTTCTTATGTCACTCTTACTGCCTTTCGTGCCAAAGAACTGCCACTTAGCAGGTGCTGGCCCATTGTTGCCTCAGTCAGGGGTACACAAAGCCTGATTGCTGTTAGTGGTGGACGAACTGGCCTGGCCACTCCCCAGGCTTGGAACATGGACACCGGACAAGAGAGCCTTAAACTTGACATGGTGTTGCTACACAAGTGATACCAGGACAATAATGATCAGCAAATTATGACTTTTCAAGTGCTGCCACCCAAGGCTTTGTACAAAGATCTGTGTGGGAGGGGCTCAGTGTCTCAGCCCTGTGAAACTTATTGTCGGCGGGGGGGTTTGCTCAGAGAAGGGTGACCGTACTTTGTTTCCTGGCATAAGATGATTGCCGGAAAGTCAGACAGGAAGTGACTTTCGCCCCCTGTGCTCTCCCAATGCTGCATTTCAAGCTTTGCCTTCCTCTGGAGCATGAAGTCCTTGTGCTGCTGTGGATAGAATACGGGGGGGAGGGGGGGGGGTGCGGCAAACCTAGCGTCTCCGTGCAGCAGCCTGGGGAACCCTGGATACAGGTGACCTGGGAGTCCGAGGCCACAACAGGCCCTGAGACAGAACTTCCCTCCCTGGTGGCTTGAGGGGAGTTACAGGAGTGGATGGGAGGGAAGCAGCTGTCCCTTGGTCCATCCCAGGACACTGAGGAGGATGCATCTGGGCCCAGATCCTACCCGTGATCAGCTTCCACCTGACCCTGCCCTGCCCTGCTCCTGTCCCCCCAGAAGGAGCCGGGCACAAAGGCAGCCTTGTTTGGAAGCCGGTGCAGGGGCTGTGCCAGCTGCTGGCCTAGCCCTGGCTAAACAGCCAGAGATCAAAGCTCCTAGCTGTGCGCCCCCCCCCACCCTTGGAACATACTTAAGCTGTTTGCACAAGAGGCGGAGACACTTTTGGGGGCTAAGCACCACTCCAGTCCTCGGCGTGTCCTGTGCCAGCGCCGGGTGCTTGGGCAGTGGGCGGGGCGTGGAAAATTCCTTTGTTTGCCTGAAGCTTTGAGGCGAGTCTGATGTTTCAGCTCAAAGTGCAGAAAGACCTGCTGGGGGCGGGGGGGGGGGGGGGGGATGTTCCCTGTTCCAGAGGGGCAATACAAGCACCTGGCCATGCCGGGCGTAAAATCACAGCTCCTCTCTCACTCGGCTGGAGGGTTTCCCTCCGCAAATGGGGAAGTGGTTGGAATGAAGAGTAGAGAGAGAATCTTGCAAGACTAGTTGAAGGGCTGAGCTGCAATCCAAGTACTGATCTTGCTCCCACACTCCTCCCTTCTGCTTTCCGGAGCTCCTCACTTTGTTCTTGTCCACACCTGTAATGGCAACATGTAATGACATCTGCTTGATGCAATGCTAAGGTTGCAAAACCTAAAGCTCCACTGTCTGGAAATTCCACAAGCTGAAGGGACACCCACTTGAGAGCGCCTCCGTTCCAGCGCAATGGGTGAAAAGTACCCTGGCTTCCCGTTTTGAGTTGCACAAGCTCTCGGTCCTGTTATAACAAATCTCTTTGTTGTGTGACAAATCGGAGGGGGTTGTGTTAATTTGTACCTGCAAAAAGCAGCGAGGAGGCTTGTGGCACTTCAAAGACAAACCCATTAATTTGGGCATCAGCATTCGTGGGTCAAAACCCCTTGGTCAGACACACGGAGTGAAATGCCACCGATGACGTGGTCTTCGCTCACGAACGCTGCTGCCCGGATAACTCTCTTCAGCTTTGAGGTGCCACGGGCCGCCGCCTCAGTTTTGATGTCTCTTGTCCCCTGTTCCTATTGGCTAGCCACAAGTTGCTAAACACACAACATAGACTTCTTACCCCTCATCCATTCCGTTCCAGGGAATCGTAGGATTTGCCTGAAACAATAGCGGGGAAAGCACTTTGAAGGGAGGTTTTGTGGTGGGTTTTCTGATGACGTTGTCCCTTTATGGCTTTCTTTGCTATTTTAGTTCAGTCTCCCTCAGGGTCACTCGCCTGGTACCCACCACTGCCTTACCATAATCTTCCCTGGAGTGGTGTTTGTGTGGGATGCCTCGCCTATAAGGACATGCTCTGCATTCCTGGGACGTGCAGTGTGGTACAGGGTGTATTCAGCATCTTCCATAATTATCCACAATTAGATCTTGTTTTGGAGAGTCTTGTTTGGAGACTTTTAAATGGCGACCTCTCTTTGGTGCATGCGATTACTAGATGAGATGTAATTGTAGGTCACTCAGATGTCTAAGTCTCTGATAGCACCAGCTAAGATGTCTTCAGATCTGAATCATGCTATGGTTTGACCTTCCTCTGGACTCTTTCATTTTGGTTACTGTTATAAACAGTGTCCATGTTTCTTTTTAAAGGGCAGAGCACCTGCAGCCCGGAATGGCTTTAGCTCAGCGGGATCAGAAGTTGCTCAACCCTGCAAACAGGCCGCTAGCGTTTACAACAGATGCCTTTGTTAGGCGTATAAATCCCAATAAGCATAGTTTCTGTAATGATTTGCTTGTGCAAGTTGTCACAAGGGGAAGATCCGGTTAAGGCCAAGCTACGGATCAGGCTCATCAAAACATGCCATTAGAGCCCTGGGCAGACACCGAATATGTATCCGCGTCCGCCCGTGATCCCCAAACAGGGACGTTCCTGCGGTAGCCGCAGATGTGCAGGGCGCTGCTCGACATTCCACCCCACACCTTGGTTGTGGAGCGTGGCCGAGTGAGCGCTGCAGGTTTTTCCTACTCTTCTAGTCTTGGGAAGAGGAGGTGGGCGGGGGGGGGGGGAGAGAGGGTTTCTCTCCTTTTTCTGGTTGCTTGCTCTGTGCTCTGGACAGTTCTGTCGGGTCAGTTTCACCGGTGGCTCTGGGTCCCGCTGTGAGCTCAGGGCTCTCTGTTTATCTGTCTGTGTGAGCCTGCTGCTGCCTCCGCGCGTCCCCGGCAAACACGCTGCTGTTGTGTCTGTTTCCAGGTGACCTGGCTCCGTGGGCGGCTAACAGCTTACCCCACCTGGGCACTTTCAAATGTTCCGGGCTGTTCCCGGCCATTCTCCCCCACCCCGGACGCCAGGCGCCTTCGTGCCTCCCTTCCCGATCCCGGCCATGCACGTGCTGCTCCCGAAGCCCTGCGGAGGCACCAGAGTTGTCCTCTGCCGCCGGCAGCGCCTGGTTGACTCGCTGGGGCTCTGCGTGGGCGCCGCGACTGGCTCAGTGACTTCAGCAGGCGAGAACAGCTGTGGCCAACCCGCGGCTCGCGTGCTGCACACGGCTCTTGCCCCCCAAAAGTGCGGCTTGTGAAGCCGCTCCTGCCACCCTCCCTCCCTTCTCCCACTGCCCTCGCTGGCTCCCCTCCCCTGGCTGCCCTGTGCTTACCAGGTCGGAGCTGCGGAGGTTTAAAAATGGTGCCCAAGATGGTGGCCCTCTTAAAGGGGCAGCCTCCTTTTTTAGAAAAAAAAATAAAAGTTTTTGTTTTTGTTTTTGCTCGACAGTTCTGTTCTGGGAGGCTTTTATTTTTTTATTTTTTGGCTTGACAATTCTGGTGCGGCTCTTCGCATTTTTTCCACCGCTGTTTTGGCTCTCTTTGTTAAACGGGTTGGCCACGCCTGGGCTAGAACTTAGCCCTGCGGTGGGGGGGAGAGGCTGCTGTAATGGAACGTGCCTGGTGCTCCAAGGGTACGCGGCGTGGTGCGGGCACAGGCCTTTCCAGCACCCCCTCTGCACACCACCTCACTTCTTGTGTCTCAGTGGCGCTGCCTGGCCTGGCTGCAGACTACAAGCCCTTCTGGAAAGGGCCCGGCAGTTTGCCGCCCGTCAGATGGCGCTTTGCCCCTGGAAAGGGCTTTGCGCTCCAGTTAGCGAGAGTTTGCCGTCACCTGAGTGTGCACAAGGCCCTGCAGTGGAAGCCCACGGGCCTCGGGCACGTACGTCCCCTTGGAGAGCCCCGAGCTGTCACAGTAGGTGCCCCGGGCAGCTAGCTCCCCTGGGAGCCGGCTTGGAAGCAGGCTCCCTGCGCGGACCAGCTCCTGCCCACTGACTTGTGCCGCTGTCTGTGATACGGGGGCAGCAGGCGGCTCCCGGGGAGCGGGACCGGGGACCGCGTGTAGCCGTTGGGGTGACAGGTTTGAAGCACAGTTGCGGGCTAGAGGGAGGGACGTTCTCCCTTCTGCTGCTCCGTGTGTTGCCCAGATCCCACGTCTGGGGCGCCTCGGGTCACGCCGAGAACTAGACACAGGCAGCTCAGACAGAATCCCGCGTACGATCTCGTCCAGCGGCGGCTTCCTGGGTTTGTCTGGTCCATTTCTCTCACTGCTGCCTGCTCTTTTCTCCTAGAGTCCAGGCCAGAGGCGACGCTCCCCTTCCAGCTGAAGGATGGTCGTGCTAAGGCAGTTCGGGCTGCTTCTCTGGAAGAACTACATTTTGCAGGTACGTGCACGCTGGGCTCTCTCTGCGGAGGAGAACAGCTGGTCCCAGGGCGGCGGTTAGGAGAACCGTGGCATTAGCCGTTCGTGCATGCTGCCTCAAATGGAGTCACTTCAAGTCCCGTCTGGTACGTCTTCAGCCCCAGTGACTGTTGGGCAGGCCGCTGTCGGGGAGGACGGCGCGGGGTCGGAGCTGTCTGGGTGTGTGCATGTGGGGGCTGGTGGGTTAGTTTTTGTCATGCCCCTTTGCCCCCCGTTTACCCATTCTGGTCAGTTTCGGGCCTGCCTGTTGCTGTTTGGGTTCTTTGCAATCTGCTCCCAGTACAGTCTGGGGGGCACCCGATTGTTCGGCTCTACGAAGCTCCGCGGTGAGACGGGACAGCCGGGCGCCGGCTTATCCCACTCGGCCTTGGGATTTGACGTTAGTTTCCAGCACTCAGGTGCTGATCAGGCAGCGCTGTTGTAATGCTTCCTGTCTAGGTGGGGGCTCCCTGCATCCGCCCGCACCCAGCTGTCCTCCACATCTGCTCTGCCCCTGAACACTGCGTGGTTCTGGGCAGGCCAGGGCGCTTGTCAGAAGCTGCTGACCAAGCTCAGCGTGGGGGGAGGGTTGTGTTGCCCCTTGTGCTTGCTCCCCATGCCTGCCCCCCGGCAACCCTGCTGCGTGTGGGCATGAAGGAAGCAGCGGTAGGCAGGGAGGGCTAGGTTTGCTAGGGGAAGGGGTGATTCCTACAGCACCATGCAGTCCACTTGCCATGTGTGGAACCGGCGTGTGGGAGCCTGAATTCCCTTCCCAGTGCTAAATCCGTCCCCTTCCAGCCAGTCTAACCCGTTTTCCCTCCTTTCTCCTGCAGAAGCGACAGATTCTGGTAACGCTCATAGAAATCTGCCTGCCGCTGCTGTTTGCCGCCATCCTCATTGCGCTCCGCCACCGAGTGCACTCGATCAGCCACCCCAATGCCACCATCTACCCCAGCCAGTCTGTGGACGAACTGCCGTGGTTCTTCCACCGCTGGCATCCCCGTCCCTGGGAGCTGGCTTACGTCCCGTCCAACAGCACGGCCGTGAGGCGCATCGCCGAGGTGGTGGAAAAGGCCCTGCATGTCAATATCAAAGGTTAGAATGGGCGGGCGTCGGTTAAATACAGAGACCGGTCTGTAGGTGTGTGCGGGCGCCTGGCGTCTGGCCGTGTCCAGAAAAGCACGTGAGCGTGTTCTTTGACTCCACCGAGTGCTGTGTGGGTAGGCGAGCCGACTGTCCAAATGCTCTTAAAGCCAGGCTGTGGGCAGATCAGCTGGGGGAACGGAGCTGACTTTCAGTTCATCATTGCTAGGGTCCAGAGTTCACCATCTGGGGCAGTGACAGCCCGGTGCTGGCTTGGTCTCCAGAGCCAAGCCTTGCAGTGCCGCAGTGAGAGCTGCCCGCTCACAGATCAGCCTTCTGTCTGGAAAGGTTTCACCGGCTGCCCCGAGGTCGGAGAAACGAGCAACCTCCTGCATGCGGCTTGTTGGGCTGCGCGCTTGTGGGCACTGTGGCTGCCCTGTGAGCGGGAGGACCAGGGGAAAGTGTTTCTGTTGGCCAAGGCTGATCCAGCTACATGGGAATGTGTGGGGGAGCGTAGTGGGACATTCCGTTGTGTCGTGGCCACGCTGAGGCTAACCGAAATGCTCTGGGCTTCCCGGAAGGTCTCGCTGGGCTCCTTTGGAATGTGTCTGCGACAAAACGCCTGGGAAGCTTCATTTCGCGGCACTTTTCTTTTCACTCCGCTTGGGAAAGCACATCCATGCTGGCCGTGCCCAAAGGCCGGACGCCCCCGTCCCCCTGCTCCAGTGATCTGCACCCGTGGCCTCTCACCCCACGCTAGCGAGAAGCTCTAGAACTGAGCTGGGGTTCTGCAGCCAGAGGACTGGTCGGGGGACTCGAGGCTGGGTCCCCAGGTTGCTGCTTAACTCACTTTTCGTATTGGGGCGGGTTCCCAGTTGGCAGCTGCCCTTGAGCAGCGTAAGCTTGGTGGGACTGGGCCCAGCCCTTCCACCTTAGCCGGGATGTCGTTTGCTGCGGGTCTGAGTTAGTTTAACGCCAGTGAAAGGTGCCAGACGGGGCCTGGCGAGTGACGGACTCTGGGTCGCTACCCGCTTGGCAGCAGCAAGGCCAGGTTCCGCCCTCCCTGCCCTGCTGAGCCGTGCGGGAGGGAACCCTGGTAGCCCAGAAGACCTGGCCCCATATACATTTGCACTGTGCCGGGAGGGGGTTGGCAAGCCAGCTCTGGGGAGGCTGCTGACTAGGGATGTAACAGGTTACCTGATAGGCATCCCCCTTACCGGATGATGTGACCAGTAACTGGCTAACCGGTGCCCGGCCGCCCCCCTCCCCCCCACACCATGAACATGATGTTTAACCAGTTAACGTTTTAAACAGGACTCGACAGCCCCAGTTCTGTCGTTATTGGCTGGGGCCGAGTGGGCAGCGCCGTTTGGGGGAGGCTTGTACAGGCCTTTCCTGAGAACTAGCCCCCCAAAGGGCAGGGGGCTCCGTCTCCTGTGGCAGCAGAACTGAGCCCCTTGGTACCAGCAGCTGGCGCGGGGGGGCTGGGGCGTCAGGCTGCCGTCCAGTGGGAATGGCGCCGGTGTCACTGAGCAGAGCTCTGCCGGAATTGGGCTGCCAGGCCCTGCTCCGTGCTTCCCAGGCAGCCCGCAGGACTGACCCCCAGCCCGTGGCCCAGGGCCCTCCCCTCGTGGCCGAGTGCCCCCCTTGTGGCTCACCGCAGGGTTCCCTCCTCCGCAGCTCACGGCTTCCCCTCGGAGAGGGCGTTTGAGGACTACATGAAGTTTGATAACCGCTCGGGGAACGTGCTGGCTGCCCTGGTTTTCAAGCACCACTTCAATCAGAGCCAGGACCCCCTGCCGCTGCAGGTAAGTGCCTCCTGGCCACGGCCCTCCCCGGCCAAGGGCAGGCCCCTGGAGTGCGGGTCGACCACCCCAGAGTGTGAGGGGGAGGACGGCCCAGTTACGGTGTTGCTGCACCACGCGTGGCCGTGGTTACCGAGAACACTGTGAGCCCAGCACTTCCACGGGGTAGCGGAGAGCACCTCCGCCCCCTTACAGCCGGGGGGCCCCGAAGTACCGGGTACCTGTGTGAAAGAGAGCAGCTCCCCGGCACAGCGCCCCCCCCAGGCCACCTGTGGGATGGGTGACGTGTCCCTTTGCCTGGCCAGGCCAGAGACCACATCAGTCCAGGGCTGCGTCGGGGGGCAGGGTCCTTCCCCTGGTGTGTTCACACCCTGATTCTCTGCTGCTTCCTCCACCCCTCACTGTAGGTTAATTACCAGCTGCGCTTCAAATACAGCCCTCGGAACGCCCCCCGGAGCGAGCAGACCGGCCTGAACCCCAACCTGGACCGCGACTGGCACACCAGCTACCTCTTCCCGCTCTTCCAGCTGCCGGGCCCCAGAGAGGCCAAGTTCCCTGACGGGGGGACGCCGGGTGAGTGGGACTTCTCGGGGCTTGTGGATGCCAAGGGCCCGTTGTGACCCCCCCCCCCCCCCCCCAGCTGAGCTGCATCGCGCGGCCAGGCCCCCGCCCCCAAACAGCTCCCGGGGCGGAGCATTCAGAGAAACGTCCCAGCCTCAGTTGGAACCGGCCGGAGCCGAGACCCCCTGGCCCAGACTTGCCCTCTGCTACCGCGGCCCAGCCTGTTCCCCGCCACCGGCTCGTGTCGCGGCTTTTGCTGCCCCCCTGAGCGCCTGGGGCCAGATGTCCGTGCCCCAGAGAGCTGCTGGTCAGGTCCCCCCGAGCCGTGTTGCTGCCTGGACTCGGGGAGCCAGTGCAGGGGCAGAGCTTCCCTGAGCAGCCTTCCCCTGGCCCCCCACCAAGCAGAGCATGCATGCTGCAGGCGGCCAGGGGCTTGCCTGATCCGGCCCGTGAGCCTTGGCGCCCCCCCTGCCGTGGGCCGGATCTGGCCGTAGCTTCCCCATCCCTCGTTAGGATCGGCAGAAGTAAAATCTCAGACAACCAGCTGCTGCGCTGGGGGGGGATCGTAAGCCACGGGAGCCTCTAACGGCCTCGTCACAAGGCCTGTCCCTGAGACTCTCCTGCAGCCCCGCCACACTCAGACCTGCTGTTACCTCCTCCCGCCATGACTTCACAGGGCAGCCAAGCAAAACTGAGACAAGGAACCAGGGCCTCGTTGGCCTGTGGAACTCAGTGCCACAAGGTGCTTCTAGTGACAGTAGGGCGCTGGGTTGGGACCCAGGAGACACGGCTTCTGTTCCGGGTTCTGCCACTGCCCCGGGCTCGATTGTTCCTCTTCCCTTCCCGCTGCTTGTCTGGTTGGAGTGTCAATCCCTCAGGGCGGGTTTGGTTGGTCCTCTGAGCACAACGTGGCCCAGTGAGGCCCCATCCCCGTGGGGCCTGACATGATGCAAGTGACGCGAAAGTAAAAAGGCCCGAGGCCAAGAACTCGGCAGGGTTTAAAACCGACTGGACTTTTGTATGAAGAGTAACGGGCCATAAACGGCCAGGCCTCCGGGCGTAAAGCAAGCACCTACCGGAGGGGGTGGAAGGCCTGTCCCCTCCATTGCAGGGGATCTCTGAGCTGTGTCGCGCAGACGGGCTGCTGGGCTAGACGGACCGCGAGGCTGATGCGGGATGGCGCGTTCCCCGGAGAATAGGCTGCGAATTACCCCCAGACTCCAGCTGGCTGTGTCTGGTGGGCCGTGAGTGCGGCGGCCGGAGTCGGTGAACAGCCCCACAGAGCTCCAGTCGGTTCCTAAGCTCTTCGGGATTTCGCGAGCTGCTCTAGCAATAGGCAGTGCACACCGCCGGGATTAGGGAGCCCAGCGTGCACGGCCATGCATTCAGCTCTGCGGGGGGAGCGTTGTCTAGTGGTCAGCGCTTAGGACTGGAAATAGAGTGCAGAATCCCAGCTGTGCCACTGATTCACTGTATGACCTTGGGTGAGTCACACTGCTGCCTCGCCTCAGTTTCCCCATAGCATTATCTGCAGTTCTGTGACGGCTAGAGGCCCCCGCTGAGGCCCAGCCCAGTTGTGCTGAACAGCGCAGGCATGTCCTGTCTGTACAGCGTCTAGCGCTGCCGGGTCCTGCCCCACAGCCGAGTTCCCGCTCGTTATGCTCACACACGTTGGCCTCTCGCCGCAGCTGGTGCTGTGTCCTGCAGTGCCTCACGCCTCGGCACGGGCTTTCTCCCGCAGGGTACCTCCGGGAGGGGTTCCTGGCCGTGCAGCATGCTGTGGACATAGCCATCATGCAGTACCACGCCAACGCCTCGGCCGCCGGCCTGCTGGAGGGGGTGACGGTGGCCGTGCGGCGCTTCCCCTACCCGCCCTACGTCAACGACCTCTTCCTCCTGGCCATCCAGAACCAGCTGCCCCTGCTGCTCATGCTCAGCTTCACTTACACCTCGCTCAACATCGTCCGCGCCGTGGTGCACGAGAAGGAGAAGAAGCTGAAGGTAATGGCCGTGCCGGTGGCTTCCTGGCAGGCTGAGCCAGGGCCCTCCGGTCTGGGGGGTCAGATGGGGTTCGAGAGGCCTGGCCCTGTGCCTGGAGGAAGCGGGTGTGTCCGTGCCGGCAGAGAGGAGAACTCCGGGGCAATGAGGCTGCCTGGCGAGACCTGAACATGCCACGTGGGCCAGAGTCTGGTGGCACAAGGGAGACGGGGGCTGGGGGAACCCATGGCCCAGAATAGCCCTGGAGGGAGGCCGGTGAGTGGCTGGAGTCTGGCCTTGCTTCAGGCTGGGTGCTGTCCTTGGCAGGAATTCGCCCCAGGCGTCGGCACACGCCTAGGTCCCTGCAGGCAGGGCTTCGCTTACCCACCCCGGCACGCTGCCGGATCCCACCTGAAGAGCAGAGCGCAGAAGGGGGCCGGGGGCTAATTCCAGAAGGGGAGGTCTCGGCTCTGTCTGTCTGGTGCCTGCAGCGGGGAGCTGGGGGGGCAGGGGAGCTGCATGGGGGTGGCTGGGGAACGGGGCTGTCTGTGTCAGGGCACGACGCCTTGTTTCACCCCTAGAGATGGGGGTCCGGCTAGCGCGTGGGGTTGCTGATGTGAGGGCCCTGGTGCCCGTTCCGCAGGGGGAGGGGCTTTTCCTGGGTCAGACCAGAGCATCGCGATGGTCCCTAAGTGGGTCCGGGCACCCTGCTCTCTCGCCGGCGCCACCCCCAGGCCATCTGGCGCCACTGGCGATCCCTGTTCGGAGGCTGTGCCCACCGCACCCTGCGTCCCACGCGGGGCCTGGCCCCTCGGCCGCCTCTTCCTGCCCCGCGCCCCCAACGGCAGGGCCGTGGGTAACGGACAGCTTGCGTTGGCCTCCCGCAGGAGTACATGCGCATGATGGGCCTCAGCAACTGGCTGCACTGGAGTGCCTGGTTCCTCATGTTCTTCCTCTTCCTCCTGGTCTCCATCTTCTTCGTCACCGTGCTCTTCTGTGTCAAGGTGAGTCCTGGCACCAGCGGCGGGGGGACTTGCTTTCCCGCCATCCGCTGGGGGTGTCTTACACACTCATGGGCCTCCCGAGTTGTATTTCCCACCGCTCCCGGCTCCCGAGAACCTTTCTGCTCATGCCCCAAGCCAGGGTAAGTCCGCAGTGGGTGGCAGGGGCCTGCCCCTTCTCAGGGCGAGGAACCTGGACGGTCACTTCGCTCCTCCAGGCAGGGCCTTTGCCGCCCTGGGTTTGGCTTCCCCCCGCAGAGCCCACAGCTCACTTGGCACGGAGCTTCGGCGCTTCATCTGTGGAACTTCTCGCCGCAAGGTGTCGTGGAGGCCAGGCGCTGCAGGGCTCCGGAGAGGGGTGTCCTCAGGGCAGCAGGGACATCTGGTTGCTAACGGAGTCGGCTGCCCTGGCTTTTCCAAGGGCTCTAAGCCTCCTGTTGAGGGTTGTGTCTGTGTGGCCTCTCCGTTGGGAGGAGCCGTTCCTCCTGGGCAGACGTCCCAGAACCGCGGCCGACGGCTTTCCTGTGCCGTGCTGGGCCGGAGGGACTGTGGGTTGGGCCCTCTGGTGAGGACCTGAGGAGGCCCTGGCGTGTGGGGGCGCAAAGGCCGCTCTGCTGTAGAGTCTGGTCGGCGCCAGGATCATCCCGCCCGTAGCTCCGGCAGCTCTTGGGTCTCGTCCCCTGTTCTGTGCTGCCCTCTGCCCCAGCCTAGCTGCTGTGCGAGCTCATGGCCCGAATGTTGTTCGTAGGTGAGCCAGCAGGGGGCGGTGCTCACCAACAGTGACCCAACCCTGGTCTTCACCTTCCTGGCCATCTTCTCCATCTCCTCCATCTCCTTCAGCTTCATGGTCAGCACCTTCTTCTCCCGAGGTGAGCCCCCGGTAACCTTTGACATCCGCGGGGCAATGGCCCCTTCTCCACCCCCTTGCGGATCCGCCTGCCGGCCCGGCTCAGCCAGAGTCTGAGCGGCCTCGGAGCAGTCAGCACAGCCGCTAGCCAGGATGCAGCCGGTTGCGCCGCGGAAGACGGGGCGTCGAAGAGGCGCTGCGGGATCCATGCCCCTTAGCGGTGGGGCTGTGCGAGGAGGGAGAGGCCCAGCCTGGCTTCGGACCCCACAGACCTTGCAGGGCCCTCGAGCACAGGGCGACAGGCAGCTGGTCTGCGAGGGGAGCTGGTGTTTAAATTGGCCCCCCTTGGGTCAGCTCCTGCCTGGCATCCCACGCTGCTGCCTCTGATGGGGAGGCAGCAGCGTGGAGGGGCAGCGGCTCCTCGGGGGCGGGGCCAGAGCGCACTGGCTGCCAGCCCCGCCCCAGGGGCTACAGAATAGTCGACTAACCGGTAAACGTTCAGGAGGCGGGGGGCTGCTCCAGCCCCACGGGGCCCGTCGTGAGCAGGCCCCCCCCAGTTAACTAACTCAGCGGGGTTTCCACCCCGGGTGGTGGGCGTCTGGGAAGGGCTGGGAGCACGTCCCGTTGCCGGTGGCTGTGTGGGGCTTGCGGACACGTCCCGGGCAGTCTGCGTGGGGGCTGGGGAGGGGCTGTCGGGGCACGTCCCCGCTCGGCTGTGTTCTGCGCTGCGTGCACGGGAAGCGTGCCCCTCCCCCCCTGCACCTTTGCACGAGGGCCGGCGCACGCCACGAGGCCTCTCCGTAGCGGCTGCGCGGCGTGGGGCGCTCTGGGGGAGGCTCTGGCGTAGTCCCAGCTCAGCTACGGACCTGCAGTGGCCTGGGGCCAGTCATTCAGTTGGCCGCCGCCTGGCGCTCGGGGCCCTGGGCCACGCCTGTCCGTGCGGGTCTCCCCGTGCTGCTGAAAAGGGCTTTTCTTTCTCTGCACCTGCAGCGAACGTGGCCGCTGCGGCCGGGGGCTTCCTTTACTTCTTCTCCTACATCCCCTACTTCTTCATCTCGCCGCGCTACGACCTCATGTCCCACAGCCAGAAGCTGGCGTCCTGCCTCGTCTCCAACGTCGCCATGGCCATGGGGGCGCAGCTCCTAGGCATGTTCGAAGGGAAAGGTGAGTGGCGGGACGCCCAGGAACACGAGTCCCTTGAGCACGTGCCCGTGAATTGCTCCTGGGCTGGGGGCGAGGCGCTGCGATCGGGCCCCGTCGCCCCTGCTCCCGTGCCACTGAAGGCCCAAGTGAGAGGAGACCCTTGCGCAGCCAGGGCTGGGGGCTGCCCTTCGGCGGGCGTCTCCCGGCACGTGCTTATCGGCTCTGAGGGTCTGGATAGCGCCCGCTTCTCCGGGGAGCTGCCCGTGGCCGGAGGGAAGCACCTCCCCGCCAGGCTGGCACAGCAGGGATTGGTGGGTGGGCACAGACTGTGTTCGCCGCCGCTCGGGGCCGCGCTGGACAGAGCGTTACGCAGGGCGGTTGGACTCCTCGTGCGAGTCATCCGCGGGGAGGGCAGGGCGGGTGTTTAGCCAGGTCATAGGCCTGCGCTGAGCCGGGGGTCTCAGACTCACAACCCCCGTGGGGTTCCCCACCCGCCGTCCGAGAGCCACGGGGCTAAACCTGTTCATGGTGGTTAGCTGCCAGAGGTGATTTCTGTTGCCCCTCCGCCTCCAGTGTGCACACGCTGGGGACAAGAGACACGCAGGGCGCGCGCAGGGGGGAGGGCGGGGGGGACCCAGCAGAGGGCCGGGTGAGGGCGGAAGGGGGGGACCCGGCGGGGGGAAGGGGGCGGGGGGGACCCGGCAGAGGGCCGGGCGAGGGGGGGAAGGGGGGGACCCGGCAGAGGGCCGGGGGGGACCCAGCAGAGGGCCGGGGAAGGGGGGGACCCGGCAGAGGGCGGGGGGAAGGGGGGGACCCGGCAGAGGGCCGGGGGCGGGAGGGGTGGAGGGGACCCGGCGAGGGGGGAAGGGGGGGACCCGGCGGGGGGAAGGGGGCGGGAGGGACCCGGCAGAGGGCCGGGCGAGGGGGGAAGGGGGGGACCTGGCAGAGGGCCAGGCGCGGGGGGGCGGAGGGGACCTGGCAGAGGGCCAGGCGCGGGGGGGCGGAGGGGACCTGTGTTGGCAGGGAATGCATATTGGGATTCCTCCTTCTGCAGTCCTGGAGACGGAGCCCCCGTGCCTGTTCCCCAGCCTGCTGGCTGGCGGGCGCAGACTCTCTCGTGTGCGTTGCAGGGACCGGCGTGCAGTGGCGGGACCTCACGAAGCCAGTCAGCGTGGACGATAACTTCACCTTTGCGCAGGTGCTGGGCATGCTGCTGCTGGACTCGGTGCTCTATGGCCTAGTGGCCTGGTACGTGGAGGCCGTCTTCCCCGGGGAGTACGGCGTGCCGCAGCCCTGGTACTTCTTCCTGACGGTGAGCGCCGCTGCCGTGCCCGGGCTTCCATCCGCGCGGGGGGGCCTCTGGTCGTGCCCAGGACACTTCTCCCAGTGGGGCTCGAATGGGCATTGGCTGCCCTGTGCCAGGCAGGGGCTCCGTGATGGAGAGATGCGAGCAGGGAACACGTACTGGGGAGCAGCCCCACTGGCCGGCAGGGGAGCCAGGCCTCCCCGGGCGTGCGGCGATGGGGCAGGCACGCTCTGGCTGGCTCTTCAGCCCCCGGGGCAGGGTGAAGTGTCGGCACCAGCCCCTCTCCGGGGCCCGGGGTCCTTGCGGTGCTGGTGCGAACGCACTGTGGGGTCTCCGGCTAGAGGCAGAGCCGCCCGTGCACCGGGCAAGCAGTCGCCCTGCCCCTGAGTGCAGATGCACGAGCCTGCCTCCTTGGGAGCTGGCGCCTGTTGGCGGAGCAGGGACGTAGCGCACCTCCCGGGCTTGTTCTGCAGGGTCAGAGGTGCCCCTGGGAGAACAGGGGTGGGGGGGGAGAGGATCAGTGTCCCAGGGACCCGATCCTGGGAGGCGCTGGACCCCCTCGGCTCCTGCTGTGCTGGGAGCATGCCGTTTGAGCGGGGCGGGGCCGGTCTGGGGCGTGCCCAGTGGGCGTGGCGTTAGGAAGGGCCGGTCTCTGCCGGCGCGCCGCACGGCTCTGCGCGTGGGCCTCTTGCTGCGAGCGGGGTGGGCAAGTCCCGTCTGGACGCGGTTGGCAGGAGCGCGGTGCCCGGCAGCTGGCTCACCCCCGTGTCTCTCCTGTTAGCCCTCGTACTGGTGCGGGACGCCCCAAACCGCCCTGGGGAAGGAGAAGGAGGAGGAGGAGGACCCGGAGAAGGCCCTGAAGAGCCAGTACATCGAGGAAGAGCCTGCTGATCTGGTCTCAGGGATCAAAATAAAGCACCTCTCCAAGGTGAGGCAGCCCCTGCCCCCCTGTGCTGCCCCGCCCCAGAATCCCCCGGGTCCCTCCAGCCATAGGACGGTTGGGGCGGTTGCCACTGGGCCCCCCACAACGCAGGGCCTGGAGCGGCCGCCCCAATTCCCCCTAGGGCCGGTACGACTCTGGGCACCCCTCCTAGGGCTGCTGTGAACCAGCTCCGGTGCTGGGAAGGCGTCTGCCTGCAGGCGGTGACGTGGGCGCCGGAGAATTCGGGGAGCCCTGTCCTGCCCCGGGGCTCGGACCTCTCACGGGTTCAAAGCTGCCTACGTGTAGCTGGCGATTGCTGTGTGGATGCACTGGGGGGGGTCTCTTGTACCGGGTCATTTCAGCGTGGGGGGGGGGAGATACGAAGGGGGGTGAACTAGGGATGGAAGCGACTAGTTGACCACCCAGTAGCCTAGCCCAGGCTTATCGGGTAGTTGAGTCCCTACTCAATTGCCATCCCCCCGCTGCCTCTGTATGGGGGGCAGCAAGTCGGGGAGCAGGAGCCGGTGCCCCCCAGAGGCGCGGTGGGAAACGGCGCGAGGGGAAGCAGTCCCTGCTCGGGTTGGGCCCGCCGGCCGCGCTTGCCCTTTGAAACGTAGCGAGAGCTGCGGGTGGCTCTTGTACGTCTCAAAGGCGGAGGCGCAGCGGGCTAGCGAGCGCCCCTCCCCCCATTCGACTAATCGCGTAGCCGGCGGAGTTTCCAGCGACTGCTCGTGTTGCTGAGTCATCGAAATGGGTCACCCCGGGCTGAGCACGTGTCCTTCTCATCCCCGCTGCTCCCGCAGGTGTTCAAAGTGGGGAACAAGACCAGGGAGGCCGTGAGGGACTTGACCCTGAACATGTACGAGGGGCAGATCACAGTGCTGCTGGGACACAACGGTGCCGGGAAGACGACCACCCTGTCCATGCTCACAGGTACGAGCCCCCGGGCCATCCAGGGGCAGGCGCGAGGTAGCACAGCGTGGTGGCTCGGGGGCGGGTCTTGCTTTGCTGCGTATGAAGCCAGAACCAGCTGCCGAGGAGCCTGGTGTCCGCACCCCACCGCAGTCTGCTCTTCTCTGGCCCATCCGCCAGCTCCGCAGCTGCCACGGGGCCAAAGGAAGTCTTGTCAGCACGGTCTCCCTCGTACCAGCTTCATTCACTTCGTTCCACATCGGTCCTCCCTGTGCTCGTCCAACGCATCCTCGGTCACCAACAGACGTCAATAGGAAGCAGGTTTGAAGCATTTCTTTACACGGTGCCCCGTCAACCTGTGGAACTCCTCGCCAGAGGATGTTGTGAAGACCAAGACTATAACAGAGTTCAAAGAAGAACTAGCTAAATTCATGGAGGTTCGGTCCATCAATGGCTACTGGCCAGGATGGGCAGGGAGGGTGTCCCTAGCCTCTGTGGTCAGAGGCTGGGAATGGGCGACAGGGGAGGGATCACTGGATGATTCCCTGTTCTGTTCCCTCCCTCTGGGGCACCCGGCATTGCCCACTGTGGGCGACAGGACCCTGGGCTGGATGGGCCGTTGGTCTGACCCAGCCTGGCCGCTCTGTCTCGCTCTGCCCCGAGGACTTTGCGCTCTGGTGTAGCTCCGTGTGCGGGATCCGGCTCTGTGTGCGGCGTGTCTGAGCCAGGCCGTCGTCCGCGCGGCCCCGCTGTCGCCTCGTTCTTTCCTGTCGCAGCAATTGTACTTTTCTACCGCCTCCAGCTGTCCTCATTCCCATCAGCCGCTTCCTCTGCCCTGTCCCTTGTCCCTCCCCGCGCCCCGCTCCAGCAGAGCAGCTCGCGAGTGGTGTGGCTGGTTTTCTGGCTCGTCAGAATGGCGGTCGCCTTCCCTACGGTGCCGTTTTTGGAGTCCAGTTCCTTGTGGATCCGCTTCACAGCTCCCGTCCCGTCCTGCTCCGCCGTGGCACGCCGGAGTCCCCACGCCCTCTCGGGCTTGTCTCTGACTCCGAGCTTTGCCTTTTCCTCTCGTCTTCCCATTGCCGCTGAACTTGGGTCCGGATCTTCTGCTTGCCCCGGTCCGTTACTCCCTGCCCTTCCCTTTGGTCCGTGTGGGCAGGGCCAGGGCTGCCTTCATCTGAGATCCTCCCACGTAACGAGGCTCCTCCCGTGTGCCCCTCAGTCCTACAGCCCTTGCGGCTCCCCAGTGCCACGTGGGACAGACCCGCACCCTCCTTTCGCTCCTGTGCTCCGCCTGCCCTGCTCCGTCGGCCCCTGGCCAGCGCTGGCTGGAGAGCTTTGCTCCTGGCTTGCTTGTCGAGCCGCCCGCCCGCCCCCTGCTGCTCTGCCATCAGAGGCCTGTTGGAAAGAGACAGGTGTTCTGGGCACCTCGCCGGTGCTGCCCTGGTGCCTCTTGTCCTGTTCCTTTGCCCACGCTGCTTCCCCTGCCTCCTCGTTTCCTGGGTGACGCCCGGCGGGGCGCTTGGACGGGAAGGGCTCTTGTCGCCTCACAGCGCCCTGCGTTGTCACGGCTCCTTCCGCCGCCTCGTGGGGCCTGGCCCACGGACCAGGGACGCCTGGGAACCTCGGCCGGGGTGGCTGGCCCTCCCCGTGGCGCCCAGCAGCGTGCAGAGCAGAGGACGCGCTGGCCAGGCTGGTACCTGCCTCCTGCGTGGCCAGTTGTCGTGCGGCTCCATAGGTTCTAGACCAAGGCAGACCTCGCTGTTGATGGTCCAGGCTCCCTACACCAGTCTGGGCTGCACCCCAGGGCAGTGCAAGCCCTGCCAGCTGTGCGAAGGGCGGGGGGATCCCCCAGGGCCCCGGCGGGTCTTTGCCTGAAGCACGTTGACCTGGGGCGAGGGGGGGACCCCGGGGAGTGGGAGCCGGGGCCCTGGCGTCTCCCAGCTCTGCCCCATGGCCGTGTGTTCCCCCCCCAGGGCTGTACCCGCCCACCAGCGGCCAGGCCTACGTCAACGGCTACGAGATCGCCCGGGACATGGTGCTGATCCGCAGGAGCCTGGGCCTGTGTCCCCAGCACGACGTGCTCTTCGACAACATGACGGTGGCGGAGCATCTGCACTTCTACTCTGGGGTGAGCTGCAGGGAGGGGGCCCGTCTGTCTGCAGAAGTCCTGGCAGCCCAGGGGGTTGGGCTGGGCCCCGCAGCCGCCGTCAGCGAGGCTGGGCCCTGTCACTGCCCCACACCCGGCACTGGCGGCTTGTCCTTTGCAATACCGCCTCCCCTGTGCGGTTCTGTCGGCGCGGGGCTGGCTGCAGGCCGGCGTGCGGCCCCTGGGGTCAGGCACGGCCCCTGCGGAAGCCCGGGCTCCCGTTTGAACAGCGTATTCCTTCCGGTTTCGCTTGCTCCTGTAGCCTGGTTTGGCGAATGCGGAGTGAGCCCGGTTCAAGCTGGGCCCTGCTCTGGTTTGACAGAGCATGGTCGGTGCTGTGGGTGCCGCCGGGCAGCCGGGGCCTGTTCCGTTAGCGGGTGCGGCAGAGCGCTGGAGAGGACCGGCGGGCAGTGCGGGCGGGGCCTGTTCCGTTAGCGGGTGCCGGAGAGCGCTGGAGAGGCCCGGCGGGCAGTGCGGGCGGGGCCTGTTCCGTTAGCGGGTGCCGGAGAGCGATGGAGAGGACCGGCGGGCGGTGCGGGCGGGGCCTGTTCCGTTAGCGGGTGCGGGAGAGCGATGGAGAGGCCCGGCGGGCGGTGCAGGCGGGGCCTGTTCTGTTAGCGGGTGCCGGAGAGCGATGGAGAGGCCCGGCGGGCAGTGCGGGCGGGGCCTGTTCCGTTAGCGGGTGCGGCAGAGCGCTGGAGAGGCCCGGCGGGCGGTGCGGGCGGGGCCTGTTCCGTTAGCGGGTGCGGCAGAGTGCTGGAGAGGCCCGGCGGGCGGTGCGGGCGGGGCCTGTTCCGTTAGCGGGTGCCGGAGAGCGCTGGAGAGGCCCGGCGGGCGGTGCGGGCGGGGCCTGTTCCGTTAGTGGGTGCGGCAGAGTGCTGGAGAGGCCGGGCGGGCGGTGCGGGCGGGGCCTGTTCCGTTAGTGGGTGCGGCAGAGTGCTGGAGAGGCCCGGCAGGCGGTGCGGGCGGGGCCTGTTCCGTTAGCGGGTGCGGGAGAGCGATGGAGAGGACCGGCGGGCGGTGCGGGCGGGGCCTGTTCCGTTAGCGGGTGCGGCAGAGCGATGGAGAGGCCCGGCGGGCGGTGCGGGCGGGGCCTGTTCCGTTAGCGGGTGCGGGAGAGCGATGGAGAGGCCCGGCGGGCGGTGCGGGCGGGGCCTGTTCTGTTAGCGGCTGCGGGAGAGCGATGGAGAGGACCGGCGGGCGGGGCCTGTTCCGTTAGCGGGTGCCGGAGAGCGATGGAGAGGCCCGGCGGGCGGTGCGGGCGGGGCCTGTTCCGTTAGCGGGTGCCGGAGAGCGATGGAGAGGCCCGGCGGGCGGTGCGGGCGGGGCTTGTTCCGTTAGCGGGTGCGGCAGAGCGCTGGAGAGGCCCGGTGGGCAGTGCGGGCGTGCGCAGAATCTCAGCTCTGAGTCCGTTCTCTTCTCTCCTTGGTCTCTGGGGCAGCCTGAGCCGGGCCCAGCCCACTGGGCCACAGCGGGGGTCTCCTTATGGCCGGGGCTTCGCCCAGGCGCTCAGCCGCATCGGGGCCTTTCCACAGAGCCGCGGGTCTGAGAGCGGGGCAGTCCTGGCTCCGAGAGTGGCCTCCGCAGGGACCTCGTGCCGTCCCGTTTCCCGGGGCTGGGCGCAGAGCTGCAAGCCGCCCCGTTCAGGCAGAGCCGCCCTGTGCTGGGGTTCGAGTGCAAAACCGGTGGCTGTTGGAACCGTGGGCCCACGAACCAGCTCAGCAGCTAGGCGCTGCGGGCTGACCGCGTGGAGCCTGCACTGCAGTAGGGATGTGGGTAACCTTCAACCGGCTACCCACCCAATGAGATCTCACCGTTCCAGCCTGTGGGGCCCCCGGCCTCCGTGCTGGGGGGGGCTGGAGCGGCCCTCGGCTCCCGACAGGCTGGTTAACTGCTTACCCGTAGACATCCCTGCTGCAGCGCAGCCAGCCAGCTGTGCCCTGGGAGCAGCACCGGCTACCAGCAGCCGGCTTACAAGCTGGCTCCTGGCGCACTGGCTCCCTGCTGCCGGCCCCGCTCCCGGCGAGCTGGCTGCCGCCCCATGAGCTCTGATGCAGAGCCCGCAGTGCGGAGCGGCAGCTGGCTCCCCGGAAGCGGGCTGGGAGCCGGCGTGTGACCGTAATGGAACCGGATTGGCTGCTGCTCATCGGTTAACCCTCCGAACGGCTACGCTCTGACATCCCTGGCTTGGCCTTCGCCATAAGCCTCTTGGCCAGACAAGCTAAGCGAAGGCACCGAGGTTTCTCTGGCTGGGGCCCTGGGATTTAACCGGGGAGGGTCTGATCCCAGCACCGGGGGGAGCCCTGCGGGAGGGATTCACCGGGAAGCGTGGGGGGAGGGAGCACGGGGCGGGCCTTCCGCTGGGAGCAGCGTGAGCAGGGCCCCGTGCGAAGGGGCTGCCCGGGTGTCCCAGCCCCTTTCTCGAGCGTTAACCCTCCCCCCTCGCCGCCAGCTGAAGGGCTACCCCCCGCTGAAGTGCCCGGAGGAGATCGCCCGCATCGTGAGGCTGCTGCGGCTGGAGGAGAAGTGCGGCGCTCGGTCCAAGGCGCTGTCCGGGGGTATGAAGCGCAAGCTGTCCATCGGCATCGCGCTCATCGGCGACTCCAAGGCAAGCGGCTCCCGCGCTGGCGAGTGAGGGAGCTCCCCTGGCAGGGAGGCCGGTCCCGAGCTGCGCCCGCTCTGCCAGCAGGGGGCGCACTGGTGGTCTCGGGCACAGGGAGGCTGTGTCGTTCAGTGGCTACAGCAAAGGGCTTTTGGGGACAGGGCTGTGGCAAACAGCTGCTGCCGCCCCGGCCTGCTGAGTCGCGGTGGTTAGAACAGCGGGTGCTGGGGCCCAGGACCCCCAGAACGGGAGGCGGGAGGCCAGGCTGCCTTGCCTGGACCAGTTACCGGGCGGGTTCTGGCAGCCTCCCTTGCCCACTGAGGCAGGCGAGTGTGGCTGTTGGTCCCTCCGCTGTGCTGACTTCATGCTGGCACTGAACTGGGCTCGGCCCAGGCCCGCTGGCCCCCTGCCTGCCCCAGAGCCAGAGGCGTGTAGGACTGGACAGGCCTCGGGAGGGCACCAAGGCGGGGCCTAGGAAACCGAGACCTCTCGGGGGGTGTCTGTCCAGCCGCAGTGCCCTGGATCCCGCAGCCTCCCGGGGAGGCCTGCGCCAAAGCTTAGCCCCCCTTAGGCGAGGAAGCGTTTCCCTGTGCCGGCCCTGCAGCTCCCTGCCGGCGGGTTAAGCCCGGCACCTCTCTGTGGCTGTGGGGACTAAGGGGTCACTGGCCTCCTCTGGGCAGGCCGAGTCCTGTCCCGCTCCGCTCAACGAGCCCAGTTTGTGTAACCCTCCCTCCCAGGGCAGGTTTGGGCCCCTCTTTTCGCTCCGTTGCCCTCCTCTGGGCCTCTCCCGCGGAGACCTCCGCAGCGCCAGTGGAACGGGGCAGCTCCTTCCGCAGCCTGCCCTGCGGCGCTTGTGTTCGTGCCGCCCAGAGGGCTACTGGCCGGTCTCTCATCGCTGGCTTGTGCCGATTCGTGACCCGCTGTAACCCCCCTTCCCTCTGCCGCTTCCCCGCGGTTAGTGGGGCGCTGCCTTTCCCTTTCCTCCTGCAATAACTTGCTCTTGTCTGTCCTGAATTTCACCCTGTTGATCTCAGAGCGGGTCTCTCACTGCCCCGGTGGCCTTTGAATTGAATGCGGGCCTCCGAGTGCTTGCAGCCCCTCCCCGCGTGGAGTCATTGCAGGTTTGACAGGCAGCCTCTCCACTCCGGTATCCAAGTCATAGTGAAATGTCGACTAGCCCCAGACCTGGCACTGCCCCCTGCAGGACCCCACTGCATCCGCCCTCCCCGATTGACAGGCCTGTTGAGAGCTGGGCTTCGAGTGCCGTCGGTCAGCCCCTCGTGCTCACGGCTCGTCGCACTTGCCTCTCGCCCGCCTGTCTCTGGGGCCTGTGTGACGGCTCCCGGCCACCAGGCCAGTCATCTCCTCAGACGCGGAAACTCGCTGGCTCGGCTCGGCTTGCGCTGGGCTCGTCCTCACAGCCCCGCTGGCCTCCAGGATCACGCGCACGGTTCCGAGGTGGCTTCAGCCGGTTCCGTCGGTGCCCTGCGATGAATTTCATCAGGCCCTGCGGACATGCAGACACCTAACGCGTGCGAAGGTCCCTTGCCTGGCTTGGCCCGCGGTCCCTCCCACTCGTGTTAATATCAACTGTGTGGAGCATCTGGACTGAAGCAAAACGGGCGTTAACCCCTCGTCCTCCTTGTGGCTGTCTGTTAGCACCCCTTCCCGGGAGCAGGGGCCTGCACTTTCCTGCCTCTTCCTCTCTTTGACGAGGCCCGTCCCTTGCTCGAGGTAGCTTGTTTTGTGCCAGGCTGTTGCGGTCTGGCCCTGACATGCTGGTGCTGCTCTTCTGCCCTCTAGCAATTCCCCTCGCTCCACTTTCTGTAGGGTTCCTTTCTGATCGCCACAGAGCGCCTGGCACGGCCCGGCCGGCCTCCGACTCGGCTTCCTTCTTGCACCAGGGCAGCTGCCCTGGACTCTTATCCCTGAGACTTCCCTCCCGTGGGCCTGGCCTGCCCGCTCCCGGTCGCCGTCTGTGTTCTGCTGATTCTCTGCCCTTTCCTGAGATCGTGAATTGCTTTCCCCCGAATGGCCTCCCCCCTCCAGAGTCGTAGCCCTGCTGCTCAGAGCCGAGGCTCGCGTGGCTGTCTGCCTGGCCCGATCTCTGCCGTGCTCACCGACAAGCCTTAGGTCCGGGGGTTCCAGTGCCCTGTTGCTACCAGGGCGTGGGCTCTGGGCAGGTCTGTTACTCCTGGGACTGCCTCCCCCACCTCCTCTCCCTGCTTTGCTGCTCCAGGTAGACCCTTGCTGTGACGTCACCCCTCTTCGTTACCCCTTTATCCCAGTGGGCTGCCTCTGCCCTCCCCCGCCCTCGGGACAAGCACCTGGGTTCTTGATGCATAAGGCCAACACCTCCTCCCTTCGTACCTACCTGTGCCAGCCTGCGCCCTCCACCTCCCTGCTGCCCATTAAGTCCCAATGTAGCCCGTGTGCGAGACCAGCCAGCTCCTCCTGCCTGCTCCCCGTGCTCCCTGCTGGGTTGAGTCCCTGTCCCACGGCCCGTCCACGCGTGTGCACTGTCCGTCTGGTGGCGGCTGATGGTCCCGTCCCTGCACGCAGGTGGTGATGCTGGACGAGCCGACGTCGGGGATGGACCCAGCCTCCCGCAGGGCCACCTGGGACCTGCTCCAGCAGCAGCGGAGCAGCCGAACCATCCTGCTGACCACCCACTTCATGGACGAGGCGGACCTGCTGGGCGACCGCATCGCCATCATGGCGCAGGGCGAGCTGCAGTGCTGCGGCTCCTCGCTCTTCCTCAAGCACAAATACGGTACGGCCGGGAACACCACGCCCCCGCGCCCAGGGGAGGGACCGCCAGGCCGCGTGGCGGTGCCTTGTGGCTCGCCCCGCCCCCCACGTGCCCAGGGGAGGGACCGCCAGGCCTCGTGGCGGCGCCTTGTGGCTCGCCCCGCCCCCCACGCGCCCAGGGGAGGGAACGCCAGGCCTCGTGGCGGCGCCTTGTGGCTCCCCCCGCCCCCCACGCATCGAGGGGAGGGACCGCCAGGCCTCGTGGCGGTGCCTTGTGGCTCCCCCCGCCCCCCACGTGCCCAGGGGAGGGAACGCCAGGCCTCGTGGTGGTGCCTTGTGGCTCCCCTGCCCCCCACGCGCCCAGGGGAGGGACCGCCAGGCCTCGTGGCGGTGCCTTGTGGCTCCCCTGCCCCCCACGCGCCCAGGGGAGGGACCGCCAGGCCTCGTGGCGGTGCCTTGTGGCTCCCCTGCCCCCCACGCGCCCAGGGGAGGGACCGCCAGGCCTCGTGGCGGTGCCTTGTGGCTCCCCTGCCCCCCACGCGCCCAGGGGAGGGAACGCCAGGCCTCGTGGCGGTGCCTTGTGGCTCGCCCCGCCCCCCACGCGCCCAGGGGAGGGAACGCCAGGCCTCGTGGCGGCGCCTTCCGGCTCGCCCAGCCCCCCCCACACGTGGGGGGGAGAACGCCAGGCCTCGTGGTGGTGCCTTGTGGCCTGCCCCACCCTCGCACACTGTGTGGGAGGGAACACCAGGTTAGCTTACATTTGTCCCGGCTCCCCCTCCCCCTCCCCGGCGTGGGCCTGGCTGCTGCCTCCGGTGTGGCAGACGAGCTCCCGGGCGGAACCCACGTGGCCCTGCTCCCCCCTTCGCCAGGTCCCAACAGACTCGCTCGGATTGGCCCAGCTGCCTGTCAGCCTGATGGCAGGTATGGGGGGGCGGGGAGCTGGGCCCAGTCCCCTGCGAGCGGGGCCCGGGCAGGGTGGGTGCTGCGGTGGGTGCTGTCGTGCTGGGGGCTACGTCCGCCCCGGAGCGCTGTGTCTGGGGAGGAGGAATCCAAGGGTGGAAGGCGGTGGGGCAAACAAGGAAACCCAAGGCCCTCGCGTAGCCTTGTTTACTCCCTCACTCCCCACGCCGAGACCGTGGGTCAGGCCAGGCAGGGTCGGTCCCTGGAGGGCTGTTAGCCAAGGACAGGACCCCACGTGTCCCAAACCCTCTGACTGCTGGCGCTGAGCCTGGCGGATGGGCTGGGTCGGTCGCGGATTGTCCTGTTCCCTTTGCTCCCTCTGAGGCGCCAGTCTGGGCTGGCCCGGGTGCTCGTTCCCAGACTGCGGGCCCCCCGAGGCTGGGAGGGTTTCCGCTCCTGCGGCACCCTCTGGATCAGCGCTGGTCCCAGGGTCACACCCCGCCGAGGGGCGCAGCGAGAGCCTCCGGGCGCTGTTGTGGGGCCCGCGGTGGGTGGCACAGGTCCGTGTCATGCCGCACGAGGCCTGGTCGGCTCCCGCAGCCAGAGCCTAGGTCTGCCCGGGGTGGAGTTCCCTTTGTGACCGGTCGTCTCCTCCAGGGGCCGGCTACCACATGGTGATGGTGAAGGAGCCGCACTGTAACCTTGGGGAGATCTCCCGGCTCGTTTGTCAGTACGTGCCCAATGCCACCCTGGAGAGCAACGCGGGGGCAGAGCTGTCCTTCATCCTGCCCACGGAGAGCACGCACAGGTAACCGCCGCCGCGGGGCCCTCCAGCGGGCGCGGTGCCTTCGCTGCCGCTGGTTACATGGCTGTGTCGTGCCCCAGGTTCGAGGCGCTGTTCACGGAGCTGGAGCAGAAGCGAGAGGAGCTGGGGATCGCTAGCTATGGTGCCTCTGTCACCACGATGGAGGAGGTCTTCCTCAGGTGGGTACCGTGCCAGGAGCCGCGGGAACGCCAGCAGGGGTGGCTCCGAATGCCACCTGTCCACACCGTTGGGTGCAGTGCGGTGACGTGATCCGTGAACTGGCTCCGGCCAGCGCTCCGGGGTCCAGCTCTGCGGCAGGGCTGTGAGACGCGTCGGGAGGCGCATGTGTAAGCCCTGCGCTGAGAACAGGGCGCCCTCAGCACCTCTCAGGGAATCACTGAACCTCCCAGGCGTTCTCGCGTCAGACACGGCTGATCACTGGCATTTAATGCTAGCGCGGGCCAGCGTTCCCTGGAAGCTGAGCACTTGGGTGGGCACCAAGGAGTGATTCAGGTGCCGCCCAGCTGATTGGCAGAGCGCGCACAGCTGGCTGCAGGTGTTTATACAGGTGGTGCACATCCACCCATGCCTTGTTGCACAGAACACAATTTATTCCACACACGACTGGAAAATATTAGCAGGACATTAGCCCTGTCTCCTGTCATTCGTAGTCTGAGATAGCCCAGAAGGGAGTTGGCTGATTGCCAGCCATTACGCCCGCGTGATTGCACCCGATTTGATACATTTTTTCACCTGCTATGAGTCATCCACAGTGTTTGACGCCCCCAGCCCTCAGATCCACTGCGCAGAGCTCTGGCAGGGGCACTGGTGGCCAGGCCAAGCCAAGCTGCAGTTTAGGACCCTGGAGAGTTGGAGCGGGAGGCTCTCAGGGGTGTGCTTGCCCAAAGCTGGCTTCTGTCTTTTGAGATTTCAACAAAAATCCAGCAGCGTTAGCCAGAGTCCCTGGGTGCCCTGAAAGCCTCCGGCCCACCGCTCCACAGACCCCCTCCCGCTGGCTGCGAGGGAAACTCCAGATACCCCAGGCCGGCTTGGCGGCACGGGGGCCTGTGTGGCAGAGCCTGGCTCCGTCCGCGCTCGTCCAGGACTTTCCTTTGCTTTAATGGAGCATCGTGGACCCGAGTCCCCAGCGCGACACCGCAGCCGCTCTGTTTCTCTTTCAGGGTCGGCAAGCTGGTGGACTCCAGCATGGACATCCAGGCCATCCAGCTCCCGGCACTGCAGTACCAGCACGAGCGGCGCTCCAACGACTGGGCCGTGGACGACTCCAGCAGCCTGAGCGGCATGACGGACATGACGGACGACAGCGGGGCGCTGATCACGGAGGATTGCTCCAGCATCAAACTGAACACGGGGGTGAGGTTCGGGCGGGCGCGGGGCCTGCCGGGGCACGGTGGGATATCAGGAGGGAATCGAGTCAGCCAGAACCCCCGGTTCTAAGCCCTCCTCTGACCCTGGATCCCTGCGGCTTCTGAGTGGCAGAGCCCAGTCTCGGCTCAGTCATCGGAGCTGTCTGGGTCTCGCTTCCAAATGCCCCGCTGGCTTGGCCAGCCCGAGTTGCTCTGCCAGGGAGGGGGAGAATCCCGCCGTCGCGAAGTCCCTGCCCCAAGTGGGCAGCACGAGAATCCCGTCTCATGCTGATCTTGCGGCTCTGAATCCGTCTGGCACTCGAAGGGCAGATCTCGCTGGCTGCCGTCCTGCGCGCGATGGTTTTGGGCAGCAGGGGGGCGTCCTGGGAGAGACCAGCCAGGGGAGGTGATGTCTGTAATTGGACCAGCCTCGGCCGGGGGAAGAACGAGGAGTCCTGGGCCCCACGTGGCTACCCGCACCCCAGGGCCGCGTCCACGGGTGTCTCAGTGGAAGGATGCAGATGGCCATGGGGCGATGAGTGGACATGATCCAGGCGGCTGCAGCGCTCCCTGCTTGCAGCCAGCGTGGCCAAGCTCCCGGGGCTGGGTGGCTGTTTCGCCGCGGTCGGAAGGGAGGGGGTCGGACCGAAAGGAGCTGGCTCTTGGGGGCAGGGTGTGGTGCGGCGCTCAGATGGTGCAGGGCTCAAGCGGCCAGGGCCGGTTCGTTAGCTGGCGGGAGCCCCGGGATGGGCGGGGGCGGGGGCGGGGGCGGGACGGATTCTAGCAGGAGTGTCTCGCCGGGATGCTGGGACCGCATTCAGCCCCCTCCCCTCTCCCCTGCCAGTTCTACCTGTGCTGCCAGCAGTTCTACGCCATGTTCATGAAGAGGGCCGTGTACAGCTGGCGCAACTGGAAGATGGTGGCAGCGCAGTTCCTGGTGCCGCTGATTTTCACCACCCTCGCGCTGGTCGTGGCCAAGACCTTCCCCGGGCCGCGAGATTCCGCGCTGCTGAGGCTGACGCTGGACCCGTACGGCCGGACTGTCGTGCCCTTCTCGGCCGCCGAGGCCTCGGGGCTCCCCCCGCGGCTGGCGGAGCAGTACGCCCTGCTGCTGGAGGCGCAGCGCCAGACGCCCTTGGAGGTGCTCGGTAGGTGGGCCGGGCGCGGGGCCTCAGAGGCCAAGCCGTGTGCCGAAGGGCTGCTGGTGTCCTGCTCCAGAGGCAGCCGGTAGCTGGGCCAGCAGACGCCGGGGAGGTCGGGTTCCAGCCGTGCGGGGGCAGAAAGGCCTGGGTAATGCAGTGCGCGGGCTGGCTCCCATCCCGTGGGACCCTGCTGGGAGCAGGTATGGCAGAGCTCCGCTCTAGCTGCTGAATTTCCACCTGCCTTTCGACCGGGGCCCCTCTGGGCACTTCTGGCAGCCAACAAAAAAGCTCACAGCTTGGTCCTGGGCTCGGCATTCGCTGCCCCTGTGTTTGCACTGGGCAGGGGCAGCGTTCTAGTGCTCCTGAAGCATCGCCAGGGCTGCATAGAGCTTGCTCCGTTTCCCCTCCTCGTCTCCCGGGCAGCCGGTGCCGGCTTGGGGCGAGCCTCTGCAGGCCGTGGCACACGATGTTGGCAGATCCGCATCTCCTGCTTTAGACTAGAATGGGGGCTCTGCTCAGTGGGGCTTTGCCAGGCTCTGCGGGCTGCTTCCTGCCTTGCAAAGTGTCCCCGCTTGCAGAAGGCTGGGCTGACCGCGAGGGTCCCGCGCGTCTCCAGGAGGGAATCTGGATTGACGGGAACGCATGAGGCTCTCCCCAACAGGCTCTTTGAATAACGCTTCCCCGGATGCATTGGGTTTGGCCCTCGTGTCCCTCTGACGCACTGGTGCTGTTGGTAGATTTGCTGTTCTGTCTTTGGTGTTTTAAATAACAGCCACTGCAGACCATCCCTCTGGCATGGCCCTCTCTTGGCTCAGCTCGGCGGGAGGGATTCGTCCGTGCTGTGCTCCGTTAAAGAGAGTTTCGCTTTCATACTGAGCAAGGAGTCTATAACTGATCCTGTCAAGGCTGTTCCCTTGATCTGGAGAAAGGGGTAAACACGGAGGTGGCAAAGTCTGCAGACGACACTAAACTGCTCAAGGGAGTTAAGACCAAAGCAGACTGTGAAGAACTTCAAAAAGATCTCAGCAAACTGAGTGATTGGGCAAGAAAATGGCAAATGAAATGTAATGTGGATAAATGTAAAGTAATGCACATTGGGAAAAATAACCCCGACTAGACGTATAATATGATGGGGGCTAATTTAGCTGCAACTAATCAAGAAAGAGATCTTGGAGTCATCACGGATAGTTCTCTGAAGATGTCCACGCAGTGTGCAGCGGCAGTCAAAAAAGCAAACAGGATGTTAGGAATCATTAAAAAAGGGATAGAAAATAAGACTGAGAATATCTTATTGCCCTTATATAAATCCATGGTACACCCACATCTGGAATACTGCATACAGATGTGGTGGTCCCATCTCAAAAAAGATATACTGGCATTAGAAAAGGTTCAGAGAAGGGCAACTGAAATGATGAGGGGTTTGGAACGGGTCCCATATGAGGAGAGATTAAAGAGACTGGGACTTTTCAGCTTAGAAAAGAGGAGACTAAGGGGGGATATAATAGAGGTCTATAAAATCATGAGTGGTGTGGAGAAAGTGAATAAGGAAAAGTTATTTACTTGTTCCCATAATATAAGAACTAGGGGCCACCAAATGAAATTAATGGGTAGCAGGTTTAAAAAAAAGAAAAGGAAGTTCTTCTTCACGCAGCACATAGTCAATCTGTGGAACTCCTTGCCTGAGGGGGTTGTGAAGGCTAGGACTGTAACAGGGTTTAAAAGAAGACAGAACTACGTAGGACTTTAAAGACTAACAAGATGGTTTATTAGGTGATGAGCTTTCGTGGGCCAGACCCACTTCCTCAGATCAGTTTGTGGAAGAAAATTGGCCCGACCATATATACCAAAGTGATACAATCAAGAAAAGTGAACACACATAAAATTGGCCAAAGAATCAATGCACATAAAACAGACATCAGGCTCTCTCACAGAGAGAAAGCGGTTGCTTGCCATTTCAACCAGACTGACCGTTCTCTCAATGACTTTAAAACATGCATATTGCTTCAGAGAGATTTTAACTCCAGACTTCAAAGAGAAGCTTCAGAATTGTCATTCATGCTTACATTTGACACTTTATGTATGGGTCTCAACAAAGATGCTAATTATCTCACCCATTACAAAGATCGCTTCTCCAATTATCACCCCCTAATGTCATTACCTTGCAGACACTAACCTTCCCCCCGTACCACCACTCTATTCTAAAATTTGATTTGTCAATTTTATGTGTTCACTTTTTTTGATCGTATCACTTTGGTATACAGTAAAATTCCAATAGTCCGGCATCCAATAGTCCGGCACTCCTGATAGTCCGGCATCAAAATGGCAAGAGCCTAGTGAGTGAGCTTCGGCAAAAAATGAGTCGCAAGGTAACGGCAGCAGTAGCTGAACTGAGTAAAAAGGGTAAAAAAGGCTTAAAAAAACTAAAACATTACAGTATACTGTATACAGTATGTACAGGAAAAAGAGTTAAGAACACTTTATATACAGTATATAATGTATACAGTGTGTGTGTGTGTGTGTATGTGTGTGTATATATATATATATATATATATATATATATATATATATATATAAATAACCAACTTATAGTACCCCCTGATAGTCCGGCATATCTGATAATCCGGCACCACCTAAATCCCATAGGTTCCGGATTATCGGAAGTCTACTATATATGGTCACGCCAATTTTCTTCCACAAATTGATCTGAGAAAGTGAGTCTGGCCCACGAAAGCTCATCACGTAATAAACCATCTTGTTTGTCTTTAAAGTGCTGCATAGTCCAGTCTTTTGTTTTAGCTAGACCAGACTAACACGGCTGCATCTCGATCAGGGTTTAAAAGAGAACTAGATACATTCATGGAGGTTAAGTCCATAAATGGCTATTAGCCATTCTGGGTAAGGAACGGTGTCCCCAGCCTCTGTGTGTCAGAGGGTGGAGATGGATGGCAGGAGGGAGATCGCTTGATCATTACCTGTTCGATTCGCTCCCTCTGGGGCACCTGGCATTGGCCACTGTGGGCAGACAGGACACTGGGCTAGAAGGACCTTTGGTCTGACCCAGTCTGGCCGTTCTGCATTCGTCAGGCCAGAGTGGGGAACATAAGAAGTGAGGGCCCGCAAGAGCATGCCAAAGCCTTGCCTGTACAGGCCCTGGTACAAAGCTTCCCCCCAAAACCCTAATACCCAGAGTCTGGGGACTCCTCTGCCACCACTCAAGTAATTCCAAGAAAACCAGGGAGGAGATCACTTGGGAAATCCCCTTCCTAAGGTAAAACTCTCCCTGACCCCAACCTCTGTTTTACTTGGAGTTGGGAAAAACCGAGGGAATTCAGGCAACAATGGACTCTGCCCTTGTCACTAGGCGCGGATCCTAAGGACACAACAACCAACCAATCCCGGTTCATTAGAAAAGAAAACAACCCTTTCTTATCAAGACAAAACTCCAGTTGCGGGCATAGTCGAGTGGCTAGATGGAAAGAGCCACCAATTGATAGAGATACTCAGGGAAGCCCCCTGGGCTAAAACTTAGTTAAGAAGAAAAAAGAAAAACACAATGAACAGCTCAGACATTATTTCCAAATTCCCAAACAGGGAAAACAACAAATCCTGACGGACTAGCTACATTTTTCCCTACTTACGCATTGTAAGCAGTCCGTTCTCGGAGAGAGAAGTGTGTCCCATCTCCCTCAGTCTTGGAAGAAACTGCTCTGCCTCTCAGACAAAGAACAGAGAGAAAAACCCCTCTTCCAGTTTGAAATTCCTATCTGCATTGTTATTGGTTGACCACCTGATACCTGGCTAGGCACAGGAGACATTAGTTAACCCCTTAGTCACCGGGTGCTAGTCAGCACTCTTGGTTATGACAGATCCTGATAACAGTTGCCTGCTGTATGTCTCCTGTCCAACCCCGGGGCTTTAGCTAGCAGGTGTAAAGCAAACACAAGGAAGTTTTTCTTCACACAGCACACAGTCAACCT
Organism: Pelodiscus sinensis; assembly: GCF_049634645.1. NCBI lineage: Eukaryota > Metazoa > Chordata > Testudines > Trionychidae > Pelodiscus > Pelodiscus sinensis. Next base: position 2,058,961 of record NC_134726.1, read on the forward strand.
GTGGAACTCCTTGCCAGAGGATGTTGTGAAGATCAGGATGTAACAGGGTTCAAAAAAGAGCTAGAGAAATTCCTGGAGGTTAGATCCATCAATGGCTACTAGCCAGGATGGGCAGGGATGGTGTCCCTGGCCTCTGTTTGTCAGAAGCTGCGAATGGGTGATGGGACCGGGATTGCTGGATGATTCCCTGTTCTGTTTACTCCCTCTGGGGCACCCGGCATTGGCCGCTGGGCGAGATGGACTTTGGGTCTGACCCAGCCTGGCCGTTCTGACGTGTTCTCTGCAGCACGTTCTGGCTTTGCCTAGAATAAAATTGAATTAAAAAACCCACCCAAAGAGCCCTAAGACCCACCCGCTTGGGTAGCTTGTGACTTCTTTCAGGGAGGAGCATGCTGAGCTGTACCCCTCGTTCCCCCAAGGGCCTTTGGCTGTTGGGTTTTCGTGCCCGGCCCTGCTTTGCGTTGGGTGGGGACTGGCCGGTCCGTTTGTAATGGTGAGGTGGGTGTGATTGCACAGGCGACCTGGACGAGTACCTGATCGCCCGCGCGGCGGCCGAGGGCGGAGCCTTCAACGAACGCTACGTCGCGGCAGCGTCCTTCGAGACACGGTGGAACCGCACGCTGGTCACGGCACTGTTCAACAACCAGGCATACCACGCCGCCGCCGCCGCCCTCATGCTGGCAGACAACGCCCTCTTCCGGCTGCTGGCCGGGCCCAATGCGTCCATCACGGTCACCAACTACCCGCAGCCCCGGAACATCACGGAGACGGCGAAGGACCAGCTCATGGAGTACGCCAGCCTCCTTCCTCGCTTTCGTGACGGGGCCAGGGGCTCGGATCCGGGCTGGAGCGAGAGGCCTCGTTCCCTGCGCTTCGGTGGAGTGGCGCTAACTGGCGCAGGGGGAGGGACGTGTCGGGCGGGAGCTGGGGTCCCTTTCTGTCCCGTGGGCTAGGGAATTGCGGCCTGGCTCTGCCCGAGGCCATAGAACTCGACTAGCCAGAAGTGGCGTCACGCAGGCTGTGCCCTCCGAGGGGCTCGGGCCCAGCATTCCAGCTGCGCTCCATGGGGCTGCTGAACCCTCGGGAAGGCAGGCTGGAGGGGTCCCAAGGCAGGGAGCTGGCAGTGGAGACGCCCATGGGGTCTGTGCCGGGGCTCCCAAGGGAGGGGGTGGGTGAGCACTATGTTACGAGCGTCTGCGCGTTTGGGTTTATTTCCCTTGGGCCTTGGGCAGGGACTTGGCCCCCTGGGGCGGGCAGGGGCTGCATGGCCGGGCCCAGTCCTGGGCAGCGCAGAGAGCCTGAGGTTCCCATGGGAGTCGCAGGGCTCGGCACGCCCAGGAGCCCGGAAGCTGCCTGTCCGCTCTAGCAGCCGGCGCGCTGGGCCCAGCTGCCAGAAGGCCGGGGAGGGGCCGGGGAGGGGGTGGGGACCCCGCTGTGGCTCTGGTGGGGTTCCCCAGCTAACCGGGAGCCTGCTGTCCCCTAGGGGCCAGACGGGGTTTGCCATCGCCATCAACTTGCTCTATGGGATGGCCTCCCTGTCCAGCACCTTCGCGCTCCTGCTGGTCAGCGAGCGAGCCCTCAAGGCCAAGCACGTGCAGTTTGTCAGCGGGGTCTACGTGGCCAACTTCTGGCTCTCGGCCCTGGTGTGGGACCTCATCAACTTCCTCGTTCCCTGCGCGCTGATGCTGGTGAGTCGCCCCGAGGCGGGACCCGGGGAGCCCCTCGTGTCTACGGCCCCCCATCCTCGGGGCCCGTCTCCAAGCACCCACGCTGGCCACGTGCTGGCGCAGCCAGGCCAGTTGGGCTGCACCTGGCGTGGCCCCTGGAGCCCCTGCACAGGCTTGTCTGAACTAGTGACGGGACCTGGCCCAGCCCAGCCTGCCTCTGGCCTTGGCCGAGTCCCTGGCCTGGCCTGTCGCTCGGGTCTCGTCTGTACGCTGGGGACAGAGGTTCCCTGCCCCGCCGGGGCTGACACCTCGGATGCGCACGTGGTGCCCAGTGCTGCAGCCTTGGGAGGGGGCCTCCCCGCTGGGTCCATCACTGCCTCGGGTACCGCAAAGGACCCAAGGAAAATGGTGTCTCTGGCCTGCAGAAATCCCGCAGGAAGGAGGCGGGGGGTGGCCATGCCGGGCGGGGGCTCCCGGAGGTGGCTGGCTCTGCCCAGGCCCTGGCGGGCGCGTGAAGAGCCGGCTGCTGTTCAGCTGGGGGCTGCGTTCGCCGGGGTCCAGGCTGGCTCGCGCCTCGTCTCCATTCTCCTCTGGTGGCCTCTCGCAGGTGATATTCCAGGCCTTCGACGTGAAGGCTTTCACCCAGGACAGCCACCTCGTCGACGTGATGCTCATCTTCCTGCTGTACGGCTGGGCCATCATCCCCCTCATGTACCTGCTCAGCTTCTTCTTCTCCGTGGCAGCCACGGCCTACACGCGCCTCACCATCTTCAACATCTTCTCGGGCACGGCCACCTTCCTCGCCGTCACCATCATGAGCATCCCAGGTGAGGGCCCTGCCCCGCCCCAGAGCCTCCCCGCCCCCCGCGTGCAAGTCGGTTTCCCTCTGTCCGCCGTGCCCAGTGCTGGCAGGGAGAGTCTGCGGATTCCTTCCTTCTGCCTTGCACCGAAGGGCCGATTCCTTTTCCCTCCCCGAGCTGGGATCAGCCAGCTGGCTCCACCCGGCCGCTGCCCAGCTGAGCTCGTCTCTTGCAGAGCTGGGCCTCCTGGACCTCTCCAGGACCCTGGATAAAATCTTCCTGGTCTTGCCCAACTACTGCCTGGGCCAGTGCATCAGCGACTTCTACCAGAACTACGAGTTCATTCAGTTCTGCACCTCCTCCGTGGAAGCCATCATCATCTGCAAAGCCTTCAGTGAGTGTCCGAGGGCTCCGGCCCACGTGCGCACCGCGCCTGCTGCCCCATGGCGGGCTCTCCTGGGCAGACCCCTGGGGACCGTGTCCAGGGGCCTGGCACTTGGCTTGCTGGAGGGCTGGGCTGGGCTGGGCTGGGCTGGGCCAGGCTCGGAAAAGCTCAGCGGGGGGCCAGGAGAGAGGAGAAATCGGCTGGAAGCTTGGCCCGGGTCAGTCTGCACAGAGGAAGATTCCAGAGGTCTCTGCCTGGGACGGGCCGCCTGCCTCGCCCCAAGCTGTGAGGGGGCTAGTCGGGGGGGGGGAGACAAGTGGGGGGCACGGGCGAGTTGTGTGGGGAAGCCGCAGCGTTCGCTCAGAGAACATAAACGGGCGAACCCCCCCCAAGAGCGGAACCCACCTCTGATTTCCCCTCCAGATATCAGTTACCAGACGAATTACTTCTCGTGGGAGACTCCGGGGATCGGACAGTATCTGACCTCCCTGGCTGCCCAGGGCACCGCCTTCCTCCTCCTCCTCTTCTTCATCGAAACCAACCTCCTCTGGAGGCTGAGGACCGTTGTCTGCGGCGTCTGCCGGCGGCGGAAATGGGTGAGCTGCTGAGCCAGGTGCCAGGGAAGTGATGCTGGCGGAAATGAGAATCCGGCCCCTTGGCTGTTGAGGGGAGGTGGGCCCCCCGCACGTGGCTCGGCTCCGGTCCGATTGTCCCCAAGGGCTCGGGGTGGAGGGACGTGCGCTTTGCAGGGGGCCGGCGTACGGCGAGTTCCCAGCGTGCGGCGCGACGCGTCGGAATCTCGGGGAGCGTGCGGCCGGCGAGAGGTGGAGCCGTTGTCGGGGCCCGAAAGGAGCAGCTCTGGGCTGGAGTCCTGTTGTTTCGCTGCCTAAGAGCCGGCGTACTCCGGGGCCCCTCTCTGTCCCCAGGCACTGCTGCTGAACAGGACGCCAGTGCTGCCGGAGGACCGGGACGTGGCGGACGAGAGGAAGAAGGTTTTGGAGTCCCCGCCAGAGCTGCTGTCCTCCCTGAGCAGCCCCCTGGTCATCAAGGAGCTCACCAAGGTGAGCTGGAGACCAGGCACCGCGCAGGGCACGGCCGCGCTGCAGAGGCTCCCAGCTGGAAGGACACAGCCGGCTCGGGGGCGGCAGGGCTGGGTTTCAAGGGCGCGGGACCTTTGCCCAGTCTCTGGACTATGCGTTTACATAGCAGCCAAATCAGGGGTTGCTCCCACGCCACCCACGTGGTCCCTTTGCCCCGGAGAGTGGCAGCGGGACCATGCCTGCTGGCCACGCGGGAGTGTCGGGGCAGCCGCTAGTCCGTGCTGACGGGGCAGGAGGTGGGGTCTCGTTCTGTGCTCCCAGCCCTGGGGCCGATCAGGCCTTGGATTTGATTTGTCTCGAGGCTGCTGTCCTGGGCGGCCCGGTCTGGGAACAGCGGCAGCAGCCCGGGCTCTCCATGACCAGCGCTTGCTCCCTGCGCGCTCCCAGGTGTACGACACCCAAGAGTCCCTGCTGGCTGTGGATAGGATTTCCCTGGCGGTCAGCAAAGGCGAGTGCTTCGGCCTGCTGGGCTTCAACGGCGCCGGCAAGACCACCACCTTCAAAATGCTGACGGGGGACGAGAGCATCACCTCGGGCGACGCCTACGTGGACGGCCACAGCCTCCTGGCCAACATCAAAAAGGTACCGAGGCTGGGCCCTGCTGCACCCGCGGCGGCGCCCGAGGGCAGTGGCTGGGAGCCGTCTTGCTGTGCGCCCTGCATTCGATTCGCAAAGCACCCCACGATGGCATGGGCGGGCAGTGAGCCGCTGCTGGCCATGGGCCGGTGGTGAGGAGCCGCTGCTGGCCGTGGGCCAGCGGTTAGTGGGTGAGCTGCTGCTGCTGGCCACAGGCGGGCGGGGGGTGAGCTGCTGCTGGCCGCGGGCGGGCGGGGGGTGAGCTGCTGCTGGCCGCGGGCGGGCGGGGGTGAGCTGCTGCTGGCCGCGGGCGGGCGGGGGTGAGCTGCTGCTGGCCGCGGGCGGGCGGGGGTGAGCTGCTGCTGGCCACGGGCGGGCGGGGGTGAGCTGCTGCTGGCCGCGGGCGGGCGGGGGGGAGCCGCTGCTGGCCGCGGGCGGGCGGGGGGTGAGCCGCTGCTGGCCGCGGGCGGGCGGGGGGGGCGAGCCGCTGCTGGCCGCGGGCGGGCGGGCGGGGGGGGCGAGCCGCTGCTGGCCACAGGCGGGCGGGGGGTGAGCCGCTGCTGGCCGCGGGCGGGCGGGCGGGGGGGGGGCGAGCCGCTGCTGGCCGCGGGCGGGCGGGCGGGGGGTGAGCTGCTGCTGGCCGCGGGCGGGCGGGGGTGAGCTGCTGCTGGCCGCGGGCGGGCGGGGGTGAGCTGCTGCTGGCCGCGGGCGGGCGGGGGTGAGCTGCTGCTGGCCACGGGCGGGCGGGGGTGAGCTGCTGCTGGCCGCGGGCGGGCGGGGGGGAGCCGCTGCTGGCCGCGGGCGGGCGGGGGGTGAGCCGCTGCTGGCCGCGGGCGGGCGGGGGGGGCGAGCCGCTGCTGGCCGCGGGCGGGCGGGCGGGGGGGGCGAGCCGCTGCTGGCCACAGGCGGGCGGGGGGTGAGCCGCTGCTGGCCGCGGGCGGGCGGGCGGGGGGGGGGGCGAGCCGCTGCTGGCCGCGGGCGGGCGGGCGGGGGGGGGGGCGAGCCGCTGCTGGCCGCGGGCGGGCGGGCGGGGGGGGCGAGCCGCTGCTGGCCGCGGGGGGGGGGGGGGCGAGCCGCTGCTGGCCGCGGGCAGGCGGGGGGCGAGCCGCTGCTGGCCGCGGGCGGGCGGGCGGGGGGGGGGTGAGCCGCTGCTGGCCACGGGCGGGCGGGCGGGGGGGCGAGCCGCTGCTGGCCGCGGGCGGGCGGGCGGGGGGGGCGAGCCGCTGCTGGCCGCGGGGGGCGGGCGGGGGGCGAGCCGCTGCTGGCCGCGGGCAGGGAGGGTTGGAGGCAGGCCCGGGGCAGGGGCTGCGCGCAGGCTGGCGGAATGGCGATTCCCGGGCTGCGTTGGTGCCCGCTCCAGTGTGAAATCCGGTGGCCTGGCAGGGATAAGCCGAGGGAATTGACCGGCTGGTCAGAGCCCCCGCCCAGTGCTCCGAGTGGGGGTGTCCTGCCCGGCAGCGTGCGGCGAGCCGCCCCAAAGGCAAGTGGATCAGGGCTTGTCTCGGCGCAGCAGCCGCCCCTGCCGTGGCGCTCTCCTAGCAGCGGCTTAGAAGGCCTGTTAGCCGGCAGCCCCTTTCCTGGGGGGGCCAGTCAGTCTGTTCGGGGCCCTCGTGGCCTGACTCTACCCCCGGTGCAATTAACGTAAAACGGTTGGAAGCGGAGGGAGTGTCCGTCGTGAGAACAAGGCTCCCCCTGCTGGTGAGCCCCTCCCAGGCCGGCTCCTGGCTCATGTTCTGGGCTTGTCTCGGCTCCCAGGTCCAGCAGCGGATTGGCTACTGCCCGCAGTTTGATGCCCTGTTGGATCACATGACGGGCCGGGAGACGCTGAGCATGTACGCCCGGCTCCGGGGCATCCCCGAGCGCTACATTGGCAGCTGCGTGGAGAACATGCTGCGGGGGCTGCTCCTGGAGCCCCACGCCGACAAGCTAGTGAGGTCCTACAGGTGAGAGCAGACCCGGGCGGGACTGGCCACTGTGGGAGCGTGGCCTAGTGGTTACAGCTCTGGGCTGGGGATCGGAAGACCTGAGATCTAGGCCCAGGCTGGCCGAGAAGTTTTGGCCAGCCTCCCTCTCCCTGCCCAGCTTTCCCTCTGACCCATGGAGACACTTTCCCTGCCCGGGAGGGGCTGGGGGGGGCAGCACAGTTTGGCAGAGGCACTGGTGCTGGGGTGTGCAAACCTATTACACCTGGGGGGGGGTTGATGAGATGCCAGATGTCCCTCCTGGGACTCCCCTCCCCCCCGCACAGCGGGGCATCCCTGCCCGGTCTCAAGGCTGCCTGTCTCATCCCCCCTCGCAGCGGCGGCAACAAGCGGAAGCTGAGTGCGGGCGTGGCCCTGATCGGCGGGCCGCCTGTGATCTTCATGGACGAGCCCTCCACCGGCATGGACCCCGTGGCCCGGCGCTTGCTCTGGGACGCCGTGACCAGGGCGCGGGAGTGCGGGAAATCCATCATCATCACCTCCCACAGGTGGCGCCCCCGTCCCGGCTGGGCCTGGGGGGAGGACGCAGGGCAAAGGGGGGGAGGGGCGGGCTGGCCGGGAGGTTCCCTGCCGTGGTCCCGGAGCACAGGCCCCCCAGTTCCCATTGCAGGTCTGCTCGGCCCCGGGCCTGGCTCCTGGCCTGCCCGGCGGGGGCGGGGAGGGGGAGCTGGCGGCCCACCTCCCACGCGGGTAAAGAGGGTCCCGGGTCCGGGCCCAGCTGCTGCCTCCTGCCCACGGCCCCTGTCCCCGCAGCATGGAGGAGTGCGAGGCCTTGTGCACCAGGCTGGCCATCATGGTGAACGGGCAGTTCAAGTGTCTGGGCAGCCCCCAGCACCTGAAGAGCAAGTTTGGCAGCGGCTACACCCTGCTGGCGAAAACGCGGGCGGAGGAGGAGGGCGACGTGCAGGTCTTCAAGGCCTTCGTGGAGAAGACGTTCCCAGGTACGGCCGTGGCCAGGGGACGTGGCCCCCTTTGCCTGCAGGCTCCTGCTGCCGCCCCGGGCGCTAACCTCTGCTTGTCTCCCCAGGCAGCGTCCTCAAGCACGAGCACCAAGGCATGGTCCATTATCACCTGACCAGCAAGAACCTCAGCTGGGCACAGGTGAGGGCAGGCCCAGGGCAGAGCCGAGGGGCGGGAGCGCAGCAGGGAGTGCATGGACCTTTGGGGGCGGTTCCTGCCTTGCCAGGCCACGCGCTCGGCCACGGCCACGCCACTTACTGGGTGCGCTTAATGGGCCGCTGCGCACTCCACATCCAGCCACTAGACCGAACTGACCGTAACTTTCGCTTCTCTCCCACCATCACTGCCCGTTGCCGGGATGCTGAGCTTTGTCCCACAGTGGATGGGCCACGGGAGGGGCCCTGTCTCAGCAGGGCTTGAACTCTCTCTGGCAGCGTTAGGGGTGGCACCCACCCACCTCAGTGCTGGGACTGGCACGTGGTACCCTCAGCTGTACAAAGGATGCAGTGGAAGTCTCCGCTAGTGCTGGGCCGTGTCAGTGGCTGGGCCGTGGGTGCACGCGGCGGCTGTACCGCTCCCCCGGGCAGCGCTGGGCCGTGTGTCAGTGGCTGGGCCGTGAGTGCGCTTGGCGGCTGTAACGCTCCCCCAGGCAGCGCTGGGCCGTGTGTCAGTGGCTGGGCCGTGAGTGCACTTGGCGGCTGTACCGCTCCCCCGGGCAGCGCTGGGCCGTGTGTCAGGCTGGGCCGTGGGTGCACTTGGCAGTTGTACCGCTCCCCAGGGCAGCGCTGAGCCGTGTGTCAGTGGCTGGGCCGTGAGTGAGCTTGGCGGCTGTACCGCTCCCCCGGGCAGCGCTGGGCCGTGTGTCTGGCTGGGCCGTGGGTGCACGCGGCGGCTGTACCGTTCCCCCAGGCAGCGCTGGGCCGTGTGTCAGTGGCTGGGCCGTGAGTGCGCTTGGCGGCTGTACCGCTCCCCTGGGCAGCGCTGGGCCGTGTGTCAGTGGCTGGGCCGTGAGTGCGCTTGGCGGCTGTACCGCTCCCCCGGGCAGCGCTGGGCCGTGTGTCAGTGCCTGGGCTGTGAGTGCGCTTGGCGGCTGTACTGCTCCCCCGGGCAGCGCTGGGCCGTGTGTCAGTGGCTAGGCCGTGGGTGCGCTTGGCGGCTGTACCGCTCCCCCGGGCAGCGCTGGGCCGTGTGTCTGGCTGGGCCGTGGGTGCACGCGGCAGCTGTACCGCTCCCTCAGGCAGCGCTGGGCCGTGTGTCAGTGGCTGGGCCGTGAGTGCGCTTGGCGGCTGTACCGCTCCCCCGGGCAGTGCTGGGCCGTGTGTCTGGCTGGGCCGTGGGTGCACGCGGCAGCTGTACCGCTCCCTCAGGCAGCGCTGAGCCGTGTGTCAGTGGCTGGGCAATGAGTGCGCTTGGCGGCTGTACCGCTCCCCCGGGCAGCGCTGGGCCGTGTGTCAGTGGCTGGGCCGTGAGTGCGCTTGGCGGCTGTACCGCTCCCCCGGGCAGCGCTGGGCCGTGTGTCAGTGGCTGGTCCTGGGTGCGCTTGGCGGCTGTACCGCTCCCCCGGGCAGCGCTGGGCCGTGTGTCAGTGGCTGGTCCTGGGTGCGCTTGGCGGCTGTACCGCTCCCCCGGGCAGCGCTGGGCCGTGTGTCAGTGGCTGGTCCTGGGTGCGCTTGGCGGCTGTACCGCTCCCCCGGGCAGTGCTGGGCCGTGTGTTTGGCTGGGCTGTGGGTACACGCGGCGGCTGTACCGCTCCCCCGGGCAGCGCTTGGCCGTGTGTCAGTGGCTGGGCATGAGCACGCTTGGTGGCTGTACCGCTCCCCCGGGCAGCGCTGGGCCGTGTGTCAGTGGCTGAGCCGTGAGTGCGCTTGGCGGCTGTACCGCTCCCCCGGGCAGCGCTGGGCCGTGTGTCAGTGGCTGGTCCTGGGTGCGCTTGGCGGCTGTACCGCTCCCCCGGGCAGCGCTGGGCCGTGTGTCAGTGGCTGGGCCGTGGGTGCGCTTGGCGGCTGTACCGCTCCCCCGGGCAGTGCTGGGCCGTGTGTTTGGCTGGGCTGTGGGTACACGCGGCGGCTGTACCGCTCCCCCAGGCAGCGCTTGGCCGTGTGTCAGTGGCTGGGCGTGAGCGCGCTTGGCGGCTGTACCGCTCCCCCGGGCAGCGCTGGGCCGTGTGTCAGTGGCTGGGCCGTGAGTGCGCTTGGCGGCTGTACCGCTCCCCCGGGCAGCGCTGGGCCGTGTGTCAGTGGCTGGGCCGTGAGTGCGCTTGGAGGCTGTACCGCTCCCCCGGGCAGCGCTGGGCCGTGTGTCTGGCTGGGCCGTGGGTACACGCGGTGGCTGTACCACTCCCCCGGGCAGCGCTGGGCCGTGTGTCAGTGGCTGGGCCGTGAGTGCGCTTGGCGGCTGTAACGCTCCCCCGAGCAGCGCGGGGCCGTGTGTCAGTGGCTGGGCCGTGAGTGCGCTTGGCGGCTGTACCGCTCCCCCGGGCGGCGCTGGGCCGTGTGTCAGTGGCTGGGCCGTGGGTGCGCTTGGCGGCTGTACCGCTCCCCTGGACAGCGCTGGGCCGTGTGTCTGGCTGGGCCGTGGGTACACGCGGCGGCTGTACCGCTCCCCCGGGCAGCGCTGGGCCGTGTGTCAGTGGCTGGGCCGTGAGTGCGCTTGGCGGCTGTACCGCTCCCCCGGGCGGCGCTGGGCCGTGTGTCAGTGGCTGGGCCGTGGGTGCGCTTGGCGGCTGTACCGCTCCCCTGGACAGCGCTGGGCCGTGTGTCTGGCTGGGCCGTGGGTACACGCGGCGGCTGTACCGCTCCCCCGGGCAGCGCTGGACCGTGTGTCAGTGGCTGGGCGTGAGCGCGCTTGGCGGCTGTACCGCTCCCCCGGGCAGCGCTGGGCCGTGTGTCAGTGGCTGGGCCGTGAGTGCGCTTGGCGGCTGTACCGCTCCCCCGGGCAGCGCTGGGCCGTGTGTCAGTGGCTGGGCCGTGAGTGCGCTTGGCGGCTGTACCGCTCCCCCGGGCAGCGCTGGGCCGTGTGTCAGTGGCTGGGCCGTGAGTGCGCTTGGCGGCTGTACCGCTCCCCCGGGCAGCGCTTGGCCGTGTGTCAGTGGCTGGGCCGTGGGTGCGCTTGGCGGCTGTACCGCTCCCCCGGGCAGCGCTGGGCCGTGTGTCAGTGGCTGGGCCGTGAGTGCGCTTGGCGGCTGTACCGCTCCCCCGGGCAGCGCTGGGCCGTGTGTCAGTGGCTGGGCCGTGGGTGCGCTTGGCGGCTGTACCGCTCCCCTGGACAGCGCTGGGCCGTGTGTCTGGCTGGGCCGTGGGTACACGCGGCGGCTGTACCGCTCCCCCGGGCAGCGCTGGGCCGTGTGTCAGTGGCTGGGCCGTGAGTGCGCTTGGCGGCTGTACCGCTCCCCCGGGCGGCGCTGGGCCGTGTGTCAGTGGCTGGGCCGTGGGTGCGCTTGGCGGCTGTACCGCTCCCCTGGACAGCGCTGGGCCGTGTGTCTGGCTGGGCCGTGGGTACACGCGGCGGCTGTACCGCTCCCCCGGGCAGCGCTGGACCGTGTGTCAGTGGCTGGGCGTGAGCGCGCTTGGCGGCTGTACCGCTCCCCCGGGCAGCGCTGGGCCGTGTGTCAGTGGCTGGGCCGTGAGTGCGCTTGGCGGCTGTACCGCTCCCCCGGGCAGCGCTGGGCCGTGTGTCAGTGGCTGGGCCGTGAGTGCGCTTGGCGGCTGTACCGCTCCCCCGGGCAGCGCTGGGCCGTGTGTCAGTGGCTGGGCCGTGAGTGCGCTTGGCGGCTGTACCGCTCCCCCGGGCAGCGCTGGGCCGTGTGTCAGTGGCTGGGCCGTGAGTGCGCTTGGCGGCTGTACCGCTCCCCCGGGCAGCGCTGGGCCGTGTGTCAGTGGCTGGTCCTGGGTGCGCTTGGCGGCTGTACCGCTCCCCCGGGCAGCGCTGGGCCGTGTGTCATGGCATCCCCAGCTTGTTGTTTGTGCCTCCCTCAGGTCTTCGGGGCGCTGGAGAGGGCCAAGGAGAAGTTCCGCGTGGAGGATTACTCCGTCAGCCAGATCTCCCTGGAGCAGGTCTTCATGAGCTTCACCCGCTTCCAGCACTGCGCGGAGGAGCGCGGGAAGTGAGCGGAGCCGGCTGCTGGGACTCAGCTGCCGCCGAGGCCCCGCGGCGCGAGACAGTAATTCAAACGATGGCGTGTGTCGTCAGTACGGTGTCGGTGTCGGGACGGGGGCTGTCTGCTCCTCGCGCTGGGATCGCACGGGGCGTGTGGCCAGGGTGCGCCGGACACAGCCCACGGAGACACTTACCACCGGCTGCCTTGCGGGGACACCTCTGAATGCACCTGCCTCTCGCCCCGGCGCTGATCCAGCCAAGAAGGGAAGGGGGCACCGTGGACTCCAGAGCCACTGAGCCGTCTCCTGTGCACCACGCCAGGCCCACGGCTTGCTGCTGCGCTCCATCGAGGGGGGATCCGTGCATGGAAAGATCTGTGTTACCAATCGCTGCCTGCGCGGGTGCCAGAGGCCGTCACTCCTCGGGGTCCCCCCTTTCCACAGACTCGGCAAAAGGCCACCAGCCCGATCGGCGTTTGCAGTTGCCGGCAGAGCCTGCAGGATCGGGCCGGCTGCTTCATTCCGGGCTAGCTGCAGCACCCGCCAGTTCGCGTCCCGGCTGAGATGGGGGGCTCTCCCGCCGCGGCTCCAGAGGGCCCCTCACTCCTGTGCCACGTCCCTGCACAGGCCCAAGACCCCGGCTCGGGCCCTGCATGGGACGCGTGTTCTGTCGGGCTCGCTGGGGTCTAAGGGGACTCGCATGTAGCTTAGAGCCAGCTCCTCGCGGGATTGGCTGGGGACGCTCCTCCGGGTGCTGAGACGCAAATGGCCCATGGACGCTCCCAGCCTGCAAACAAACCTTCCGTCCATTCCTGCGGGGCCAGCGCTGCTGAGAGGAAGAGCTGGGCCCTGCCTCGCGCTGAGCCTGGCCCGGTGCCCCCGGCGAGAGCCGCGCTCCGTGTGGGGCGGGCGCAGCTCTCGGACACGACCGTCCTCGTCACAGACCGTCCCGCCTGGCCCAAGGTTGCTGCGGGGCTGCACGTGTGTCCTTCTCGGCCGGCTTTTCGGAAGTGGGGAAGCCAGCGTTCCGAAGTCCTGGAATAAACGCCAGCCGTGCCTGCACTAGGAGCACAGCTCGCGGCGCACGAGCACCTGGGCTCCAGAGCAGCAGCCGGGTGGGCTGTGGGGAGAGCCCTGGGCACTGCGCCGCAGGCAGCTTTCTCCTGCAGAGCTGCCCCAAGGGCTGGGTCTGGCCCCTGGGTGTTGGCCACAGTGAGACGCTGCTGGGCGTGGCTGGGGAGAGCCCTCCCCGGGGCAGTGGGATCCCATCCCCGCCCGTCTGCCAATGCACACGCCCCACATGCAGGCCGCCGATCCCAGCAAGGGCTCCCTGCCACCCCGCTCCCCCCGGGCACCCCTCAGCACTGAGCCCTGCCTATGCTGCCAGCTAGTTCACCAAAGCCCCCGAGGCCCGGGACGTGCCCGCGGAAGGGGCAATGCGGCCTCTGCCCGAAGGGCTGCCTGGCACCCGCAGACCCCTGTGCTTCCCGCCGCCAGCCCGGCGCGCTCCTCCGTGCAATGCGAGGCGGGGCTCTGTCTCCCATTGCTGCCGGGAGAGGAGGCGCCTGTAACCCAGCAGCAGTCCGGGCGCCACGCTGGGCCTGGCCTGGAGCTGCTCTGGGTCACGTGCTCCAGTTGCTGGGAGCAGCGGGGAACCAAGCCCCCGTCCCAGCCTGTGGGTCATTCGGGCCTCTCGGCTTTGTGCCTGCTGCCAAGGGCCAGCCCCGGCCTGCTCCTGACCGGCCCAGGGGACCGAGGGCTCGGATCCCCGGGCTGGGGCCTGCCACACGCGGTGACGTGTTACTCCCACGGGGTGCCCAGCCCCTGCCCAGCTTGGCGTGACCCAAGTGCCGCTAGCAGAGCGCGGTTGCGGGGCGGTGCTCCCAGGAAGCGGGCAGCCTTCTGATCCCAGTATGCTGCAGTTGCCCCCCCTTGGCCTGCCCTGGGCTCCTCTGTGACCACATGGCCTCAGAGGGGCACCATTGCGCTCCCTGGCATGGTCAGCGCAGGCGGCTCGCATCCCCCCCGTCCTCCCCCCGCCCGAACCCGCTCCTGTGGCGGGCGAGAGGTGCTGCAGCCGCGGGGAGGCCGTGGGAGCAGCTGGCGATACGTTCAGGGTGTCTCGGTGCTTTCTCCTGGTCTGATTCCCCCGTGGGTGACTAGCTCCCGTCCATGAGCCTGCTCCGGGGTCCGCGCCGAGCGGGTCATTGCACAGCCCCTGTGAGCCAAGGCGGGCCGGGGGCAGCTTGCGTTGGAGCGGGCGTGTCGCTGGGGTCTGAATTGGGTTTTCCTGTAACCAGCCTCTTCCCTAACCCATTACTCCCTGGTGCTGTGCTGAGAACTGCGGCCGCCCTGAGTCGCATTAACAACCTGCAGTGTCCCAGGGCCGCTACGGCGGGGGGTTCAGCCAGGGCCTTGGGGCCAGCTGCCCTGCAGTTGTACCTCTGTGACGCAGGAAGGGCCCACTCCTGCGCTCCGCCGGGCCCACGGGAAAGCGAGTGGAAGCGGCTGGGCCCAGGAAGAAATGGCCGGCCAGCTGGCTGCTGGTGGGGGCGAAGGAGCCCCTGGGCCGGGCTGTGGCTCTGAGCCACGTCAGTTGAAGTGGTCCCAGAGAATTACCCCAGAGCTGACACGCAGTGATACTGCTGTGCCGAGGGCCCCAAGCCAGGCCTGGGCAAAATACAGCCCCCAGGCCGGCTCTCCCTTCCCACGCCGCTGGGTGTGACCCTGGGCACAGTGCGAGCCTCAGGCTGCCTGCCCTGCCCTGCCCCGCCCCGCCCCGCCCCACGTGCCACTCAGAGAAGCTGGCTGCCAACCTGGTTTTCCTGTGAACAGCTGCAAGCTTGGGGGGGGGGGGGAGGAGAGGTCCCACCCCCAGCACAATCTTGCTGCTCCCATTGGCTGGAAACACCAGTGGGCGCTTCCTGTTTTGAAGACCAGGCACCATGCAGCGTACCCTCCCCCCTCGGGCTCGCAGCTGTTCAGATGCACGTGGCCCCGCGGCTGCTGCTCTGAGCCGCCAGGAATCACCCAGGAACGTGTCTCCTTGCCAGGGCCTGCCTCTGGCACCCCCACCCCACAACCCCAAACCCTGTGTCCACCCTCCTGCACACAAACTCCCTCCCACTCTGCACCCAGGCTCCTGCCCCTGCCACCAGCCCCCCCCCCCCCCCCCCCCCCGCTCCCAAATGCCTTACCCCAACATCCCTTCTGCACCCGCCAAACCTCCATACTATCAGGGAAGGGAGTGGCTTTGCCCCTTACCAGCTGCCCCCTCCTGCCCAAAGCTGTGGCTTACTGAGCGTGTGCATCCATCCACCATGGCCCCGGGGCTGCTTTTACTCAACCCTGGCCCCGCTGGAGTAAGCATCTTTGGTCTCCCACCACCCTGCTCCCAGAACAGCCCGTGGGCCCCTGGGGAGCGGAGCTGGGCTGAGGGGCTGTTCTGGGCTCTGCTCGGCGGCTGGGCCGTGGTAGCCGCGTGGAGGGGACGCGCAGGCCGGGAGGAGCCCTGGCCAGAGGCAGCGACAATGCGGCTCATGTAGGAGGGACGTTTCCTGCCAGTGGCGCCTGTTGGCTCGGAGGGCACCAGGCCCGGTGCCCCTTGCGTGGGGCGCCAGCGCAGGGCTCGGGGGGGCTGCCTTGCCCCCGGCCGCATTCGAAAGCCTGCGTTTGCCATGGCCCCCAGCCCAAGCAGAGCAGCAGCGGGGAATCTGGCCCCAGTGCTGTCACCTGTGGGACGGCCTGTGCCAGGCCTGGCTTCGGGGGCTGGGGGCTGCGTTCCCAGCGGGCCCCTGCCTGGTCGGCTGCTCATGACTTCGGCTTTGCAGCCACATGGCCCTGCTTGGCCAGAGCCTGCTCTTGATTGGCTGGGAGTTTAACCCCCCCGCCCATCGCAGCAGGAAACCTCCCCCCCACCCCTGGGACTATTTGTAAGGTGGGGGGGCTGGGCTGTGTCCCCCCACCCCCAGCTGGGTCCAGGGAAGTCAGGTGCAAAACCTGGGCATGCTGCAGCACCCTCTGCACCCCAGCTTCCCGGGCCTGCACCCCCGGCAGCTCTGGCCTTCAGAGCTCCAGGAACTGGAGTCTCCCTTCAGACCGGTTCAGCAACGGGCTGGTGCAATCAACATCGCTGTCCTTGGCAGGGACGCCGGCCTGCAACCCTGGTGCCTGCTTCGGGCTACATCCCAGACGCAGCCTGCCTGGAAGGGAAGGGAAGGGGTCACTCCCGTTAGCTCAGCTCCCTCCAGCCGGGGTGGCAGGGAACCGGAGCTCAAGCCTCCTTTTGGGTCACCTGCTGGCCTGGGGGAGGGGTTCCTGGTAAAGGTGCTGCACTTTAAATTCAATATTTACAGAAACTACTGTCACCACCTTTTCCTTACGAATCCGGCCAGCAGCCAGGTGTGTGCTACGGCCAGCCCGGCCTGCCCCACTTGCTGGGGGGAGGCGGTAGCCTCCAACTACAGGGGAGGGAGGGGCAAATTTAGGAGCAGCTAGGGGAACCGTCTCTAAGATAAACACTAATCTGTGCTCCGTTTGCGCGAGTCTGGCCGCCAGGACTCCTGCCGTGAGCGCAAGGCCCACTGCCCGGCGGAGGTAGCTTCCTCCTCCCCTGGCTTCAAGCAAGGCCAGGCCGTGGTGGTGCCCGGAACGGGAAAGTGCCCCGTTTGCTGCATTCCTCGTTCTGGCTGGGGACTGCGGGGGCAGATGAACCTGGATCTGCCCCAGCTGGGGCTGCAGTGCCCACGGAGAGGCGCTTCTCACCTGGCCCCAAGTTACTGCAGTCAGGGCTGGGAGTCCTCTCTCCCTGGGGCAGCCTGCGCCCGACCCCCCCTCCCAGAGCACTGATTTCGATGCAGTAAGCCCCTTACCAATCAGTCACTGCAGGAAGGACCTGAGCCAGGCTGGGCCCGTCTAGTAGGAACTAAACCCTTCCCCTGGGCCGCTCCAAACGACCTTGGGAAGCGGTTTCTGCCAGAGTGAAATTGGGCTGGAGCCGGTCACGGCCTGATTAAGGGTTTTGGGGGCTCGTGCTGCTGCCATTCCTGGGACAGGGTGCCCCCCCCACTCTGAACTGCCTTCGAAAGCCAGGCGCGATGGCCCAGCGCCACTGGCGAGGGGATTCCCTGGGGGTGCCAGGCCCAGCAGCCGGCTGGCACAACCGGAGTCGGCTGGGGGGTTGGAGTGGAGGGGCGTGTGCTGTGTTTGTGTCAGTGCTTGGCAGGATCCGCCCTGGGCCGGTGCCCTGGTTTCTCCTGCTTCGTTCTTAGCGCGCCTGATTCTGCAGAGACTGGGCTGCTGCTCCGTGTGCGCGGCCCCGTGCTGGATCTGCTCCCAGGGCACAGGGTTACCGTGGCCTGGGGCCCTGGCCTGTCTGGAAAAGGGGATCCCACACTGGGAACTAAGCCCACGTGTCCGTTTCCTGCCTGGCGCGCTCAGCCGTTCTTGTGCTCTGGGTCTGTGGTTGTGGGCTGCCCAGCGAGCGGCCGTGGGGGAGGGAGAGGCCGGCCCTGGGCCACTGGGAGGGCTTGTGGCTTTTGGACAGCTGTGTACGCGGGGGGAGGGGCTGTGTGCGTGGTGGGCAGCTGCAATGGTGAAGTGTGTCCTTCGAAATAAACTGGATTTTCCTACCCGGGCCTCCGCCCGTTACTTGTCTGGGGGCCCTGCAAGCGACTGGCCAGGCGGCGGGCTGCCCCCCTGCTGCGCGCCAGCTCTGCAGCTCCCATGGGCCAGGAACCGCAGGCTGGGGGAGAAGGGGGCCTTGCAGGACCAGCCTCTTTTTGTGCTTTGA
Organism: Pelodiscus sinensis; assembly: GCF_049634645.1. Lineage (NCBI taxonomy): Eukaryota > Metazoa > Chordata > Testudines > Trionychidae > Pelodiscus > Pelodiscus sinensis. Next base: position 2,076,316 of record NC_134726.1, read on the forward strand.
ACCCTGCTCCCCCCACTGGGAATCGGGGGGCACCAGCTGCAAAGGGGGAGGCCTCAGGCACCCCCATATCCTGACCCGGTAGCCCCCTCCCATTCCCCCCAGAACCAGCAGCTTTGTGGAAGGTCGGGGCTGTCGCCCAGCTCGGGCTGCCCGCAAAGCCCCCAGGCAGAGCCAGCTCCCCCCACGGGCAGTTTCAGCTCTTTATTGCAGCAAGGTCCTGGCCACGGCGAGCCGGGGAGTCACGCCCCTCCCCCCGCCGCAGGGGCTCGCCCGGCCCCCAGAGTTCACGTGGCTGAGCGCTGGCACTTAAGGGGTCCCAGGCGGGCCGGGGAGCTGCCGTCCTGCCCTGTGTAGGCAGGGGGCCGTGGGCGACGTGGCGGAGCCGTGGTCCATTTCCGGGGCGGCCCCTCGGCTGCGCTTGTTCTAGGCCCCGTTTCTTTCGCTTCGTTTTCTCCGGCCCCGCGGCTGGCGTGTTCATGAGCCGTTTTCAATTGCGGCGAGAAACTGCTGCGCCCACCACTCCTCCAGGTCGATCGGCACGAAATCTGCACGAGGAGAGGGAGACTGGCCCAGACTGCGCGAGACGGGAGCCTGGCAGCGCTCACGGGGATGGCTGGGTGTTCCCCCACCCACACGGGGGGACATTGGACTGCAGGCAAAAGGCTCCGCCCTCCCCCCACTGCCTGCTTGAGTGGAGGGGGGAAGAATTTCCATGCCCAGCAGCCACCTGGAGCCACGTGGCCAGGCTGCCACGTGTGGTATTTTGGCAGGAGAGGAGCATCTCCCGGGGAGCTCTGTGCCCCAAGGCTGCTGCCAAGAGAACCCCGGCCTTCCCCAGGGACAGCTGGGGCTCGTGAGTGAGCAGGCCAGGAGCAGTCACACATGGCTGGTGACTCAGAAGGGGGCGCTCTTCCCAGAGCCAGAACTGGCCCAGGCCCCTGGCACTCCCAGGTGCTCAGCTGGAAGAGGTGCTGTGCTTCAGCAGAGCCACAGAAGGGAGCCCCGGGTGACTGGCCCCAGGGCCCTTCTCTCCAGGACAGGAGACAGGCTCTGGGGTAACAACGTGCTGCCCCTGACTATGGGTCCCGTGTTCTGGGACTCCCACCGAGGCTGGGGCTGCTGCTGTCAGCGTGCTAGCTGGGGTCCTGCTGCCTCGCCCTAGGAAAGGGCCAGCGCTGCACTGGTCCCCAGGAAGGCAGCCCGGCCCATCGTCCAGCGCCGCCGCCCACCGAGGTGAGCAGGGCCCCTGCAGGGGGCGCCAGGACACTCACTTGTCAGTGTGGGGCTGGGAGTTTTCTCGGCGTACTGCACCGGGCCACGCCCACTCTCCCCGGGCCGGCTGCCCTCCAGCTCCTGTTCCACCTGCTGCCAGGCTAGGAGGAGAGCGCAGGGGTCAGCAGGGGCCGGCCCTCTGGCTAGTCCAGTGCCAGCTGTTGTACACTCCATCCCCCCGCGCTCCCCGCTTTCCCAGCCCCCGCCCACCTCTGCCCAGGGCCAGAAGGTGCAGCTGCAGTGGCATGTTGCAGTTAAGCCCCCGGCAGCCTGTGAGAGCCCTGCCGCCCGAGAGCGCCCAGGCTCGGCACCAGGAGGGGAGACACCCCTGGGCTGCGCTGGCCCCGCACCACAGAGACGCACGCCAGAGGGACCCGCTCACTGGCCCTGGGATGGGGCAACAGAGCCCTGGCCCCCCACGCCCAACTCCTGGGTAACGCAGGCCCGAGAGCCGCCGGGCCTGGAACCTTCGGTGCTGGAGCCCTCCCCGCCACCTACACCTTGCTCCCGATTCCTGGCTCCGCTTGGCTCTTTGCTGGGCTGAGGAGCCAGGACGAGTCCCCATTCCTCACTGTGATCATCACTCAGCTCAGCGCAGGAGACTCGCAGCCCCGGCTCGACAGGACAGGGCCCTGGCCCTTTCCCCCTCCCATGGCGCATCTCTGACCCCGCCAAGCCATCAGCCTCCTGCCTCGGCTGCAGGTCCCAGGGCTGGGCGCAGGCTCCCGGCGGTGCCCCCAGAGGTAGCATCCCCTCTGCACCCACGCGAGTCCCTGTCCACGCCCCCCTGGAGGGCATTAGCCTACGAGCCGCAGCGTCGTGGGCAGCTGATTCTCTGCCAGGACCCCAAGCCCCACCCGGAGACGCTGCTCCAGGACATTGGGATCCACGCCCCCTGGCGTGGCACAGAGTGGCTGTTTGCCAGAGGATGAGAGCAGGGCCAGGTCACAGAACAGGATCCTTACCCCGGGGAAGCACCTCCAGCACCGGACACCTGTGTCCCCCCCACTCCATTATAACCCCTGGCACCGTGACACCCCGTGAGTTTTGGGATTACAAGGGGTGCCCCTCTTTCTGTGAACTAGCCAGACCTGCCTGTCAGTGTTCCTTGCAAGCTGGGTGCTTCTGCAGCCGCCCAGCTGATGAGCAGAGCGCCCACAGGCAGGCTTGTCTCTCCTGGGGGTGCACATTGGCACATGCCTCAGTGCATATAGAAAAGTGTATTCTGTACATACGTAGAAAAGCTTAGCGGGACCATTGCAGCCTATGGGGGCCTCTCACCTTCGTAGACAAAGCGGACGTTCTCCTCGTGGGCCAGTGTGTAGCTCTCCTCGTGGGCTGCCGTGGGCTGGGCCGTCACTGGGGGCTTCTTGCCATTCACTCTGTTAAACACGAGTTTGGGAGTCGGGCTGCGGAAACAGAGATCAGATAAGGTCAGAGCCCAAAGGGCAGAGCTCTCTGCAGCCAGCGCCAGCCAGCGGGCGTGATGAGCGGAAGTGGATCTTGTAGCTGAGACTGGGAGTCCGGGCAGCTGGTCTAAAGCCAGGGTCTCAAACTCGATTGATCTTGGTCCCATCCTCACATCCTCCTAGTGGGCCAGCGGGCACCCCCTCTGGCAGGGCTCTGTGGGGGTGTCTCCATGTGCTTCCCCCCATATGTCCACCAGCCCCACCTGCCAGCCCATGCATCCCCCTCCACGTGTCCCCCAGCCACGCCTGCCAGCCCATGCGTCCCCCCCATGTGTCCCCAGCCCTGCCTGCTGCCGCCAGTTGATTTAACTCTAGGGCTGCGAATGGGTTAACTGGCAGCCCCAGGGCCAGGCCCCCTGCACTGTGGGTGGAGGGGGACGTAACCAGTTAAGTGTAATGTTTAATCAGTGAATTGATTAAATGGGATCGTACATCCCTGTGTAACACTCCCCCAGCGCGGCCCTGGTGCAACCACCAGTAGCACCGTGGGGCTAGAGCAGCTTCCGGCTGTTCGTTCTGCACCATCAACGTGTCCCTGTGGCCGGGGGAGGCGTGTCCCTAAGACAGTGCAGCACGGCCCCCGGGCCCTGTGGCCGCCCATGGCTGGGATCCCCCCCCACCCCCCCACGTCAGAGCCCCTGCCCCTCGCTTGTTGGAGCAGCAGCAGCAGGCGTGGGGCACTGGGCGTCACCAGCCTGCAGAGGGAGCCCAGGGGCAAAGTGTCACATCTGTGGGTGCCACTGAAACATTCTCCTCCCTGGGCGGGTTAGGAAAGCCCAGGCCAGCCGTGGCTCCCTGCGCCGTGGCTGCAGACACAGCCCCCCCCCCTCGGGGGGGAGAACGGAGGCGTTGTACTCGGAGGCCGACTCTGCACTAACACGTTAGACCCAGCTGCATCGCCAGGGTGCGTGACCCGCCCCCACGCAGACAGACCGAGGCGGCCGAAAGAATTCTCCAGCACCGGGGGAGCCCTGGCCCTCCGCGTGCGCTCCCAAGGAGGTGAGCATTTGACGCGGGCGGGGCTGGAGGAAAGGGTGCCGGAGGGACCCCCGGGAAAGCCCCGATTTGAGTGACTTACAGCTCTGCCAACCCACAAGCGGATTAGGCAGAAACGTCCCATGCTGAGCCTGCCGGAGGCTGGTGCTTTGGGGGAGAAATCAGCCCCATTAGTTCTCATGGGTCCAGGGAAAAGTTAAAAACTCACGGCCTTTTCTTTGAAGGGGCTTCGCTGGGCCCACAGCCTCGGGGAGCCATGGTGCCCTGGCGGAGAGAGGAAGCCGTGTGATTTCAGTGCAGCTCTGGGGTGGGCACAGACTGGGGCAAAAGGGCTGGGCCGGGAGAGAGGGGCTAGATATGGGGGGGCAGGGGCAGAAAGGAAACAGGAATTGGGAGGGGGGCTGGTTGGACACTGAGGTGGGGGGAGGGGCAAGAGTATGAGGACACAGCTCTTACGAGGGCCTGGAGTGCGGGGCAGAACTGGGCCAAGGAAGCAGGCTGTGGGGAGAACCCGGAGCTTGGAGGAGAAGCCGAGGGAGGGGTGAGCTGCAGATCCGACCAGGAACCGAGATGGGGAGACTAGGAGGTGCCGGGCAAGGAGTCTGGGGGGGGGGCACTGTGGACGAGGAGGCATACTGGGGGAATGGGCAGAAGAGCCTGAGCCCCCCAAAGTCCCCTCCAAAGCCTGGAGTAAAATCCATGCTGAGTCTCAATTCCTAGGCTAGGAGCCAAGTTCTGTGACGCCCCCAGCAAAGTGCCCTGTACCATACTGCTTTAGTGCTGCACTCATGGAGCGGATAACAACCTCCCACTGCCATCGGTAACCTCATTGGCCTCAGATCATTCTAGACTCGCCAAGCCTGCGGATCTAGTGGCTTGATGCCCCTTGATGGGATTTCTGGGGACAGATCAGTTTGACTTTTGTAAAAACCAATGGAGTTACATGCAGACACGCTCTGTTACAAGAGCATAAAGGCTGCTGTGTCATGCAGTCAGAAGACAGGACACACCAGAATTGCCCAAGCAACTTTAATTGGGCCCTTTTGTGTGTCTGCATTACGGTACAGTCTTGCATTACATGGTCACATGCTACTTTTCCACATCGGGCAGGCCTGGAAAAGGGAGGGCTAAGTTTGGGCAACGGGTCTGAATCTGGAGTAGATGCATCAGTGCAAACCTCACTTCACACACATGCACCACCTGTGCAAGAAGGGACTAAGCCAGCTGAGACACTAGAATTCACTGGTTAATTTGATGGAAACCCCCAACTCCCAAAAACCCCTCATTTTGCAAAATTTTCCGACAGGAAAGTAACAATATTTCATTTCATTTCAGGCCTGGTCAACTCAGACAAACATTTCTGTGTTGAACAGAATCAAAGTTTTTCAAGTCTATGTAACATTAATGTATTATCCTCTTGAGCTACCGTAGTGTCTCATGGGAAATGTAGTTTGGATGCCTCATGCTACCATTCTTCTCTACTGAGCGGTATCTCTGCCTGGACTACGTCTCCCAGGAGACATTGCGCCAGTCCCTCTTCTTAAACCAATGCAGGAGGGCCCCCATGAGTCATCTCCCACAGTGCCCTGGGGTCAGGTGTAGGCCAGCTGGGGATCACAGCCCCAAAGACCGAACAGCTCACAAGGCATTTGAGCAAACTGAAGCATTTCAATTTGGGACGGTGAAAACAGAAACATTTAAGTGAAACCTTTTCAAAATTCCCTTTTCTGCCAAAAATCTCCATGTTTCAGTTTTCATCCTGATTGGCGACAAAACCAAAATTTGAAGTAGGATGGGGCGGACATTCCAACTTCAGCCAGCTCTCAGAGCCCCTTCTGAATCTAGAAACTCCACCGTCCTCGGGACCTGAGCTAGTGATGTGAAGGCTTGGACCTGCCCTGCCACCGCCTCAGACCGTGCTGGAGATACTCTCTGACCAAGCCTCACAAACGACGGCTAGTCTGGTCTTGGCATCACCATCTGCCCCGGCAGCCACGCCCCTGCCTGGATGGAACTGCAGTGCAATAGCCACCCACGCCACGCGATCCAGTGACAGGGCCTGCCGCACGCCCAAGGGACGTTCTATTCTGAAGAACATTCCTCGCCGAGTGACCGGTCCGGCCCGGGTGGTAAATAAGTGACTTGCCATTTGAAAGGCAGTAAAAGTTTAACGAGTAGATTGTCAGCGTTGTTCACATGTTAAACTAAGGGGGGACGGAGCGTGGCCTTTTCTTGCTTGTTCCTGGGGATGAAGAAAAATGGCCAGAAAGATGTGCTGGGACTATCAGAGGTTTCCCCTCCCCGCCATCTGCATGAATTTCACATTAGACACCAAGGTCTTGTCTGCCATGGCAGATTCCAGCGCTAGCTCGAGATGTACTAGGATTGTGATGCTGAAAGCAGCAAAGACATGAAAACTGATTAACAGAGAGGGAAAGGCTACGGAAAGCTGCTTCTTTTAACTCGTAGTAGCACCTCCAGCCCTTCAGTTAAGAACTTCCCATCCACAGTATGGTCCCAACCGAGGAGTCCTCCAGCAAAATCAAGAGACTGACATTCCTGATGTTTCTCAATAACCACCAAGATCAAACCTTTCCAACCCTCCTCTGTATGCCCTCAAAAGCCCACCAGAGAGGTGTAGAGACAGGTCATCTCGACGGGAGAATCCTGTGGCTTGGAGTCACGACGAAGTCTGCTCCTAACAAGGAACAGCCTTTCATGGCTAATGACAGCTGTGGTTTGTTTAACAGGCTCTAAGGGAAATGAGGTTTTAAGTGGTTAAATCCAAGAATCATCTACTTCCACCGCAGCCGCATGAACAAAGCGCAAAGCTGTTTCCTTGGCCAGAAGACAGTGCTAATAAATATTAACAACAAGCACCCTGCAGAGCTATGGGAAGGTTTGCATCCCTCTCTGCAGCCATTCAGCGAGAACAGGGGCGGTTTGTGTGTCCTGGTCAAAAGGTGTATGTTAAGAAGGTGCCTGGGAGCTGAATTCACCAGGTGCAGCTCAGTGCCGTGCTCGGAAGTGCCAAGGGCAATTACAGACCCTTCCGCAGATTCCAGTGGAGGCTGGATTAGACACATGGCCAGTCCTCCAGTGAAGTCAGCCCCCATGGCTGGCAGCAGCACTGGGGTACGCTCCACCTGGAAAGAGGTGCAGGGCAGCCAACCTGTCATTGTAATCAGTGGGCTGGACAGCGGCAGGAACTCGCCCAATCGTCGCCCAGCTCGCTTGCCTGCTGCGCTTCCATTGGTTACAATGCTTTAAGGGAACCGCATTACACGGTCTGCAGAAGCAGTCGTGGCAGTGCCCAAAGCGGGAGGTTTTCTAGGCAGGATGGGGGCTTTCTAGGTAGGACAGCCCTCTAGATCCAATTACGCCCACCACCCACATGATGGAAGAACAGATACAAACCAGCGCTGGTGGCAGCCTGGCTCTGACTCACACACCCCCATCGCCTTCCCTCGCGCTACTGTCTCATGCAGGCCGTGACCACGGTGGGGTTACGCCACTGAACGGGAGGAAGTTCCCGCTAGATTGGTGGCGCTCCAGTGGGGCCTGCGCACGTCTTGCACATGGCCATGGACTCCCTCCCAGCAAGGAGCCTGCACTGGTGCTTCAGACCCGCAGCCCCTCCGCCCCCCAAGGTCAGAGCACCAGTGCCAGCTTCCTGCTGCGAGGGGGCAGACCCGGCTTGCGGAGGCAGGAAATGGCTCCGCAGGAAACTGCTTGCCCAGCGGCTTTCCCCGCTGCTCCCACTGGCCAGAACCCTGCTGTTTATAAACGGGAAAACGGACGATTTCAGTCGTTCACTGTTTGACAAACAGCATGTGACCGTGTAATTAAAGGCCAGTCTAGTAATGCCGAGTTAAGGCTGCGTGTACACCAGCCGTGTGGCAACTTCCCGCGCTCAGCCGCAAAGGGCTGTCTTAGTGCGTTTTGCTGCATGGACTTTTGAGTGATCGGAGGGGGGAGTCCCTGCTGGAAGGGCCTGGGAAGAAGGGGCTCGGGGGAGGGGTCCGACCGGTGACAGGGAGGCCACGCAGCAAACAGGCTGGGAAGCTCTAAACAAACTTTCATCCCAGCTGTAGGCACCATTTCCTGCTGGTCATTTCCTGCCTGGTAGGGTTCGGGGTAGAGCCCTACCCCTCTACTGCTACCCCCAGCTCAGTTTTTGCAGAAATGAATGTGGAGACACATTTTGTATCCAGAACCCTCCAGTCTGCAGCTGTCCACGGGTCCACGCAGATGTTAGAGCTGGTCCGCCACTTGCTTTTGGGGATACAGATGTTGTATCCAGGCAGGGCTCTAGACACGTGCAGCGTGGCATACATGAATGCACATGAGTGAGCCAGCAGGGGGCGCAAAGCAGCCCTGCCAGCCCAGCTGACATCCACGGAGCTGCACGTGGCTCTAGCCAGGTGGATCTGATGACATGGTGAGGGCGGGATTCCACTTTGCCCTTCGCTATGCTCCTGGAGTGGACAGCGGGCAGGTCAGGACGTGGGCAGGGACCGTGGCTTCAGCCCTCCGGCCCCTGCACCAGATCCAGCCTGGCTTTCTAGCTATGGGGTCTTAGTGCCACAGGCTGCTCTGATCTCCCCCCCCCTTCTCCCACCGGGCTGGGAAACGCAACCCTTCCTACTGCAGGCAGGGGCCTGGGTGGGCCAGGGGCTGTCCTAGCGCCCCTCCAATACCCCTGCCTTGGCTACTGCACGTCCGAGGGCTGGAGGCCTCCTTATCAGCAGGCCCACCGCCGGGTGCAATTCCTTAGTGTCAGGCTGTGCTATCTGGGAAAGAACAGGCCGGGGGGGGGAACCTGAGCCTGTAGTGGCTCATCTGAACCAGGCCACAAACAGTATTTGTTCCTCCCACACACACACACTGGAGAGCACAGAAGTTTGGGAAGAGCCCCCCCCGCAGCCTGGGATTGAGCCCTGGGTGACACTAGCCCCAGGTAAGTCAATGGGAGCTCTGCCGGGGGGGGGGGGGGGGGGGGGCGCGGGCCTTTCGCAAGGTCACAGCCACTTCGTTCCCGTGAATTGCCCTGGGTGGTGCACCGCAAAGGCCACGCTGCTGCCCCCCCGAGCGGAGCCGGCCCCACAGCTCCCGCCCTGTGCGCGCTGGCTCTGCCACTGATCTCCTGGGGCCAAGATCCCAGGCTCGCGCGGACACAGAAACACGGGGCTGTTCAGGGCCCTGACTGCCCACCTCCAGGCCCCAATAGCCCCGTGGGGGTTTGGCGCGGCAGGGGCCAGACGTTTGGGGCCCATGGCTCCTTCCCCGGGCCAGGGCAGCAGGAGACACTGGGTTCAGCAGATGCCCCCTGAGCAGCTGGCTCACCTTCGGGCATCCCTGCCTGTACTTTGGCACACCCTGCCCCTCCCGCCCCGGGGAGCGCGTGCGCCTGTACACTGGGGCAAAGGCTAATTCTGGGCGGTGGTGGGGGTGGGGGCCTCTGGCTGCCAGTGTGCCTGATGTGGCTGCAGAGCCATCCCGCCGCCCCAGGCCCTATGCTTTGGGGGCCCTGCAGCAGTGGCCTCAGCCAGCCTGTGGCCTAGAGACCAGGGCATTAGGGAGTCCTGGTGCAGTGGTAGCAGCAGGGGTCACCCCAAACAGGGCAGGAGCCGGAGCAACCTGCTCCCCACACCCGCTGTGCTGCCCTCTCCAGCCTGCGTTGGCAGGGAGCAGGGCACCCCACCCCCTGCATGGTAAGGGGGGAGGGGCAGGTCTTGGGGAGCGGCGTGGGGGAGGGTCTGCAGCAGGGGAAGGAGAAGTTTGCCCCCCAATGGCCCAGGCATGGGAGGTTTGCCCCAGCCCTGTGTCCCTCTCCCCTAGAATGGCCCTGGCTGGCTGGCACCCCTTGGCCCATCAGGTCCTCCCCCCCCCAGCTCAGTCCCTCTCCTCCAGGCCCCCCAGCTCTATGCAGTCACCCCAAATACTCTAACTCGCCCCCAGATCCGTGCACTGCCCCCCACGTGCTACAGGCCCTGTCCCCCCCCCCAGATCCGTGCACTGCCCCCCACGTGCTACAGGCCCTGTCCCCCCCCCAGATCCGTGCACTGCCCCCCACGTGCTCCAGGCCCCTGCCCCGCCCCCCAGCTCCGTGCACTGCCCCTCCCCCACCCCATGTGCTCCATGACCCCTGCCCCACCCCCCGGCTCCAGCACCCGGCCCCGGCTCCCTGTCCTGCCTGGGTCCCTCTGCCCGCCCGGCGAGGCAGCGATCGGGTCCGGGGTTGAGTCTCCTGTTGGCCTCCACCCCCTTCCCCGCCCCTCCGCCTGCTCCCGAGCCATGTGGCAAGGACAAGCCGGGTAACCTCTGCCCAAGGTCACCCCTCCCCCGCCGCCGGGTCCCCGGGCTGGAGCCGGAGCCGGGCGCGCGGGGGGCCCGGTGCCCCGGCCCACGACCGCTCACCTCGAGGGGGACCAGGCGCTGGGCGGCGGCTGCCGGCCCTTCAGCTCCGCCGCCTTGTTCTCCACCTGCTGCGTGGGACCTGCGGGCACAGAGCGGGTCAGGCTGCGGCGCCCCCTCTCCCCGGCGCCCCGCAGCCGCCAGGGCGCGCAGCCGAGCCGGGGGCCCCAGGCGCAGAGCCGGGGGGCGCGGGCCCCGCAGGGCAAGAACCGGGGCGCAGCCCCCCGCCCGAGAAGCAGCCGGCCCCACCTGTCCGCCTCTGCGTGGCGAGCTTGCTAGGTCCCTTGGCGAGCGTGTACATCATGCGCCCGCGGCTCCAGCTGCGCCTGGCAGGGCTGCAGCCCGGCCCCGACCGACCGACCGACCGGCCCCGCCGCCTGTTGCAAAACTCCGCGAGCCGCCCGCGCCTCTGGCTGGGGGCAGCGGCGCCTCCCCGCTCCGGGCCCCGGGAGCAGCGGCGCGGCTGCAACACGCCCCCCGAGCCTCTTAAAGGCGCAGACGGCGCCTCCGCCTCCTGCCCGGCCCGCAGCGCCGCGGGCTCCCGGGGCGGGGAGTCGGGCCGCCCGCCCCCTGCTCCCTCGGCGTGTGCCGGGCCAGGAAGGCAGGTAACCGCTACGATCTCGGCTCGGCCCCGTGGGGCAGGACCACAGCGCCCGGCCGGGCCTGGGGAGACACGGCAAGCGCCCGGCAGCGACAGCCAGCTGGAGCGAGCCGGCCTGTGGCGACCCCCGGGCCAGAGCAGCCCCTGCCCGGGAAGCCTCCCCCGCTAGGGAGGGGTTAACCCCTTAACCTTGTAGCTCCCTAGGCGGGAAATTGGTCAACAATAGCCGCCGGCACAGAAACCTGCCACCCCCAAGGTGTCTGCAAGGCAGGCCCAGGCCCAGGCTGGACCGCTGGGGATGTGCCCTGGATGTGGGCCGGGAGGTCCCTTGTCAGGGCTGGCCACAAAGTGTCCTCGGGTCAGCGCCTGCAGGTTGTGACGTGCCGGGGGCTTGTCTCTGACCCAGCGCCTTGGTGTGTTGCAAGTTGCACAGGTCAGTTGGGGGCTGGGATCAGCCCTGTGCCCCCCAGCCCCCACCCCAAAACCAGCGGCTGCTTTTGATAGGACGTGTCTGTGCTGCGTGCCAGGGCCCGAGCGGTTCAGCGGGGAGGACACAGGATTTCCCCAAGGAGAATCCAGGTGCCCCCCTCCCCCCCGCGAGGATTCCAATCAGGACAGCTGCCCACCCCGGTGGTCCCCTTCCCGTTTCCCTGCAGTTCTTTTGGCGTCGTCCAGCCCGCTGCACTAATCCAGCCGCAGGAGCCAACACGTGCTCGCAAGGCCCCACTGTCAGCAGAGTGGCCTCTCAGCCCCCCAAGGGTTAAACAGCCGGTTCCTCGGGGCTCCGTAAGTCTCTCCTGGGACGGAGAAAGGGCAGCACCAGGACAGGTGCCCAGCAGTGCAGGTTACACACAGGACACCTCACTCCCGTTTCTGGAGGGGTCTCCTGGAATAGGGATGCAAGCGACCAGTCGACGGTGCAATCAGCAAAGGGTTATCTGACAGTCGAGACTCTGGTCGACTAGGCCAGGGCTACTCAACACGTGGTGCGGTTTGGGTTTACGTGGGGCTCAACACGCGGCCTGCGGGTGGGATCCTTTGAACATGGCCTCCACTGGGAACACGCTCCACAACGAGACGTCTCACAGGTGGGCCGAGCATCGAAAGACACCCGGGGACGAGCTGGCTGGGACAGACGGGTATGGGGTGTCGGCGTTTCTAGCCCCCAGAGAGGAGGTGCCGGGAGCGCCGAGGCATTGTGGGTACACAGGGCTCCCCGAAAGAGCACGTTTGCTCTTCCGCAAGAAAAAGCTGAAGAGCAAACGCGTTTCCTGGACATGCTCTTTCGGGGAGCCCCATGGACCTCGTGCTACAAGAAATGAGGGCTCTCCGAAAGAGGAGGCCTTTCCGTCTGACAGGGCCAAATGGCAGAAAAGCCTCTTCTGGAAAAGCAATCCGAAAAAGCCACACAATTGTGGAGTGCAATTTGCGTAGCTTTTTCTGAAAAAAGGCCAGTGGTCACCAAGCAGTTGATCAGGATCTACCAGTAGATCTTGGAGCCTCTGACGGGGGATCCTGACGGGTTTGGCCAAGAGGCTGTCAAGTGCCAGCTCTTCAGCTGCTCCTCCCCACGCTGCTGCACATCTCCTGCCCTTTGCCGTGGAGCTGTGCCCCCACTCTCCCTCCTGCTGCCTGGGCAGGGCAGGGAAAGCAGAGGAGGGGGGCAGATGTCAGGATGCCCCATCTTCCACCCTATAGTCTATCTCCACAGAAAAGGTGGGGACACAACAGGGCTTGGAATGGGGGGAGTTTTCTGGCTGCTTTTGAGAGTGGTGCAGGGCCAAGGCAGGGGTGATCCTGCCCCATTCCCATTGCTCCACCACCCAGGAGCCACCTGAGGTGAGCAGTGTCTATCTGGAGCCTGCTCCAAACCCATGCCCCAGTCATGAACCCCCCTCCTGCACCCCAAATGCCTGCCTGAGCCCCCAGACCCAAATTCCTTTATGGAGCTTGTACCCTGAACACTCCCCCCTCTGACACCCCAACTCCCTGCCCCAGGCTCAGCTCAGAGCCCCCCTCACACTCCAAATCCCTTAGCCCAAGACCAGAGCCTCAACCCTCTGCCCCTTCCTGATGAAAGGGAGGGAGAATGTGGAAGGGAGGACCGAGTGAGCAGGGTCAGGACCTTGGAGAAGGGGCGGGAAGGAAGTGGGGCCGGGGTATTCGGTTTGAGGTAGATCTTACATTGCACTGAAATTGAAAAAGTGATCTTGTGCTTAAAAAGGTAGGAGACCCCTGGTGTAGACCTAGCCAAAAAGGCAGCAAGGAGGGAGAAAAGGAGGAGAGGCCGGGGGGAGCCAGCTTAAAAGCCTGCTGGGGCTCTTGTGCATTTCAAAGGCGGAAAGCGGAAGTTCTTATCGACTAATCAAATCGTTTATGGAAACCCCATTGAAGATTTGATTAGTTAATTAATCAAAATTTAACATCCCTACCCTGGAATGGGAGACCGTCTCTGCTGGGTTGGCCAGATGTTTGAGAGACAGAATGTAAATAGGGGACAGTCACAAAAAATCCAGCCCCCAGCGGGTTTATGTATGTGCATGTTTATCTATTTCTTTCTGCCGTTTTTCTGCATTCATCTAAAATGTCAGCTCTCAGTAATAAACCTTATGTGGGGCCGTGCACGATACAGCCCACAGGGTGCCTCCACGTGAGGGGTGCAGGGGAGCACAAGACCCCGAACACAAATATATTCTGGGAGGCAGCACATGTACTGCAAGCCCCCCGCATCCCGTGGAGAGCCACTGGGCTTCCCCCAACGCTCATGGGAAGAACAAAGGGATCAGCGGGTCCCCATGGCACCCTACTTCTGGGCTGTGTGACACTGGGAAGGGGCCACGTTCGGATCAGGTCACAGCCAAGCCAACGTACCATCTGGGGTCAACCCACTGCAGAGCCCAGGGCCTCTTCCATGGTATTTGCAGGGAAGGGTCGCAGGTTTCTGGCCCGCCTGGAGACGGCCGTCATTCACTGGCCCACGGCACAGGCACGCAGGAGGTGAAAGCAGCCTGTGTCCACACACAGAGCGTTTCCTGCCCTCAGCCAGCCGGCTTAGAAAAGGCAGTCGGTTTGCATGCACTGCACAGTTAACCTGGGGGAGTTGCTTCCTTTTCCAGGCCAAGGGCCTAGTGGAAAAGTGCATGGTAAACACCAGGTTCCTTCCAGCTCCCAGCTGAGCGAAATAATCCAAAGAAGGACTTTACCATTCTGTGTTTACACAGCAGGATTCTGCTGCTAGCGCCTGCAGGAAGACTAGAAACCACCAGTGAAATTCAGTCCAAGCTGGAGTAACAACTAGCAGAGCCAGTATTAGTGCTCCAAACTCCTGAGAGGAGGCAGAGATTAGCAGCCATAATACCCTACTCTTCCCTTTTTAAAGGTGAGCCGAATCCTTATTTTAGATATGGGGAAACTAAGGCATAGTGAGTTGCCCAAGGTCACACAGTGGAATCAGTGGCAGAGCTGGGAAACAGTTCTCCTAAACTCCCACACTCCTTGTTCTAAGCACTAGATGATGTCTCCCCTGTCCCACTGCTGGAAAAGGCTCCCAAGGGCACACAAGGTCCCCACACGCCCCAGGCCAGACCCAGTCAAAAGGCTGTTTCCAGTTCAGCCTTGACCAGACAATGAGGCCTGCCCTTGCCTCGCAGGACATCCAGCTTTAGGCATGACCTGGCCTAGCCACTGCTCCTGAGAAGGGGTGGTGGTGTGTGGAACAAAGTGGCCCACATCCCTAGCCAGGCTGGGCGGGCCAAAGGGGAAGCCACGTCCTCTCTCAGCTAGCCAGCATCACGGACAGCACACGAGTACGTGCTCCGGCCTTGGTCTCCCACGAGACCTTGTGTGGGAGGTGTAGTGGGAGATGCTGGGAGGCACAGTGGGAGGTGCTGGGAGGCGCAGCTGGAGGCACAGTGGGAGGTGCTGGGAGGCGCAGCTGGAGGCACAGTGGGAGATGTTGGGAGGCACAGCTGGACGCACAGTGGGAGATGTTGGGAGGCACAGTGGGAGATGCTGGGAGGCACAGCTGGAGGCACAGTGGGAGATGTTGGGAGGCACAGCTGGACACACAGTGGGAGATGTTGGGAGGCACAGTGGGAGGTGCTGGGAGGCGCAGCTGGGGGCACAGTGGGAGATGTTGGGAGGCACAGTGGGAGATGCTGGGAGGCACAGCTGGAGGCACAGTGGGAGATGTTGGGAGGCACAGCTGGACGCACAGTGGGAGATGTTGGGAGGCACAGTGGGAGGTGCTGGGAGGCGCAGCTGGGGGCACAGTGGGAGGTGCTGGGAGGCACAGCTGGATGCACAGCGGGAGGTGCTGGGAGGCACAGCTGGAGGCACAGTGGGAGATGTTGGGAGGCACAGCTGGAGGCACAGTGGGAGATGTTGGGAGGCACAGCTGGACGCACAGTGGGAGATGTTGGGAGGCACAGTGGGAGGTGCTGGGAGGCGCAGCTGGGGGCACAGTGGGAGGTGCTGGGAGGCACAGCTGGATGCACAGTGGGAGGTGCTGGGAGGCGTAGCTGGATGCACAGTGGGAGATGTTGGGAGGCGTAGCTGGATGCACAGTGGGAGATGTTGGGAGGCGTAGCTGGATGCACAGTGGGAGATGTTGGGAGGCACAGCTGGATGCACAGTGGGAGGTGCTGGGAGGCGTAGCTGGATGCACAGTGGGAGATGTTGGGAGGCACAGCTGGATGCACAGTGGGAGGTGCTGGGAGGCACAGCTGGAGGCACAGTGGGAGGTGCTGGGAGGCGCAGCTGGAGGCACAGTGGGAGATGTTGGGAGGCACAGCTGGACGCACAGTGGGAGATGTTGGGAGGCACAGCTGGAGGCACAGTGGGAGATGCTGGGAGGCACAGCTGGATGCACAGTGGGAGATGCTGGGAGGCGTAGCTGGATGCACAGTGGGAGATGTTGGGAGGCACAGCTGGACGCACAGTGGGAGATGTTGGGAGGCACAGCTGGATGCACAGTGGGAGATGTTGGGAGGCACAGCTGGAGGCACAGTGGGAGATGCTGGGAGGCACAGCTGGATGCACAGTGGGAGATGCTGGGAGGCGTAGCTGGATGCACAGTGGGAGATGTTGGGAGGCACAGCTGGAGGCACAGTGGGAGGTGCTGGGAGGCGTAGCTGGATGCACAGTGGGAGATGTTGGGAGGCACAGCTGGACGCACAGTGGGAGATGTTGGGAGGCACAGCTGGAGGCACAGTGGGAGGTGCTGGGAGGCACAGCTGGAGGCACAGTGGGAGGTGCTGGGAGGCGCAGCTGGAGGCACAGTGGGAGATGTTGGGAGGCACAGCTGGACGCACAGTGGGAGATGTTGGGAGGCACAGCTGGAGGCACAGTGGGAGATGCTGGGAGGCACAGCTGGATGCACAGTGGGAGATGCTGGGAGGCGTAGCTGGATGCACAGTGGGAGATGTTGGGAGGCACAGCTGGAGGCACAGTGGGAGGTGCTGGGAGGCGCAGCTGGAGGCACAGTGGGAGGTGCTGGGAGGCGCAGCTGGAGGCACAGTGGGAGGTGCTGGGAGGCACAGCTGGAGGCACAGTGGGAGGTGCTCGGAGGCGCAGCTGGGGGCACAGTGGGAGGTGCTCGGAGGCGCAGCTGGGGGCACAGTGGGAGGTGCTGGGAGGCGCAGCTGGAAGCACAGTGGGAGGTGCTGGGAGGCGCAGCTGGAGGCACAGTGGGAGATGCTGGGAGGCGTAGCTGGATGCACAGTGGGAGGTGCTGGGAGGCGCAGCTGGAGGCACAGTGGGAGATGCTGGGAGGCGTAGCTGGATGCACAGTGGGAGGTGCTGGGAGGCGCAGCTGGAGGCACAGTGGGAGATGCTGGGAGGCGCAGCTGGAGGCACAGTGGGAGGTGCTGGGAGGCACAGCTGGAGGCACAGTGGGAGATGCTGGGAGGCGTAGCTGGATGCACAGTGGGAGGTGCTGGGAGGCGCAGCTGGAGGCACAGTGGGAGATGCTGGGAGGCGCAGCTGGAGGCACAGTGGGAGGTGCTGGGAGGCACAGCTGGAGGCACAGTGGGAGATGCTGGGAGGCGCAGCTGGAGGCACAGTGGGAGATGCTGGGAGGCGCAGCTGGAGGCACAGTGGGAGGTGCTGGGAGGCACAGCTGGAGGCACAGTGGGAAATGCTGGGAGGCGCAGCTGGAGGCACAGTGGGAGATGCTGGGAGGCGCAGCTGGACGCACAGTGGGAGGTGCTGGGAGGCACAGCTGGAGGCACAGTGGGAGATGCTGGGAGGCACAGCTGGATGCACAGTGGGAGGGGCTGGGAGGCACAGCTGGAGGCACAGTGGGAGATGCTGGGAGGCACAGCTGGATGCACAGTGGGAGGTGCTGGGAGGCACAGCTGGAGGCACAGTGGGAGATGCTGGGAGGCGTAGCTGGAGGCACAGTGGGAGGTGCTGGGAGGCGTAGCTGGAGGCACAGTGGGAGGTGCTGGGAGGCACAGCTGGAGGCAGAGTGGGAGGGATTGGGAGGCACAGCTGGACGCACAGTGGGAGATGCTGGGAGGCACAGCTGGACGCACAGTGGGAGATGCTGGGAGGCACAGCTGGACGCACAGTGGGAGGGGCTGGGAGGCACAGCTGGAGGCACAGTGGGAGGGGCTGGGAGGCACAGCTGGACGCACAGTGGGAGGTGCTGGGAGACACAGCTGGACGCACAGTGGGAGGTGCTGGGAGGCACAGCTGGACGCACAGTGGGAGGTGCTGGGAGGCACAGCTGGGGGCACAGTGGGAGGTGCAGCAGGAAGTGCTGGGAGGCGCAGTGGGAGGTGCTGGGAGGAACAGCTGGGGGCACAGTGGGAGGTGCTGGGAGGCACAGCTGGAGGCACAGTGGGAGGTGCTGGGAGGCACAGCTGGAGGCACAGTGGGAGGTGCTGGGAGGCACAGCTGGAGGCACAGTGGGAGGTGCTGGGAGACACATCTGGATGCACAGTGGGAGGTGCTGGGAGGCACAGCTGGGGGCACAGTGGGAGGTGCTGGGAGGCACAGCTGGGGGCACAGTGGGAGGTGCTGGGAGGCACAGCTGGGGGCACAGTGGGAGGTGCAGCAGGAAGTGCTGGGAGGCGCAGTGGGAGGTGCTGGGAGATGCGGGGAGGCACAGCTGGGGGCACAGTGGGAGGTGCTGGGAGGCGCAGTGGGAGGTGCTGGGGGCACAGTGGGAGGTGCTGGGAGGCACAGCTGGAGGCACAGTGGGAGGTGCTGGCAGGCACAGCTGGAGGCACAGTGGGAGGTGCTGGGAGGCACAGCTGGGGGCACAGTGGGAGGGGCTGGGAGGCACAGCTGGAGGCACAGTGGGAGGGGCTGGGAGGCACAGCTGGGGGCACAGTGGGAGGCGCAGTGGGAGGTGCTGGGAGGCACAGCTGGGGGCACAGTGGGAGGCGCAGTGGGAGGTGCTGGGAGGTGCTGGGAGGCGCAGTGGGAGGCGCAGGGAGGTGCTGGGAGATGCGGGGAGGCACACCGGGAGGGGTGTTTCCCTGGGCCCGGTGGAGCTCACAGCCTGCGTGACATGCAGCCATGGAGCCCTCTGGCCCCCCCGTCCTGCCCCTGCGTGCGGCCGTGGCCAGAAGGACAGGAGCCGGGCGAAGGACCCTCGGAGTCTCTCAGGCTCGGGGCATGGGATGTGGTGCGCGGGGTGTCTGGCGCCAGCGAGGCGCTGTAAGCCTGCAGGCACTGCTGGGGAGGAGCCAGGTCTCTGGCGTACAGCAGCTGGCGTCTTTTGAACTGAGCCGCTCTGGCTAATGCCCCCAGGCTGGGCAGGCAGGACACACTCGCGCATTGACCTGGGAGAGGGGGGGTCCGCTCCCTGCTGCTGGGCCACTCGGGGCAAGTCTCCTGGGCCCAGACCCCCAAAGGGAGTTAGGTGCTAAAACCAAAGGGAGTTAGGTGCCTAAATACGGCTAAGGGTCTGAGTGTTCACCTCTCCGCGCCTCACTGCCCACCAGGGCCCTGGGGTGCCGCCCGGCTGACACCCGCTGACGAGTGGGAGACGAGCAGATCCCACAGCAAAGGGGCCATGTGAGTGTGTAGCTACGGACAAGCTGGGCCCTCTGGGTAGGGGCTGGGGTTGGGCAAAAGCTCCATGCAGTGGGCTGTTTGGCTTGGGGGGCGGGAGGGGGGCAGTTGTCACCCGCCTTGCTAGCAATGGGCCCAGAGGCGCCTCCCCAGCACCCCACGAGCGAGGGGCAGCAGCCGTGGTCTGGGTGTGCAGACCGAGCGTTATGAAGGACCAGCCCGGCCGGAGCAGGCTCCGTGAGGCTCCATGTGCTCTCGAGCCAGAGGCCAGGCCGCTGGGGGCTGCAGACCCTCCCCTCCAGAAACGCAGCAGGAGCCGGGCTGGGTGGATCTAGAACTGAGCTGGCGAGGGGGGAGTGGCCCCCGCCTGTAGTAAGTTGAGGGTCAGGACCATGGAGTCAGCAGGCCCGAAGAGAGTGAAAACAGCAACAGGCCTGCAATCTAGTGAGCACCACTTGGGCTCAGCAACACAGGAGCCAAGAAAGAGGCCCCCTGATCACTGTGTGACTGTACGTTAGGTGGAGCAGGGACGCCCCAAGTCCAGACTGTGAGCCGACGGAGTAACGGCACATCCTGAGGAATAGCCTGGTACGAGGACGCCCTAGGAGTTAGGCACATGCCGACCGAGGTTCAGGACCGGCGGAACTGACAGGATGACGAACAGAAGGTGAGCACCCCCTTGCACAAGGCGAGGGGTGGTAACGAGGCAACAGAGGGTGGCAACCTGGTACGTAAAGAAGTGACGTCAGTTGTTTGTACCTGTCTATAAAAGGACACGGCAGAGGGTGCTCTCCGGCCGACCTGGGGGGGGGGCGCACGGTGCCTGACCGGCAGGTGTCATCGCCTAGACTTACAGAACGCACAGTACTTAACTCTGACTGACTGCTGTTAATATCTGATCTAGGCAACAGGCCGGCCCGGTGTTGGTCCCTTGTCAACGTGCCATAGTGCCCAGTGGTGTAACGTTGTACTGCTCTCTGTTACCGACTGGTAGAGCTTCGCATGTGACAATAAACCTGCTCGACTGATTTCAAACCTGGCCTGCATCTGCCGTTTCCGGGCTCTCTCGGAGATCTCGTGTTGACCCAAGTGCAGGGGTCTAACAGTCTCGGTAAAGGGAGCTCCGATTGTTACGCACGCAGCCGAGAGTTTATCACCGACGGAGTAGAGGTCCTGTTAGGAGCGCGCCAGGACGACCCCGACCAGACAACACTGACACTGACAGTTCAGACAGTTCAGACCCCCGAAGGTACCGAGGTACAGAACGCCGAGGTACGACACTCAGGGCCGGCCCGAGCCATTTTGGCGTCCTGGGCCCGGGCGCGTGCGCCACCCCTGGGCGCATGGCACATACACGGGCCCGCCCTGGGACATGGGCCCACCCCCAGGAGCACGGGCCTGACCCCGGGATACACGGCGTATGCGCTGCCCAGCCTGATCCAGCCACCGCTGCTGGCGCTCAGCGCCTGGCTGTGCAGGGCCCCGCGGCCGTGGGGGGAAGGGCGCTGCTGGCCGGCGCCGCGGGGATGAGGGCAGGACGGTGCTGCGGGAGCCGGGTGCGCAGCGCCTGATGGCAGCTATAAGGGACGCCGTGCACCCCTTACAGCTGCCATCAGGCGCCCCCATCAGTTGGCACCCCAGGCAGCTGCCTGGCTCGCCCAGCCCATAGTCTGGCCCTGACAACACTGGTGACCCCGACCGCTGATCTGGTAAGAAGGCGAACGATCCTGTTTATCTGTTTGCAGTCTAACAACTAAAATGGCAGAAAATCACGAGTTAGGGAACTCCCATCTACATTCCCTGACAACCTCGGTAGGTTCTGATGAACTATGGACCCGTTGGATTGCTAAAAAAGGAGGCCATAGGAGTTTAAAAAAGAGTATGAAGAAACACGGACCGGTATATGTACAGCCAGGGCAGAAACTGAAGCGCTGAAGAATAGTAATAGCAGTAAAAGGCCTGGGATTTTGCAACTTATGCCTATGGCAGTGAGATGGTTTAACCAGCATGCTGCACTGCTGGCCTCCCAGGTTATAGAGCTAACCAGGGCACAGGCAACAGAACCTTGGCAGGGCCAGGCTCTGCTGGCAGGGCAACAGGCCGTCCGAACACATGATCTGCTTGAGCAGGGAAAGCAGGAGAAGGAGAGATTGGAACAAGCTCTAGAAAACCTGCAAAAGGAGACGTGCCGTCCCTGGCCGCGAAACAGCAGCTTTTAGACACTGTGGTGCCTGAAGCTATGGGCCAGAAATGGAAACAGGTAGCACTGGCTACATTGAGAGATGGATCATGGGACAGTTGGAATGGATGTTGTACCCAGGATCATTCTCCGCTGGTCCATGGGCGAGGGCTTCTGAGGAGAAGCAGGATTTGGAAAAACCTCTGCCAGAACCTAGAACAGTCCCTGTAAAGGTGGGGAGCACAGCAGAGGAAGAGGAGGAAGAATCGGAGGAAATGTCCCCTGTAAATAAGACGTTGAGGGAAGCAGAGGATGCCACTCAAAAGATGGAGGAAGCTCTGAAACATCCATGGTCAGAAATGGAAAAAGAAAGAAGGGGAAATATAGACCCTAAATCCACGGAGAATAAATCAGGTGCATCTGGAGCCAGTGCATTAACAGCCAGGCTCAACCCTTTCGAAAGCAATGAGCTGACGGCCTTAGCAGGCGCTGTCGGTTCCCCCCATCTCAGAACTTTACCGAATTTCTGGCGTGGTTGCATAAATGTTCACAGTTATTGAAAGCAGGACCCATTGCTAGTGCAGACACTGTTGGGACCGCTGAATTCGCTTGCTGCCCGTTTTGATGATGGTGTTGCACTAATGATTAGGCGGGTAGCTCAAAAGCATTTTAAATGGTCTGGACCTATAGCTACCCTGAAAGGCTTTGCCAGGCTGCCAGGAGAGGCTCCAGCCCGAATCCAAAGCTTCCTTAGGGCAAGGACTGGGGAAGAGAAGCATTGAAAGGAGTCGTGTGGGATCCATTACACCAGGTGCAGTGGGGTGGACGAATGCCTGGTGTGAGGACGGAGGCAGACACGTACCATGGAGTGAGTGGACTGAACAGGTGGGAACAGCGTGAAGCGTAATGAGGGTACCCCAGTGCGTGAACGGCGCACGCAGTTAGGATGGTGGAAAACTGAGGGACCAGGATACTCCCCCCGTGGCCGTGGCGGGTGGGAGAGGTAGAGGAATGCCGTGGGCTGATGGCTGACGCAGACGGTGCCCGTGGTCTGGGTGTGCAGACTGAGCGTTATGAAGGACCAGCCCGGCCGGAGCAGGCTCCGTGAGGCTCCATGTGCTCTCGAGCCAGAGGCCAGGCCACTGGGGGCTGCAGACCCTCCCCTCCAGAAACGCAGCAGGAGCCAGGCTGGGTGGATGCTAGAACTGAGCTGGCGAGGGGGGAGTGGCCCGTGCCCACTTCCTCTGCGGCCCTGATGCTGTGTGCTCTGCCTCTCTGCTGCTCCAGGCTCGCCCTGCCTTGTGCTGGGACGGGAGCTGAGCACGCGGCATGTTCCCGGGACGGGAGGTGTCTGCTCCCCCAGGGCAGGCCCCAACACGCCGTCCCGTGAAAAGCATCGCTGCTGACTCTCCCGCCTAGGGGCACAAGCCTGCTGCCAGCCAGCAGGAACCCAGGCCTTGGCAGGAGTGTGCAAGCAGCTGTGGGGCCCAGAGTCTCACATTAGGGACTGTGGGCTCCAGGTGCCGATGGCACCATCCCCGGCCAGTGTGCTCAGGCTGAAGCTCCTGGCTCCCTAGGCTGGCTGTGCCCTCTCCCCGGAATTAGCCCTCGGGCTTGTCTTCACTTTCCGCGTGTCCCGGTGTGTACAGCGCCCAGCACGGCCACATCCTGGGCCGGCACGAATCTCATTCCTATGAGGGCCACCTGCTGCCATCTTCCCTTTGCTGCGCTCCTGGCTGCCCGCGCTCCCCGGGGACCTCACGCCTCTTGCTGCGAAAAGCTCTGAGAACGGAAACGCGTTGCACCAAATCCACTTTGAAAAATGATTATTTGCACAGGGGCTGGGACCGCTCCAAGGTCCGCACTCCCCCGCCCTGGCCTATTTGCACAAGCAGCTGTTGTGAGCTCTCCCGTGCCTGGCCACAGGGGACCCGTGTTTGCGGAGGAAGCTCACAAGGGAGTCAGGAGGCTTCTGTTTGTCTAGGAGCTGCAGCTTTGCATCCTGCAGGCCGGGCTGGTGTCTCGTGTCTGCCCTGGGGCCCTGGCACCACACGGCTCAACCGAGGTTCCACGGAGCTTTGTGGGGCCTGTTCATTGCTGTGTAATTCCACTGGCCTCTGTGCAGGGCTCCTGGCCCTGTGTCTGTAGGAAAGGCCCAGTCCTGCACCTGGGGACAGATGGTTTGTCATTGGCCGTCCTGCGCGGTGCCAGGGTTACATTTACAGCAGCTCCCACGCTGTGCTGGGTGCTTTGCAGATGGGAACAATGGATCCCTGCAGCTGGGAATGGGGGATCTCTGCAGGCGGGAATGGGGGATTCCTGCAGGCGGGAGTGGGGGATTCCTGCAGATGGGAAAATGGGGGATCCCTGCAGCTGGGAATGAGGGATCTCTGCAAAGGGAAATGGGGGATCCCTGTAGGCAAGAATGGGGGATTCCTGCAGGCGGGAATGGGGGATCCCTGCAGCTGGGAATGAGGGATCTCTGCAGGCGGGAACAGGGGATCCCTGCAGTGGGGAATGGGGGATCTCTGCAGGCGGGAACAGGGGATCCCTGCAGGCGGGAATGGGGGATCCCTGCAGGCGGGAATGGGGGATCTCTGCAGAGGGAAATGGGGGATCCCTGCAGGCGGGAATGGGGGATCCCTGCAGGCGGGAATGGGGGATCCCTGCAGGCGGGAATGGGGGATCTCTGCAGAGGGAAATGGGGGATCCCTGCAGGCGGGAACGGGGGATCCCTGCAGAGGGGAACGGGGGATCCCTACAGACAGAAAAGTGGATCCTTGCAGCTGCGAATGGGGGACCCCTGCAGATGGAACCGTGGATCCCTGTGGACAGGAAAGGTGGAGCCCTGCAGAAGTGAACAGGGGATCCCTGCCCCCGTGTGAAGACAGGCAGCTGGAGCTCAGGAAAACAAAGCAGCACAACAGCAATATGTAGAGTCAAGTCAGTGAGATTTCTGCAGGCAGCAAGCATGGCAGAAAGGTTCCCACGCAGCCAGCCCCAGAGGCCTGGCAGAAGAGCCCCAGCGGCAAGGCCAGGCAAGGAGAGGATGGTTGTGTAAGAGACTGACAAGATCAGGCACAGAGATAAGCTGCAATAATAATGTGCAATGTTTCTATAATAGCCTGGAGCTGACCCGGGGACAGCCACCCTGCAGACAGGATCAGCAGCCATGTGGCTCCCCAGCTGATAACTGGCTGGCGGGAGACTGCGGGGCCAGCGGGTGGAGCCCACGCAGGGCCTCAGGCAGGGGAGCGATTTGCTCACACCAAGGGCTGGGAGGGGTGGCTGCTGGGCATGGCTGGCAGAGCAGAGACCAGCCTGGAGGGCCCGGAAGAAGGGAGCAGAGAAGCAGGTTGTATCCAGTTGCACAACACAAGGGTCTTTTCCCAGCACGTTTGACGCTCGCTGGTGCCGTCGCTGCTGACAGGCCTGGCTGCATGTGATTTGACACGGCTGGAGACGTGAGTTACATGCTGCTGGCACAGCATGTAGGGTCAGTAACAGCCATCAGGGGATCCCCCTCCCCCCTGAACCCATCCCATCCACAGCCCCACCATCTCCCGCCGGCTCAGACAATGCAAAGTGCCTGGCCCGTGTCCAGTGGTGGGAACTGTCCCCTCTGGGCCATGGCACAGGTAGAAGGAGTGACAGAGTTGGGGGGGTTGATCCAATGACCCCCCTTCCTCCAGGGCTGCAGTTCCCCAGGACACCCCAAACACAGACCTCAGCAGAATGTGAGCCGAGCGATGTCTCTACCGATCCATGCAGAGTTCCTGCACTTCCAATTCCCGACCAGAGGACACGGCTGGGGGAGCTGACAGAGGGCAGGGGGCCCCCGTTTCTCTGGCCATGGCATGCCACCTCTACTCCTGCGCCACTTCAGCCTGGCGGCCCTGCCTTCGAAGCTGGGCCAGCAGCCACCCAGCTCCAGGGCCCAGGAGACCTCACAGGCATTTGTTTGTATTTCCACAGTCTGCCTGGATGGAGATTGGAGGAGCAAAGCCGAGGTCGTGTCGGGCGCGCCCGGGACTTGGCACCGCTCCCCAAACACACAAGGCCCCCACCCACTGAGCCATTTGCCTGGGCCCGACAGGGCTAGGGGTAGCAAGCAGGGCAGTTGTCCAGGGCCCCATGGGCAGCGGGGCCCCCTGAAGTTACATTGCTCAGTCTTGGGCTTCAGCCCCTGGTGGTGGGGCTGACACTTCAGCTTCTGCCCTGGGCCCCAGGCTCAGACAGGGATCTGACTCCTGCCAGGCACCTCGCTGCACAGGGCTAACAACGGCCCTCGGCCCAACAATATCATCATCAAAGCTGTGGTCAGATCCAGGCCCCGCAGGCTCGTCTGGCCACTCCAAGGCAGCCAGCGGGGGGGGGGGGGGAGGAGCCCCCCCGACATTTTCTGCTTGGCCACATGCTGAGGTCTGCCCCCGGCAGGATTTCCACGGGCTTCAGTGGGTTTGCCATTGGTCTCTTCCTGCATGGCGGGGCAGGCAGGCAAGCAAAACTCCAGCCAGGAGCCCCTTTCCCAGGCTACGCCCAGGACGCACCCTCCACAGTGGGGCCCGATGCCTTCTGAGCGGGCAGTTCATTATGCCGGGCAGTTCAAACGCGTGTTGCATGTTTTCCAGCCCCTCCCCCCCCAAAGCTCTCGCCTGCCAGGGCCACGCTTGTGTGGGTCAGCCAAGATAGCTAACGGCAGAGTGAGCAGCAGGGAGCGTTCTGGGGGGACAAGGCGCCCTTCCCAGAATGCATCCTCCTGCCCTGCCTGCGGCAAAGGAAGAGTGAGGTTAGCAGTGTTTGCAGCTACTCCCATCCCCCGTCTCGCCCTCTCCGCACGCACTGCGCTGTATCAAGGGCATGGCATTGGTGGGCCCCGGCGCTGGCCAGCATCAAGGGCCTTGCAAGGTTGTTTCCATTACACTTTGGATGAGCAAGTGATGCCTGGAGCAGGGACAGCCCTGGTGGAATGGCGTCTGTGGCCACAGGAAGTCCATACAGTCAGTTTCCCTAACGCAGGCAGTTTCTTTGCCCAGAAATCTCCCGGTCTCACCCTCCCGCGAGCCCTGTGCCCAAGAAGCCCTCTGCTTCCTCCCCGGGTGGCACGCACAGCCGCTTCTCCTGGCTTTCAGCGTCTAGTGCACACAGCCTGCAACCCCATCAGCCCTTAGTGCCGGGGCGGCTGCCACCAAAGCCAGCACTTCCCTTCACCAGAATAGTAGCGATGAGGCACATGAAATCGATGTGAAATGGGCCTTTCCCCTTTGGCACCTGCTTTGGGGAACAGGGGTCACTGGAGCTACTGTGATGCTTTAACGAAAGCCCAGGGACTCAGCTGCAGAGAGCTGCCAGGCGTGGCCAGAGGCAGTGAGAGTCTGGCCCTGGCCAGGGGAGCTGGGCGGCCCTTTTCCCTCTGGTGGCTGGGCCAGGGTGGGTGAGCGGCTGCGGAGATGGGCAGGACTGCTCCGGTGTCTCTCCCTTCGCGGGAGAGCGCTGGTGCTAAACCAGCTGGTCCTGTCCATGCTCAGGCACCGGCTCAACACCCTGCGCCCGGCCCCGGAGGCCCTGGCCAAGCTCCAGAGGGCAGCTTTGGAGTTCTTTTGGCCAGGACTGCACTGGGTCTCTGCAGGGGTCTTGTCCCTCCCCCTGGAGGAGGGGGGCCAGGGCCTGGTCTGCGTGCGCAGCCAGGTCCGGACCTTCCGCCTCCAGGCCCTGCAGACTCCTCTTCAGTGCAGGTAGTCCGGCATGGGGCACCGTGGCGCGCGCCTTCCTCCGCCGCCTCCGATACGACCGGCAGCTCTTTTTTATCCACCCGAGGGGCCTTCCGCGAGACCTCTCAGAGCTGCCGGAATTCTACCAGGACCTCCTCCAGACCTGGAAGCTCTTCTCGGCGACCAGGTCTGTTGTGGCCTCCAAGGGAGCAGACCTCCTCGCGGAGCCCCTGCTCCACAATCCAGCCTTGTGCGTGCAGGTGGCGGAGTCTCCCTCGGGGCGCCGGAGGCTGATCCTGGCAGAAACCACCATGGTCGGAGACCTCCTGGACTACGACAGGCGGGACTGGGTGGATCCCCGAGCGCTCACTCGGCGCATGGGGCTCTCCACCCCCCGAACCCCCCTGTGCCTACTCCAGGAGGTGAAGGCGGCTTTGCCGCGGCCCGCTCTCGACTTCCTGCAGCGGTCTCTGCGAGAAGGTACGCCCCGCCCCTCCCTTCCTGCAAAGCCTCCGGCCCTTATTATCGGGCCCCTGTTCCGCGGGCCCCCCCGGCCTCCCCACCCCTGGACTCCCAGCCGGCTGCAAAAATTGCAGCCGGTCTGTTTTCAAGCCGCGCCAAGACAACATCTGTACACGCTCGTGCTCCACACCCTGCTTTTCCCCACCCTCGCGTCCCGCCCCGATTCCAAGTGGCGGGACTACCTTAGGCCTATAGAGGGTGGGGAACCCCGATGGGCCAGCGTCTATTCCCACCTAATTCCGCGGCCCGTCGGGGACATCAGTTGGCGGCTCCTTCACGGGGCCGTGAGCACGGGCGTGTACTTGGCGCGGTTTATCCCAATCCCGGACACCTGCCCCTTTTGCGGCGTGAGGGAGAACCTGGCGCACGCCTACCTCGAATGCGCCAGGGTGCAGCCCCTATTCCGGCTCCTCCAGAACCTCTTACTGAGGTTCTGGCTGCACTTTTCCCCTCACCTTTTTATTTACGCACACCCCATCCGTGGCCCCACAGAGTCGCGAGACCTCGTCACCCTCCTCCTGGCTCTAGCAAAGGTCGCCATCTAGAACCCCAGGAGTGAGATGCTGGACGAGGGGTTCTCTGCGACTGTGGGGCCTATTTCCGCTCCTCCCTTACGTCACGAATCCGGGCAGAGTTCCTCCGGGCGGCATCCACTGGCTCCATCCACAGCTCTGAGGAGCAGTGGGCGCTGGCCGGGGTTCTCTGCTCGGTGTCCCCATCCGGCTCCCTAGTTATGAACCTTTGGCCCACACTCCTTGCCCCTTTAGTCATTATTTGTCCCAAGTAATTAATTGAACCAAGGGTCCAGTCGTCCCTCCCGCAAGGCTGGGGGAGGGGCTTTTAGACACTCTCCCGTGACTTCAAATAGGCCCTCTGGTGGCTGCTCTGCTCTGCGACAGGGACCCGAGCTCAGTGAGGCGGGGTGGCGCGGCGTAGGCCAGCAGGTGGCGCTGCTGCGCAGCGAGATGGACTCCCCTGGTGTGCAATGCATCCATTGCGCCGCTGGTGTAGTGGTATCATGCAAGATTCCCATTCTTGCGACCCGGGTTCGATTCCCGGGCGGCGCAGGCACAGTACTTGTATGAGGAAAGATTTCTTTAATCCAGCAGGGCGGAAAATCTATGGGACTCCGTGGTTAGGACTCGCACAAATTCCGGCCAAAAATAAAATTCAGGGCGTTAACAAACAGTACAGGTAATTAACGAGTGGACCCCCCCCCCCCCTGGGGTGGTGAACTCACAAGATTGTGATTCCCAATGGGGCAGTCATTTTGCTACTGTGCTTGTGTATCTAGAACATGCGGGCTGTGCGATGGCAGCGCTGGGATGGGCCCAGGGTCCCTGTCGCAGAGCACATGCCCTGGCTTTGTGTGTGTCACTTTAGTACAAATGGCAGAAAAAACTAGACCCCCGCACATGGGCAACGGCGAACGAAATGCCTGGTGGGCCACACACAGACCCCTGGTGGGCCCAGGCTGCGTTACATCAATCCCCCTTCTCTATAAGAGGTAAGGTCTCGCCTCCTGCAGGAACCAGTGAGCACGCTTGGCTGATTCTGGGATGCGACAAGCCAGCCTGGTTGGTCATGATGCGCCCTGCTTCTAATCTATGAAGTAGGAAGAAGCCGGCAGGTGGCGCTGCAGCGCAGCGAGATGGGCTGCTCCGAGGCGCACGGCCAGAAGCCGCGCCGCTGGTGTAGTGGTATCATGCAAGATTCCCATTCTTGCGACCCGGGTTCGATTCCCGGGCGGCGCACGGGTGTTTTTTTCCCCTTCTCTCCAAAGCCCTGGGCGCCTAGAATCCCGCGCGCTGGCTGCACCCCAGGGCCCCCCTTTAACCTGCGCCCCTCTCAGCCCCCGTTTATTCACCTGCTCCCGGCCCCCGCCCCGTGTTACTCCAGCAGGGGGTGCAAGGGGGCGGGGGTGTCGGTCCCTCCCTGCTCCCCGGGGCCCGATGCCCTTTGCCTTTGGGGGGTTGTCATTCCAAGCAAGGCCGGGAGGCTCCCCCTGCAGACCCGGAGTGGGCGGGACAGTGCCCCCCCCACAGGGACATTTGCATTAAAACTCCCCGCCCCCCCTTAGTCCCCCTCCTCTTCCCGCGAGAAATGGGCCGCGGTCACTTTAAGGCGCGGGGCGGGGGCCGGCCTGGTGCATGCTGGGATTCGTAGTCCCAGCCGGCGGGCCCGGTGTCCCGGCGTGCCCCGCGCGCACGATGGCGGCGGCGGAGCGGAACAAGGAGCCCATCCTGCGGGTGCTGCGCGACTACGCGAGCCCCGGCCCGGCCCCGCTGCGGCTGCTGGAGGTGGCGTCGGGCGCGGGGCAGCACGCGGTGCACTGCGCACGCGCGCTGCCCAACCTGCGCT
Source organism: Pelodiscus sinensis (assembly GCF_049634645.1). Taxonomy (NCBI): domain Eukaryota; kingdom Metazoa; phylum Chordata; order Testudines; family Trionychidae; genus Pelodiscus; species Pelodiscus sinensis. Next base: position 2,105,869 of record NC_134726.1, read on the forward strand.
GGCAGCCCTCGGACGTGGAGCCCGCCTGCCTGGAGAGGTGGGCGGGGCCCGGGGCGTGCGGGGGCGGAGCCCCGGGGGTGGGGGCGGGGCCCGGGGTGTGCGGGGGTGGAGCCCCGGGGGTGGGGGCGGGGCCCGGGGTGTGCGGGGGTGGAGCCCCGGGGGTGGGGGCGGGGTTTGTGAGCATGCGGGGGCGGAGCCCCGGGGGTGGGGGCGGGGTTTGTGAGCATGCGGGGGTGGAGCCCCGAGGGTGGGGTTTGTGAGCATGCGGGGGCGGAGCCCCGAGGGTGGGGGCGGGGTTTGTGAGCATGCGGGGGCGGGGCCCCGGGGGTGGGGGCGGGGTTTGTGAGCATGCGGGGGAGGGGCCTGGGGTGTGCGGGGGTGGAGCCCCGGGGGTGGGGGCGGGGTTTGTGAGCATGCGGGGGCGGAGCCCCGGGGGTGGGGGCGGGTTTGTGAGCATGCGGAGGCGGAGCCCCGGGGGTGGGGGCGGGGCCCGGGGTGTGCGGGGGTGGAGCCCCGGGGGTGGGGGCGGGGTTTGTGAGCATGCGGGGGCGGAGCCCCAGGGTGTGCGCGGTGGAACCTGTGGGTGGGGTGTGGTGGGGCTCTGTAGGCAGGGGGCTGGCGTGGGGGGGGGCTTGGCTTTGGGCTCGCTTTGTGCCCCCCCCCCCCCCCGGATAAGGTGAGCCCGGGCATCTGGGGAAGGCTGCTCACGTGGGGACTGTGTGGGTTTGTGCCTAGAGCCAGCTCCCCCCCCCCCACGGGGTTACTGGAGTGGGCCCCCCGTCAGCCGCGTTTTGCACAGGAACGACCCCGTTAGCGGGGGCTGTTGCTCCATCCCAGCCCCAACTTCATGGGTCAGCCCGGCTCTGACTATGGCAGAGCAGTGCCGCCCAGTGGTCAGAACACAGGGCTGGGAGCCCGGGGGGGGCTCCTGGATCTGCAGCCCAGGCAAGGCCCTGGGGTAAAAAGCTTCCAAAGCCACCCTGAGTTCCGCCTGCCTGTGTTCAGGTGCCTTGCTGGGCTCCCCAAACCTTGGGCGCTTCCATCAGCTTTTTCTCAGCCTTGTCCCCGTTTTCCCAGCCGTGCGACGGGCGTCTGCTCTCCGGCGTGCGGGCACGAGCCTCCTGGCGTGCAGCAGCAGATTAAAAAGCCAAGTGCCCTCATCACCCTTCCCCACCCTCTGTGCTCTGCTCAGTGGTGCGGGGGTTGGTGGAAACGGGCCTCCAGGCTGCATAGAAATCTGGTTGGCAACCACGTAGGGCCACTGCCTGGTTTGGGGCAGTGTGGTCTAATGGGCGGAACACTGGACTGTCCCTGCCCCAACACAGCCAGGGGCTGGAGGAGGCTCAGACTGGTGAAGGGAAAGGGAGCGGCTGGGGCTGTGGGAAGGGATTCCACGCTGGGGAAGGGGATCCAGCTCAAGTAGCTGCCGCATGACTCAGAGGTGAGGGTGGGATTTCCATTTGCTGAAGCACCCAGGTTTGGCCCTACTTTGCTCCCTGTCTCCGGCCCTGGTACAGCCCCCCCCCCCCGTCATAGCTGGGGCCAGCTGACCCCCTTTGCAGCCCCCGGTGCGCGATTGGATGGGGCGTGCGTGCAGCGTTCAGCACTGCGGGGCCGGCGCTCAGTCACTGTGCGCTAGTGCAGACGGCAGGCCTGGGTACAGCGCCCCCTGCTGGCTCTGTGGCCGGGGGCCAGCATTGTGCTGCACTGGGGTCCGGTGTGCCCGTCAAGCAGGTGCTCTCCTCCCCCTCCCGCCCCCCAGCATCTCTGCACTGATCGCAGCGCAGAACGTGACGAATGTGAAGCCGCCGATTTTCCTGGACTCGTCCCAGAGCTGGGAGACGTGGGGCGGCGAGAGGCCCAACTCCCTGGACCTCATGGTCAACATCAACATGATGCACGTCACTGAGATGCGGTGCACCGAGGTGAGGCCCTTCCTCCCCTGCCCGGGGCCGGGGCTCTGGGAGCTCTTTGCACCCTGTGGGCTGGGCCGCCGGTCTCTGCCCCTGCCTGAGCCGGAGCCTGGGGGAGCCCAGGTCCTGAAGCGCTGGGTGCACCTAGTGGATGCTTGTTCCCCGAGTGTAACCCTGATATCGGGCCTCCTAAGGCACCTCCTGTCCTGGATCCCGGAGCACGTTACAGACACAGACGAGCTCAGCGTCTCCGCCCCCTGCTCTATTCCCAGGAAACTGAGTCATGTGGCATCTGAAGTGACCGGCCTGGGTCCGCGCGCCTGGCCCGGGCTTTTATCTCCAAGCCCATCCAAGATGGAGCTGGGCTCTTTCCCATCGGTGGGCCCCGGGGTTTGCTCACAGCGCCCCCCCCCTTCATGCAGGGTCCCAGGGTAGAGGGTGAGTGAGTGGACGGGAGCTGGTTCCAGATCCCTGCCCTCCAGGGCCCGGTTCCTGGGGCCCGCCTGGGGCCCCGTCCCTTATGGAGTTTGTTTCCCCAGGGCTTATTCGAAGGAGCAGGGACGCTGCTGAAACCCCAGGCTGTTCTGATCACCTATGGGGTAAGCGATGGTCCCTGGCCGGGCTCAGGCCCACTGCCCTGGGGGGGTGAGAGCCGTGCCCCTCTGCCCCCAGGCTGAGAAGGGGGGTGTCTGGGGAGGGGCTAGGCTGGCTGTTAGCTGGGTGCACACACTAAGAGGTGCAGCTAGAGCCCGCTAGGACCCCGAACGCCTGGCCCTGAGCGTGTGCTGAGCCCCGGGCAGCTCTTGGGGCCCTTTCTGGGCCAGATACCCTGGGCGGGTGGCCCTGGTCAGTTTCTGCTCTCTGGTTTGTGCACTCGATGGTTCCTGTAGGGTCCACGCGCACGGCCCACGCGGGTCCCACGCTCCCCCCTGCTTAGCACATGGCCTCCATCCCCCAGCTCAGGAACTCGTCCTCATGCTGCGTCAGCCTCCCCCGGCAGGGGCACACCCGGGCGCATCCTCCCCCCGGCCCGTTACGGATGTGTCTGCCGGCCTGGGTGGCTCAGGGTCCGGCTCTGCCCGCAGATCACGGTGCTCTCGCTCCCCGCAGCATTCTGGGGCAAGTGGAGCCCTGGGGAATCGCGCCCTGTTGGGGTGGGTGGGCGCCAGGCCACGTTGGGTTGAGTCCCTTCGCCCTGCCCCCGCAGCCCTACGCCATCAACGGCCGGATCAGCCCGCAGAGCAACGTGGACTTTGACTGCTTCCTGAGGCAGAGGTAGGGGAGCCTGGCGTGGGGGCAGGAGAGGGGGCCCTGGGCTCTCGCGGCCCAGTTGTTTGGGAAAAGGGGCCAGTGCAGGTCACCCCCGTCTGGGGGGCCGCAGCGTTCCCCCTGCGTGGGAATGGGGAGTGGGAGGAGCTAGGCAACACGCCCTCCCTAGGGGCCCGGAGCAGAGACCCCCCGCGGGGCACCCGGCCAGGCACCTGCAGATCCCCCCAGCCCGCTCGGCCCCCGGCAGTGGCAGAGGGGCTCAGGACCATTTGCCCCTTGGCTGGCAGTTTGAGACCCAGCCTGGCTTGGAACGTGCAGGCCGGTGCTGGGGCCGCGGTGGAGTCCTGCCTGCCGGGGCGGTATGGCTCAGCAGGGAGCCCATGGGCCGTGCCGACCGAGCGGGCTGGGGTCGGCTTGTCTGCATTGGCTCGGCCGCACCTGATGCTTGAGGCGGGGGCTCCCAGTCCAGGGCCTTAGACCCAGCCCTTCCGCTGTCTGTGGTGCAGCCGGGTCTCCTCCCCCTTGGGTAAGGCTGCTGCCTTGGGGAGCCCCCAGGACCCCACGTCACAGGGCCTTGTGGCTGCCCCAGGACTGGGTTATCCTCCTGCCTTTGTCTCGGGCTGACGGCATTACCCACAATGCCCCTCCCTGGACTCAGCCGCCACGCCCACAGCTGGCGTGTCCCGCGGGCGAAGGCCCAGGCAGGCTCTCTGAGGGTGGCAGCCATGGGGCTGGGTCCCTGGGCCGGCCGCTGCCCCAGCCCTTGGCGTGTGGAAGGGGCTGCCCCTGGACTCCAGCCGCCGCCAGCGGCCACAGTGACACGCTTGCTCTGTCTCCGGCAGGAACCCGGCCTGGGGCCTGCGGGACACGGTTGTGCTGCAGCAGCTGGCCCAGGCCAATGGGCTGCGTCTGGAGAGGATGGTGGGTACCGGCGGGCGCCCCGCGCTGGAGGCCCATGAACTGAGAGGGCACATGCCTGAGCAGGGCCCACCTACGGGGGGATAGTGCTAGAAGGGTGGGATGGTTCCCCTCCCCAGCAGAGCACCCCCTGCCAGAGCTGGGGAGACCTGTCCCTGCTTCCCAGCTTGGCCTGAGGGGGCAATTCTAACACGGGAGCACTGGGAACAGGGCTGGCTCCTGGGGCGGGATGAGAACCCCCGGCCAGGCACTGGTGAGTGCAGAGGGTCCCCCAGCCAGCCCCTCGCGTCACAGCTGTGCAGGGGCAGCACCGAGCCCGTCCAGCCTCTTAGGGCCCTGCCATGGAAGGGAGCGTTTGGGGCCCAGGCCTCTCCCTCCCCAGGAGCAGACTGGTTGGTGTGGCGGCTGTGGGGCTGCCCCGCCGCAGTGCTTTTGGGGGCGTGGCAGAGATCTGCTGTGATTGAGCACGGGAGAGGCTAGAGCGCTCCCCTGCGTCCAGTGCACCCGCATTGTTCCCTGCAGCGCCTCCTGCTGGAGAGACTGGTGCAGTTGGGCGCCCCCCCGCATTCCCTGCAGCGCCTCCTGATGGAGAGACTGGTGCAGTTGGGCGCCCCCCCCCCCCGCATTCCCTGCAGCGCCTCCTGCTGGAGCGACTGGTGCAGTTGGGTGCGCCCCCCCGCATTCCCTGCAGCGCCTCCTGCTGGAGCGACTGGTGCAGTTGGGTGCGCCCCCTGCATTCCCTGCAGCGCCTCCTGCTGGAGCGACTGGTGCAGTTGGGCGCGCCCCCTGCATTCCCTGCAGCGCCTCCCGCTGGAGCGACTGGTGCACTTGGGCGCCCCCCCCCTGCATTCCCTGCAGCGCCTCCTGCTGGAGAGACTGGTGCACTTGGGCGCCCCCCCCCTGCATTCCCTGTAGCGCCTCCTGCTGGAGCAACTGGTGCAGTTGGGCGCCCCCCCGCATTCCCTGCAGCGCCTCCTGCTGGAGCGACTGGTGCACTTGGGCGCCCCCCCCCTGCATTCCCTGCAGCGCCTCCTGCTGGAGCGACTGGTGCACTTGGGCGCCCCCCCCCCGCATTCCCTGCAGCGCCTCCTGCTGGAGGGGTTGGAGACTTTCTGTTTCCCCCTCCCTTAGCCGGGCCATCAGTTCTGATTCCAAGCCCCCCAAGCACTGGTGGCCTTGGGCGCCCCAGGGCTTGTATGCAGCAAGCGGGAGCCTGGCTTCCTGGCAAGCGGGTCTCTTGGAGCTGCCGCGGAGCCCTAACCCAGCTTTGTGCCCCTAGGTGGACATGCCTGCGAACAACAAGTGTCTCATTTTCCGCAAGCAGTGACCCGGGGGGCCCGCTCGGGGCCAGCCGCCTGCTGCATCGGGCTCCATGGCCCGTCAGTGACGCCCTGCCGGAGACGCGCCGCTGGGAGGGGTGCAGCTGCCATCGTGTGGTGTCATCGTGTGCCTGTCGCTCGTCTTCCCGCCCCCAAAGCCTCCGGAAGCAGGGTCGCTCGTGTGCTTGTGGGCACTGCATGCTGCCACCTCCCTGCACGCCCCCACCCAGCCTGTGCTCACGGCCCCCGGGGACGGATAAGCCCCCGAGGGGGGGCACAGCTGGGGTCACCTCTCCCCTGGGGATGTAGCCCTGCAGTGCGGCGGCGTCTGGCTACCCTGGGGGGACGATTCCCCCCTCCCGTGGGCTGGGCCCCATGTAGTCAGACTGCTGCAGCTCTCCCTCGGGCCCTGCTCCCCCCATGGGCTCCCTGAGCCGCACAGTGGTTTCCATCCCCTGCCCCAGTGACCCAGCCGGAGCACGTGGCCTCTGCCACGGCAGCAGTTTCTGTGGGGCCGAGCCGTGGCTAGCCTGGTCCCGCCGTACCAGCCGTGGGGGGGGCTGGACGAACCCGCTCTGGGCCTGGCCCCCCCTTCGCCTGCCAGCGGCTCGGCAGCAACCCCAGGCTGCCAGGGGGCAGTGTGACCAGAGCCCGCACGCCGGGGGGGGGGTCCGAGGTGCCCAGGTGATTTAGGGGCACGGGTCCCACCACGGCAGGGAATTGGGCTCTGGAATCACCGGCTCTCGCTCCCCTACCCAAGTCCAGCAGGGCAGCCGGACGCTGCGGGGTGGGCGCCCTCTAGTGGCCTGAGGGGGTACTGCAGGGCTGTGGGTTGGGGGACCGGCTGCCCTGGAGCATGTGGGCCCTGGCCCAATAAAGATCGTGTTTGCCTGGTGTCCGCCTCAGCTCGCTGGTGTCCTGCAGCCCTGGGCTGCCACGGGGCTCGGGTGGGGGCAAGTCTGACCGGTAAGGGGGCTGGGTGCACCGGGAGGGGCGAGAGGGCTTGGGTACTGGAGGGGGGCACGTTGAGGTCTCCCAATGGGGCCAGAAATGAAGGGCTTGGGGGGGGGGCGGGGGGAGCGCCAGGCTGTGGTCAGGGCAGCGCTTACCACGGCCCCATGGTGCGTGCAGGCACCGCCCTCCCCGCTCCTATTGGCTGTGTCTCCTGGCGCTCAGGACAGGGGGGTGGAAGCTTAGCTCCCCCGCCCCCCCCCCCGCCAGTAGCTTTAATGTAGAACCCGGCCCCTGTGTGCAGGGGGGGCCCTGTCCCAGGGCAAGTGTCCCAGCCAACCAGCCTGGCCCCCCATCCAGCACCTGGCTCAAGGCCCTGCGGGTGCTGCCTAGGCTCAGCAGTGGGAGTGACGGCTGCTCCCCCATCCCCACCTGCCTAGCTGTGCTGCTGGCAGGGAGATTTGCCTTCGGCTGTAGCTCTGGCTGGAGAGAGGCTGCCACAGCCACGGGGGTGATGGAGGCCACATGGCCCAGGACCGAGAGCATGAGCAACTTTGTCACAGCCCCGTGCCTCAGTTTCCCCAGCTGTAAAAGGGCTAATGCTACAGCCTCCTTGGCAAAGGGCCTTGAGTGTGATGGCCGGAGGCTGCAGCAGCACCAGGCTCCCAGTCTGGCAGCCGCTGCCTGGGACCAGCAGGCGGCTCTGTGCCCAAGGGATGTTGCTGGCTATTTGGGCCGTGGCTTTCCTGCCAAGCCCCCTGAAGGGACGCCGGCCAGAGCCTGGTCTCATCTCCCTCTGGTCGCTCTGCAGCGGGCTGCTGCCCACCGAGATAGCAGGGCCCCCGGGCAGCATTCAGCTCCCATGCTGGCCCTGAGCCGTGCCAGCCCGAGGCAGCCTCATGCAGCTGCTGCACCCACCCCCCCGTGCCGCGGGGTGGCTCTTGGAGAAGCGGGGGCATCATGCTTTTATTGGCATAGTCTGGCCTCGCCAGGGCACACAGGGCACCGCTCCATTACAGTTAGACAACGGCCAGGCTGCTGGGTAGAACCAGGCCTGGCCCCGGCCCCCCTGGGCATTAGACCAGCCTCCGTTGCACCATGAGATGCCCACCCGTGGCCATGGGGAGCTGGCAGAAGCGTCTCCGCTCTGACCTCAAGGGGGAGGATCTGGGGAGCGGGCGGCAGCCCCAGGCCTGGCCCCGGGGGGGGGCTGGTAGCCACGCCTGGCTGGGGAGGACTCTGACCCCCACCCCAAACCCCTGAGGCTGCCCCCAGCCAGGGCAGCCTGCACCTCAGTCCTGGAACCTGTTGAGAAGCTCGCAGGTTTTCTTCTCCAGCAGCTCGTAGATCTTCTTCACCCGCTTGTCGCTGGCGGCCCGGACGTAGCTGTTGGGGTCCAGCATGGCCATGCCGTCGTGCACCTCCCCCATGATGATGAGGGGCCCCTCCTCCGCCGTCATGTTGGGGCAAGGGCAGCTCCAGTCCATGGCGCTCAGGGTGACCTCCAGGTACTTGATGTTGAAGAACTTGAGGCCCATCTTCTCGTCCTTGAGGATGTCCTCCAGGGCGAAGCGGGCGATGCCCGAGTCCTGCTCCTCCACGAGCTCCATGAGCCGGCCCACGATGGCGAAGTCGCTGCGGCACAGGCTCAACACCATCTTGCTCTTGAGCCGGCAGGCCTTGCACGGCAGGGACTTGGGGAAGGGGCAGGCGTCCTCGCAGGCCCCCCGGCTCTCGAAGTTGTTCTCGTTGCCCTCGCAGCCGCCGTAGACGAAGGAGTGGCACTGCTTCAGGAGGGGGTTGTAGGCCCAGCGGGCCTCCCAGCTCTTGCAGGGCCCCTGCACCACGGGCAGGGTGCAGGTGTTGACGGCGCTGCTGACGCAGGCCGCCCGGCAGGCCGCGTAGGTCTCAAAGTGGTTCTGGTTGGCGCCACAGCCGCCGTAGCGGAAGGTGGCGCAGGAGCCCTTCTTGGGGTCGAAATGCCAGCGCACCTGCTGGGCCTCGCACTCCCGCGCGTCCGGCTCCTTCAGGCACTCGCCGACCGGGAGCGGCTGGGCGCCGGGGGCCCGGGGCTCCCCGCCGGAGGGGCCCCGCTTGATGACGGAGAGGGGGAAGTCGGCCCGGAGGAGGCCGGCGGCGTTCCTGGCGGTGCAGGTGTAGATGCCGGCGTCCTCGGGCTGGGCGCTGTAGATGACCAGCTGGCCGATGTTGGTGACCACCACGTTGCCGTACATCTGGTCGGGCCGCAGGATGAAGTTCTCCTGGTGGTCGCTCTGCTTCTCCCAGGTGATGTCGGGCCGGGGCCGCCCGCTCACGTCGCAGTGGAAGCTGACGGTGCCGCCCACGGCGACCGACTGGTGGAAGGGGTTGCTGTAGAGGGCGGGGGGGATGGGCACCTCGGCGGTGGCCCCGGGCGTGGGGGGAGCCGTGGTCTCGGGCGGCACCGGGCTGGTGTTGGGCCAGGTGAAGACGTACTTGCAGGGCACCACGCTGAGGCTGATGCCCCGGATGCAGGCCTCGGCGTCCATGTAGCACTTGTTGTAGTAGGTGAGCCCGTCGGAGGCGCAGGTGAAGTTGGGCTCCTTCTCGCACCGGTCCTTGCACTTGCAGACGGGCTGCCCGTCCCAGATGTCGCAGTCCGAGCCCTGCTGGGTGCACACGAAGCTCTCGCACGAGGCCTCCTGCGCCAGCGCCAGGGACGAGACGCTGCCGTCGGCGTAGCGGGCGGCCACGCAGCTCCGCAGGCCGCAGACGTTGGTGCAGCACTTCTCAAAGCCTTCGCAGTCCTGCAGGAGAGCAAGCCGCAGCAGGTTACAGCCAGCCCTGCCAGGACAGCCCCGGTGCCCCCGCCCTGGATCGGCCGCCTGCCAACCTCTCCCACCCACCACCGGGCTGCAGCCACCTCCGGGGCAGCTGTGTAACCGCACACAGCAACAGCGCGCAGCCAAGACACCACTGCGGGAGCGAGGCATGGGAGTTCGGTCTGCGGCAGGGCTCCAGCCCCAGGCCGGCAGTTCAGGGGCCCCCTGGAAGAGCCGGGTGCTGACGGGGCAGGCAGGGCTGTTGCAGAGAGAGGCTAGTCCCCGTGTGCATCGGGTGTCGCTGACCCTGCAGGCCAGCCGTGCGTTGTAGGCAACCCGCCAAAGGGACTGGCCCTGACCGAGAGCGCAGAAGAGGAGGGCTTGAAACGAACGGACACACTGGATGCGACCTCAGATATGAAATTCAATAATTACTAACTGAACGGCGCGAGCCGTCCTGTTGCAGCTCTACACACACACACACACACACACACACACTGTTGCAGCTCTACACACACACACACACACACACACTCACTGTTGCAGCTCTACACACACACACACACACACACTGTTGCAGCTCTACACACACACACACACACTCACTGTTGCAGCTCTACACACACACACACACTCACTGTTGCAGCTCTACACACACACACACACTCACTCTGAGTTGGAGTGGAAAGCAGACTCCACGCTCTGCAGACCAGCAGGCCAGTGGCAGGCCCCATGTTCGTTAAGGGGGCTGGGTGTGTCCCCACAGCTTTGGCTGTGCCAACGTGGCTGTCAAAGGCAGGGAAATGAGCTTTGTTGTGCGTTCGTCACTTACTGTCTTTATCCCAGCCCAGGGCAGCAGTGCCCAGGTCGTAGCTGCGTTCCCGTCCTGCAGTCGCTCGCTAAGTGCCTGGTGAAATTCCCGGGTCGGAGAATGGCGCCGTTCACACCCATGGCCGAGTGCCCAGGCCGGGTAAAATGTCCCCCCGTGTGTTACCGGTTTTGAGGTCTGGCCTGTTGCAGCGACTGCCCGGGTTGGCCACTGTCCGTGGACGAGCTGGCACAGGTCCCATTAGCGGCCGTGCAGTTGTATGAGCCTCTGCTGTGGTGGCTGATGCGGGTAGGGCCTGGGATGGTGTTACCTGTATAGAGGGGTTGGCAACGGGGCTTGTGGCAGGGGTAGGTCCCGGGCTGAGTGCGCCTGGGGTGTGGCTGCAGGTTGGGGGGTGTCTGGGGCCGAGGCCTCCGTGGCCTGCGCGGGGGAGGGCTCGTGTTCCAGGACAGGCTGTGGGGTGTCCGAGAGGCGCTGGGGGGGCTGTAGGTGACTAGTGGTAGGAAACGCACCGTGGTAACCCCCCCCTCAGCTCCGCCTCTGCCCCGCATGGCTGGCGAGGAGGTAACGCACCGCCCAGAGGCGACCCCGGCGGGTCGGGCTAACGTCAGCGCTGGGCACGCGGGCGAAGCTAAGGCCTGGGATTTTCAGACACACCTGCCCAGCCCATGCTGGGGAGCGTCACCTCGGCCTGTGCCCAAGCGGTCGAAGTCTTCGCAGGCGCCAGCGCGGGGGAAGGGGGAGCTGGAGGACCCGCTGCCCTTAGACTTGGTCTTTGACCGACTCCCTCGCCACAGCCCATAAGCGCCCGGCTCGGCCCTGCGCTGGGAGGGCTCAGGCTCTCGGGGATCTGTGTTGGGCAGGAGGAACGATGGGTTTCCACAAGAGAGAGGGGGCAGCCTCTGGGGACCGGGGCTGTTTGGCATATTCCTATGGGCCTGGGCAGGGGGAGCCCCAAGTGCAGGGGACGCAGACTTCATGGCGAGAGCGAGGCCCACAGCTGCCCGCAGAGCGACTCGGGGACGTCACACCCTGGGGGGCAAACCGGCCTAACTCCTAATACACACCAAGCCCTGGGTGGCGGTAACCCCGCCAGGCACAGCACACGGCTCAGGCACGACCCCAAGCCCGGTGACCGGGGCTCTGAAAACACCCCCCAGTGGCTGCTGCGGCACGAGACAGGCCAGGCTGGTGGGAACCGGGAGGCAGACGCGATCGTGGGGCTGTTACAGAATCCACAATATCCCCAGCGCCTGTGCACCCTGCCCCGGAGAGACACAGCGAGAGGGGGGCAAGGTGCGGAACCGGGCAGCAGCCATCCGCGGAGAGATGAAAAAGACTGGGATGTTCCCGCTTGGAAAGGGACGACTACAGCGGAGACTGGTCTATGGGGGGGGGGACACAGGACTGCGGGGCAGCTCTGTAGGGTCAGGCGGGGTGTGGGGGGCAGGAAGAGGGAGGGTTATTTACCCCTTTGCAAGCCCTAAGGGGTCTCCCGGTGCGATAGACAGGCAGCAGCTTTGACCCAAGCTCTGGGAGCAAGTCTCTCCCCGCTCAGCCTGTGCTAGTCCTGCCCGGGGGTGGGGCCTGGATTCAAACCGGCCCTAGGGAAGCCCCGGGGGGCTGGTCCCTCAGTAGCTATTGGCCGAGATGGCCAGTGCTCTGACCCAGCCTGGCCCTTCGTATTAACCACAAGAACGAGCCCCATCGCCCCCGTCACCGCAGCCTCCTGGGCCCCCGGGGCTGTTCTCGGTTGACAGGTGGGGGAAACTGAGGCACATGTGGGGGCATGCCCAGTCCGGGGGGGCCACAGTGAGCCAATGGCTAAGCTGGGGCCGGAGGCCCCCTGGCCCTCAGTCCTCCCCCCATCCACGGCGGTTTTGGCTCCACGGCTTCATCGGCACGCAGCCTGCTGCCCCCGGCGCTAACAGCTGCAGGCTGCTTGGCACAGGCAAGGGCCCAGTGGCGTCCATCCCCGCCCAGCGGGAGGCTGAGACCGGGCCCGTGGGGAGAGCCGCGGGACACACCGGTAAAGTCTAGTGAGCAGCACAGCCCCGGGGACGCCAGCGCGTTCTGCCTGGTGCCACGCCGGGGGCCGGAGCAACTGTCCACAGGGAGCTGCCGGCCAGAGCCAAGGGAGGCTGCTTCCGCCCTGCTCGTCAAACCAGCAGGAGCCAGAGCGGTGGGCCGGCCCCATCATCCCGAGGGCACCTGGGCGCCATGGCGGCACGTCCTCCCTTCCCTCTGCTGCAGGTGGGACAGGTCCCCCTTATGTGGCCCAGGAGCTGGGGGCCCTGCCCCTCCTCGGGCCTGAGCCCCTCTCTGCTGCCCCACATGGGAGCCAGAATTGGGGAGGGGCCTGATCCAGACAGACACCGGGCAGGCAAAGAAGCAGAAGCAGGTCAAGGGGGCGTGACTCCCTCCTGGACACACCATGGGTTGGTGGCAGAGCTGGGGACAGGAGCCAGCTCACTCAGTGCAAAGCTCTAACTCCTAGGTCGCACTGCCTCTCTGCTGCAAACTTCCTGCTCGCCTGCAGCACACTGAGCACTGCCGGCTGAAACTGGCACCGACCCCCACACTTTGTCCGCTCCCCTGCCAGCGCAGACCCTGGGTCACCTCCCGCCTGCCCTCCAGGGGACTCCACACGGGCCCCACACGCAGACATGGCACCAGCACATCTGTGGGCCTCCCCAGTCTCCCGCCCTGGGCCGTGCCCCGCTGCCTGGCTGGGCCAGGTTTCATTGCCTGCAGTGTCACAGCCTCCCCTTGGGTACTTGCGAATCGGGTCTCCAAAGGCCTGGCCCACCCACAGCTGGCGGCCCCGGCCCGCTGGGTCTTGCTGGTGGGAGGGCTCCTGGCCGGGCCCTGGGGATGAAACTGACCAGCAGCCACAATTGCTCCCCCACCCGAAAAGCGCAACAAGCGACTAAATCGCTGCCTGGGTCCGAGCAAGGGGCAGCTGCCCGGGCAGGCTGCAAATCACGCCCCAGGAGCCTGGGGGTGCAGAGCAGGCCCCGACCTGACGGCTCAGGCAGGACATCACCAGAAAGCCTCAGTGCCAGGCTGCAGGTGGGCACCCACCTCCCCCCGCCGGGTCTGTGCTAGCCAGTCCCTCCATGCACCACCTTCCACCAGGGGCTCGGTCCCGGGCGGCCCCGGAGCCAGGCAGCGCTCACCTGGTCCGTGCGGCACTCCCGCTCGCAGGTGCTCTGGGCGTCCACCCACAGGTTGGGGTTCAGCTGGTTGGGGCACACGCCGAGGTGGCTCATCCGCACCGGCTGCAGGCTGGCGCTCTCGGCCAGGACGGGCAGGAGGGACAGGAGCAGTGCGGCCAGCATGGGGTCGGGCGCGGCTGCCTCCAGGGGCCGGCGCGCCCCTTTGATCCTCTTCAGTGCCCTTCCGCCGAGGTGCCAGGCAGACATCGGGCCCCCCGGCCAGGAGGCTCCGCGCGTGCAGCTCCCTCCAGCAGAGCGAATCGCATCCAAAGTGCGGCCGGCACGTGCGGCACCCGCAGCTCCGGCTCTACCGTGCCCAGGCCGCGCTCCGCATGGGCTCTCCGGAGACGAGGCCCGACAGCGCCGGCCACTTCAGGGGCTGCGCTCCGGCTGAAGACCCCCGCGAGGCCCTGCCAAGCTCATCTTCCAGCGGAGGGGCTCAGATCCCCGGGTGAACGGCTCTGGGGAGGGGGAGACTCATTCACAGACGGGCTCCGTCCATGCGGGTCCCCCAAGGGGGTCGTTAAGCCCCAGCCGCCCGCAGTGCTTGGTTTGCGGCCATGGTTTGGCGTGCGGCTTTCGCCGGCGTGGTGTAGGGAGCAGCGGCGGGTCCCGCCGAGTGGCTGAGCCGGGCCTGGGGTGTGCGTGTGCGGCTGGGGGGTGGGCTGGGAGGGGAGAGGAGGGAGGCAGGCCTGTAACCTGAGTCCGCTCCTCTCACGGATGCGTCTGGGCGGCTGGAATGGAAAAGCCGCTGACCTCAGACTCTAACCCCGTCTGAGCCGATCGCTGGGCAAACACTGGGAGGAGATCAAAGGACCCGAGGAGTCTCCGAAGAGTGAGCGGGAGGGGGGAGCCGCCAGGCAGGGGCGAATTCTTGCGGGATGAGCACATCGCCCAGAACGCTGCCCATTTGGAGCCTGGTGGCCCACGCCAGGCCCAGGAGCGAGAGATGAGCCCGGCCCGTTCGCCAGGTGCCCGGCCCGCTGCTCCCTGGCGGGGACCCGGCCGGCTGGCATGGCGCTCCCTGGCTCGCTTTGGAAGGGCTGCCACATGCCGGGGATGGGCACCGCCGGCGAGCCCAAGGAGCCAGGACTCAGCAGGCGGCCTCCAGGGACTCCGCTCCGTGGGGCCCAGGTGTGAGCCAAGGAGGGCAGCGCTGCGGAGGGGGCAGCCGTGCTCGTGCTGGCTGATGCCAGGCAAGCCATGGGCAGGGCCAAGCGAGCAAGGGCGGGGGGAGCTGCTCCTGGGCAGGCTCTGCTGGGGCTCAGGGAGCAGGACAGCCGTTCACAAGGCCAGCTTGCCCAATGGCTACAGCACGCTGCCAGGCTGCTCCCCTGAATCCGGCCACAGCCAGCTCAGCAGGCTTGGGGGACAGAGGGGCTGACCCCCTGGCTCCTTGGCCTCTCTTGGGCGATGGGAGCCAGGGAATTGTCCCTCCTCTGGGCCCTGAGAATCACTCGCAGTGAACGTCCCATCCGCCTCTGGGAAACCGCAGCCAGGCTGCGGGGGGAGCCCGGGCTGATGTGTCGGGGGGTTGGGCCGCCGGCTTGCTGGGTCCCAGATCACACCGAGCTGGCGGCCTGTCGCACACAGGGGCCAGCGCTGTTACCCCACTCGGTGCCCGGAGCCTCCCAGGGGCTAGATCCTGCAGACGTGGGAACAGCCTGTCACTGGCTCCGGCCCTAGCGGCGGTGAGGAGCCGCCCAGGACCAGGCGCCCAGAGGTACGAGGAGGACGAAGTCAGTGGCCAAGAGATGGCTTGGCTCAAAGACCAGCCGCTCGGAGAGGCAGAAGAGCCTGACGGACCCGCGGGGCCAGCGCCCAGGTCAACACCACCAATGCTAGGGGAGAAGGAAAAGGAGGCGATACGGTGGCGGACTCAGCGTGAGTGCCAGGCATTCCAGGTTCATTTCCCCAGCTCTACCCTGGGTGACCCTGAGCAGTCGCTGCCGTCTCCGGGCCTCAGTTTCCCCAGCCATGGAACTGAGCTAATCCTCCAGTGGCCTCCCCTCCCCCCAGGAGAGCGCGGCAGAGGCGTGATTGTTCTCACAGCCCCTCCTGGTCCTAGCGGGCTCCGTGCCATGGGTCGGCCTGGAGGAGAACAGCCTGGCCTGGCGACAGCTGCGGCCCAGGCGGAGAGATGGATTTGGAGAGCATGCCTGTGGCTTTACGGCAGAAGCCTTTACAATACCGTAATAAAGTCACGGCCCCCGGGAAGCCCCGCAGTTGCTGCCGTGGGGCACGCGCTGGAGCAGGAGCTGCTGTCCTGCTCCCCGAGCCCCAGCAGAGCCTGCCCAGGAACAGCTCCCCCGCCCTTGGTCGCTTGGCCCTGCCCATGGCTTGCCTGGCATCAGCCAGCACTAGCACGGCTGCCCCCTCCGCAGCGCTGCCCTCCTTGGCTCACGCCTGGGCCCCACGGAGCGGAGTCCCTGGAGGCCACCTGCTGAGTCCTGGCTCCTTGGGCGCCCCTGCAGTGCCCATCCCCGCGGCCTCTGGCAGCACCAGCACTACACAGCAGCAGCTCCTCTGGGTGCCTGCCTCTGGAGCTACAGAACCGCCTGCCCACAGGGGCTCATGACCCACAGTGATGCTGCGCTGACCCCGTCCAGTAGAGGGCAGCATTAACACAGGCCAACAGGGCGTTAGATTCGGCACTGAGCTGTGCCCCAATTTCACAGCCCCTCTGAGCACAGTATCTGGGGGGCATTTATCCTCCCCATATGGTACTGGCCCAGACGCAGCTCCCTGGGGACTGGACCAGCCGCCGTGGCGTCCGCCGTACGATACTGGCCCAGACGCAGCTCCCTGGGGAACTGGACCAGCCACCGTGGCGTCCGCCGTACGATACTGGCCCAGACGCAGCTCCCTGGGGACTGGACCAGCCGCCGTGGCGTCCGCCGTACGATACTGGCCCAGACGCAGCTCCCTGGGGAACTGGACCAGCCACCGTGGCGTCCGCCGTACGATACTGGCCCAGATGCAGCTCCCTGGGGACTGGACCAGCCGCCGTGGCGTCCGCCGTACGATACTGGCCCAGACGCAGCTCCCTGGGGAACTGGACCAGCCGCCGTGGCGTCCGCCGTACGATACTGGCCCAGACGCAGCTCCCTGGGGAACTGGACCAGCCGCCGTGGCGTCCGCCGTAGGGTACTGGCCCAGACGCAGCTCCCTGGGGAACTGGACCAGCCACCGTGGCATCCGCCCTACGGTACTGGCCCAGACGCAGCTCCCTGGGGACTGGACCAGCCGCCGTGACGTCCGCCCTACGGTACTGGCCCAGCCGCAGCTCCCTGGGGACTGGACCAGCCGCTGTGGCGTCCGCCGTAGGGTACTGGCCCAGCCGCAGCTCCCTGGGGACTGGACCAGCCGCTGTGGCGTCCGCCGTAGGGTACTGGCCCAGACGCAGCTCCCTGGGGACTGGACCAGCCGCTGTCATGGCATTAAAGGCGCGTGTAGCCTGGAATTGTAGCCAAGCGGGGGTAACGGGGTCCCCTCCCCCTCGGTGCTCCCTGCCCCCTCCGCGAGGGTCGGTTTGGCGAGGCAGCAGAACCGAGCAGCGAGGCCCGTCTGCTGCCCTGCTTGTGGTGCATGGAGCCGTCCCTTTACTCCAGCCGGGCTTGCTCGGGTTGATTTCCCCTGGGAGGGAAAGCCGGAGGCCACCCGCCCAGTCTGGCAGGCCAGGGAGTCGAACCTTCGTCTCCCAGCCCTAGGCCAGGGCCGGAGCCCACTCTCCAGCTTCCTCGTGGCGAGGCGGCCGCCTGGTGGCAGCTGCTGTTTCCGGATGCCAGGCACCTCCTCTGGCCAGAAACACGCGGGCGAGCGCCCCCCCCAGGGCCAGCGCCCGGCTCCGGCCCTGCAGGGGTCGGCAAACCACGAGCAGCACCGCAGGCTTGAAGCCCCGGGCTGCGTGGGCACCGCTGCGGGCGCCAGGGCTGGTTCGCCCACTCAGGCCCCTTCAGGGGGTCCCAGGATGACGCCGGCAGGAGGAGAAAGCTGCTTCATGGGAGCTCCCGGGTGCTGGGAGAGAAGTTAAGCCATGGAGGAGGTGGCCTTTGCAGCCCACAGGAACTGGCTCCCTGCTAAGCGCCTGTACCAGCTTGTTTCTCTGGAGCACCCAAGGAGGATGCTTGCTCCTAAGAAACTGCACCCCGGGCTCGCCCGCCCCCTTGCATGTCTGGGCCCACTCAGGCCGGCCCCCGGGCCCCTGTGGAGCTGACGTCTCTGGGCAGGTGCAGGGGGCTGCTCCGCTGGCCCCTAGCAACTCGTTCTGCTTCGGTCACCCCATTAAGCAGCTGGGGCTTGGGGGTCCCGAGGATCCAGTTCCCACATGGGAATCCCGTCCCCCGCCCTGGCTGGGGTGAGCGGTGGCAGCGGGCAGACAGGTGAGGCCCCCTCTGTGAAATGGGCTCTTAAAATAGCAACCAGGGAAATAACGTGTCGAGAGGCCCCACCCGCCCAAGCCGCGGTGCAGAGGTGGGATGGCTCATTCGAATCGAGAGGATTCCGAATCCATGGAGGGGCTGATGCGGCCACCGCCAGGGTATCGAGCTTGCAGGCGGCAGGCTGGTTCCTCCCACCCCCCTGGGGGTACCACGGGGAGCGGGGCGGAGACAGGGCCTGCCTGCTGGAGCCCGAGCGGCAGAGCAAGCTGCTTTGCCGTTCCCTGTCCCCTGTACAGGGACCCGCCCACGGCCACCCAGGACGCCTGTGACGGAGCAGGGGCGCCCACGCGGCCTGGGGGACAGATCAGTCTCTCCCTCGCCAGGGGGAACCGAGGGATTTGGCAAGGCTCCCGCCAGGTGCAGCAGCAGGAACAGAATCCGAGTGGCTGAGCCCAGCCCTGCCTGTAACCCACCCCCTGCACAGCCAACCCGCTGCCCCACATTCAGCCTCCCCCCGCGGGGCTTGCGGGAGCCGCACCCGGATCTATCAGAGCCCCAGGCCTCCCCCTTCTCCTCTGGGGGTGGGGGGCAGGAGCCAAATGATCCCGAATGTAGCTGGTAACTGCCAGGCTGCCTGTCACAGCGCCCTGTTTTGCAATTGAGATGGTAGGTGAAGAATTAGCCATAAATACAAGTCACACAGGACTTACCAGTCTGGCAGGGACAGCTGGTGCGAGAACCCTGCTGGCTAATACCCGCTAGCTCCAAGGTTAGATCTCCAGGTGCTTTACAGAGGAGGTCAGTATCATCACTGATGGGGAAACTGAGGCACGGGGTGGTGACGTGACTAACCCAAGTCACCCAGCAGGCCAGCGTCAGAGCCGAGAGGCCACCTCCTCCCCACACACCTTGCAGAGAGAAACGAGCCACGCGTGTCCTGGGAGTGCCCGCAGTCCCATCCTAGGTGGGCTCCACCGCGCTTTGCCAGCCGCAAGTAGAATAAAAATTGGTTCCCTCCCCAGGAGCTTACTGGTCAGTTCTGTGCAGGGAGTGGAAGCCGGGAACATCAGGGCAGCAGCAGGGAGAACATTCAAATCCTCTGGCCACGGAGAATCTCTGTTCACTACTAGCAGTATAAGGTCTATGACAGTTCTGATTCCACCCAGCAGAGGGCAGCAGACGCGCTGCCCTGGGGCAGTTATACCCGGTACATAGGGGTGCCGCCACCAGCCCAAACCCCCAGGTCGTTCAACCGTGGAGGCTGCTAGGCTGGGGCAGGTCGCTGAGACGGCTGCCCAGCATGCAGGAAGCCAGCTTGCTTTGCTGATACCCGAGCCCCGCCCCCAGCCTTTGGGGCCTGGCACCCCTTCCCCCCCCCCCCGCATCTGCTTTGTGTCTCGGCAGTTGGTGGCTCAGACGCATGGAGAGCAAAGTGACTTGCCCAGGGTCATGGGGCAGTGGCAGAAGTGGGGCTAGATGCCAGCTGTCCTGACTCCCAGGTGCCAGCATGGCTGGCCCACAAGCTGCTCCTGCCTTGCTGGGGAGCTGGTGGGGGCACCCAGCAAACCCACAGGCAGAGCACGGGGCTGACAGCCCAGCTCTGGGCCCCAGGCTCCCCCTCGCAAGCAGGGGCAACGCAGCCCCCACCCCCTGGGCTGGAGCGAACGCGGACTGGCTGCTGCCGAGCACAGCGCAGGGACAGGGCCCCAGCCATGCCCAGCTCAAGCGGGGTCCCATTACCCCCGATCCTGGCTATTTGAGAGTGGGGGAAAAGCACCTGGCTTCATTCCCTCCCCCCCCCCCCCGGGCGGTAGCAAGGGCAAGCGGCTGGGAGGTTGCTGCAGAGACTGTCAAGCCGAGAGCTGGGAGCGGAGCCCAGGCCCTCAGCAGCCCACCAGGGGCCACCCCACCACCCGGGCCAGGGGGACTGCCCCAGGCCCACGGGTTCACACATGCCAGAGCCGCCTCCCGCGCGCTGCCGAGACCCAAAGCCCAGGGGCAGCTGAAGGGCTGACGAGAGCCCGTTTCCCCGGGGAGGCCACAGACCCAGCAGCTATTTCCTCTGCTGTTTGATCTGAGCTCCAGCTACTCCTGCCCTGCCCGGCGGCCGGGGGGCAGAGGTGCCTGACCTGACGCCCCCCCAGCCCCTGGGCCGAGCTCCGGCTCCAGACCGGGGGACGCTCCCGGGGGGCTGGCGGGAGTGGAGCAGAGCAGATGCGCGAGAGGCCCGGACTGAGCCGCAGGGCACTAGCCAGGGGGATGTGGGGCTTGCCGGCAGATTGCCGGGGCACCGTGGGCCTGCCGCCCAGGGCCCTGTCACCCCGACAGCGAGGCGCCAGCTGGCTTCGAGCCTGGCGGGTGGGCTGGGGCGTCACTGGCACGTCTCCCTCCGCGCAGGAGCGGACGCTGGGTTAAACGAAAAGTGATTCTCACCCGGCGCCGGGGCAGCTAAGTGCTAGAGAGGCCCCGTCCTGATCAGTTCATCCTGGGCCTCCCGCCGCTCCTTCCCCACCTGAAATCACACAAGCCCTTTGTTCGGGCTCCTGGGGGGAGACAGCACAGGGCCCTTAACGCACCTGCCTGGAAAACAAGAGGCATGTCTGCGCCCTCGGCCTGCCCCCACCATGGGGGTTCTCCAGGCTTCAGCCGTGCTCTGGTTTCCCGCCGCCAGCCCGGCAAGCTGCTAAAACAAGCCTGGCCAAGGGTTCAGAGTGGAAACGCGACCCCAGAGAGGCGGGGAGGGGAGGAGGAAGGCCACAGGAGCACCCGGGTCCCTGCTGCCTTAGGGGTGATGGAGGAAGGGTCAGGCCGAGACACGCTGTTCCTCTCCCCGACAGCGAGAGCCTCATCCCATGGCCACCATGGGCCACTGTTCTAGCTGGGCCCAGGCAGGCCTGCAAGGTTTGTGGGGACGGCAAACCGCAGAAAGTGGAGCCAAGACACAGCTTGCTTCTGAAACCCCCTCGCCGAGGGCCAGAGCCTGCTCTCCTCCCAGCAGCCAGGAAGCCTGAGTCGGGGGAGCGGCCCCAGGCCCACGCTGGCGGCAGGGCAGGTCTCCATCTGGGAGTCTCGCACTGGTGGCCCGCAACCGACCGCCGCCCAGGGAGTTTCCCCTACTTGCAAGCAGTGGGGGTCAGAGCTTCTCCAGGCTCCAGAGCCACAAAGGGGCGGCAGAGCTGCGGGAATTCGCTCGCCAGGCTCAGGAGAGTCCACGTTGCTCTTCAAGCACCAGCCCCATGGCCCACGCCCACGGGAGAATCCGCTGCCAGCGCCACCAGGGAGCTTTGGAGAGCGGGGGAATGCGAGCAGGACCCTGGAGGTCAAACCACCGAGAAAGGACAGAGTCTCCCGGGTTTTGGGCAATCCGGGGAGCACGTTGCCAGCCCCCGTGAGCCCTGCCGCAGCCCACGCCCACCCCAGGCCAGGCCAAGGCAGCAGCCCCGCGCCGCACAGACTGGCCACACCCAGCACCGTAGTTTAAAACAACCAAAGACTTTAATTTATATAAAACGGTTGAACCACAGACTGTACAAAGGGAACAGAGTCCCAAGTGACATTGGAATGGTCCGAGTGTCAGACAGCAGCTAAAGACTAGTGTTGAGATCGGATGCCGCAACCGCTTTCTTTCCAAGGAAGAAAACAAGAGGCGTTTGAACAGCACACGTGCCAGGTCCGGGAGAACTTTCCTGTTGGGCAGGAGTTGCCGAGGCTCTACAGGGGAAACCTGACGGGGCGAGGGTTTCATTTACAGGGGACACCCATCCACAGGTAGTTAAGTGTTTCTAGACATGCAGCATCTTTTCTTCCCTAGAACGACGTCTTCCGTCTCCTCCCCACCCCACTGTGGGTTCGTTAATTGTGGGAGCCCCTCAAAAGTAACGGTCTAATGGAAACCAAATTCCTTCGAGGGCTGCTCCCGAGGTCATTCTACAGGGCGGGGTAGTGGTGCGGTTGCCTCCTGTCACCTGTTAGCCATCTGTCCCTGGGCGGCCTGGCAGCGGCTGCTCCCTGCGCAGGGATACGGAGCAGCGGGTGTGCCACGGAGCGGCTCTAGAAATCCCCGGGCCTCCCGTGACAGCACTGAGCCTGGCTGCAGCTCCGGTTCTTAGTGTGAATCATGGCCACAAGACGTTCCCTTCTCCCGCATTGGCGCTTGGCTGGCAGGGCTCCTGCCCACCAGCTGGGCGAGGGGTGGTGTTCTCTGGGGTGTGGCGCGATGGGAGAACCTGGCAGAGGGCTGCTGCGGGAGGAGCGCTGCCCGTTCCCTGCCACCCGCCTTAGTTGCAGCTTGACCAGAGTGGGCGGTCAGCCGGCAGCAGCCTCATCCTGCCCACGTACCAAGCTGCGTCAGGGTGGCAGCCTCGGGCTGGCCTTGCTGATGGGCGACGGGCTGCGAGCGCGCGGGTGGGCAGGCGCCAGCGTCAGTTTCCTAAGCAAGGAGGCAGAACAGAGCAACCCAAGGCAGCTCAGACAATCCCAAAAGCCCCGGGAAAACTCCTGCCTGGGGGCCCCAAGAGCCAGCCACCACACCGCAGTGTCCCCCCGGACCAAGCTCCCACCCACAGCCAGCGGCCTCTCCAGCTTGAGGACTGGGCACGGCGTCTGGGAGCAGAGGGGAAAGCTGGAAGCCCCGTTGCTACGGGGCCAAGGAGAGGACGCTGCTGCGAGATGCGACTGACTGCACGCCTCCCCCACGCATGCAGCTCACTCGAGAGGCCGCCCAACCCCTCGGGGCCAGAAAACCAGCCCAACCTGCGCGCTCCAGCGCAAGCAGCGCACCCCCCACAGCCAGCTGGCCCTTGGAAAGAGGACATGGCTATCCATAGGGGGAGGAATGGCCCTGGCTTCAGGGACAGCTCAAAGTGCCCCTGCTCTTGGGGGCCCAGGAGGGTGCGTGGGAGGAGGTGACAGCAGCACTGGAGCTGGGGGAAGGAGCAACGAGCCGGGGAGGAAAGCTTGGGACTGCAGACCCAGCAGAAGCGTTTCCTCCCAGGCCAGCCCTGCCCCGCAACCCTGCCAGGTCATGGGAACACAGACACGGGCCCAGCTGCCTTTGGGGGCCTAAGACCTGGTGGGACTGAGGCTGCTGGCCAGGGCAGCCCCCAGCTGCAATGCTGTTGGGAGTTTGGTTCCAGAGTGCAGGCAGGCTCTGGCGTGGGGCACACGCCCCGCTGGCTCCTTTCGCACGCCCAGTATTAAAACACCCCCCAGAGCAGGCCCGTGCAGCTGTCGGCACAGTCCCCGCAAGAGATTCACCCTAAGACCCCCGCCCCCTTCGCTGGGGCCCTGCTCCTATTTACATGGCCACAGAACATTGGCCCCGACTGCTCCTTAAACCCCCCCGCTTTAAAACAGGCAGCCCCTGGCGCAGCATCTGTAGATAAATAAGTGGAGACGGCCGCAGGCGGCTTCCTTCCGACTCCAAGCAGCCGGCCTCGGCCTCTTGGCCATGGCAAGCCAACGCCATCATCTGACGCCCCACTGCACCTGCCGACGGCCACGGTTCACTATGGCACCCGCAGCCCCTCGGGGAGCCAAGAGCCACGGCTGCAGCGCAGACCCCTTTTCCCCCCACGCCTCTGATCTTCCCTAAATCCCTGCCTCCGCCAGGGCGTCCCTCCCCCAAGCCGGCAGCTGCCGAGGTTCCCAGCCGGGCAGAGGAGAAGCCCACAGCTTTCCTCCAGGCTCCCACGGCGCCAGCTGGGGGGGACCCCGGCGATCCGTGGGCCGTGCACGCCCTCCGAGGCACCGCCCCGCCCCCAGGGTCCCGTGCGCAAAGAGCGGGCCCGCCTGGCTACGAGATCTTGCAGTTGTTGCGGGAGCAGTTCTGGGGCGGGCTCTGGGGCGGGCGGATGGACTTGGATCTCTTCAGGCTGTTGCCTTTGCTGCTGCTCCCGCCCCCGCTGCTGGCCACGGAGTACGACCGGCCGTGCATCATCACCGCGTTCATGCCGTTGGCCATGGAGAAGGATTTCAGGTGGCTCTTGATGGTGACGGGCAGCGGCAGCTTGTCGATGAGGTGCACCGGGGTGCAGGACACGATCGCACGGCAGCAGAGGTCCTGTAGGCTGAACACTGGCGGGAGAGCAAGAACACTGCACGGTCAGAGGGCAGGCGCCCCCAAGGAGAGGGCTTCCCCCGCTGCCCATCTTGCCTTCCCGGCACCTCACCCGCCTCCCAGCGAGGGAGACACCGGCAGCGGCAACAGGCGCCGCGGCTCCCCTCGGAGCTCTGCCTCCCGCGGCGCAGAACTAGCCCTGCCCCTGCCTCCACCCCAACGTACAAAGGGCAGAGCACATGCCCGCATGGGCCGTGTTCTATCTGTACCGGCCCCTGTCTGTCTGATCCCTGCCCCCGTGCCCAGCCCCTTGCTCCCTGGCAGGTGACGGCCGGCGCGGGTTTCCCTTGCAGCTGGCCATGTGGGGCCTGCTCCCATTTCTGGATGAGCCTGCCACGCCTCGCTGCGGCACTGCGCAGGGGCACGAGCTGGAGACCCTGCCCGGGACGTTCAGGCTGGAGGTGCAGCGCTCCCCGCTGAATCCGGCTTGCAGGGCAACAGAGCAACCAGACCAGCTGCGTCTTACCTGGAGCCAGCGGAGAGCACTGGCCCCAGGACCCTGCCCCGCAGAGCGAGGGGTCCGGCTGCAGCGGCATCGCGTGCTGCCTCCAATGGGACTTGGGCTGAACCCCTCGTACGCCCCCGAGCCGCCCAGTGCCTCTCAGAGCGGGGCCTGGGTGTCACCTAGGCAGAGGACTCTGCCATCCCTTCCGGCAGCACTCGGGGCCAGCCCACGCTCGGACAGCCCTGCCTGCAGGAGGAAACGAGCCCGCCCAAAGGGGCAGATGGCCTCCTTCCTCCCCGCCACCTCCACGGCGGCGCCCCGGCACTGCAGCCGCCCCGAGGCAGGCAGAGGGCGGAACCAGCCTCTCCTGGAGCCAAGTGTCCCTTCTCCCCCAGCCTGACATCGAAGGCCTGAGCTCAGGGACCTGCCACCCTGCGCCCCAGGCCAACCGAGGAGCCTCCCCTAGAGCACACGCGGAGCAGCGCGCCCCTAGCACGGGGGTCCAGGCCTGGCTAACTCATGCCTTCCCCGGGGGAGCTGGCACTAGTGGGCCACCACCAGGCAAAGGGAGAGGGCGTTTTCCCAGCTCCCCGAGGTCCTTTGCGCCTGACCTGGGCGGAGCTCCCCAGATGTTGCCTCCAGCGCCCAGCCCGCCCACGGGCGCCACACTCACCCCGGTTAGGCCTCCAGATCTTCTCCATGCCGTGCCGCATGAGCACGATGCGCGACAGCTCGGTGAAGGACTCGGTCACGTTGAAGTTGCACAGCGGGCTGACCTCGAAGAAGGTCATGCAGTTCTTCTCCGCGTAGGAGCGGGCCTGCTCCGTGGGCACCTGCCGCTTGAAGGCCAGGTGAAGCCTGTTCCCGACCAAAATCCGGGGGACACCTGGAGCATGCTTCAAAGAACATGGGCCATGCTGAGACCGGGGCGGCAGAACCACGGCACGCCCCGGACGACGGCCGCCACGCGGGCTGCTTAGCGGGCAGTGGCCAGGGGCGCCGCCCCGCTGGGAGCGACCACTGCGATACAGACGCAGCGACCCCTCCAGACCCTTCCACTCGGGGGTTTGCAGGGCACCACCCCACATCCCTGGCCCCACAGCTCAGCTGTGCTGCCGCCCTGCTTTTGGCCGGGCAGACGTGGCTTTTGCGTTCTGACAGGCTGACCTTCCCCATCCCAGCCCCGGCCACAAACCAGGGAATTGGCCAGGCCTACGGAGGGCAGTGCCGGTCCCTCCGCTGATGCTCCTGGACACGGGGCCCCAGCGCTGCCCCTCTTCCCCTGAGCATGCCCTGCACTCGGCCTCTGCCAACCAGCACGGGGGCGCCAGGCGCTCTGCGGGCAGGGCAGGGCAGGGCCGCTGGCGTATGGGGGAAGGGCAGATGGCGCTAGATTTCCCCACCTGGCTCCAGCCCTAGAGCAGCCACAGGGCTGCGCACAAAGCCGGAGCAGGCCACCCTGGACCACTGAGGTCCGAGCCGTACTTGGGAGTCCCCCTCCCCCCTGCGGTCTGTATTCGCAGGGGTGGCTGTGCTGCTCCCAGGACTAGAGGCAAGGGAAGGGAGGGGAAAGGATCTCTTATGGAAAGGGGAAGCTCCCATGCTTCACAGAGCTCCCATCAGGCCTGGGGAAGGCACCCGAAACGGCTGGGGCAGACGGAAGGCATGAGGGGTTCCTGTGGGCTGGGGAAGAGGTTAGCAGGCAGTAGGGGCGGTACAAGTGGCTGTAAGAGCCACAAGACCAGTGTCTAGCAGAGCGCCTTTGGCTCACGACAGGCCGTAGCGTCCCTCCTGCCCGCTAACCCTCAGGGGCCCTTTCAAGAGGCCTCCTCCAGCCTTCGTGAATCTGTCCCGACTTTGCTTGCCTTCCCCAGACCTGAAGAGCCTCTGTGGGGCTAACCAGCGTGACGGGAGAATTCAGCGACCTTGCTCCCGGGGCGCTGGATTGCCTAGGCCAGGGCCAGACCCCGCCCATGGGCGCAGGTTGTGCCTTTCCTGAAGCACGACAGCCGTCCCGTGGCAGCGTCACAGCAGACAAGCCACAGACGCTCTGGGGGCCGCGCCCAGACCTGAAGAGCTTTGGGGATGTCAAAAGCGGGTCCATTCCGCCAACTGAAGTGGGCCCCTAGAAGGGCCCATTACATCCCCTCGACTGTGTGTGATCTCTGCCTCCCAGCATGCGCCGGGGGGGGGGGGGGGGGGGGGGGCAGTGAAACCAGATGTGCCAGCATCCCAGGAGAACTGCCCTGTTTACGGCATGCGGATACCAGAAGCTGCAGCTTTTATCACGCCCTGGCATGGCCAGGCCCTGGCATGGCCGGCGCTGCACACACAGCCCGAACAAGCTGCAGTCTCTTACCTCGTCTATTTCCTTTATCCAGCGGTCTATCCCATCGAAGGACCAGCGGTTAGTGATGTCATACACCAAGAGAATCCCCTGTGTGGAAACCAACAGGAGCCTGGTGAATTTCACGCCATGCAAGCAGGGAGAGGAGCTGGAGAATCCCCAGTTTTGCAACTGAACGAAACTGGCACTCAGCACAAGAGGCTGAACAGTTTACCTTGGGCCCCGGAGACACTGCCCTGGGACAGTCAACCTGCTCTGGCTCGCTCATCAGGCCTCAGCAGCCTGGCACGACCGAGGGCGGATGGACACGGAGGGTCTGACACTGCGGAGACCAGATTTTCCAGGAACACTCCTGCTATTTGGGGATTTTTCCTCATTCAGGCACCTATTACCCCCACCCTCATCCCAGCCTCTCTCTGGCTACGTTTACAAGACGAGCAGTGGAGGGGCGGGGCGGGGCGCTGCCCGGTAGCACGGAAATGGAGTATCTCAAGCAGGAGCCAGGCTGTTCACACTCACACTAAGTGCACTTGGAGAGGCTGCCGCAGAGCTGACGGGCCCAGCCCAGCCCATCTAGCACGCGGCCTGCACTGGTTTGCCAAGGAGGGCTCCCTCTTCGGCCAGCTCCTTTCAGTGAAGGCACCTTTATACTGGCAGGTATTCACCAACCGGGGACGCGAGGGGGCGGCCATCCCGCCCCGTGGAAGCGCCCCAGGAACTGCCACTTGTGCACAACCGAGCACTCTTCCGGCTGCATCCCCGGGGACACGTCGGGCCACTGCCGAGGTGACTAGTGCAGGGGTCACGGACACGCTCCCCGTCTCGGGCTTCTGGCTGCTGAAGGCTCTTGGCTACCGTGACTCCGAGGTGACTGCCAGTGCCCACGCCAAAGGCATTGCTTTGCCCGGGGACTGCGCCAGAGACGGGAACTAAGG
Source organism: Pelodiscus sinensis (assembly GCF_049634645.1). Lineage (NCBI taxonomy): Eukaryota > Metazoa > Chordata > Testudines > Trionychidae > Pelodiscus > Pelodiscus sinensis. The sequence continues at coordinate 2,133,314 of NC_134726.1, forward strand.
CACACGTGGGTAAGCGACTACAAGCCCGAGGGCGCTCTCACCAGTGCTAGTGCGAACACCAGGCAGAGTTCCCCATAAAGCTTCCTCAAACCAGGCAGCGGGGTGGGGGTGTGAGCAGTCAACAACTGCTCTTTTACAACCCTAAAATGGACCGCTGGTTTCAACAGGAAGACAGTTACTACACCCTTTCCTGGAGCGCTCTAGCTCAGGCCTTGCCCCGAAGCTGCAACACAAGAAAGTGGAGAAGGTGGGAGAGAGAAACACGACTGCAGAGATGGGAGAGAAGGCGCCTTTGGTGAGAACCCTTGGGAATACACACTGAGCAGCCTCCAGCTACTTCTGAAGATGCAAAGGGCCAGGCTACACATCTGGGCCGAAGCCTCACTCTTTGCAAGGTGTCCTGTTTACGTCTGGGTGCAGACAAGGCTGCCTAGTGGAGGGGAGAAGCAGCCAGCCATGGGAGATGCATCATCAAAAGGTAAAACGCAGTAGAGCCAAATGAGAGACGGGAATGCCTCCGAAGGTGGCCAGAAGGCAGACTCCCAGGCTGACCACAGGCAGCACCCTAGGTAGCCACTCGGGAACACACATCAGGGAGAGGAGGCCCCCCCCCCCACACACAGCCTGCTGCTTGCAATGGAACGACTAGCTAGATCGCTACCAGCCAGGCCGCTTGCGTGACACCACAACCATCAAAAAGCTGCCGGTTGCTAAGAGCTACCACCTCGCAGTTGCGAGATCACATTTCCCAGCCTGGGCTTTCATCTGGAAGCAATAACGTGATAGCTGCCAGGCACGTCCTGCCGTCTGAATGGCCACTACGACACGAGGCCGTAGCAACCCAGGGAAACACGGATGAACCCCTCCAGTCCCACGCTTTCCTGTCCTCCTGGCACCCAGCAACACGGCTGCCCTTTCAAAGCTCTTACAAGAAAGTGAGCAGCCATGTCCATGCTGCAGGATTCTGCTTAATGGGCAGCTAGTGCCTGAGTGCGGAGCTTTCCAACACTCCTACTGTGTTTGTTCTCTCCCCCCTCACCAAGGGCACTTGAATGAAAAGAGACAGTTCAAAGGTGACTGGCTCCTACAGCTCCACCGCTACTGTTGTAACGGGGCTGCAGAGGAACCTAGAGGGAGAGACTGGTCGAGTAGGGACAGATGAACCAGCCTTGCTCTGACACAGAGGCTCAGGGGGAAGGGGAAACCCCCAGCCTGGAGATAAATGGTCAGAGGCCAATGCGAGTGCAGAACAAGCAGGTCCAGGCGACAGTCTCTCCTCTTGCAGCAGGCACAGCGGAGCCAGCCAGCTCCAGGGTCGGAGTTCAAGGACAAATCAAAACAACCTGGCGGTGAGCCCGAAGGGAAAGTCTTGCGCAGCCTCCCCCCCGGATCCGTGCGCCACGCAGTGACGTTCCGAAGGCTGCCCTGACATTTCAGTCCCATCTAGTACCGAACCGACAGGACATTCCCACAGAGCAGGGGGCAACCGGGGCTACTGCATGAAGTCGGCAGCACAGGACTTACTGTACCCGGTGGGCCCCTCCTCCACTTACCCTTCCAGCACCCTGCTTCAGTGTCAATAGTTAAACAAAATCCCAGAGTGCACCAGAGCTGGGTGGGGGATTTTCCTGATTCTCCTGCCCTGCGAGAACACTCGGATTACATGGGAGTGAGGCCTGTGTGGACGTTCTAGCTAGGTCAGTGTTTGTACCATGCACTGCTGTGACTGTCCCCAGTCGTGTTATAAAGCAGATGCAGCATTATTCATCTTCCTTCTGCAGGAGTGCAGAGTACAAGGCAAAGAGATGCTGGGTGCAGCAGAGTGCATGTATTTTCACAATGGGCTTCCCTTTGAACAGGCGTCCACATGCTCTTGGGGGCAGGCAGGGAGAAGAGAGCCAGGGCCTGGCCAGTTTACTTCACTCTTCAATACCTCTCCAAGCAACTACAACTTCCTCTTCCTAGTCCTGATTGACACAGTCCAATAGCCCTGATCCATAATGTCTTTTGTCTTCTACAAAGCCTGCCCACGGCTCTTCATTAGTGTCCACTAAGGGGGAGTTTTCGTTGGCTGTAGAAAGGTGAGCATCTACCAAAAGCCCAGTGTGCAAAGCTCAGGTCATGAGAAAGCTACTGAAAATCAGACACCCTCTCTCTTACTTACCAACCCCACAATGAGACAAAACCTTGAATTTCTATCAAGGCACCTGAGAATTGCTTGGGAGTGTGAAAATAACAGGCACTGAGAGAGCGAGAGAGAGAGAGAGAGCGAGCGCACGTACATAGGGGCAGATGGGGGTAGAAAGGGTAAAAGAAGTTGATAGGAATTTTGCAAAATTGTTCAACTAAGGGTGAAAAAAAATCACTGTAGTTCTGTGGCCTTCTATGGAATCATCCACTAAAACAGAGGAGACAAACATTAAGATGCTCCCTAAGTAAACAACCAGGGTTTGGGGCTGTTTAGTGAGGGGGGGGGGGGGAGGATTCTTTCTTCATAAATCAAAGCAGCCAAGAGAGAGATTCACTCTTTCTTTCCTTCATAAAGGAAAAAGTGGGATTTTTTAAAAAGGTTAAACTGCAAACCAGTTAGACAGAAGACATGCAAGTGCCCTGTTTACTCCTGGACACAATTCCCTTAGCCAGTAATCCCGAGGCCTTGTTTGCCAAGAGCGCGTTTCTGATGGAGATATGCTGTGGGAGGGCAAGCGGGGAGCTGCGGCCCAAGATCTCCTTAAAGAGGAGTATTTTACATCAGCGCAATTCATCACCAAGGAAGATGGTGCCTAATTATCAGCAGGTTAATGAAAGATCAAGGCTCCACTTACTTTGACTTCAAGATATATTCCTCCACTGTCAGCACAGGGGTATATAAATCCATGCACACACGGACTGAATTTAGGTTACCAAGTGAAACCCACACATGCCCCAAAGTTAACTCTGCCACTATTCCCCCAGCGTGTGCGTTACGGTGGAGCGATTCCATGCACTTTCTGCACAGGGTGGATGGCACTGTCTGCGTAAGGCGCCTGGGTTTTTTTTTAAATCTTAATCTGTTGTTCTGACACCCTACAGGCCAAGCAGTGAGTTTGGAAGGTGCTTTGGAAACAGGCTTCGCTTGTTACACGCCCCTGCTTCACTCAATGTTCATTCGGAACCAAAAGTAGTGACACATGATGCACGCACCTGCAATCTGGGTTGGGATAGAGTGGGATAGACAATCCTAACTTATGGCATTTTCTCACTGAGCACCTCCCTTTTCCGTCTTCCAATCACACTAAATCCATCTGCACACCTCACAGAAACGTAACCCCCCTCACGCTGCTCCTGATGGCCAAGAGTGCGACGAACCCCATTTTGCAGATGAACAAACTGAGGCACAGGGAGGTTAAGTGACCCGTCCAAGGGCACACAGGAGGTGGCGGGAGCTGGACCCTGCTCCTCACTTTCACGGCTGGCCGTTAGCCACTAGCTCATCCTTCCTACCCGTCCTGCACAATCCACTCGCTCACCTTCACCTCAGCTAGAAGGCGGCTAGACTCCACCCTCCCCTGTCTCCACACCATCAGATGCACTCAGAAAATGAAGTTCTGCTTGGCTTTTTGGCACCATACAACGCCGAGAAAGAAAGAGCGGGCGTTTGTCTCTTGCCCTCTCTGTCAAGTGGAAGTTTCCATGTCATGTAGACGAGCAGGAAAAAGGAACAGTCTGTTACTGGACAGTAAAGCAGTGTCCATGCACATTGGTTTTTCAAGCATTTTAAACTGTGCTGAAGCTAAAGCGGATTTTCACTCCCCATCAAAAGGCATTTCTGCATTCCCAGAGGAGGCAGCAGGAAGCCCTGCAATGGCAGGGGATCAAAGTCCCATGGAGAGCTGCTGCCCCTGCATTAGCTAGAGGTGACTAGCTGGATAGCGGTGAAGAGCGAGGGTTTATGAAGACTGGACAGGGCGTTTGTTCTGGTGCCGATGCAATGCCTGTTATTTCTGCTATGGTGCTCGGACTATTTAATGAATGAGCCAACTGTGGCTTGAAAACCTGAGCTCCTGAGACTGAGACAAAGAGGACAAGTCGACCCTAGGAGGCTACATGATCGCAGAAGGGCTCTGCTTAGCCCCGGTGCATGCTATGTGGTAGGAGGATTGCCTGGAGTAGGATAGTGACCCAGAAAGCTGCTGGGAAGCAAGGCTTGGAAGGGCGCCCATCCTCCTCTCTAGCACACAAGCTGGGTAGAGAAACCCTCTGACCTGGAGGGCTGAAGGCACTGCCTGCAACCAAAGCAGTTCCACTGTGTCCTTTGCCCCCTCCTCTCACCTTGGCTTGACGCTGAGTGACTGATCACAGCAGATATACGGATTGTGTCAAACCAGCTGCAAGAGAAACAGCAAAAGGTGCCAACAATTCCAGTGTCCTACCAAATCCTGTTAACCCATCCACTGGGCAAACAGGCAATCCGGCAGAAATGTAGTTACTAGGCAGAGCTCAGCAATATTTTTATTGTGGTATGGCTGCAGCTTAGAGACTCCGATGCAGGCTGCCCATGGAATCATCTCAGAATGCATATTAAAAACGAACTGCGGACAGCTGTCTGGAACAATTCATGCGGCACATTCTTTGAACCTCTGTGTATTCCAGCCAACGCGAGTGGTGGCTAATCGGGTCTCCACAGTGTCTGTGGAAAGAAGTTTAGTTCCTGGCATCTGCGAAGGTGCTGAAAACTGCTCCTCCCCCAACCCAGAAGCTAATCGAGCCTTCAAAAAGCCATGAGTGCTGCAACGTTATTTACCCCCTACTACTTTTCTAACAACTGTATTCTTAGGAGAACTAGTTGTGAGCTTCAGGCAGAATGATTTACAGCAGACATGGACAAAAGATGAGAAGCCAAAGCGGTGTCTAGATTTCTGCCCCACTTTCAACACCGTGAAATATGCCATGTGTGCTCTAGGCAACACTTCAACAGTTAATGAAACACCATTAACAGCTGCACTGTAGTAAGTCATCGCTTGAATGCTGGGAATTATTTTTAATATACACTCATGCAAACAAAACAACTTCAGAGCCAAGATTTGCATTTGTAAAGGGCTGGTGAGTTCCCACCCCGCATAAGCAGGATCAGCTCTTCATAGGCAGCAGAGGGTCCCAGGAGAGCGTGACCCAGGCCGAGAGGCAGGTTAGGGTGCTTGGTTGCAGAAGGGAGGGGAAGATGGGCCCCCTGTTGACTGGCAGGCCCCACACTTGATCAGAATTCTGAAAGTTGAGCTAATCTAGCTGGTTTGTTCTTGGCGCTTAGGGCCCAGCTGAGTGCCTCAAGAGCCACAAGGGGTCACACGGATCTGGCAGGCTGGGCTGGACTGCACGACTGTCAGAGCTGTGAAAGTGCTCAAAGATCGCAGGCCCTTGCTCAAGGTGTTTGCTTTCAGCCTTGAGAAATGCTCTTACACGCACTAGGCTGCAAGCAAATTTCAAAACCAAATAGTCGTCTGCTGGCCCCAGGCAATCCCCTACAATCACAAGTGCAATGTGGATATCACCACACATCCTACAACTATTCAACACAGGGAGAGCATGGCAGTGATTGCTAACGGCACCTTGCAGGTTTACATGGAGCAGTCCAGAGGCATCGCATGCTTCATGCTGTGCTACTGCGGCTACTTCTCTGCTGGCCAAAGTCCATTTTCTTTAGTATGCAGTCTAGCAGGTAGAGTACAAAACTCGGGTGAGGGTGCATGTCTTGGGAGAAGGTGAGGGCGTAGTCCGGCGGGTGGAGTCCAGGACTTGGGTGAGGGCGTAGTCCGGAAGGTAGAGTACAAGACTAGGCATCCTGATCCCTAAGTCGCATTCTTGACTGACATTTTGCTAGTCGTTTTGATCCAGTCACAGTGCCTCTGCCTCAATTTACCAGCTTACAAGAGGCAAACGTCCCCCTTGCTGAGGGTCGAAACAAGCTGTCGGAGGCTTGGCTGGTGTTTACGTACAGAACTGCTGCAGGATGCTCAGATGACGGCTCCTACTGAAGACCGAGCCAGAAATTCCAGAACAGATACCCTGCTCAAGAACAGAGGCAGATTAAGTTGGCAGAGCAAAGACCCTAATTCACACACGTAACCATTCGACATCAGGAGCACCCCAGTGTGAGGTACAAATGCCAGTTAGCAAGAGCCCAACAGCGGCAGGACAGGTCTACTGAGGGCTTCTGCTGGCTGCTCACACTTCCGATTAGAATACAACCTTGTTCAAAATCCTGCCTCCATGTACAGACCAGACACACACACACAGTCGGCATGGTGGGGCTGAGGAGCTGAAGGCCTGGCCCTCCCTGAATGAGATGGAGTTGAGGGCTTGCCCGTACTAATGGCTGACGTGGCCCTGCTGCAGCTGTGTTGACTGAGGTCTGATGAAGACCTGCTGAGTCAGCAGGAGAGGGAATCGCACTGACACAGCACGGCGTAGACACCCAAGTAACAGACTTCCGGGGCGACGTATTGCGTAGCATAGCCCAACCCTTCACCACACGGCTGTACAAAGACACGGGGAGAAAGGGGCTGGGAACTGGAAGAGCTAATGTCCTCATCGCCCTCCCATTTCAACCAGAGAGAGCAGGCAAGGGCAGGGTGGGAAAGAAGCAAGCCAGCCTCAGTTTGCATCCCAGATGTCCTGGCCTCTCTGCTAGGAGCACTCCTCTCTCATGACCGCAGTGGAGGCGGCCATCAGCACGGCTGCTTTCCTGTTCAGTCCTGCTGCCATGGATGGGGACGTCAGGCGGCGAGGCATTTGGCACAGCAACCACATGACTGGCGGCCCATGCTACGCAGACGCCCCCGGCTGTAAGTTGTGTTGGAGCGGTCTTATCCCAAATCTGGGGAGCAGCAATATGGGGTCTGCTCAAGTTAGGACACCCACTTAATCAGACATTTTATCTGAACAATTTGTAACCATCACTCGTACATCTAAGGGCACTATTACCAGGAAGATTAGAGACCAAAGTCCTGCCAGTTGGATTCCCGAGAGCGTGCGTGATAGAGCTTTGGGGAAAGCTTGCAGGAGTGCCTAAATCTCCAGAGTAGGGCTCAAATGCTCTTGAAAAGGAGGGTGTCAACACACACACTGCCTCCTTGTTCCTACTGACTATCGCCACGCACAACCCAGAGCTTGGGCTGGATGAGCAAACGCATGGCATGAGAAAGGGAATCAAGGCAGAGTCTCCTCCCATTAGGGACACGTTTCTTAAGGAAGCTTCCACAGAGGTTTTGCTCTCTGCACTCCAGCCAGGCTCCATGCCACAGGCAAGGGCAACCTCCCTAAAGAGGGGATGCTTCTCAGACCAAGCGACTGCTTGGCACCTACTCCTAGGAGCCTAAGATGCATTCAGAGGCATCTCCCCTATCCCCAGCCCAGGGGCTCTTGTTGAACAGTCGCTTTCAGAGGGATGAGCAGGGGACATGCTACAATGGAGCCTGTAGAAGCTTTTTCAAGAGCCAGCAGGTGGTGCTAAGAAACTAATGCACCAAAGCACATCCTTGTGGCAATTCAGTGTTCTGATGCCACCAATCCCATGTCTTTGTTTGGCTACTTAGAGAGCAGGTTAAATTAGGCTGGCTCTTTTCTTGAAAGGTGCGGCCAGGTTCACGAGCAAGACTGAGCATGCCTTAAAGGGAAGGCATGCCTACTACGTTCTTTTGCTTTGTAATAGGTCAGTTCACTCACTATTTACACTCAACATTTAGGATCACAAAGAGGTCCCCTGTAAAAAGGGAAGTTACAAGTTGTGCAGAGACCAGAGGTTTTGAGGAAGACCAGAGTTGTACATTGCTACATAAGCTCCCGTCTACAACTCTGCACACAGTCCTTTGTTTACATTAAAAGTAGGGCTGTCTATTAATTGCAGTTAACCCACAGGATTAACTCAAAAAAGTTAATTGTGATTCAACACAGTTTGAATTGCACTGTTAAACAATAGAAAGCCAACTGAAATGTATTACATAAATATGTTGGGTGTTTTTCTACATGTTAAAATATATTAATTTTAATTACAGAATTCAAAGTGTACAATGCTCATTATATTATCTTGGACTAGAATTATCTGCACTGTAAAAATGATAATAGTATTTTAACTCGTGTCATACCAGTACTGTAGTATGATCTCTTTATTGTGAAAGTTTGACTTACCAATGTAAATTACTACTTATCTGCACTCAAAACCAAAACAATGTAAAACTTCACCTACAAGTCCATTCAGTCCTACTTCTTGTTCAGCCAATTGCTAAGACAAACACGTTTTTTTCCATTTATGGAAGATATTGTAAATAAGAAGCAGGCAGCATTGTCTCTTGAAAGTGGGAACAGGTTTTTGCAAGGCACTTTCCTAGCTGGCATTCCAAGGTATTTGCATGCTAGATATGCTAAACATTTGTATGCCCCTCCATGATTCAGTCACTATTCCAGAGGATATGCTTTCATGCAGACAATGCTCATTTCAAAAACGGAATGCCTTAATTAAATTGTGATCGGACTCGTTGGAGAACTGTACGTCTCGTGCTCTGTTTTACCAGAATTCTGCCACATATTTCATGTTGTGCTGGGTTGTCATCTGAGACTGCCACACACGGTTCTTTTTAAGAACACTTTTGCTGCAGATGTGACAAAACACAATGAAGGTAGCAATGTGAGATTTCTGAGGATAGCTGCAGCACTCAACCCAAGGGTTAAGAACCCAACGTGCCTTCCAAAGCCTGAGAAGGACAAGCTATGGATCAGGCTTTCAGAACTCGTTAAAAAGAGCAACACACTGATGCAAAAAACTACAGAACTTGAACCATCAAAAAAGAAAATCAGCCATCTGCTGGTGGCATTTGACTCAGATAATGAAAATGAGCATGCGCTGGCCTGCACTGCTTTGGACAGTAATCAAGCAGAACCTGTTGTCAGCATGGGCGTATGTTCTCTGGAGTGCTGGCTGCAGCCTGAAGGGACAGATGAATCTTTAGAGTATCTGGCATGGAAATACCTTACAATGCTGGCTACCACAGTGCCACGTGAACACCTGTTCTCATTTTCAGATGACACTGTAATCAAGAAGCAGGCAATGTTATCTCCTGCAATCATAAGCAAATTGGCTGACCAAGAAACAGGACTGACTGACAACTTGTAGGCACTAACGTTTTTGATTGTTTTGAATGCAGTTAGGTAACAAAAAATCTACAATTGTAAGTTACACTTCCACAAAGAAGAGATTGCACTACCGGACTTTCACTAGATGAACTGAAAAATAGGATTGGTTTCTTTTTTTACAGTGCAAATGTGTAATAAAAACCAAACAAAGTGAGCAAGGTGAGCACCGTACACTTTGTATTGCGTGTCAATTCAAACAACTGCAAATGTAGAAAACATCCACAAATATTTAAATAAATTGTAATCACGGCCTCAGAGCCGTCTAGGACAAAGACCTGTCCTGACCACACGTTTTCCTGGGAGTGGAGTTCTTCTAGATCCCTCTGGAATGCAATTTCAGGGCTGGACTGGCTGGGGGCAGGAAGGGGAGTAAATTGTAACAAGCTCCTGCATCATGTTGGATGTGCAGGCCCAGGGCCTGTGAGTTCTCCCTACACACACACCATAGCGCTCTGCTCCTCACCAACAGGAGCACCCAGTTGGACACAGCCAAAAAGGCGCCCCAGGGAACCTCCACAACACTAGAGGCTTGTACAGGAAAGGACGGCGTGCGGCACCTGGAGGAGACGGCGCGGGTGGGTGCTCTAGTGCTCGCAGGTCTAGTCTCAAGCACATCTGTAGGAAGTGCTGAGAAAAGGAGGCGGAGAAGCAGCTTGGCAGCTGTGGGAGTGAAATCCCAAGGCGGGGAGAGATTAAGCTGAAGTGGCAGAAACTGAGGCTGAGGCCTGGGGTAACTGCTGGATGCAGCCGTTCAGCCAGCGAACCTTTTGACAGCCACTACTCTTGAAAAGAAGGCCAGGGGACATCTCCCAAGCCCCTCTGGGCCAGAGAAATGAGCAGCTTAAGAGGCCTGTGTGCTGTAGGGCCCATCACCTTCCTGGGGGCTGAGTTAGGGATGCCACACCGCTGTAGTAACGGAGGGACAGCTCTTCAGGGTCTGAGCCAGGAGAGAGGCTGGGCCCAAGGCAGAGGCTCCCATTCCAAGCCTGCCCCTCACACTGAGGACTGGGTTATCAGATCTCAAGCAGCTCTCCTGGCTTACAGCCTGAGTCAACAGAAGAGGCTCATTTCCTGGAACGGGCCCAGAGCAGGGCAAGCTGATCTCCTGAGCGTGCTGCTATCCGAGGCTTACCAAGTTAGCTTTCGGCCAAAAACCAGAACGCCAACCTAACCCCAACCCGGGTGCAGTGCAAAGACTGCCTGGCACGATCCACACCAGGAGCCACGCCTCCTCTCCCCACAGAACCGTGACACACTCCGTTCCTCCGCAGCGGCAGAAGTCAGCCTCAGAGTGCACGTCCCTCCATGCGTGTGCTGGCTGCTGCGAAGGGCAGGGACCAGAGGGAAAGGTGAGGCGCTGGAAGGCGCTAGTGGGCATTCACTGCTTGCCACCTGTCTGGAGAACGTTGATGTGAGCAGGCCCGGCCCCGGGGCACAGTGCCGGTAGTGCTTACCTGAGCACCTCTGGAGTACGATCTAAAGATGGTGCAGAACCTCCCCTGGCCAGACGTGTCCCTGAAACAGAAAATCCAGCCAGTTGAGAAGCGTTAGACAACTCTGGAGACCCCCCCCACTGCCCCTGCAGACAACAGAAGGCCCAGCAACGGTGCCAGCAGAGCTCTGTCGATGCACAGCGCCCCGTGGCTGGAGAGAGTGTGGGCTGCTCTGCAAGATGCTTTTACGTCGTTTTCAAAAGTCCTTCCCCCCAACAGAGAATCAGCGCGGCCAGGCGGAGTCAGACCAAAGGCCCGTCCAGCCCAGGGTCCCCTGGCTGCCCACAGCAGCCACGGCCAGGTGCCCAGAGGCAGTGAACACAACAGGGAATCCTCACGTGATCCCTCCTGGTTGCCCAGGTTCCCTGCTGCAGACCTCTCCCTTCCTGGGGAGCCACTCTCAATCTGCACCTCTCAGGGCTACTCCACGGTGAGGGCTGCCACCTGCCGCGGCGTTTCTTCACCAGCCGTTACACAGCAGCCCCGGTGAATTTAGTAAAACTCACGGACTCCGAGTTGTGCTAGAAACCGATGAGGAGGTGCCCCAGAGAGGGGGCTGGAGACCAACCCCATCCTGCGCTCACCCTGCGGCCGCGGCTCCCCGCTCTGGGCATGGGGAGCTGGCACACGGGGCTGGCCCACACAGGAGTGATGCTGGACCCTGCACACCAGGCACCATGCCCAGCCATCGCTGCAAGGGGGAATCGCCGACCGATAACCTAGGGAAATCAACGGCGCCGTGACAAACCTGCCGCCCTCCCTGTGACGACACAAGGGGCAGAGTCACTATTCCAAGGGAAGTCATTTTCTCCTTAATTTTGCACAGCTGCAGGCGAGACGAGGGCTAGGGATCCCTGCTCTGGCAGCAGGGCAGACCTCGCCTACCTCCTCAACGTTTTTATTTAAGCCTTACAAAAACTAGACATGAGAAAGGCCTGGAGCTCATCCGTTCAGCAGCCCTTCCAAAGGGAAGCTGGATCAGTGACCTTCTCTTGGCTGCAGGAGAGACCTTTACACCCAACCCTCCTTGGCCACCACATGCGCTGATGCTTCACAGCCCACCGTCCTCAGGAACAGCGTGTTCCACGGCGCACAGCGCAACAGGCAGCCCTGCAGACACTAAACACCGCAACTCTCTGTGCGCAGGCTGAAGTCATTTCGCCGAGTTTAAACAAACAACTCTCACAGTCTTGCAACAAACAGCTGTGGACCTCTGGGAGGTGATGCTGGAGCACACCCCAGTGATGGGAGCAGTGCCTACTGAAGTGCAAGCCGAGGTCAGGCTACGCAGACAGTGCCCTGGGACGGCTGTGTCCGTCCCATGCGGCTCTAGGAGGGCCATGTCAGCACACCGTGGGATGTGTGATCACGCTGGATCAGGTCCCCCAGAGACTCACCTTCTGACTCATCATCTGCCTGACAAGTCAGAGGTGCTTTCAGTGTCAACACTGCTCTGCACTCAGATTTAAACTTTGACCCAGCGCCTGGGCATTGCTGGGACAGCTCAATGCAGCCCTCTGCTTTGAGTGCAGCTGTGGACAAAAAAGCACAAACAGTACTGGGTCACATGCGGGGCAGGGTGCAGGCTAGTACAGTGCTGTTCTGTACATCAAAAGGTGAGGCCTCCTCTAAGGCCTGCGGCAGCACCGCTCCCTGCACTTCCAAAGAGAGAGTCCAGGGGACGGGTTCAGAGAAGGACAATCTGCGGACCAAAGGCCAGGAAAACTCCCTCTGAAGAATGACCGAAAAGATTAGGGTTGTTCCTGGGGAAAGAAGCAGAGTGAGAAGGAATTGCTGTCTATCCTGTTCCTATCTACATACCTAGCAAAGAAGATTGGGAACTTCTGTTCTCCCCCTCGCAGAACAACAGGAAGCCAGCCAATCAAATGAAAATGGGAATTCAAAACCAGCAGAAGGAAACACTTTTTACACATGCCATTGAACTCTGAGGCTCAGTGCAACAGGACACTGAGTCCAAGAACTTAACAGGATTCAAATAAAAATGGGACATTTATAGGAAAAACAAATATCTAGTGTTTTCCTAACGCTACATGATATGCTGAAGGGATATTAAAACCTCATGTTTCAGGGCTTATGTCAATCTCTATTAGACCAAGGTGAGACCTATATGTGGGGCAGATTCCCCGCATCTTCCTCCTGCTTGGGGTTCTTACACGCTCCTCTGAAGTGCCTGGTGCAAGCTACAGACAGACGGACCAAAGCGTGATCCAGGTTTGCAATTCCTACCTGCCCGGCAGGGACATTTCATGCAAACCCTGCACTCCACTCACTGTGCCCTGCCTCAGAGTCTTGTTATTGAAGTAAAGCCTGTTCCCAAGAAACTGTCGGCTGTGCCCTTTCCATTACTGGGGTCATCTCAGAGTTCCCCGTCTCCAGCGCTTAGCCTGGAGGATGGAATCCGCGCCCAGCTCTCTGGAGAGAAATGTGGAGCCCCACCACCAGCTTCCTTTCCTTCTTGTGGTTCTTTCCCGGGGTGATGTGGGCAACCAAGCACTGTAGCTGAAAAAGGATTTGTTGTTTTGTTTTAAAGAGCAGGAAGGTCGTGTGAGAATGAGGCGATGTGCCAGCAGTGGAACAAAACGGGACCTCACCTGAAACAGAGGATGGTTGTCTGGTTGCTGAGGCTGGGCATGCAGATGGCGTGGGCCAACTCACACTAGCACGGCAACCCAGCCAACAAAACCACTTGGTTATGGATCCCAAATTCTCACGGGCCACCCACTGAGAAGGTGGGATTAATGCCAGTTACCGGGAGGCAGAGGGACATGAACTGTGTTAACGGCAGCTTCGGCAAACTGCTCCTTGAGATTAGGTCTGTCTCCTCTGGAGCGCACTGCAAGCTCGTGAACTACAGGTGTGGAGCTTTCAGCAGGACCCTGCAAACCAGGGCATCATAGCCTCAGTGCTGCAGCTCCCTCCTCAGGGTGCGAGCCACTGACCAGGAAAAGGGCTGGCGGTTATTCTAGCGGCAAGGGGAGTGAGCTGCACGCTGGCAGGTCTTGCAGTACGGCAGGGAACGGAAGCGCGCTTTCCAGAGCTAGCTGTATTCTCTCTCCAGCACGCTCGGAGACACTGGGCCCGCTGCCAAGAGAGCTTAGAAATGTAAACTCACCAGAGTTCCAACTTGACCCTTCTGCCATCCAGCAAGATAGTGGTGGTCTTGTAGTCAATCCCTGCAAGGAAACCAACAAAAGCTGAACAAACATGGAGCACGTCTTTGGAGAGACAAAACATGCTATCTACTGTCCTCAGCTGCTCACACTTCTCTGGCTACAAGGTTTGCAGAAGATGCTACTCCATCGCCCGTACGCTATCAAGTACACATGGAGTGCCTGGAGCTAGAGTGATCAACTAAAGCAGCTCCCTGGGAAAGCATTTTGCCTTCATACAAGAATCACCTCCTCCCAACCATGTTGAACTCTTCTCTTTGTATCCAGATCTTCAGCCAATACTGAAGACCCTGGTTACACAGAACGTATCAACGTGTGCCACCACTCCAAGTGACAGAACTGAGTATTAAGTTCAAGGTTTTATGATTAACTTGAGAGTTGGCAACTTTATATCAGAGGAGCTTTAGCCTGAAAGCCGGATCCCTGCTGCACTGATCTCCCAGTAAGTGTACACAAGGCCGCCGGGAAAACTGTAGCAAAGTCTCAAGAAAAACGAGTTCTCATCTCACTAAAAGTAAGTCTGAGACTGAGTGACAAAGGCACTCTCGCAAATTTCATTCTATTAGAAGAGAACACCTTCACCTCCTCCTTTATCACCTCTCAGCATGTGAGGATAAGGAGACTGCAACACACTACAGGATTGCACAGCATCACATCAAAATCAGGTTGAAAACCAGGCTCTAAACCACCAGGGGCACATCCAGAAACTCCTGCTTCTAAATCTGCTGTGAGGCAAGACACGTATCGTAGCACCTCATACCGTCTTTCTGTAGAAAGGGTTGTTGTATGAGAATCACACCAAGTCTTGCAAATGTTCGAGGCAAGGTGGGGGTGGTGAATGCAACTAGGACCTGGCATGCTCTTGCATCTGCTTAATGGATGAGGGTTTAAACCTCTTCCATTCAAAGACTCCTTAGAGCTCAGTTCAAAGTTATGCTTTCCCAGATTGCTGTAGAAGCGTTTTCCCCCAGGTCATTTCACTTTGCTTGCTCTAGGTTTTAAGAGCCCACTAGTAGGAGTTGTTTGCAATACCTAGATTTAGACAACAGTGCAGAACACTGTTTGAACTCTTCCTAGTTTAGTCACTTGGAAGTGAAAGTTCTTAGTGTAAGAAGAACCACACAAATCGTACGCTATTTGGGTCACGCAGGACAAGGAACACTTCCTCTAGAAGCGTTTGTGAAAGGATCAGTCTGAGGTAGGACACAGTTAATACATTTTACTAAAAACATGAATCACAATTCTACTGGGCCCTAGACTCAACAGCAAGGAAATACCAAGAGCGCTCCTGGCGGCAGGTAGGCCATGTTAACAATTAAGCCCCATTTATTTGAAAGTATTTGAAAACTTCTGGATAAACAAGGATGTTTGTTAGTAATGGGGGAGCCAGTCAGCTTGCCGCCTTCCTCGGAGTTAGAGAAAGCTGTATCTCCTTCGCAAGAGGCTGGCTGGGAAGGGTTACAACGCTGCAAGCTATTACTCCCCCTTGCAAAGCTAGCCAACACACTGCTCACCCCATGGGTATCCAGGGGACAGGCGCCCTCTCCCCCCCCCAGCCAGCTGGCTTCAGATGTGAAGGGAGCCACCTTGCTGCTTTCCAGTGCTGTGGGTTCAGGAAGCCACATCCCCAACAGTCCAGCCCTGTTTAACCAAGCCAAGCGCCATCCTCACAGACAGAGCCTGCTAAGCGAGGGTCCCCTCCAGCTAGATTTCTCCCGTGCAGTAAGAACTAGCCAGCTGTGAGTTACCGGGTGCATTTCCTCTCTCCTGCAACGACAATCCCTCTCCAATTGCCTATTAACAGCTACAAGTTTGCTCAAACAAGCAGTCTCCCCTTCCCCCCACCAGATTTCTGCTGATGGAAAGTTAGGTTTGAGCTCCAAGTGTGGGGCTATAAAGAGCCATAAAGATAGTTATCTCGAATTCCAACTGTTTCCAGGACTTATCACACCATGCAGGCACTTTACATGTTATCTTCACCTGGAGACAAGCTAGGGATCTGGACTGACGCCCACAGATAAAGATCTCGAGTCCCTCAGCCAGTCCTGCCCCATTGCATTAATGCTGGCAAAACTTACGCCTCCCCCATCCCCACCCCAATACAGGGAAGCATGTCCAACCAAACATCCCTTCGTGGAACACGGGCCACCCCAGAGTTAGCATGACTGAGGGGTTCTGCTGGGGGACAGAACTCATCAAGAATGCTGCCTTGCTTCAGCCGCAATGCCCGGGAGGCTCTGCTCCAAAGTGAGGTGCCCTGCGGGTCTGCATGCACCGCAGCGCTCCGTGTGGAAAGCACTCAGCCGGAAAGCGCTGTGCCAGCGTTCAACTGCATGAATGGAACACGTGTCAAAGTGCTAAGCCAAGCTGACTACAGGGGACAGCAGCATATTCTCATGGGGGCAAAGGCCAAGTGCTTCCAAAATACCTTTGCCAGGGTGGGATCAAGCACTTGGCTACTGTTTCTTTGAAAAGCTAGCAGTGCCGAATGGCTCCGCGAGGGCTCAAATGCAAACTGCAAACACGCCAGCCCATGAAAGGAGGAAACAAAGCTACACGCCGCCTCCACTGCCATTAGCCGCCCACTCTGAACATTCCTAGCACACCCTGATCAGGCAGCAGGTACCCTGTTGTGAATTCCTGCTGTTAGTGCTTGCTGCAGGTCGATGAAAGGAACCAACTGCGTACTTAAAGACTCAAGACAGCCTTGGCCTGGGCGTTTAAACAGTGGGCAAGCGTCTCTCTCAAGGTTACCTAGCAGCCTCTTGCCTTCCTCCTTCAAACGGGCACGTCAGAGAGGCAGCGGGCTAAAGCAGTAGCCATTCACCATTGGGGATTTCATGCTAGCCCGGCCCCCCAGCCACTGCCAGGTCTCTTACTACATGGCTAAGGCCAGCACCTCTAGCAGTCTGGGCCTCGCTGGAGCAGGGACTGCAGAGTGGGCCATGAGAGAGGTACATTGGCAAGGCTGTGTCGCAGCAGCTTAGAGCACCTGCTCCCACTAAGCCTGGCTCCAGACAAAGGGCAGCCTCACTCATTAAAGCAAATAAAATGGAAAAACCTAGTGCAGAATACAGACTGGCAGTGGGAACGCGGCAGCTTGCGCCTTAGACTGCTCTAAAGTAGAATCAGACCAGACACTCAAACATTTCCTCTCGGAGGCGATGGACGCCCATTTCCTGCTAGCAGAGGAAGGGTCCCTAGAGTATTTTCTAGTACTTTACTCAGCCTAGTTTTAAGTCTTATGCAATGGTGGACAGCAAGGAAAGTATCAAGCCTGCCTCCAGCTTTGCACTTAAAGTTTCAGGCAGTTGGCCAGTAATTTCTCTTTACAAGAGTTAAATAACCCCTCCAGGCAGTCCATATATTTCCTGTGGTGCTTATTCCTCGGTGTTTAAGTGCTGGAAAAGGCAATTGCATTCAGTCTCATGTATCACAGCAGCCTGCGGGGTTGAGAAGCCGGGACTCTATTAGCCGACGTTATATAAAGAAGCTATAGGTCGGTTGGGCTTTGCTGTTAACATTTGGTGTCTAAATGGGAATCTGAGTCTTGGGAAACTGCACCACCCTACAACTTGCATAATTAACCTTGCCATTGGTCACAACTGTCTGCCGTGAGCTTTCCTCTTCCGGGACCAACAGCTCTCTAAAAGGTGCTACCGGTGATTGCTAGTGGGAGGCGGGGCGGTTAGGGAAATCCGAGGTTCCTGCACCAGCGTGAGCCTGGGAGCTTGCGCCAGTCGTGCCCTGCAGTAGGTGGGTCCGTCTGAGCTGCGTGCTGTGCACACCTGCAGCCCAGCGGGAGGGAGGGTAATGCTCAGACAGCTGTGCAGGAACACCAACAGCGCATCAAATCTATGGCTCCCCTCACACCGCTCCCAGCAGCCAGTCACCACAAAGGCACCTGCAGTCGTGCAACTTGCAACATTGCTGGTACAGCCACAGCCTGTTCTCCTGTACACTGCAGGAGCCATCCGCCTGTACTTTATTATTTGTTCTTTTAGGGAGACCATCGACCAGATGGGGAATACTGCTGAACTGACAGCCTACAGGCAAGCCCCCGCAAGAGGGGGAATTGCTAGCCGGGCATGGCAGCCTTGCAGCAGAGATCTAGCCTGTACGACTACTGCATTCCCTCGCCCCACTCACTCAGCTCACGAGTTACTGTTTTCACTGAAATGGAGTATGCACGCTCCACTCCTATGAGAGCAGAGACGGCCCCACGGGCAGTATGTCTCCACCTGTAGCTCCCAGGAGTTTGCTCCTGTTGAGAGCATCAGGCTAGACCAGATAAGTGAGCCAGGTGGAATTGCACTCAATCCCCTGCACGTTTGCTACAACAGATCTACAGTCACAGTGTGCTAGGTGGTGCTTTGCTTTTTGCCACACTGATTTTGCAACAGAGACATGTGTCAGGACACGGTATTTTCATCTTCACCCGCCACTAGATGCCACTGTTGCACAGAAACGTGTAGCAATGCAACACCTTACCGCTCCCCCACGCCAAGCCTTCTCGGAGTGTACAGGAGGGCTGATCATTTTGCAGCTTACTCTCCCAGCTTCTAAAGGAAGTCTGACATTGATTTCTGAGAGAACTGTGATTACAGCGTTTCCCCCCCGAATGCATAATCTACCAGTAGCAAAGTGCAGCTCATTTGGAAATAGACATCTAATAGGTTAGCCAGCACTAGTTCCGATTTCATTCCAAACGGCTCTCGAGACCAGGCACGTATTTCTCCTATTGCAGCATATGCAGTAACTGAAAGAGCGAGTCGGCTCGCTGTAGCTGTTAGGTAACCTTGTCTCAGCCACAGGGTGTGCAGTACTAAGAAAAGATATTCTGATGTAAGGCTTGTGCCTTCTTTTATTGGCTGAGGAGATCATTTAAGAGCTTGTTGGCAAGATCTTGGAGATGTTGCAAGGGTGAAGCCTGGAAAACAAGTCTGAGCTGCTGTCTCGGGCAGAGTGCAAGCCAGCGCATCTGCCCTTCTAGCTCACCAACAGCCTCTTAGACACCAGCTCAACTGGACATTTTTTAAAGTGTCTAAAGCTCTTTGGCATAAGATGCTGGAGCAGCAGGCGAAAGATCACCCCATCAGGCACATGCCTCCCTTTTGGGAGGAAGTTTTCAATCCCTGGTACCTTTTCAGGTGGATCAGGAATTACCAGTATCATGGAGACTTCCATATCCTGCTCCTGAAGGATTCCAAACCCCTGCTAAGAACAGCCATTAGCTATAAGGAAAGTGAAAACAGCATTTTCCATGGAAAATGCAGCCGTCCTCAGGTGAAGGCGGGGGAATCAGTCACAGGTTGCAGGATTCTCTGACCAACCTCCCCGACTTACAGACTGACACTTCCCTTATAAAATGTACCTGCTAGGGAAGCGAAAGGTGAAGTGGTTAACCAGTAATCACCACCCTAACTGGTAATGCTAACCAGCTCTGGTTGACAGGAAGGGGCTAGGGCAGTGTCCCACCCACCCCGAGCAGGGGGCAGGTAGGGTTGCCAGATGGTTTCGACAAAAATACCGGACACACTTGCCATGACGTCCCACCTGAGTTAGAAAACACCGGACAGTTCTACCCTCTCAGTTCTAGCGTCTCCATGTGTTTCCCCAACAGAAAGCTCAAATCCTGGACTGTCTGGCTCAAAACTGGACACCTGGCGGCCCTAGGAGCAGCTCCAGCCCTGCAGGACCCACCACAGGCAGGGGCTGCTCTGGCCGGCTGGAGGAACCCCGTCTGTGGCTGGCTTGGCTCCCCTGCCGCAGGCTTACACACTGGCGACCCCCCTCCTGGGGAGGCTGCACTGCAGTGTAAAGCTGAAATAAAACAACTTAAATAAGCTTTACACTGCACAGCCCGCAGCGCGTGTAGCCGCTAGGATTTGCGGCAGTTACACGGTCGCCTCTTTAACCAACCCCTTACATCCCCAGGGCCTGCCAGTGTGAATGGCAGCGCTTGCTATGCCATCGAGGGTCACTGCTTTTGAGTGCCAGTTTCCTGTCCACTAGCATGCTAGTCTCTGGGGGAGCTGCCCTGTGCACTTTTACCAGGCCCTTCAGAAGTGTGCGAGCTGCAGCAAGCCAAACCTGAGACCAAAGAGACAGCAGGATGGGGGCTGGAAACAGGGAGGGTGGACATTTGGGATTGCTCTGGGAGCCAGCCCCTCCCTTATTCCAAATATTTTTCAACAGATCAGTAGAAAAATACACACACCTTAAAAAAATAACCCCCCGCCAAAACACTGCATGGGTGCACTAGCAAATCCGGTTCTTTTACTCCGTGAAAAATACTCAAGTTGACTGTCCCTGTAAATATTCGCTCCTCACAGCCCTGCGGTTGCTCCGAAGAGCAGAGTCTTGTTTTTAAAGCTGTGGATGCTGTAAAACGTGCACGGCAAATGAGCCTTTGTTGTTGTTGAATTGGGCTTGTGCCTTTTATTGCTTCTTCAGACAGAGACCCGACAAGAGTCTTTTTCCCTTAGAAATATTCCGATGAAAAACCTTCCCAGTCCTGGCGTGCGGCCAGAACGAGAGAAGAGTGCACACCCTGCTCCTCTGCGGATCAGCCTGGAAGCCGGATTGCCAATGGAGTCAGAATGACGCCGTATCACTCTAACACGACAGCAGCTAGCAGCAGGATGGTGCTTTTTTTTGGATCAGTGTGAACAGATTGTTCTCCCCCCCACCCACCAAAGGGCTCTGCTGTGCCAGTCCCTGAAGGCCCACAGCCATAGGTAAGACTTCCCACTTCTATCTGCCACAGCTTGTTTACAGAGGGCAAGTATAATTTTACAGACCAGGAAAGATGCACAGAGATGAAGCAACTTAGACAGGCTCACAGAGGTTTCCATGCTCCAGCTAAGGGACCACCTGCCTGTAAGTAGTCTGCAAAACACACTGGAATAAACAGTTCTACCTAGGGATGTTAAATATCAATTAACTAACTAATCAAATAATTGATGGGATCTCCATCAACTATTCGATTAGTTGATAAGGACTAGTGCACGTTCCACCTTTGAAATGTACAAGAGCCGTGTGGAACTTGGGGTCAGCAGGGGAACTCCCCCGCTGGCCTTGGGCTCCATGCTGCATTTCAACTTCTAAATGTGCTTTCAAAGAGGCAGCACCACTGCTGCGCCCCACCCTGTCCCACGGAAGTGGAGCTGGGGGGGAACCAGCTTTTAAGCCGGCTCCCCCCTGCACCGCCTCCTCTTCCATCCCTTGCTGCTGCTTTGTGATCAGAGGCAGAAAGGGGATGGAAGCAACTAACCGACTAGCGTGTTGACTATCCGATAAGCTTTTGCTTATTGGCTAGCTGACTAGTTGATTAGAGCCCTAGTTCTAGCACAAGGGCCGCGAAGAGCTGGGGTTCAGCTAGCAACAGCGTTTGAATGCAGCCATAGCCTCAAGTTTCTTTGAGCAAAATGGAAGAGACTTTGTAGATCACTAGATTTACCTGGCCTTGCCCAGGTCCTTAACGCAAATAAGTTTCGTTTTTCTTCATTTAAATCACTGTTCTGAGGCAGGGCTAGGAATGTGGGATTCAATAGGCAAGGTGCCCCGGGGAAGGAAGACAACCCCGGCCCTCTCTCACCGCAGCAGCTTGAGGCCAGGGGAGAAGTGCAAGTCCAGCCGGGGGACAGACACACAAACTCTTTGAGATATAAAGTGGATAGCTGTCTTTCTGCAATCCTGCCCCCTGCTGGCCCAGTGGGCTTGAAGCTGTCCCAGTCCCCATCTCTGGTTCCTTGCTGACCCACTGTGGTCATTATGCAGTAAAACTCTCTCCTGACAGATCCACCCCCCTCCCTTTCCACTTCATGAGAAACAATCAAATTCCACACACATCCAATTGTCCTGGCACAACCAAACCCTGGCCTGGCTTTAAGTTATGAGAAGAGGAAGCTGCCTACCCAATGTGGTGGTTCTAGCTCTTACTGTGTAGGAGATCTTGAACAATGGACTCAAACGCACATACACATTTCTAAAATATACAGTAAGCTCTATCCATACACCTGGGCTGGGAGGATCTTAGCCACAGTGACATTATGGACCAAGGAAGAGAATCCTTAAACCACCACCTCTAAACCACAACAGCAACAAACAACCCTCCATGTCCTGGGTAACGCTTGCTTGCTTCACAAAATTCTTAGTAGTTGTTGCTAGAGATGTACATTTGTTGCATGAATTGTCCATTGATCGGAGATGCGTCCTTACATGTGTTCACACACACACACACACACACACACACCTCATCAAGCAGCGGCAAGCCCCATTCGCTAGCCGCGCAATTCTGCGTCGGCTCTTCCGGGTTGTAATCTACTCACCCGTGGCGAGTAGATTACATTATTTTTCGAGCCCTGTATGTATGTATGTATGCGCACTCTTTTCCACTCGTGGTCTGGTGAATCTTGTCTTTATAGTAGTTTATTTAATAAAATGTTTGCACCAGCAAAAAGCCAAAACCAAAACAAACACTGCTGCTAAAACTCATTCAAAATAAAAAGCCTCGCTCCAACACAGCACTTGTCAGCAGTTTTCAAAGCGTTATACAAAGAGACACACTGCAAAAGAAGAACGGGTCCGCTTCACAAATAAGCTATGAACTATTATTCATTTTGACTCAGTTACAAATCAAGGAAGGGAAAGAGGCCAATCAGCCCATGGATCCTTATGCACAGGGTCAGCGGTCCAGCCTCCGTAGCAGAGCAAAGGAGGATTCCTTCCAGTGCATCAGGAAGCAGAGGGGAGGGTAACCCAAGCAGAATTCTGTAACCTAGTCTCTCATCTGGCTCTTTAGAACTGGCAGATTGTGGTTCAAATAGCAGACAGAATTAGAGCAGAAGGTGCCAGACTCCAGGGCCCTGGAGACAGCTACTGGAATGGATTTGGACTCTCAGCTGGCAAGGACTAATGAACACTGGGGCTGGCCCACTGAGCCTCTGGAGAAGGAACCAGATGCCCCTGAGAAGTATTATCCTTGCTGCACAATCCATCTAATAGTCTGTGTCGCCCAGGAGACCAGAGATGCTGCACTAGTGCTCTGCTGCTCGGGAGGGAGGGAGAGACTGGCTAAGAATACAGAGCACTGAACTTTGCTCATGTAGAGCTGCTGTACCCATTCGGGATGTAACTGGGTCATCACCATCACCGGGTGATTCTTACCAGTAACTGGCTGGCCAGAGCAGCCCTTGCCTACGGGATCCCGGTTAAGCGGTTAACTGGTTAAACGCAACGCTTCACAGGTTAACTGATTAAACAGGATTTACATCCCTAATACCCATGTCAGGCCCAGGATATTAGACATAAGGTGGGTCAGGTAGTTTCTTTGATTGGCCCAACTGGTGCTGATATGAGAGATGAGTTTTTCAGAGAAGTTCTCCACAGAGGTTGGTCCAGTAGAAGTTATTCCTCCTCCACCTCGTCTCTCTGACCTTTGCTTAGACAGAACAGCTCTGTTATGGCTATCGGCAATGCCAGTGAATACCATTCTGCAGACTGAGAGCTTGCTACAGACCAGTCACACTGGAAGAAGAAAGGATTTCTGGCCAAACTTCCCAGTCCACTCAGTTAAGTTTTATTTTCTCTGTTTTGTTCTAAACCTACTCAGATGAGCAACCATATTAACATGCAATAAAATGTGGGAAGCGCTAAATCACACTGGAGGTTCCATATTTTCTGGATGACAAAGGACAGATAAGCTACCCTGGATCTAGTTCTTTCTTACAAGGAAGAACGGATTCAGAATCACATGGAAAACTGCTGCCAGTGACCACAACCTCTCTGAATGCATCAGTGCAAGGAATAAATCCACAGAGTAAACTCTTTAGGTGCGCACTGTAGAACATGAAACAAGTGGGAGTCTCAGCAACTAGCTCTCAGAGTTGGGATCAGTAAGGGCAGGTTTATCATCAGTAAGCCTTGAAAGTCCTCTCCCTCCCCCGCACAACAGAATCCGCAGTGAAAAGGAACATTGGATTCGACAATGTTACAAATACTTCTTTATGGAGTCAAAGCTTGCAAGACAGCAGTAAGTAAGTAGCAACACATCAAGCTGGGGGAAGTGCCAAGGGGGTGCAAACAGGGACTGGAGTCCTGACAAACACCCACCAGTGTTACTAAAACGCAGACCGGTAACCGGGAGAGACTGGCAGTGGGGCAGAGAGGCGGCCAGCATTCGGGAGAGCTGCTTTCCTGTCTCGTGGTTTGCAATGTCAGAGTCTCTGGGTGAGAAAAGCCTACGTTCTGGCTTGAGCCGGTGTGACAGTAAGAAAAGTCAATGTCATTTTGGCTCCACTGGATCATCATGAAGCAGTAAGTTTCCTAAACTGTGGCCTGTGGGCAACTGGTGAACCACAGAAAAGTGGCTGGTCACATGGTACAAGCTCTTCTGGTTTCTACAGGTTGGACCTCCCTGGTCTGGCATGCTCGGAAGGGGAGCGGTCCCAGACCAGGGGAGATCAATGCTCCACTGCTAGCTGCCCTGCTGCGGGCTCCTCTTCCTGGGACTCTCCACCCTGCCAACACTGCTGCTGGAGATTTCTCGGGGTTCCCAGCTGGGGCCCGTGGGCCAGGCCCAGCCCTCACGTTCTCCCAGCTGGGTCCCGCTCCCAGCCTCTGGAACTCTTTGGTCTAGCAACATCCGTGGCCCTACCAGAACATGGATGCTGCTGGACCAAGGAGTCCGGGTTTTGAGAGGTTCAATCTGTAGCG
Source organism: Pelodiscus sinensis (assembly GCF_049634645.1). Classification (NCBI taxonomy): domain Eukaryota; kingdom Metazoa; phylum Chordata; order Testudines; family Trionychidae; genus Pelodiscus; species Pelodiscus sinensis. The sequence continues at coordinate 2,157,882 of NC_134726.1, forward strand.
TGGCACACCCAGGAGATTACAGAGGGAACACCTTGCACGAAAGCAGCTAACACTTCCTGTGCCGATGTAACTTCTCCCTGTAAGCAGTCTGTCATGTCACAGATGTTAGAGGATTTGACAGCGAACAGGAAAAGGGGCAGCCCATTTAACTGCAAATGTGAGCAGAAGCAGCCATAAAACCAGATGACAATATAGCCCATGAAAGGCTTTGACAAATCTGGTTCCTATCACATGTGGCTCCAGAACCGCAGCACCCGGAGTCCTGCATTCAGTGCAACGTACCACAATGCCAGAAAGGGAATTCAGAAAAGAACAAAACGTCAGGAGACTGGGCTGATGAACGAGACTTGGATTATACTAACACATTGCCCAGGCGCCAAGGTGTGTGTTGTTTGGGAGTTTGTAGGAGTGAGGAAAGCGGAAACAGAGGTGATCCAGTGGGAAGTAATTAGGAATGATTGGATGAAATTAAGAGACAGGAATGTAGGTGTAGGTTCTCACAGCTATCGGACAGTGGAGATGATTAGACTGTACTTAAGGTAAGGAATGGAAGACCAGTCTCAAGACATCTAACAATGGACTGGACAATATATTAATAAGTGCACAAGAGGGAGCAATTTTGTATTTGCAGAGAGTTACAGACTGTGGGTAATTGTGTAAAGATGTAACTGCTGAACGGTCACACACCTGCAGCCGGCTCCTCGGGAGCTGATGTGCGCCGCCCCCCCAGCTGCTACCTCTGTAGCAAAGGTAGCAGCCTGGGACCGGAGGTGGGTTCCCGGGAGCAGGAGTCTGTGTGTAATTGTGACCGTTAGCCATTCACATGACTATATGCTTACATCCCTATTACAGACTAGATCTTTTCCTTCACATTTTTGAAAATATTGTCACTAATTGGCCACAAAATGAGATGCACACGCAGTTTCCGCACTCAAGCAGCTGATGGAGCAAAAGGCACACGCTCACATCTGAGAGGTGTACGCTGCCGTGGCAGAATCCCTCGGGAAATGAATGTTTAACTGGATGCACCAGATTCAAGCAGCTGAAAAATCCCACCCCTGCTCTTTCACAGGAGTACTTATTCTAAACAAACACTTCATCTAAACTAGTCTGTGTAACCAGGCTTGCTCCTTCTGCATATCTAAGAGGCTATAGGACTGTAGCATTCACTTGTTCTCTATTTTAAATCTCTGCTTTAACAATTTATATAACAACTTTCTGTCCAATGCAAACTGCAGAGCAACCGGAGCGAACTCTGGACAAAGTCAGCTCTGCCTTTTATTCAGATGCCCAATGCTGGAGGTTTGAGTACTCGCTTTAGAATTATTGTGCAGTGCTTGGAGGCTACCTTACTCTGTATTAAGACGTCTGCGTCAAGCAGAGCATAATCAAGATGAGGCCCAAAAAGGGAGGCTGTGTCATCCCCTCTGATGAGCCATGAAAGAGGCTTTGAGAAAGGGACTGGTTTTTAGATATACTGTATGCTGAGTGTTTCTTGCAGATGCAGCTCCATCATGAAAGTCTGTTGAGAAAAAAAGTGTCAGATGCAGGAGTTGCCTTCTGTTCAAAGCTTGCAATGCTAGGTGTTCAGTCAAGCAAGCCCGGCAGCCAGGTAAATATTCTCAAGTGCTTTCCAAGCCGCTGCTTTTCAGACGTTAAGCAAGTTTCACCAGCGAGGGGAAGAGCAGCAAGATTACTTGAAGGGCAGGCTTGCAGAAAAGGTGATGTTCTGGGTGGGTTCTCATAAGGCCAACAACTTTGCCTTAAAGTGGCGGTATCTGCCCTCCAAGCCAATCATCTTCATAGGACTTGCAAATGTGGAACAAGTTCCAGAAGCAAATTTAAATGCTTGATCCTCCATCGGAGCCCTTAGCAGCACCTGGTCATAACCGTCTCTAATTCCGTAGCTGACGCAGGAGAGAAGCGAGGGTGTAAATGTCATTGTTCAGACGGCCTGTTCTAACCTCCAGGGGTAATTATGAGGTATTTTTGCCACCTACAGACTGAGTGTTTTACATGTAATGTTGTAAAATGGCTCTGCTCAGGGACATAGAAAATACTATACTGATCAGACCAATGGGCTGTCTAGTCCGGTATCCTACCACTGGCCGATACCAGACACGACAAGAGAATAAAAATCTCCCAAGGAAGTTTCTGAAATAGCCCATCCACAGGGAAAGGAGTTTCCTCGTCTCTCCACTTCATTAGTTTATGTTCTGAAGCATGAGTGTTCACATCCCTTATTTTTTATTCCAAGTGTCTAGCCCCATGTAGACTTGTGCTAAAATCTTGGACTATCTTGGGGCTGTGAGTTCCACAAGCTAAGTACACTTTGCACATAGTGACAGACTCCTCATACTGCATGTTGACCCACGTGCCAGATGACAGAGCAAAATTCAGTCTATTCACCCAAATCTGTACTTGAGTCCGTAAGCAACACACAGCAACAGCCTTTTGCTTCCAGATCAGGCCAAATGGCCCCTCCTGCAGCTACTCTGGCAGCAGGATTTTCCAGTCAAGAGTTGGAACAGTTTTCTTCCTCCTCCCTAGAGGAGCAGTCACTTTTATGGGGCTACAGGTGTGGCGTAGACCATCCTGCCCTCTCTGACCATTTGTGGAGGAGGATCATGTCCCCTAGCACACCAGCATCTCAGCTGGTTATTCTCCGAGCAGAGATCGATGGGTCACTGCATGTTACAAGTCAGAAACAAGAGACAGGAACAGTAGTTCCAAATCCGTGTGATAGCTGTGATAAGGCACCACCCCACAGACCTTGCAACAGAAACAACATTTCCACTTCTAGGTCTCAATTTTCAACAAAGCTTCTCCTACGAGATCATGAAAGCAGCTGGTGGTAGTAGCTCACGGCAGAGATGGCCTATGACAAAGGATGCTGGCTGAACCACACGCAACAGTCCTGCCCCCAACTTCTCTGTGTGTCCTGTGTTAAAGATGCTCCAGTAGGTATGAGGAAGGGTGCAAGATTATACAGGCAACAAAGCTAAAAGCAATTAATATTTTCTATGCTGTCTATGTGGAATCACCATATTCCCCACAAATCCTTTAATTTGAGATTCTACAGCAGGCAGAAGCCACCTGGGACCCATTTTCCTGCATAATGACTGTATTCCACAAGGAAGTGGAAGCTGTAACGGGGCTGTTTTGAAAAGATGGCTGTTCCCCATGGAGTCTGAGACAGGCATGCAGTGATCAACAGGAAGCGATGTCTGTTAGAGGGACTTTCTGCATTGGCAGCAGGAAAGATTCACTACCTTCTCCACCAGAGGTCCATGGAGGCTTGAAAGTTCCTTGTAATTATTTTTCTGCACTGTTTTTGTCAAGTCTTCCTTTGCTCCGATACAGACACCGTGGTGCCATAGCCCTCAGGGACTATAAAATAAAGCACGAAGTCAGATTCTAGAAACGGCCATTCATCTACCCTTCCTCCGCATTTAAATTCTCACACAGAGGAACCATTTCAACAGGCACTCCCTTGCATAAAACAGGGCCCATTTTCCTGGTCTGTATGTTTTAATCTGAGCTTTGTTTGCTTGTTTACAGCTGTAGCCAGACAGGTCCACGGTTAGACTCGCTCTGAAGTAAAACTGATGCAGTAGAGCAGAGCTGGTGAACCCTTTTTGGGTCGGGGGCCACTCACCCACAGAAAAAAAGTCAGTTGGGGGCTGCACACAAGTGAGAAGCCCCTGAATGAGGAGAAAGACCCTCCTCACATTCCCCTCGCACACCAGAGCCTGGGGCGAGAGGGGAAGGAGAGGCCAGGCTAGTAGATTTGCTGTGCTCCAGCCCTGGGAGGGACAGGGGAGCGGCTGGAGTGCCAGCGTGGGCCTCAGGTTCCCCACCCCTGCATTAGAGCCTACAAAACACAAGATGAAACCTAAACGATCAGGAGACTGGAGTGAACGCTCAACATTCTGACCGACCTCCCATCCCTAACTGTTCCCTTCCTGTCTTCACGTGCAGGTGAGTGATGGACAGTTATCAGGCGGGGCTGTGAGACGGCGCGCCGAATGGTTTCCTGTGTGTTTGCACACGCTAACATGAACACTCAGTTTGTCATTCTATTTCTAGCCAAACGGTCAGCTGGCCATATGGCCCCCTTCACTCTTACACACTGATTCGGTGTAGCCTGGCTGTATCACTTTTACACTAGGATCTGCAATCAGAGCCAGTTACACAGTCACAACTTTCACATATTGCTACAAAACCAGTGGACGGGAGTGATACGGCTATTGCCCATGTGCACAGAGAATGCAGGTAGTTAGGGTCCCTGGTAATGTAAGAGCAGTGCTATTATTTAGGAAAAAGACTGCTATGGCTTACATGCACTGCAAAAGAAAACAGTTCACTTTGAGGAGCTACTCTCCATCTATAGATCATAAACACTGAGTGGCCCTAAGAGAGTCTTCCTGAAAAATGCATTATGAATAGGTAAACACTGTGGCAGGGCCACTAAACTTCGGAAGCCCCAGGGGCCACAATGATACTCCCAGCACATGCCGCGGGCCGCAACTTAAGTGTGGTTGCATATATGTGCAAATATATTCTTTCACACTGACAGGCATGAATACAAAGATTAAGAGCTTCAGAGGGGTAGCTGAGTTAGTCCGTAGAAGTGGGTTGTCCCACGAAAGCTCATGATACCATCTACATGTTTTGTTAGTCTTTAAAGTGCTACTAGTCTATTTGTTGTTGAAGTTTTTCCAAAGATTAAGGCAAGACTACACAACACGCAGGCCCCATTTAAGTCAGTTCTGCTGATATTAATCAAATGCAATATTTACCCGATTTCCATCCATATGACAGCACTTTCAATGAGCAATGACAGTCCAGGGATTTAACTACTAAAACGCATCTCAACAGAAGACTATTATATTGACTACTTTTTTGTTTTGGCTTCACAACAGTCCAGGAATTTAACTACTAAAACACGTACCAACCCAAACTGCACCGTAAAGCCAAACCGCACTGCGGGCCGCAAAAAAAAGGGCCACGTGTTGAGTAGCCCTGCACCATGGTGAGCTTAAAAAAAAAAAAAAGGCTTTACTGTTAAAATCCTGGATAAACACTGAAGACATCTGAACCTAGATTTATCAGTGGTGAGGAATTAAATTTTTCAGCCCAGCATTATAAAGCCAATGGATGCAAAGAGTGCCAGTCAAGCTTTATTATAGCAGAATCATGCTCATATTCAGCCAGTTGTGTACTCTGTCTTATTTAGTAGGTGTAGCAATACTCTTACTTGGCAATGAAGGGTTCTTCACATGTCTGGGTCTTTTAAATACAGTGTGGCTGCAGCCAGGTCTATCCCAGGATATCAGAGACACAAGGTAGGTGAGGAAGGAGAGCTGTTTTGGTTCCAAAGCTTGCCTCTTGGTCCCAAAGAAGATTGTCAGTATCTTTGATTGGACCAAGTGGGAGATGCTTTTAAACAGGTTCACCACCACCACCAGTCAACTTATGCCAGGCTTTCTACGGTCAATAGCAATACATCCAAGGTTATATTTTCTCTTTTAAACAATATTCTACCGGAGAACTGTACTATAGGAGAATAATCCCAGGTAATGCATAAAGTGCTAGGACTGAAGTAAGCAGTAGGATCAGGACTGGAAACTATTTACTAATATGTCACCCCAACGGAAAGAGTTCACGAAGCCTGTTTAATTTGACAGCACCAAGGAAAGGTCTCAGTCTACACCAAGCACTCTGGAAGAACCACAGGGGCTATAGAAATTATGCCCCCTCAGTGCGGCATGTTGGATTCTGTCTCTTGCCTGGTGTATTTTGCAGACATTTGGTCTAAATCCTGTGGCACTTCCTGCCTACCAGAGTAACATCAAATGCAAGATCAGTTCTTGCTGCAGATCATGATGGGTTGCAGCTGCAAGGAGCAGGGTCTTAATTCTTCATTCTTAAGTTCTTTGTTACTATGTGTGGCCCTGAGGGGAGACAACTTCCTCCTTTGAGTCTACGAATTGATCGCTAGAAGTGGTCGAGCAGCATTCATGTGTTTGGGAAGCCTCATATCAGCTGCCTCCATCTAAACGGTAAGGAGCTTAGATAGCACTGCAGAAAATGGGCTTGGGTCCAGAAAACTGGGGTCCCCTGAACAAACTGCCATCAGAAGATCCCAGAAACGAGGGATAACTTGTTGACTTGGAGTTATTATAGTTATGAAAGATTTTAAACAACAAACAACAACAACATCTCTGAACTCTCTTCCTCTCTGTATCCAACATCTTACACTTAAAATGCAAACATTGGGGCCAGTGTCTTTGTTCAAGCACAATGCGGTTGTGGCTCAGGGTGGGGGTTCCCAGGTACTACACAACACAAGTGAGCGCTGAATTGCAAATTGCATTTTGTACATGGACAGCAGCAGAATGCATGTTCTGATCCCTGTCAAGAGTCCAGGTTTGTAGGCTACTTTATTCTTCAGCTTCTCTCTCTACAATAAAATTCAAGCAGCTAGCTACAGTTTCCATTCACAGTAGAACTTTGTTCTAGGCCTCATTTGAGGATGGCAACTGCATCTGAAAATTATGTTCCGAGCCAAAGCCAATCTGTTCCTAAAGCTCCAAACAATTTCACTGAACATGCAGGAAGCCGGAGAAACAGTCACAACAGTAGAAAATTGGGAATGTTAAACGGATTTGGTCTTTAACAGAAAAATTGAGACTGATTTTATGCGCCGAAGCAACAAAGACAAAAGTTTCTTCGCAATTTACCACTCAGCCATAAAACGATGCACCTGCCACTTGGTAACAGAGACTATGAGGGAAATCAGAGGCCATTGCAACAGCCTGCATTGTTAGATTATAAAACAGATGCAATGAAAGATCTGTTCAGACACAAATATTCAGAGTGGTCAAAATAATTTCTGGAGAACACAAAGAGTGTGTTTGGGGAAAGCTATGTTCCAAGGCCTGGTGTTAGAGAGAAATGTCTGTGTTTTTTGAAACAGAGAAACACCCTTATTGCTGGCCAGCATGCAGTACTTTGGAGGTACAGAGTGCAGGCACCATTCAGAATTCAGAGAGGTTTGTTTCAAAACCCGTGTGTGGCATCAATACCTAGCTTAGGCAACATAGCTCACGCATGTGTCCTAGAGCACAAACAGAGCAGCTAGCCGACACCAGAACGCTGCAGTGTCCTAGATGGACGTGAACAGAGTTTCTAATACAGCCGGTCCCCAAGTTACGAACGCATCGATTTACGACTGTTGGTATTTACGACCAACCTCCTATATAGCCGGAACCCGAGTTACGAATGAAATCCACACTTACGAACAGCGCGGCCATACGTCAGTGAAGTCACTAACGACTCCACGTATGCACAATTCTCACAGGCACTACTCTCAGAGCAAGGATGTGAACGGTTAACCAGTAAGTAACACCCTACAAGGGTAATGCTCACTGGTTCCAGTTAACCGCAGGGGCTGGAGCAGCTGCCTGGCCAGAGGAACCCGCCTGGCCCCCCACCCCAAAACGCAGGTTACACACTGGCTCCCTGGGAGTGGGGCTGGCAGGGTGCAAAGCATCCCCAGGACGCTCTTGGCAGCTCCACTCCTGGGGAAGAGGTTTTGATGCGACAGGGAGCGGAGCCAGCAGCCCCTGCCAACCCTTCACTGCGGGCTCTGCAGTATATAGCTTAGCTGAATACTGCAGAGCCCTTCGCATGTGTAACCGATGAGGTTTTCAGCACTTACACAGTTACCTATTTACCTAAGAACGGCCAGGCTGGGTCAGACCAAAGGCCCATCTAGCCCAGTGACCTGTCTGCCGACAGTGGCCAATGCCAGATGCCCCAGAGGGAGGTATCACAACAGGGAATCCTCATGTGATCCCTCCCCTGTCCCCCGCCTCCAGAGAAACAGAGGCTAGTGACACCATTCCTACCCATCCTGGCTAATAGCCATTGTTGGACCTAACCTCCATGAATCTAGCTAGCTCTTTTTTTTTGAACCCTGTTAAAGTCCTGGCCTTCACCGCATCCTCTGGCAAGGAGTTCCACAAGTTGACTATGCTGAGTGAAGAAAAATTTCCTTTTGTTTGTTTTAAACCTGCTGCCTATTAATTTCATTTGGTGACCACTATTTAACTGACTTTTTACATCCCTATCACAAAGCCAGCTGTTTAAAACAAATTCAGCATTTCTAAGCTGAGCCATTTGAAAAATCAGAGTCTAGTGTCACTACTTGAGTGCTTTCCTGGTGTTAACAGCCCAATGTTTGGACATCATCGCTCCAAAATGCTTCACCCAACTGGCCCCAAACGAAGCAAAAATGTTGCAGCATTGACTCCCATCTGGGGAATTTCAGGCAAAGTGGTTAGCTCTGGAAAAGTTAAGTGTGTCAAAAACAACAGGTTTACAATGGTCCAATCGTAAGTATGGAGAGACCAGGGTGTTCAGAATGAATTACAGGAGGAGGTCGGGACCCCTACTCTGGGCTACAGTTCTCCTTATAGCATCTTCAAGTGGCTCCCACCCTTGAAAACGGCTGTGACCTCTCGGCTTGGCTTATGCGATGGGTGTGAGTGCTGATGTGTCACACCTCAGCGTGCATTTCCAATTGCTGTCGTGGGTACAATCCCGCACCCAGCACTTCAAGGCATTTGACCCTCCCAGCATGTGGCTGCATGCTTGAAAATCCATCCTTCTCCCTGCACGAGGGGCTGCAACTGTTAGTAAAGTATGTGCCTTTTTACTCTCCTGCACGAATGCGGCTAGGTTCCAGCAATATTGCTTCAGGTCTGAGCAGCTTGGAAACCAAGTCTGGGCAAGCTACTCAGAGGCTATATAGCTAATTAGGACTCCCAATTAGCCAGCAGAGGCTATATAGCTAATTAGGACTCCCATGAGCCCTCCTCTGACGTACAGTCAGTGCACAGCTCTAGCTCAGTCTTTGGTGGAAAGTATCAGGTCTCTTTAAAGGATGCAGTAGTGCCAAGGGAGAGAGAGAATTAAGGGGCAGGCAGAGAGAAAGAGCCTTGGACTTACAATCACTGAACTACTTCCCTCGTTTGAGAAAACATTTGTTTGGCGATACGCCTGGATGGTGCCGGGGTTAAGGTTTCAAAGGACACTGTCCATTTTACAATCGTGCTATGGAGTTTTTAACCTAGCGTTAAAAGAACACCTAGGAGGCCAGAGGCTACGGCTTCACCGCCTTTCACAGGAAGATGTTAGCTATCGCACTGTAAAATCCTTGTGGGAACAAAGCTCTAGTTTTTACCACGATGAAGCTATTCAAGATCATCTGCATATGGCAGTGGGGAAGTCCTGACCTCACTCAGCTACATCATAGTAAAACCTACCTGCGCATTGTTTCCACTGGATTTTCCAGCAAGGTAACTAATAAACATTAGTTCTGTCAAAAAACCCAACCTTTGGGGCAGTGGAAACACAACCTAAGATGAAACAAACTGGAAAGCGAGGAAATCAAGTGCACTGCTGTGAAATAAGTCTTTGTAGTTAGTTTCCCCAAGCTCCTTTGGGTGCAGACTGCATGTGTCTGTTAGTAGGTTATCTACAACAAAAGGGGTCCTGATCCCAACTGGAGTCTCTGGACCCTTCTGTAAATCAAAACTTCGTAGCTTTTCCTGTGTGTCCATCTTTCCAGCAGAAAGGGGAAAACAATCACTTTAAAACAGGGGTGGGAAACCTCAGGCCCAGATGCGGTCCCCGCCTTGCCTGGATCTGACCCTCGAGGCTCAGGGACTCCCCTGCAGCACTGGGGAGCCCGTGCTGGTGCTCCAGTCCCCTCTCCCCCGCAGTCTCCCATGGGGCTGGAGCATACAAAATCTAGTAGGCTGGGCCCCTCTATGCTCTGGTATGAGGGGAATGTGGGGAGTGCCTTTCTCCTCAGTTGGGGGCCACGTCAGTGGGTGGGTTATTTTGCTTCTCACTTGTGTGTGGCCTCCAATCGCTTTTTATGTGGATCAGCAGCCCCTGAGCCAAAAGAAGGTTCCCCAGCCCTGCTCTAAAAGAGAGTAAAGTGGGAATGTAAAACCACAAGTGCTGGCAGGTGATTTAAGGGCTAGTGTAGAACCTGGAACGATTTAACTCTTACACTGGACTCAGCTGAGGTCCCTTTAGGAACACACAGATATCTGAAGGGTTTAACCCAGTAACTAAGCATGACCCCAGACCTGCATTGCTGCCTTTCACTTACATCTGTCATTTGTTCAATGCACCTGTAACTCTTCTTTTAGCGTGCCTCCCTCTCTACACAGCCTAACAGCAACTACATCGTGTTAATCTTAAAACCCTATAGCAATAAATACCATGTCTTATGTTGAGATCTCCACATCACATTGTAGGGTAACAAATAATTTCCTGATACATCTTAATGGGAACATCAGCTCCCAACATTAACAACAAGGGTACACGTTTAATACCAAAATATGAGACATGGCAGTCGAGGCTGGTTTAGAAGGGTAAACAAGCAATGAGGTTTTTAGGAGTCCGGTATGTTTAACAGTCTCTTTTAATCGTTAACAGGGGAGGGAATGAGATTTGCAAAAAAGAAAAACTTCCCCCAGACAGGATTTTGCCCCCAACGCACATCACCAGACTTCAGGCGAGGGATGTAAAATCCCATGTTATCCCGTCTCTGTCAGTGCACAGAATATCTACACGAAGTGGAAGGGACACCGTGCCAATGCTTTCCAACTCCAGACAGCTTCTTCCTACTCACCCAAAGCCTGAAATAGACTAGTGACGTAATGTTGCTGCTAAGGAAACAGGTAAGATGCAGAAAGTTTCTGGAGAAATATGTTTGGGAAGGCAGGGGAGGTAGGAGAGAGAGACTTATCAAGGGAAGGAAGGAAATGCAGACGAGAGCTGAGGGAAGCCTGGGAGCCAGACTTACTGCTCCCCCACAAAGGTACTTACAGCTTGCTGCGGGGCAGCTGCAAGTACAATCACAGATGTTACAGGAAGATGTCTTTCCCGTCCCTCCGTAAAGGGCAGAACTCGAGGAAAGTGTCAGGCAGTGCTCAGTAACCCTCACTGGGAGGCAGGACAAAGATCTGCCATGGCCAAATGCATGCAACTTCTGTCCTGAGCTTGCCGTCTTTCCACAAAGCAGCAGGCAATGCTGTGTTGTGACAGGGTTTAGCAGTTTGAAACAGGCTCTGCTTGCTTAACAAGGTGATCATAAGAGCAAGGCAGCAAAACAAGCACCATTTTTCTTCTAGTTATTAATTATACCCCTCTCACTTCAGCGTTACAAACTATAAATCCCTCATACGATGCAGGAGGCAGATAAAAGGAGGTGTGTTGTAAACAGCTGAGATCACTGGGTTAACAGTTTCCAGAGCATTTGAAGAGCTCTTCCCTTCTGCTCTGCATTATGCATCTGTTCCATAACTCTATAGCTTCCTTTCAACCAACCCCTTCGAAAGAGAGACCGCAGCCCAGCCAAAGATGCTGAGCACCCCAAAAAGCCCTCCCTGCGAGCTGAAGATATTCCGGATCATAGGTGTCCAGGGCCTGCCTGTACCCCAGTGGGAACAGGCCTGCCTGTACCCCAGGATGGAAGCCCCGCCTGGCTCACCTCAAACAGAAGAGAACACAAGGGAGAATCTGAGGAGCGTGTGCTCACAAAAAGAACTAAAAAAGGAGACAAAGGAAAACCAGAATTGCTGGCTGGAAGTTGTAGGGTTCAGTGCCTGTTGGATTAGATTAGAGCCATGTCCTCTTGCTGTAGTGGAGATAAACTCTCCCTGAGAGGGCCTGGACTGAGTGCTAGCAGGCAGAAGGGATTCCCGTAATAATCACTCTCCATGGGCACTATATTTCAAGTGATTACAAGGAGGAGATTTCTAGCAGCTTGGCCAATGCAGCCACACTGAAGAGTTCCCTGCCTATTAATTGTGCAACCACAGGGGGAACTTCATGGCATGGCTTCATTTGCAAGATTTTGTCCCAATCCATCCCTCACCAGAATGTGGAAACCTCAGCACGAAAGACTGTTCCCATGAACACAATTCATGCCAGAGAATGAAGTCATGTCTACTGATGTGCAGTGCCTGTTGGTGGTCAGCCCAAACGGATGTCTACAACCATCACGAAAATACTGTTCTGTCGAGATACCACAAAAGACACCCAACTGCACACAGCCGGGGGAAAGATGGAGAGGGAGCAGAGAACCCGTGTCAGGATAGCTGTTCCTTCCCCACCGCCCCTCGGGATCCCTGATGCATCACAGTGACCAACCTTGTGAAGAACGACCCTCGACTGCCCCTTTCCAAGACATTAGTAAACGCTGGGTGTAAGTCAGATGCTCCCTGTGCAGTGCAAAGGGGGAAGGTCAGACGGACTGCAAGGAAAGGAGACAGAGGCCTTCTCCTGAAGGACTTAGCAGTCCAGGCAGCAAACAGTGTCACGTCTGCTAGTATTTCTCAAGGCAAACAGTGGCAGGGCAGCGCTCCCAGTCACTGCAGGACTCTGCCCCCAGAAGACCCATTTGGGGGGGAGGGGAAGGGGGAGAGGAAAGACATGCAACTGGAGGAGGCAGTTGCTGCCTCTGGCTTGTGGATGTCAGAAGCTCAGCAGGACGCTCCTCTGTTCTTCCCAAAGACAAGCTTTCCCTCCTCTCCACGCCGGCCTGCACCAACTGCCACAAGGACGAGTCTTTTCGCGAGGGGCCTACGAGGTAACTTGCAGACTGCTGCACAGACCATGGAAACACGCAGCAAACGCGCCGAGCGATGGCAAAGGTGGAAAGACCCCGGGGTACGCAAGGGCAGGCGGTGTTTGATTAGGGATTGCGGGGACATTTCAAAGGTGGGTTGGAAGCAGAGGGTGGAAGCCCATGAGCCTTAGTCAAGAGGGCAGTTCCAAGAGCGGGAACTCCATGGAGGTAGACCGGAGCATGTGATAAAGGGAGCGTTTGGTCAGAAGAGACGATCTGCTCTAGAAACAACCAAAATGGATTATTGCCAATGAAATGAGGAGACTCTCTTGGAAGAGTGAATGGGGAGAAGGTGTCAGTAAGGATTGGGGGAACCCAGCGTATCCTAGTGAAATGCTCTGCACATTCATTTATTCTTTATTGCGCTGCTCCTTGCCTGCCCTCTCACCCCGAGCAAGGACAGTCGAGTAACACCGACCTACATCTTGCACCTAGGCCAGCTTGTGCTGAGGCCGATCAGTTCGGTAACTGCCAGTCCACAATCCTGCTTCGCTTTGTTCCTCGGCTCTGGCCAGGTGTACATGCCCTTGTCTGCAAGGATGAGCAGATTCTACATAGGATGCACCACTAGGAGTGGAAACAGCAGCACAGGGTGAAAAGAGGGAAACTCACATTTCAAATCCCTTTGACTCATGTAGCTGAGTTTTTCTAGAAAATTACCGAAACGGGAAGCCTGCACAGAGAAACGCGGCATCAGAAAGACCTAAGGTTATTTGGGTCTCCCCCTCCCCCCTCCCACAGCACCTTGGGCGGTTCTATAACTCAGACCCTGCTGGGGAGCTCACTCCCGCACTCCTCTGAATGAACGCAATTCTGGGTGGGGCTTTGGGGCGCACGTGGAAACGCTGCTCCTCTCGGTACTGCAGCCCAACTCAGGGCTACTCTGTCTAGCAGACTCTGCTCTCCTGAAACCTGCTCAACCTCCTGGGCTGTGCCCTGACGTGGTAGGAAAGGAAAGCTCCGGTCCACACCCTGTGCTTAGGGAAGGGTAGGTCAGGGAGGGAGAACGTGCGGTTCCTAGGGGGCTAGCAGCGGGCGGGGAGGGGGACCTTTGATGGGATGCGCACAGCCACCAAGGAAGCGGGCTACCAGCAGGTCCTCGCCAGCGCTGAGACACAGCCTGTGTCTGGGGGATGCTGCTCCCCGGGCAGCACTGCCGCTTGCACCCGCTGCCCAGCGCGCCAGAGAGACGTTCACAAGACTCATCGGGCTGTGCCGCAGCACAGCGCAGAGCAGGTCGCAGCCGAAGGAACAGGCTGGACCAGATCTGGGAAGTGCAGGCATGGGAGCGGCATGGCTGGCAGGGCGAGGGCTGAGCGGTGACACAGCACTGTCTGAATGACAGGCCTTCCTGCCGGGGGAAGATGCTTGTTCATCTGAGCAGATGCCTCTCACACCCTGGCTGGAGGCTGTGCACCTCCTGCAGCCACTTGCCCAGATGCTGGAGAGCTCTCAATAGCCAAGGGATGCAACTGGGGCATTTCCCAGAGCAGCCTCTAGGGGGCAGCTGTGTCACCGCACACGAACACACCGCAGGGTGGAGGTGGGGGGGCCTCTTCTAGGCACTGGAAACAAGAAACAGTCAATCAGAATCCAGCTTGTCACATGTGATAAGAGGTTCCCAGCCACAGAGCTTTAGCCGGCAGTGAGCTTTGGACTCTGCTTGCAGGGACCAGGAAAGGCTGAGAAGGCCTTACACTAGCCGTGCTTTCAGGAAAGAGGCATTGGACATCTCAAAGGCCCACTGAGCAGCTGCGCATAAGCAGGAATTGCAGCTGCTGAGGCTCTCAGCCACTCTTATGGACTGCATAGTCCACTGCAACGAAAGCAGACCCACTGCTCACCTGGGCCCTGTCTCAAGTCACACCTAGAGGCTGCCAAGAACTCTCTTGGGGCACGCCTTTGCTAAATCAGATCAGGTAAGGACAAATAGAAGGGTAAGCCAAAGCTCAGCTGCACAGAAAGCTCTGGCCCTTGGCAGTGATCCCTCTCATTTTTCCATCTGTGTGTGGAATAAGTTTTGTTATGTGCACTGAGGCATGTGTGGGTGTGCATCACCAGTAGAAACATGCTGCTGTCTGTGGGCACTGTGCTAGTTAGCTGGGCAGCATTTGACTCTCTCCTGGGGTGACTCTCAATATCTGCATGTCCACCTTCCCCCACCTACTCTCCAAAGTTTCCCCAGCCCACCTTAGAGCCCTGCACACAGCAGCCATCCTTGGCAAAGGATGTGGAATTCCCTTCACAACTCCCCATTGTTGCTTGTTTGGGGCCAGCAGTTACCCTGGAGGCCACCCCCCAGGTTCAGTACATGGGCCCAGCCATCTTACCCCAGGACCCAGCATGGCGAGGGGAAATCACGCTTGAGAAATGAGCTGCTGCACTAACCACAAGGCCAGCTCAAAGCATATTCCCTTTTCTCACCCATGGTAAGCTCTGTTTCCTGGACAATTAACGTGAGAAACGATGGTACAACGTGAACATCTGTTTGCAGGGAAAAAGAGGATGTGTACAGAAGTCTGTAGGCTTTGCACAAGAGCCCCTGGGACGGGGTTTGGACAGCATGAGAAACGTGCCCCAAGCTTATGACAGACAAAACTGGATGGTGAGAGAGGCTGGTAAGGGAAGCGGCAGCCTTTCACCTACAGATCACTGGTTTAATCTTGACCAGTACTGACCAAACTGGCTTGCTCTTCAAGGGGTATGTTTGGAGCAATAAGTGACCTCAGGCCAGTTCTTAGTGGACAAGCACTACCACCACAAACATGTAAAATTAATACCTTAGCTGACATTTCAGCCAAGAGGCCAAGCCCTGAACGCACATGGCTGCTTAACTTTCTTTACAGCTAAGATGGTCCCTGCCTCACCACAGTTGTGGCATGTTGGCAGGGTTTTGTGGGTGCACTCTAGCTCTTCCAGAGCCAGGGAAAGCCGATAGCCAGGACTGCCAAGCTTTTCCATCGGTGTTAAATTCACTCACATTGCAAACCTGTCCCACCCCATTATACAATTTAGCAAGATGAGCCAATAAGTAGTGGAAATATGAAAAAAATGCATTAGCATTGAGCAAGATTCAAAACAGAGCAGTCACATTAGCTACATAAAAAAAGGGCGCAAGCACCCACGGAGCGCAGCAAGGAGAACTGTTAAAGCTACCAGAGCTCTTTTGGGTTTTGAGCTGTGGAATTTTCTGGGGTTCACTGTTTGGATGCAGGAGGCCTAGCCCCTAGTGAACCATTCCTAACATACTGGTTCCTTTCATAGAGCTACTGTCATGGTTAGGATGTAAAAATCAAGCCAAGTTATTGAGTCACTAGTTCTTTCCCTGCATTACTGGCTTCCAACTGATCTGACCTTCCTTATTAAATAAAAGGTTTTAATTATATTTTTCAGAACCTAGACACACCTACTGAAATGATATCAACAATAAGTCCTGCTGCATGCTTCATTTCTTTCTTGTCAGCCAAGACTGGGCGCAAAGTACACAGTTCTCAATAACACAGCTCTCACATAAAGCTGGGTGCTGAGCCCTTTTTGCAGGTACCCAGTACCTCCCAAGAGCAGGCCCTTAACATATGAATGCTAGCACGCACATCAAGCCTTGTCTCAAGCCCCTTAAACTGCCACTATGCGTCCAGATCTCACAGCTACGCTGCCCTCTCCAAGTCATCTTCCGCAGTTATTGCATGGACTCTGCCGCATCTCCAATAAAGACTATGCCTGCTGAGAATTCAGCACTGTCAGGAGTTGAGCTGGACGGATCCTCCCAACTCTGAATTCAATCTCTCCCCCCCCCAAAGGTTAACAAGCGCCTGACTCTCTCAGACTCCTGCCTGTAGATTAAACTGCAAGGGCCGAGTGCTACAGCCGCCAGACCCATCCTGGTGAAAATGCAATGTTCCAGGAGCTGAATTAGATGGCGTCTGTCAAGCCCTTAGGCCACATTTTGCATTGAAGATGGTGCGAACCATGACAGATTGCAAGCCACCACGGGGCCTGCACCCTGCAAGGCAATGTTACGTTGTAACTTCTGAGGGGATGCAGGAGAGAGAGCAGCACCATTCCTTGGCTCTTAATTATAGTCTTGTGACATAGTTAATGGGCTGTCAGGGATTCCATTATAAACCTTGATTTTGCTGGAGGTAGACAGATTAAGTTTAGGCTCTCTAGTACCCAAAATAGCTACTCACCAGAAGCTTTAAGTATAAGCTAGTCTCACTAGTACAGAAAGAACAATGTCTGAGTCCCCTTTGAGTATAGTTCAGTGCCCGTACCCACCTTCCAACAACCCTCCAAAATAAACAGTTGGCTTTTTCCTTAAGAGACAATGTATAAGAAGAGCCGTGCTTGCGAGCAGCTCTTCACCATGGCCTTGCCCAGCTAATGAGTGTGTCAGGTAACAGAAGCATGCACTGTGTCTCATAATGGAGAAATGATTAGGTAACCATGAGGCAGATTCTTATGATTAAGGAACAAAGTCACGGTGCCTTTGCATCAGTCCCAGTGTCCCCTTAAGCCAGGGGTTCTCAAACTTTGTGATACAGCAACCCCCCTCTAAGTTGCTGCAACCCCTTGGGGGGTCAGGACCCACAGTCTGAGAAACACAGCTTTAAGCTGAACTGATAAACCACCAAGCTCAACTGGAGCAAAGCACAATGAAAAACTTGGGACATCGGCCATTGAGCATCATGTCCCTGTACAATTCCTTTCCTCACTAAAGTCACCCTATTTTTAAGAAAAACCAAGGCTGCAGCTCAGCAACAAATATAAACAGCTTCTTTATCATTATGGCTGCAGTTTTCCTGGGTAGAGCATTCTCCCACGACCCATTCCAAAATCCTCACCATTGCTGTAGGCGTAAGGGGATTCGGATGCTCCGTCTTGAAGGCTCTCCAGGATTTCTCCTTTTCCAACATCACTGTCTCCTACCAACAGGAACTTGAGCAGATAATCATAGCTCTTCACAGGGCTTCCCTGGGTTCCCATTCTGCCTCTCATTAGTGAAGAGGCGCAATCCGCATACTAAACATGTAGCCAGACTGAAAGGATCACTAACGCCAGCTTCCTTGCTTTTAGAGAGGCTCTTACCAGCAGAGTTTTTGTCCCCCCTTCTAAGGGGGGCAGGGAGGGTACGGAAGAATGAGTCAACCTCAGAATGAGCCTTCCATCCTTTCCACCTTATACCTGCTCTTCGATACGCTGGCAGCCTGGAAGAAAAGAGGAGGAGGATCCTTGTTTCTTCGCTCGCACTTCGCGCTTTTCCAATATCCAGACATAAATTATGGTTCAATTCTCAGAGCCCCGCACTGCTAAGGGAGAATGCCAGCGGCGCGCGGACCCGGGGCAGGGCTCTACCTGCTGCGAAGGGACAGACCCGCCAACAGGCCTGCGGGGCCCCGGGGAGCAGGGACCGAGCCGCTCCCGGCCCCACCGCACTCCGCCCAGGCGGTGGCCCCCACGCAGCAGGGAGTCGCGCCGGTCGGGTGCCCGTGGCCGGGCCAGTGGAGCGGCCCCTCCCCCCCGGAAGGGGCCCCCGCGGGCCCGGCTCGGGGGGGGGGGGGCGAGAGCCAGGCCGGCCGTGCGCGTGCGGGCCCCGCCCCCCAGGGACCCCCCGACAGGCGCCGGCCCCGCCGAGAAGGGGCGCCCGGGAGGGGGAGGGGCAGGGGGCTGCGGGCGGGGGCAGGGAGGAGCGGGGGGTGTCCGGGGGGGGAGGGGGCCGGGACTCACCGTGCGGCGCGGCCGGGCCGGGCAGGCGGCTGCAGGCTCCGACCCAGGCTCCGCCAGCTCCGCCTCAGCCGCGCCCGCCCCCCCGCCGCTCGCTCATTGGCCGGCGGCCCCGCCAATCCGCCGCACGCCCGCCCCTCGCCGCGCCGGCCCGCCCCCGCCCGGCGGCAGCCTCGCGGGGGAGCCAGCTCATTGGCGGGCAAGGCAGCCCATCACGGGCTGAGGGCAGGACTACAGACCCCAGCGTGCCACGCGCCACGGCTGAGCGGAGCATGCTGGGAGTTGTAGGCTCAGCGGTGGGCCCCGGGCAGGGCTCCGTGCAGGGGCGCGGGCGCCCTCCAGCCGGGCCGGGCGAGGGGAGCGGGAGCTGCCCGGACACGGCAAACGTCCCGGGCCAAGCCTGGGCCGGGCTCGGCGTCCAGCCCGGGGACCCGGCGGGGGCCCCAGCCCCGCCCCCCCATGTCCCCGCCGGGCTGCGCGCGGAGCCGGCCGGGTGGCAGCTGCTGGTCCCCAGCCCTGGTCGCAGCACCACGGTGCAGACGCGGTGGCTGGCAGGGGAAGGGCACAGGCATGGAAATGGCTCCACACTGAAAGCAGCAGCCTCACTCCTGCCTGCGATGCAATTACCCCTCGTGCGGGGTTTTATTGCATGACGGGTTCATTACTCCCGGGGCAGAGGAATGCAGCCAGTGCCTGCGGGCTGTGGGGCGCAGCGTGCGTACAGCGGCGGAACCACTGGTAGAAAGTATCAACGCACAGTATTGCCAACGTACTCGATTGGCTAGTGATTATATGAGACTATTTTTATTAAAAAAATAAGTTTCTAACCCTGCTGATTGCAGAGAAAAGCTTGAAAATGTGACCCGAATCCATCCTAACTTCAAGGGGTAAATAAAAATGATCACATATTTGTTTTTTCAAATGTCTTGTGATTTTTAAGATAATTTCATGATTTTCTGTGGCCTGACTCGTGAATTTTGAGTACTTGTGGATGGCAATATTGGATAAAAAGGTGCATGTCTCCAGGACAGAGAAATTACAGACTGACAGTAAGAAATCACAATCAAGCAAATAAGGAGAGCATGGAAAGATACAGATGTAGTTATTTAAATACCAAGTATTGTAGGTCACTGCTCTCCTTAATGGAATTGCTGTATTTGTGACAGGATTCCTTCAGTGGGAAAGGCACTAGCTGCCTGTCAGTCCTATTCCAGTCAATTCCAAACACCATTTCAGTGCCCAAGCAGGATCCAAGTCCCAAAGAGTTTACAGGCTAAAGACTCAGACCTTCTCTACTTTGGAAGGGGGGCAGGGAGCACTTTATCTGCAAAGGGGACAAGGACAGACTAGGCTAATTAGCATAGCTCGTAGCTGGACTTCATTCTCCTCTCTCCGGTGACACTGTCAGGAACTTGTCCCCTGTGTGGTAAGCGCATGAGCAGCATGGCTCTGCTGTTCCAATAGCTAACAGGGCAGGCATTCCAACCACCATCCTTATGCTTCAGAGTTAACAGTCAAGTGAGATGAACAGGGCAGCTCCTGTATGGTTGTTTCCAGCTCTTTGCAGAGGTTGCTGCACTCAGTTCACATGTCACAGGTTTTGTTTGTGGGAGCTTTCATTTGATAGGCTTCAGTCCTGGAGATAGAGTCGGCAGCGATGCTGGAGTCTGTGGCTACAGAGCTGGAGGATTCCTGGGGCCTGGGTTACACGGAAGGTTTAAGCGCAGCATCATCCTGGACAAACAGAAGCCCCTCCACGCCCCAGCTGGAAATGGAATATTTCCTCCCTTGTTTAAGAGCCCCGTTAAGTGCCACAGCCAGCCTGGACCTCTGCCTCTCCCTGGCAGAGCTAATTTGCACTTCAATGCCCAGAAGCGCCTCTGGCTCCCAGCTAGTTCCCAGCCAGTTGTCCGGGCACAGAAAGTGCCTGGCGTCCCTCACTTCCGAACTGTGCTCCGTGTGCTTTTGTGATGGGAGGCTGAGCCCTGGCTAGTGCCCCTGAGGGGGAGTGACAGCTAGCCCTAGGGCTGCCAGGCTTCCCAGCGCTGGGTGGCCCATGGGGAAGGGAGGGGGAGAGGGGCGGGAAGGGCAGACAGGCACAGGACTAGTCCAGGAAGGAGCGCTGTGCCAATCTGACAGCTGGCACCTTGCAGCAGAGGCCACTCAGGCCCCTGGGAGCTGGTGGGGGATACCGGAGGCAGCAGCTACCCCTGCAGCAGAGCACTCCCCACAAGGGCTCCGCCCTTTCTGCAAAGCAGGGGCCTCAGGCTGGACAGTCAAATATCCAAGGACCCGGAATCATCGGCTGGATGAGGCCGGGAGGCTGGTCTCTGAGGCCACAGGGTGCTCTTCCCCACAGGCCAACCCCTCCACAGCTGCCATTGCTCAGCACCCTTCCCTGGCCACACAAGGGGAGCAGGATCAGGCCCCTGGTTGGGGTGGCCCCGTCTGGCAGGAGCTGGGGACCTGCGGGCTCAAGGTCTCCTCTCCCGGGAGTGTCAGTGACAGATCTCACAGCAAACAATGGATTTGGGCTAATCCTTTTATGGCCGCGCAGCCGGCTCTTTACACGCCACTGCCAGGCTGCCCTGCCGTGCTTAACGCTCCCCTCGGCAGGGAGCCAATGGGGCTGGGCACCCTGGCTGTGCTAGTGCCGCATCCGCAGTCCCATCCGCCTCCCTCCGTCAGCTCAGCGCCGGGTGCGGAGCCCCAGCAGGCTGGTTCGTTGCGCTGCAGCGGCGGAAGGTGGCTGGCACGTTCCCGTACCCCTGCTGCATTAACTCAAAAGAGCATCAGGGCCCAGCCTGTGGCGGGCAGGGGCACTTAGGAGACTCACTGCAGTAACAGGGGGACTGCAGCTTCCTTGTGTCCTGGCTGGCTCCCTGGCCTGCAGGCGCCAGGCCGTTGGACGCTTTGTGGCGTCTGACAGGCTCAGTCCACTGCCAGGAGAGAGGTTCCCCAGTTCCCCCTCCCTCTTCTGGTAAAAGCAGCATTAGCCCTGGGGGCAGTGCTGGCCGGATGGGCTCCACTGGGGAGGGAGGGGCCCCGGAGGCCTGGCCAGTGGAGGGAAATTGACCACGCTCCCCCAAAAGGGAGGGACTGAAAGGAAACGGGGGTCAAGAGGTTGTGGGGGGGACAATTGTATTTCCCCCCCAATCATGAGTTTAGTACAATTAATACTCTTGGGGGGGTTCCCTCTGCTTCCTGTGTTAGGGCTGTTTCAGGTCACGCTGTCAAGCTTTGCTCGGCCACCCTGCAGGCCAGGAATGTTCTTTTTTTGGTCCCCAAAACAGATGATCACAGAATAATGTGACTCTGGCCACTGGGGCTTTAAGTCAACTCCCAAACAACAAGGGACTCATGAAAAAGCAAGAAGGGTTGGCACCAGCGAGGCTGCAGGGAGTGGGTTGGGCCACAGGACAGCTGGGGAGAGCACCCCCAAAATCTCTGCTTCTCTGAGGAAGCTGTGGGGCTAGTGGATGGGGGCAGGAGGGCAGATCACCGCCAGTCCCAAGAGTCGCACGTGTGCCCCGACGTTCTCTGGCCACGCACGCCCTGCCGGCAGCGATCCACGTCCCCGTAGCCCAGCTGGGAGCCCCAGGGCTGAGCCCGGCCATGTTCGGACACTGGTGAGCACTCACACTGGCAGGGCCGGCTCCTGTGAGCCATGGCTGCACAAGGTGTCCCGGTGAGATGAAGGGACTTGCCCGAGGTCACACGAGACCAGGGCGAAGCCGGAAAGTTAACACAGGCCCTGGGGTGCCTGGCTGGGACAGGGGCTGGGAAGTGGTGGGGCGGGACGTCAGACCAAGGGGAAGGAGACATTGCCCTGAAGTGCTGGATGGCCCCCAGTGGCTGATCTAGCAGGGCGGGTTTAAAGGGGCTGAGTGAGAGGCACTGGGGGCTCCTTTGGGCCTGCCCCCTGTTGGGAGTCACATTTATTACACATGAACTGGCCTGGAGCGGCACCTTTCTGCTTGTTTCCCCTCCCTGCTCTTGCCCATGGCTGGGGGTGGCTGGCCAGGCGGGGGACACGCCCCCTTTGTTCCCTTAGCCCCCCCCCCAATTAGATCCAGGGGGCTGGGTTTTATCATTTCAGCACTGATGAGTCAAAGGCCGGGGGGTGACAGAGAAGGGGCCTGGCCCTTCGTTCACTACTCGTCCCACGCAGCCCTGACGAATCCGAGCTTTGAGCTGCCGCTGCGCATGGTGAGGGGGCTGCATGGGGCAGGGGCACCTCGACCCGCCAGCCCTCTGAGACCCACACTTCCTGGACCTCGCTCTGCCAGCAAGCTCAGGGTGCCCCCAGCATTGCTGGGACCCCACCGCAGGGGGCAGCCTCCATCCCACCTCCACACCTGGTCCCAGCCCTCCCTCTAAGGGCCCCGCATGGAGAATAATTTCTTCCCCACTTGGGCCTGTGGTTCCTTGGCCTCAGTAGCAGCAGGCAGCCTCCTCCTACAGGTGCTACCGCTGCACCCCCAAAGGGCCTGCTCATGCAAGGTACTGAGTCCCTGAGCTCTCCTCCCACGGGGGCTTGGTCCCTCTCGTGGCCAGGTCCGCCCTCGAACGCCTGACCAATGGCAGGTGGCCATAACTGCTGGCAGGGGGAGGATGGTCAGAACCCTTCCTGCCTGTCACCCTGGTCTCAGCCCTGGCATGGAAACCCTCACCTGTCAGGCTGTAGTGCTCACGCCGGCCTCCGCTTCCCTGGGTCGAGTCAGCAACCCGCTCCCCTACCCCATCTGTTCCTCTTGCGTGCACCTGTCTCCCTGCTGCACACCCCAAGCTGCAGCAGCAGGGTTTTTACCAAAGCAGCCTTTGCCTTCACTGCATGGCCAAGTCTCCTTCCTCCTCTTGGGAGCTCTCTGTGCCCAGCAGGACACCCCGAATTCCAGGCCTAGGACTTGGGAGGCTGAATGGAGAGGCCCTGCAAGCCTGGGGAATAGCCCAACTCTCCGGGAGCACAGGTCCCACAGAGCCAATGCAAGCTGGCTTCCGAAGCCAGGAGCCAGGGCGTCCCCAGAGGTGCACAAGGAGAACCTGGCTTCAGGCCTGTGCTTCCCCGGCTGGGGCAGGGACTGGCAGCCTGCCAAACAGCAGCTCTGCCGAGAGGCCAGAAGTGACACGGACACGGCAGGGTATGAGCCAGAACAGAAGCAAACTGCCCCATCCCGCTAGAGCAGCACTGACAGCTCCCACTGCATGGCCCAGGGACCCAGCAAGTCCAGGCTGAAGCATCTCCTGGCACTTGCTTTGCCTACATGTGTGGGAATTCAGGCCTGGCGGAAATCCCTGATCTCTCCAAGAGCAGGGCAGCAGCACTGGCGCAGTCTTGGCCGGTAAACTCCTACCCCAACCTTGATTCCAACGGATGGTGCGGCAAGTCCCAGTATCCAATCGATAGCTCAACGGACCAGCACTGGGGCGAGAATGCAGCCCTGGTGCACATCGCCGCATGTGCAGAAATGCCCCAAGAACCCCGAGCCGAGGCACACTCACATACTGGTGCGCACATGTGCCAGCGTTAGCAGAACATCTGGAACACCAACCCCCTTCACTGCAAGCCAAAGAGCTGAGCTGGCACATGAATGGAAAAGCCGCCCTGAGGTCAGTGCATGCCACAGAGCAGCACGTCCGTTCTCGGTGCCGCTCACCTGGTGACATGCTCCATGCAAATTCTGGCTCTCATGACGGGACCTGGTCAGGGAAGGGTGTTGACTCAGACCCTTAAGGCTGATTTCAGTGAGGGTTAGGTGCCCAAACACCTTTGAGAATCTGGCCAGTTTTGTTTAAATAAAATAAACTTCTCCCCGGGAGGCAGATTTCCCAGGCTTTACGAAGAGATTCATATAGAGGAGAAGAGCTTTGGCAGATGGCCTCAGCCAGCATTTTCTGCTCAAGGTGATGGTCAAAAATCTAGCCAGCCTCCCATCCTGGCCCCAGGGATCCAACAGCGGCGGTGTTTTGGTGCTGGGTCCCTTGGCTCATGGTTAATACTGCTTCTTTTCTTCCGTTACCCAAATAGCAGCAGCCAGAAATGTCCACCACCCACTCCCACCTGTACTTCCTGAACATCAACAGCTCATCACAAGTACAAAGAAAAAATTAAACAGCAGATGTTCTGCTGAGTTCACTCAGCACTACTGCTGCTATTTTTTCCTCTCCCACCATTGCCAATAACCGTCTCCAAGGACCCAGGGGATGGGAGATTAAAGACTGCATATAAAATTCTTGCTGATACATGAAGGGCGGGGCAGGCGGGAGAGGGACTGAAGTGAAATCAGAGAAAGCATGCAGGCGCATTTGTGGGAATCGCCAAAGAGAAACGAAAGGACCTTTAATAAATTAAATTGTTGTCTGATCCAAAGCCATATCAGTGCTGGGATCCTGGCTGGTGAGCTGGAGAATGGGAAGGGGCTGTTTAAACCAGTGTAGAGTTCTTCTAGAGGTCTTCTTCCCATACAGTACCATGCAGTAAGCCTGCCTTTATCCAGAGTGGGGATTGAGACAATCTGTATCCCTATATCCATCCTTTCACAAAAGTATAATGGATTTTGTACACAGAATGCGCCTGGTGAGGTATCATTTGAAAACTCATAATATACTGAACATTATTGTCCTGGTAAAACGTGTTTGGCAATATTAAGAGTCTACCATAGAAAGCTCCTGAGGCATGCTCCAAATTTAAATAAGCAGGCACAAATCAGTTCTTCACAGACAAAAGGCAAATTGATGCCTCAACCAGGTGTCAACAAAATCAAGGGGACTCTCAGCCAGTTAAGTGGCCATTCTTTGCCAGGAAAAAGGGTATCAGAAAGAAATGTACATCTTGGCAAAGACGTAGCTGGAAGTTCCCAACCCTAGACTTTGTCTTCTAAACCCTCGCTGGAGAAAAGTCTCAAAAGAAAAAGATAAAAATGAGGAATGGAAGTCCCAAATTACTCCTCTGTCCTCATCGCTACTCACAGCATCAACAATCCTTGAAAGAAAAGGAAGCACCATTGAACTGGGGGAGGGATCCTGGCTGAGAGGAATCCAGCCAGTCGGCAGTGAGCATGTGGGGACGGAAACCTTTTTGCTTTAAGTTCACTTTTAGCTTGTTAAGTTAGGTATTGGTTTGAGTTTTCGCTTTTATTTCTTTGTAACCGATTCTGACTCTTATGCCTCATTCCTTGTAATCCCTTAAAATCACCCCACCTGTTGTTAATAAACTTGTATCTAAACCAGCGTGCGTTTGGATTACCGGGTTCGGGACACGGCGTGTGGGATAACAGGGTCTGTGCATACCATTTTCTATTCATAGAGACAGCCTTTCTATGAGAGTGGTGGGGGACCTGCAGCCCCCATGCGGCCCATTGGGGTTTTATTTGTAGCCCACAAGACATGTTGTTTGCCATTGCCCACGTGCAGGGCTGCCAGATTGTGCTAGTTTCCATCCCTACAGCTATTACTAAACTGGCCAGGGCCTGGGAAGGGAGGTGGGTGCTGGTGGCACATCACATTAATGGTGAGAGCCAGGCGCTCCCCTGCGTCCAATCCAAATGCTGCTATGGTTCATTGGCACACCCTGCAATTCTAGGTATGCAAATGCAATTAGCAAATCGACCCTCTCCCAGGAGCCTGGCGTGGTTACAACAGTCTTGCGGCCCACTCAGGCAACCCACTCACTATCCTCGGTTGCCCTTCGCTGTTCTGTGAGCTTGTACTGGCCCCGAGGAGAAAGTACAAGATGCACGGGTCTGGAGCGGGACATCTGCTGGTGTCCCTGTGCAGCGGAGTGGCTAGCTGAAGGCACTCAGCTGGGAGTGATGTACACGCAGGAGGCTGTGTGCGAGCCACTTCCAGAGCGTGGCTCTCACAGCAAAGCAGTGGGAAAGAGAACTGAGGGGACACAGCAACTGCACC
This sequence comes from Pelodiscus sinensis, assembly GCF_049634645.1. Lineage (NCBI taxonomy): Eukaryota > Metazoa > Chordata > Testudines > Trionychidae > Pelodiscus > Pelodiscus sinensis. The sequence goes on from NC_134726.1 coordinate 2,184,232, forward strand.
CTGGGGAACACCCCGGAGACATCCACACACTTTCACTTCACGAGCCAGCCCCACGCCCATGACTTGTGGGAACTCGCACAGTCACTGCTGCCCTAGGAGGGTCTGGTGCAAGAGAAAGAATGAGGTGGCTAGATGGACACTAGTGCAAAGCAGTGTCACGCCACGACTCAGTGGAGCCGCAGCATTTCACACCAGCTGAGGCTGTGCCCCAGAGAGATCAGTTATTTACGAAGCTCACTAGGGTGTGCAGGGCAAGAGACATCAGCCTCAGACTGAGGAGAAGTGTCCCATCAGTGGTTAGCCCTGACAGTCAACAGGCCTGAGACATGCTAGATGACAGCAAAATCCCCATCGCACAACTCTGTAGCCACAACAAACTCAGGGCCTGGTCTGGAGTGGTGCCGAGACCCTGCAATTCCCACAAATCCAGGTCCAGTCAGAATCACTTCCGCTGGTTCCCTGGATAAGTGTTCCCTGGGAGCTGGGCTCCTGTGCGGCCGCGCAGAGGAAACGCACGTGCCGCCCAGCTGACAGGCAGAGCGCCCACAGCCAGGTTTTCTTCTTTCTACTGGTGGTGCACATTTGCACATGCCTTGGTGCACAAAAAAATTAATTCCACACATGGATGGAAAAGACTAGAGAGAACATTGTCCAAGACACAGACCCTATAGAGGAGGGCTGAGGTGACAGAACAAAGCCACGGCTGTGCCCTATTGGGGCTGAAGCCACCTCCCCCAACCAGGGCAGCCGGGCCCCAGGGGCAGGTCTCTCCCCGACCAGGGTAGCTCCATGCACGGCAGCTCTGAGCCCATGAGCTGCGCCGCCACGCCGCTTAGAAGGAATCCTGGTTACCAGGAGGACCCAGAGTGCCCGTTGACGGGATCAAAGCCCTTTAGAGTCTGATCCTGCACTCATGGAAGGTCTCATGGTGGGGCTTTTGCCATTGATTTCAGTGACAGCAGGTACAGGGCTTAGGGAGCATGTCACCTTTATGCACCACAAATCCTCAGGGAGAAGCGGTGCCCAGGTCACAGATCGACAGGGCCTAGCCAACGAAAGGGTCTCAGAGGAGGATCCTTAGGGAACACCCGGAGCAGCCAGATCACCAGCTGCACCCCGGACGGCAGAAGCCGAGTGAGCTACTTCCTGATGCTCTGCACCAAGACCGCTGTCCGCTCCCAAGGCGACCCGAGTCCCGATCCACGCTCAGCAAGCCTCACCTCACGGCTGTCTGCCTCTGCACAGATGAAGATGTACACTCTAGTGGCTGGTGCCCTTCCCATGCCCGGCACAGCGTCACCATCCGGACTGGAGGATTGTTCTAAAAACAGCTTTATTCTAGTGTAATCCAAATAGGTTGTAAGTTGTGATTGAAATGACTAATTGAGAAAACGACTGCCAGGAGTACAACGATTCCATTACCAGCATCTACAGTGCAAACACAAAACATCAGGCTTAGAAAATCAGAGGACACTGGTCCAATGCAGTTCTATTGCAGACCCTCTCCAAGCCCCGTCAAGACGTGACTCCACCCTGGCAGTACAGCCAGGCAGGCTCAGATCCCCGCCCCCGTGCCAGGCAAACTTTATGACAAGTAGCATTAATCAATTCCATTCATTAGGCCAGGCCTTGCTCACTGAACTGTCTGCTGCATTTTAAACTGGTCGCAATGGAAAGGAAGTCTCGGCTTTGCACGGCATAACAGTGGCGTTTTAAAATAAACACCAGTCTTGTTTGTATGCGCACACTTTGTTCATGCTTGGCAGCCGATGTCCATTCAATGCTAAACTGCCTGAGGCTCTTAAAAGAGCTCCCTCTCTAGCACGCATTTCAGAAGAAGCGCCAAACGTCTGTGCAGCCCTTTTTGGTATCTTCCTGTTAAGAACGATTTAAACACTGGAGTTTAACTACACCAGCCACTGAGACACCTGCAGGCATTTTCATAACATGACGTGTTTCTTTGAGTACCTTCCCAACCACAGCAGACACACCCAGGCCCCCGCAACACACACACACCCGTCAGCTTGGTCTGCTGCTCACTGGACAGGCATGTTCAGGACTCAGCGGGGTGGCGTGTTATCTGGACTACATCATCATTCTACTGATCACGGCAGAGGTTCATCTTTGGAGCTCTCCCCTTTCCAATCCCTTCCTACAGGCCTGACACCCACTAAAGGGGTAGCGGGCAGGGCTGGTGTACTCCAGGCAGGTTGTTAACCCTTTCCAGCCCAAGGGCGGTTGGTATACCCCATCGAACCCCACTTTCCGCTGGTGCTGCACATTGACGGCAAGGAGCTACACCTTGTCACTACACTGATTTAGTTACAACACTGCAGATTCCTCCAAGGGTACAGCAGCGCTGTTATTCCGAAACACAGTCTGTGTCTACACACAAGCAGGTCTTTCGACAACATCAAAATAATGTCGAGCTGGAGGACTGCTTACTCCGACGCCTGTAACCCTCATTGTACAGGGAGTTAGGGAAGTCGGAAGAAGAGTGCTCTTCCTCAGACTTCCTGCTGCGTGGACAGCGCCAAAAGCCGAATGAAGCTCTCTCAACTTGAGCTATGCAATTGACGGAGCTCAGGTTGTGTAGCTTATTTTGGCTCTAGCCTGGCTGTGTAGACACGCGCTAGCTGACCACGCAGGCAACTTCCTCCTTGGTCAGGCATTCCAGTGGGACTCAGCCCTGGCACCAATTTATGAGCCATGCAACCTCCTCTGGCTGCCACGGGCTGGACTGTGGTGTCGTCTGGACAGACAACAGCTCCTTCTGGCTTTCAAATCCACATGGGAGCTGGCAGGCAGCTCAGGCAGCCAATTCTCATCAGGAAACATCCAATGACCTGGCTCCTCAGGTGTTTTCACCCTGCTGAGATGTGTCACTAATGGCAGCTCTCTCCCAGAGGCACCCACACCAGCCCCAGGTCGGAGCGTGATGTGAGACTTGCAGGTTATTCCTATGGGCTTTGAAAAGTCTCTTGCACAGTGTCCATTCCTATCTCGTACAGATCTACAGCAGTTAACCCGAGGGCCATCCTGTGAGCTGGATGAATGTTGACTTGAGCAAGAGGCCTGCGTGCGGAGTGGCTGTAGAGCGGAGGTTAAACAGCGTCTCAACACCCGTCTGTCTCCTGTTCTCTAGACTGGATTGCTGTCTGGAGATGGCCTGGCGTGCAGTGAACACTCTGTTTATGGAGCTCGGCTGGGTACAAGGCTCGAGTCCAACTGCAGGACTGCACATGGGGAACCCCCAACCCACAAGCTAGTGCCAGAGCCACTTCCTTCCAACAACAGCACTCTCTCGGGGCTGAAGTCAGCCCCGCAGGACAAGCGGCTCTTTCTCTCCCGCAAAGAAATATTAGTGCTGGGACACGGCCTGTTCCTGAGGATGCGGCTCCCAGCACAGAAGAATGTTTCTATCCAGGGTGGCTGTAGCAGGGCTGAGAAACCCTGAGCCAGACAAATGCTGCTTTGTTGTAGTGTCTCTCTTCATACTCAGATCAAGGTTTGACGATTGGCTCTCACGCGGCAACCGAAAGGAGGCAGAGACAATACACTACAGGCTCACGTCCCACCCAAGTATCCTCTTCCACTTGAGCACCAACGGCAGAGAGCACGAAGGGTTCAGCAGCTACTGAGTCCCAGGGAGGAGAGCCCAGGCAGGGACGACCAGACGTGGTTCCATTTCCAAGCTGTCTGGCTCTAAGCAGGATCTGGGAAGGATCGGTGCGCTGGCAGGCTCTGGCTACCACTTTACAAATCACTGTCAGCGTCTTTATAGAGCTAATTTAATGCTGGCGCATCTAGCAAGTTTGGCACTTGCCAAGAGGGGTCACAACTTGTGGCGGGGTGAGAGGCACAATCTGTTAACCGCACTACACAAGTGAGCCTGAGCAGACACCAGAGGCCAGACGGTTTTCCAGATCTCAGACAAGAATCAGCAGTAACCAGGGAAGTCCAAGATGGGGAAGAAGGCTTGGAAAGGTGGCAGGCGCTGAAGAGGCAAAGCCATCCTGACAGGGCTGCCGATAGAGGCAGTGTAAAGTGAGGTTCTACTGTGAAGTGACTTCATTCTGAGTTACGATGGTGTCATTTTTTCAACCTTCTTCAGAGATGGTACATATTCGGAGTCTTACCTGTGCGGTGCTGGCAGCTCGGGGGGAGCACACTGGATTCTTTGGGCATCACAGAATTGCTAGCAGAAGTTCCAGTGCCTGGACTAGGGATGTAAAATGTGATGGGCCCCGGCAGGCAGGAGGCTGCTCCAGCCCACCAGTTAAACACTCACTTCCCTAGGCTGGACCACGCTCCTGTGCTCAGCTTCTGCCCTCACACCCATTAGGGCTGTTCGGGTGTGTAGAAGGGGGGGGAAAGACTTCCTCAGCCTGGAACTGCCCACTAGAGCGCTCTCCGCACCTCCCTGGAGCAGCACTGCCCGCTGCAGAGACGGGCTGCAGAACCTGGAACAACCGATTCCGTCTGGCAGGTCCTGCTTGGAGATGAAGCCAGTGGCGTAGTACGGGCGTTTCAATGGGGTTAAAGACAAGAAGCGTTAGGGGGCTTCTCAAGGTAAGGGCATCGGAGTCTGGCCCTCAAGCTCAGAGCGAGCTGGGAAGTCTGAGGGGCTATTTAGTCACCAAGGGCCAGGCTGTTAACCCCCTTGGTGACAAGCACAGTCCCACTGCCTGTGAGCGTTCCCCAACAGAAGGGGTCACAATCTGGCCGTAAGGAGACCTATGCTGCAGAGAACAGTTTGGGCACCATGTACTCTGCATTCTTCCAAACCAGCTGCCCCACTGACCTCCATGCTGCCTGGCACATTGGGCGTGACAAACCGGCACATGGCTCCGCGGTGTCTGGAGCCCCCTACTGGGACACCCCACACGCTCAGCTCATTTACATGGGTGAGCGCTCAGTTGAAAACTGGGAATCGGATGAATACTGTCCTGGTAAAATGTGTGCATCAGCCTGTAATCATGGGTGAGAAGCTATTAGAGTCCACTAGGCATCACTGGTAGGACTCATGCCGAGGTTAAGACAAGCAGATCCAAACCAGTTTATCAGAGCAGGAGGGGGGTGCAGGATTGGGCTGAGGTGGGGGTGGGGTCTGGAGGCAGGGGACTGGGGTGCCTACAAACATGGGGACAAATCCTCCTTCCTCCTGCCTACAGCCCACGTAACCAGGCTTAGCCCCACAATGGGGCAAAAGGTCCTCCCCCACAACTGCCCTGGTTCTAGCACGCCAGTAGGTATGTTGTGTGACAAGTACTGCAATAGCAGGAGCTACGAGAGCCTGTCTTCCTGCTGGACTCCTGCAGGGACAACAGCGAGTGCAGCCGTGTGGAGGGTCCACACTGTATCCCTGATCCCACTCCCTGTATGCAGCCGCGCAGTGTAGACACCTGAAATCCTAGCCTGCTTTCCCATGCTGGTTCCGCTGCATGCTGAACTTTCTATCACAAAGGAGAAGGGGCAGGATTGAGTCCATAGAAATAGCTTCACCACCAGTGTAATGCAGCCATTACAACATGGCAGCAGTGCTCCGGCACTACGTGTCTTGTTTAAGATACATAAGAACGGCCAGACTGGGTCCAGCCCAGGGTCCTGTCGCCCACAGCGGCCAATGCCGGGTGCCCCAGAGGGACTGAACAGAACAGGGAATAATCCAGCAATCCCGGTCTCATCACCCATTCCCAGCCTTTAACAGAGGCTAAGGACACCATTCCTCCCCATCCTGGCTAATAGCCAGGGCTCGACAAAACAGTGTATCTACTCGCAAGTGGATTTCAGCCCGTCGCCCCGTTCACCGGCGGCGTGCGCATTGCTGGACCTAACCTTCATGAATGTATCTAGCTCTTTTTTGAACCCTGTTAAAGTCCTAGTCTGCACAACATCCTGTGGCAAGGAGTTCCATGGGTTGACTGTGCACTGTGTGAAGAAAAACTTCCTTTTGTTTTAATACAGTAACGGTTATAAATCTGGATACAGTGTACTTACAGAGACTATGTACAGATGGGTATTTTAAACTACAGAAATGTATGAGGTAGGTACATGCCAAAGAAGCTACTCCCGAGCCAGCACATAAATGTATTTTCCATTAGAGTTAATAGGAAGAACACTCTGAAAGGGGAACAGACATCATAATGTATCTGTACTTAAAACTGGACAGCGAAAGAGACCATCGTCTGCACTGTGATCTGGCAGTTAATACCTTAGGCAAGAAAATTATTCTTAAGAAATGAGGTCAAAATTTTCCCAAGCGACTAGTGTTAGCTTTAGAGACCAAATCTGTGATCTGTTAAAGGGTCTGGACTGTACAAAAATGAGGCCCCTTTAAAGGACTTCAGATTGGACACAGAGAGACAGACACATCCAGTGTCACTAGTCAGTCAGGAACATTCAGACCAAAGATGATTTTTTTGTGGTGAAACCCTACCTCTGTCTGTTCCTGCTGCAAATGGTGGGTTAGGCATGGTCCCAGAGCCATCTGTGTTCTGGCCTCCATGCTATGTTTTTTCTATGCTCACCCCTTGGCGCTGCAGTGGGATAAAACCAATTCCACCACCAAAGAAAAACCAATGGGGCAAATCAATGCGCGACATACCAGTTCCATTTCCACGCTGACTGTCCATCTGATGAACTGGCTTGAACACATGACTATGACAGGTCCAGAACACCTGGATGTAATAATCTGCCTCAGCCTGTTGGCTCCAATCACCCTCTGGACCCAGGCAGCTGTTGTAGGGCCCAGGAAAGAGTAACGGCTCATCAGGCCGAAGGGGAGCTACTTCCTGGTTTACATGGCATGTTGCTGTGGAGAGGCACCAAGGGGTTAAACTTCTGGCCTCTAGTGCTGCCAGGCAGGAACAGGGCAAAATAACACTTCATTAGCAGCCAACAGCCTGGAAACCCAGCCAGCTGGGTGGGGCCATGTAGGAAGGGGAAAGCTAAAGGAGACTGTATGAAGCCCTCCTCTTTAAAATGCACTCCCCCCCCCCCATGTTACCACAGTCTCAACAGAGGAGGTAATGGCGTTGCCCCACCTAGCAGCTGAGGGTCCAGTGGGTGGTGTTCAATGGTGTTCTCTGGTTCATTCTTTCAGGCCTGGCTCGCTTGCTTCCCTTTAATCCTGCTTCTCCCCTTTATGCTTCCAAGGGTAGATGAGCTCTCCAACAAACAGCTTCTTGCACAGAGCGCTCCAGGAATCTTTGGGGTAACACGCACAGCTGGGGAGCCTGTAGGTCTGCACCACACTGCCATAGGACAGAGGGTTGATCTGGAAGTAGAGAAAGAAGAGGGACAATGAAAACAGGTCGTGGTGTGACCTGGGGGGAGGTCGGGGGGGAATTCTTTCTGCCTTTGCACCAGAACCCATGTTCCCGTTACTCTTTTCCATCTGTGTATGGAACAACTGCTATGGGAACTGAGGCAGGTGTCAATGTGCACCACCAACAGGAACACAAAACCTAGCCGTGGGCGCTCTGCTAATTAGCTGGGCGGCATCTGGATCCCTCCCGAGCATTCACCTGGCCCCAGCTTACAGGGAACACTGGCCATCCGGTTAGTGCCTTATTCGAATCTCCCAGCCACACTGCTGCACACTAAAGGGCGAACAGAGTTTGCTGGCTATTTCATAATTCTGTGGTTTTCTACAGCACCTTGCCCCCGGAGGCGCTCACCGTGCTGTACACACGCCCATCAATTTAACCTCCCAGTCTCCCCTGGAGGAGGGAGTGTTACCCTCCTGTTACAGACAGGAAAAGAGGCACAAGCCTGGCTCTAGCGCGCCCTACGGTTTCACCACCCTGAGAAAATGGAACTGTGCTGTGTCCACGCCCACTGGGATGGCACTCGATGGAACGCTGTGTACAACACCAATAAGACTGATGAATTATTGGCTCAATCCTGCGAGGGGCCGAGCGCTGGGGCACCAATCCAGCAACGCCTGTATGCCTATGCTAAGCTCAGCACTTATTCCGCCCTTTGCAGCACGCAGGCCAATTAGAACGGGATGCAGGCCATGGGACACTTCACACGACTAGTCAGTAACATTGTACAATGACTTCTCTTTGGCTGGGTTCACATCCCTTTTGTAGTGGCTTGGTACGAACAGCCCAGTGAACGAGTCCACCGGCAGACAGTCATCCTGGGAAAAGAATTCTAAGTCAGCCCTGAGCACAGTCACAGGAAGCTCGGTTTGAATTGGTCAAGACGAGCATTTGTAGAAGCGGAAGCCTAAATAATAGTTGTGCTCATGCAGTCAGGGCACTGAATCGTACTGTGAGATTTGTGTGTCCAAGCCACAATAACTAATGAGCTCAAATTTCAAATACCCTCAATCTCCAGACCAACAATTAATCACTGACAAGTAATTCTGAAGAGATTCAATCTGGACAAGATGAGGGCCACAAGGAATCTGCCAAAAGAAAAAGCAGCAATTCACCCAGCCCCACCCCCACTGTTAAATCTTAGCTGGAAACAGGTTCATTTTGAGGGGACAAGGGATTGTTGCCAGGGAAGCAGTCCATATTGTACATTCGCTTGGTAGCCACTGACTATTTGGACACAATATTCCTATGCCCAGTCAGTTGGCATGTGCACACGTGTGTGGAGATTTGGTAGGAGAGGGGTAAATGTCACCTACTGAGAGATAAGAAATGGCTTTCAACCCAGCAAACCATAATAGTGTCTCACTGTCATGTTTTTAATTTAAGAAACACAAGCGTATGGTCAGGGAAGTTGCTATTGGGAGTTCCTTTTATGCAATCTGTGTAGTTCAAGGCTACATAAATGGATAAAATTCACCTCCCTTGTTTCATAATGGAATTGCTCCCTTTTTCCTTCTTCTTTCGCTTAACCCTTTCCAAACAGAGGCTCTGTAGAAGGACTCATTCATTTCTGAGTGAATGAGTCAAGTTGTAATCATGTCAGCTCCTCTAGATCCCCTTTTATAAAACTTGGCTGCATGGAAGTCAGGTAAGCCAATAGCTAACAGCCAGGAGTTTTTTTGAGAGGTTTACAAAGGACATTATTTTTAAACCCAAAGTAAACACTAAGCTGCAAAGTGCTTTTTGGAGTGACTTAAACAGCAATGGAATGAACATATCCTTCTGTTCCCACCACGAGACCTGTATTTGGAGTCTACATTCTGAGGGCACTGAACCTGTTTTTAAAATAAACAAAACAATCGTTCGCTGAATCCCAAGAGAAGTATGCACCTGCGTCAACCAGCCACCGAGACAGCCCAATTTAAAACCATCTCAAGATTCATTTTTATTCCATTGTGACACTGGTATGCTGCCACCTAGATCAGCTTCGTGCCCAGAGACAGGGAGAGTCATCCAGGTCTCACATTCTGTATGTGTGTGCAATTATCCACCCACAGACTTCCTCCCCTCGGGCGCAGTGTGGGGAAGCATTGCTCCGCAGGGTAATGAGGCACACGGGGAGAGTGGGCAGATGCCACGAGACAAGCCTCGCCTGGAACTGGGGGTCAGACCTAGCCGAGTTGCTATGCTGAGGCTCAGCGTGTCACAGTGTGAATTTCAATGTGTGTCACAACAGGCTTTCCACATTTCCATGGTGCCAAGCCTGGGAAGGCCCACCAGACTTCTCCCACTGGCCTGTCTGGCATTACGACTCTTTCCCCCTCATCCCCACACAGCAGAATGGCCCCTTTACTGTCTGTCGACCTTGGAGGGACCAGGACACGCATGGGATGTCTATCTAGGCCTTTCTGAGCCTCTCTCGATACGTTTAGTGCCAGCCTCTTGGAAGATTCCTGTGATGCGCCCATCAATCAAGCTCTAACTCTGCTCACCAGCTAACTCATGGAGCAGCCACCACCATGCCACGACCCTTGGGCCCGCCATACTGTCTTGGCACCTCTCCAGTGGCACGAAGAGTAGAAACTGCTAGGGAGAGCCCTGTGAGTGGGGTCAGAACAGCTGGCTCTTATGCCATCCCCGACCCCAGCAGAGGGAACAGGAAGGATGCTCTGCCCCCAGAGGGAACAGGAAGGATGCTCTGCCCCGCTGGTGGATGGTACTTGCAGACCTGTTGCCAGCTGGTGAAGATCAGAGCAGCTCCAGGTTGCTCTAAGCTATGCGGAGATGGCAGAGCGGGAGTGAAACCAGATGAAAGTATAGATGAGCTGTAGCTGATTTCTCGATGGCCCCCTTCTACTGCACTGAGTAGGTCTTAGCTGCAGCAAAGAAACTGGCCCATCGGTGTCCCAAGTCTTGCTTCCTGCTATTCTACTAACCAGCAGGTTATACTGCAGGAATGGACTAGCCCTGCAAACAGCAAGTCACCTGCCTAATGTGATGGGTTCCCCCAGAATCAGGGAATGGAAGCCCCCAAATTGCTCCTGCATTCAATGAGAAATGATCTGTGGCCACCTCAGCCCATGTTCAGAAAAGCCTCTCTTGGACACCTCCTCCTTCGAGGGTGGAGAAAGATTTGAAAACCAGCGAGGAGGAGACTCCTCGCCACAGGGCGATCCCAAAACAAAACGAAGAACACTTCCCATCTCCTTTCCCTGTCTACAGTGAACCAAGCTGACTGGGGTGTTGGGTAGCTCATGCTTATCAGCTTGTCTGGAAGAGAAGGCCCCTTTACTAGAGCTGGGGTTTGGTTCCCCTTAACTGGTTGCCACTCTGGTTGGAAATGGGCAGCCTTTATTGCCTCTCTCAAGGCACAGCTGCAGTCAGAAGGGCAGAGAGAGAAGGCTATGAACACAAGTGATGTGCCATCCTTGCAACTAGTCAAGTTTCATTTTGTAACAGAGTATGCTGCTGCTTATGTATAGTGCTTCATTACAAGCCAGTTACAAGGCAAGGCACATGAGCCAGGAGGGCCAGACTGCAGCAGGAGGTGAAGTACTTTCCCCCACCGCAGTATCTCAGAACTCCACTGAAACTTTCAAAGGGCTTTTCCCTACATTTCCACCCTGGAAGAACTAGCAGAGCCCTTTTTGAAGCAGTCAGAATCTAGGGTAGCCCTGGTGGCAGAGGACAGAAGAGTGAGCACCAGGCAGCACATGATTTACCTGCATTAAGAGTCGAAGGGGTTTTCCAGCCTTCTGTTCAAGAACTCTGAACTTCACACCCGCTGAAAAACAAACAAAACATGATGGAGACCAGGCTCCATTCTCTACTTGGCTCAATTAGTTGGACAGGACTGCCTAACAGTCATCCAGCTAGGACTGCTCACAGCAAGGGGACTACAGGGATCGAGAATAGCCCAGCAGCCCTTTAGAAAGAGGGAACACCTACCCCAGGTAAGCGAGGGGCAGAAATCTCCCCTTTAGTCACTGTTCATGTGGCTACTCTACATAAGAACATAAGAACGGCCATACTGGGTCAGACCAAAGGTCCATCTAGCCCAGTAGCCTGTCTGCCGACAGTGGCCAGCACCAGGTGCCCCAGAGAGGGTGGACCGAAGACAATGATCAAGCGATTTGTCTCCTGCCATCCCTCTCCAGCCTCTGACAAACAGAGGCCAGGGACACCAATTCTATCCCCTGGCTAATAGCCTTTTACGGACCTAATCTCCATGAAATTATCTAGCTTCTCTTTAAACTCTGTTATAGTCCTAGCCTTCACCACCTCCTCTGGCAAGGAGTTCCACAGGTTGACTACACGCTGTGTGAAGAAGAACTTTCTTTTATTAGTTTTAAACCTGCTCCCCATTAATTCCAATTGGTGTCTTCTAGTTCGTCTATTATGGGAACTAATAAATAACTTTCCTTTATCTGCCCTCTCCACCACCACTACATGTATTGGTCTCCCAGCTGCTTTCCAGTTAAGTGGGGGTAGGCCTGCGATAGCAGAGGACACAAAGGCATTTGAGTAAATTCAGAACAATCAATGACTATTGATCACAATGAAGGCATTCATACATTTTCAGCATGCTATTGAGCTGCAGCTGCCACTCTAGTCTTTCACTTCTATATTCCCTCCAGGACTCATTAAATCCCCCAGTACCTGAAAGTCAAACCGGGAAGACAGAAGGTCCAAACTATGATATATTCTCCATAGACATTCCCTGTACCAAGTTGGGGGGATGGGGAGCAAGCTCACAGACCACAGAAAGCGTAAAGGATGACCTCCCTTTATGGCCCTCCCGGAGAGGGGTCCTAATGCACTTCCATTTTCCTTCATCTCAAAGGCCAGACGATAGCATAGAGGAGTTTTTATTGATTATTTATCAATATCAATTTCCTTCTAATTAATCACTTGCTGTTTACTGGACGACTTTCTCCAGCCACATTTCCTGTCTCACAATGACAGCTCCTACCAGGCTGAGAACTTCTGCAAGTCAGGAGATGGAGCCCCGCGGACACAGTCCAGAGCATTCCCCACCTTCACTCCCAAAGCTGGGCCTGCACCTCTCTAGCAGCCGGGGCTTCCTTTCCATTTGATGACTGGCGATGATCAAGCTCTTCACACTGTCTCTTGCTTTTAGAATTCTTAAACTAGCTTGGGCCTTGCAGTCTAGGCTGCTGGATTTATATTGGCGGAGTGATCTCTGTTTTCAGCTAACCCCATTTCAATGGGATCCTTTAGCCAGGTTGCGAAAACGGCTGCCAGTGGCCTGGCAGAAAGTCACTTTGAAATGGTGGAAGTTAAATTAAAAAAGGCAGAGGTTTGTCGGAAACACATGCAGCGTTTGTGGCTCTGAAATTAAGCTAGAAGCCCCAGGCAGATCCTTAGCTAATGTAAATCTGCATCACTCCATCTGAGTCAATGCAACTATTCCAATTACACCAGCTGAGGGTCTAACCTTTCTGAAGAACAGAGTATCTTGAGGTAGCTATACTTCGGTTCCCAGCCACGTAGGGACGGGTGAAAATTAAAGGGAAAAGCAGAAGTTAATTTATCTGAAGAGCAGAGAATCTGAGGCTTGGACCAGTCCCTGTTTACTTGACCCAGCTGGCCTATTCTGCTCTAAATAAGCTATATGGCAGAAGGGCACTTTGATTCCAGTGCCCATGCTGCCCATGACTCAGCATTAGCCTCACATTAGTATCCACTGACTTCCTCATCGGGCTTCTTAGGGTAAGTGGTTAATGGTCCTGTATGGCTTTTGCATTAGCAAGCGGAGCATCTTTCAGTGCAATAAGCTACCTGTGCATTAGATCAAGACATTCACAATACTACAGTGAATGCAAATGTGTGCTGTGGTGGTGCAGAACCAACCTGCAAGTCTGTAGGATCTGCAGAGCCGAAGGATGACTGAATAAAGAGGCAGGGAGTCAATAAGGTCCACAAGCAGATGGATGAGGCCCTGCACAACCACCACCAGCAGACGGAGCTAAAAGAAACAGTGAGATGTGTAAACAGGCAGGTTGGCGGTAAGCAAAAGCGACGAGGAGTCCTGACGAAGTGGGTCTTTGCCCACGAAAGCTTATGCTCCTACACTTCAGTTAGTCTATAAGGTGCCACAGGACTCCTCGTCGCTTTTGCAGATTCAGACTAACACGGCTACCCCTCTGATACTTGGCGGTAAACAGTCGGGTTAACAATAGCAGAAGGGAGTCCAGGCCTTAGTAGTGTGGGGGGTTCCAAGTTGTGGTATCTCTGAAGGGTCGGATTTCCAGAAAGCACTAAGTACCCAGCGTGTCACTCAGGCTCCGTGAGAATTCTGCCCTGGGTCTAGAACAGTAACCGTGGTGCCCGTTGCAAAAGTGTGTGCTACATGCTACTTTCAGGGAACAGGCCGGCATATCGAAGGCTGACGTGGGGAGCCCAGTGGCATCCTTCGCTGTCTAGCAGCTGCCTTGTCTCTAGAAATAGCTTGTGACTGAAGAATCCCTTTACCAAACATGTCAGCAGGAGCACATCAGTGAGAGATGAATTCTCTGCTTTGTATCCTCACACAGCCCCTTGCCATTGCTCATCTGAGCACCTCCTCTTGTCTTACAATCATTTTTTCTGTCAAACTCATTTGAGTCCTGTTCTATTTTTACCCTTCTCCGCTTCAAAGGGGAGGCTACAATTATGTAAAGGCTCCAGCCACTAGTGGAAAAATGTGCCTCCATGCCTCAGAAAGGACCAGCCAGATTGGCAAGAGTTCAACTCCCTCTCCAAAGCCTTCCAAGGAGATTTGAATGGAAAAGGCTAATTTCCCAATGGAAAAGTTCTGGGTCAAACCAGAGGAGCAGCCATTCCAGGAAATGGGGGGAGGGGAGAAGATTGAACAAGGCTGCAGGGAAAAGACAGTGGAATAGGTCCTGATGACTCTGATTCTCTGGGAATTGCCTTCAGAGAATTACAAGTGCGTATTCTGAATTCCAGCGGCTTGGTCCACATGGTCTGGGAACAAAAACCGTTCCTAGGACAGTCATAAGAATATGGTATTTGTACGTGAATGGGGGCTGGGGGGGGAGAACAAGGAATCTTTTTTATACTTCACTCATACATGTAAAGGAGATGTGACCATCTCTAAGGGTTGAATCTTACCAGGGTGAACACCAGGTAATATAGTGCAGTCGTGGGCAGAAGAAACAGCAGGATTGTAAATAACAAAGTGCCAATAAATAGCTGGAGAAAAAAATACAACAAACCAATGTTAGCAGAGTACTGGCACAAGAACTTTAGACAGCATTAAGTGGTTAGTCTATGGCACAGGCCCCTCACACCACCTTGCTGGTGAGTAATATTCGAATACTCTGAATTCTGCCAGTGAGCCTCCGTCAATAAACAATCTTCCCTGGGGTTTTTTTGGGGTTTTTTTTTGTTTTAAATAAGGCTCCCTCTTATGCAGGGGTGGGCAAATACCAGCTTGTGGTCAGGATGCAGTTCCAGCTGCTGCCGTATTTACCTGTGTATCTGCATGTATGGCTGCTTGCAGCTCCTGCTGGCTGCACACTGCCATTCCTGGCCAATGGGAGCTGCGGGTCCTGGTCCGTGTTGCTTCCTGCAGCCCCTATTGGCTGGGAACGACAATCAATGGCCAATGGGAGTTGAAAGCACTCACACCTGCGGAGGCGCAGATAAATGAAGCCGCGGTGGTCTGTTAGGGGCAAACCTGGCGAACTGCCTCCATTATATTGCCCACCCCTGCTCTCCTGGCACTCTGTGCCGTACAGCAGGACACCAGAGCCCAACAGCTGTGCCTCCATTACACATTCCTCAATGCTTCTATTTTTTGAAAAAAAAAATACAATCTGGTGCCATAACCCAACACAACTCCAACCTGGCTTTTTACCACTGCATTCCATTTCCCACACCAGGGAGCGGACAGGAAAATAATGCACCATCATTTCTTCAGAAAGACAACATGGCCATGGTACAGTGCACGGCACCCACAGGCAGATTGACACCATGGATTTATGCATATAACCAGAAATACACGAGAGCTCTCTCCTGACCGACTTCTCATTGGCAGCTTGGGTTCCCCTCCTACCCATCCCCCATTACTTAGCAAAATCAGCATGTATTAGCATCTCAGAAAGTCTTCTCACGTCTGTGCTTTGAAAGCCTGTTCCCACAGAAGCCAATGACAAAACTCCCACTAGCTTCAATGTCAGAACGAGGCTCTTAGTGCCAAACACATTATCATCAATGTACAATGAGCGAAACCCTGCCCTAGCGCATGCAGCCCTTCTAACACAGTCTTCCTCTACTGTCAGGGGGAAAAGAGGAGAAATTGCTCCTCTAGGGTTGTGTAAAAGGCTTCAGATGATCTGCTGCAACTCTGTGAGAGGCACTGGCCCTGGAAGTTACCAAACAGCACTTCAGCAGAGATTACCAAGGCCAGGTCAGATGCTGCACTGAAGCCAGCTGCCCTCTCAGTGCATTTATCTTTGTACCTGCAATCCTCAAGCTCAAGGCAAGTGACAATATAAGGGTATGTCTACACTACCCCGCTAGTTCGAACTAGCGGGGTAATGTATGCATACCGCACTTGCTAATGAAGCCCGGGATTTGAATTTCCCGGGCTTCATTAGCATAAGCGGGGAGCCGCCATTTTTAAATCCCCGCTGCTTCGAACCCCGTGTAGCGCGGCTACACGGGGCTCGAACTAGGTAGTTCGGACTAGGGTCCTATTCCGAACTACCGGTACTCCTCGTGAAACGAGGTGTACCGGTAGTTCGGAATAGGCACCCTAGTCCGAACTACCTAGTTCGAGCCCCGTGTAGCCGCGCTACACGGGGTTCGAAGCAGCGGGGATTTAAAAATGGCGGCTCCCCGCTTATGCTAATGAAGCCCGGGAAATTCAAATCCCGGGCTTCATTAGCAAGTGCGGTATGCATACATTACCCCGCTAGTTCGAACTAGCGGGGTAGTGTAGACATACCCTAAAATAGCGTGACAGGGCCATTTATATGGTTCTTTTAAAATCAGGCCAGAGCAGACTGGCTCTTCCCCACTTTCTGTGGCATTAGAGAGCTTAAAAGGCAGATTAACACTATTCCAGAAAAATGTTTTCCACATCCTGGTGAAAACGTGTGGGCCAAGCTCCAACCCAATGTGAACAAAACAGGATCTTTTAATAGAAACACTAAGAAGCCTGTTACTATGGCAACACTGCTGGGCACCACTATAATTATTTAAATTGTCTCCCTCCCACATATGCACTCCTCTCCCCTTCCCGAGAGGTGGTGAGCCTCTGCAATGCTCCCTGACAGTGCGAGGGCTGCCCAGCACTTCCCAGGATAGGTTCCCTTGAACACGGGGAGGAATGATGGACGTGCGTACAGCAGACCTGGCAAGAATTTGCTTGAGGATCCATGTAGTCAACTGTGCTGAGCTGTACTCTGTTTGGCTATAACGGAGCAGCTGGTGGCTTGAACACCAGTATTAAATGAAGCAAGATCAGGACTTTGAGGCCTGGGTGTATTACAGCACCTCCTAGATGCTCTGCTGCTACCTGATCCAAGTCGTAGGAACAGGAATCCACCCGCTGTCTCAGAACGTTCCACTTTTTTCCGCGGAACAGGCGCCACAGAGATGACAAGCCGTATATCTTCAGGCAGTAGAGCCTGTGCCAAGGGGAGCAACACCACAAATTAGAACCAAGCAATCTCCATCTTGACCACAAAGCAAGTGCCATTGCTACACATACGCTCTCAGTTCAGCAGGGGCAGGGCATGAGCGCGCTGAAGTCACACAGATTCACGAGGAGACAACCCACTGGCCAATGAGATAAAACAAAATACTGAATACCTGCTTGGTCAGCGTCCAGCCTGTGCACTGAATGAGGCAGGGAAAAAATAGCAGGTAGGGCACTAGCCTAGGACTTGGGAGACCTGGGGTCAATTTCCTGCTCTGCCTCAGACTTTCTGAGTGACCTTGGGCAAGATCCTTAATCTTCCTGCGCCCTAGTACCAATCTGTACAATGGAGATACCACTAGTTCCTTCCTTCCCTGGGGGGTGGGATGATAAACACATTAAAGGTTTGGAAATGCAATCTACTGATATCTGCTGATGGAGAGCACTGTACCAGAGCTAGGGATTATTATGAATGATCATGTAAAGAGTTTATTCTCATTCATATGCACAAGGGTTTCTCGGACAACCTTTACTCTGGCATTTCCTAACTTGTGAGTGCTTGGTTCTGCAAACCTAATAGTCTTTTAACGTCGTTTTATGAGTGCAATTAAAATACATAATCAGATAAAACCCGAAACCACTCTTGTGGAAGTGAGTGCGCGGAGTTTCAGAAAACAGAAGGAAAAGAGCTGAAAGGAGCACGCAGCACAAAGACTGGCATGATGCTCCTATGGGGCTGGAAGAAAAGCTCAGAACAGCACGCCGTGTTCCCAGGACAACTCAACCTTTATGTACTTACAGCGACACTCCTTGGATTGCACCTTGTTTCATTCCTTTGACTGAGACTGCACATGCCAGTCCAGCAATCACCTGACACACCTCCTGGGTCTCTCTGCATAGGAATGCTAGGTGCCATTTATTCACCATGTGCCTACCTTGGAAACAGACCCCAAGAACTCTGCATTTCCTTGGCCACTCAATTTGCCACTTAGGCTGTGTCTAGACTACATGCCTCTGTCGGCAGAGGCATGTAGATTAGGGTTGTAGGCAAAGGCAAATGAAGCCGCGATTTAAATGATCGCGGCTTCATTTACATTTACATGGCTGTCGTGCTGAGCCGACAAACAGCTGATCAGCTGTTTGTCGGCTCGCCGCTAGTCTGGACGTTCCCCCTGTCGACATCAAAGCCCTTTGTCGGCAGCCCCGTTATTCCTCATGGAATGAGGTTTACCGGGGCTGCCGACAAAGGGCTTTGATGTCGACCGGGGGAACGTCCAGACTAGCGGCGAGCCGACAAACAGCTGATCAGCTGTTTGTCGGCTCAGCGCGGCAGCCATGTAAATGTAAATGAAGCCGCGATCATTTAAATCGCGGCTTCATTTGCCTTTGCCTACAACCCTAATCTACATGCCTCTGCCGACAGAGGCATGTAGTCTAGACACAGCCTAAGTGGCAAATTGAGTGGCCAAGGAAATGCAGAGTTCTTGGGGTCTGTTTCCAAGGTAGGCACATGGTGAATAAATGGCACCTAGCATTCCTATGCAGAGAGACCCAGGAGGTGTGTCAGGTGATTGCTGGACTGGCATGTGCAGTCTCAGTCAAAGGAATGAAACAAGGTGCAATCCAAGGAGTTACCTTTGCTGAACAAACAAATCTACATGCCTCTGCCGACAAAGGCATGTAGTGTAGACATACCCTTAAAGAGCACTGATTTGCTAGAGAAATTCTCCTCCCTGTTGTTCCATTCCCAGGACTGTGTGATCATTTTATTATTTGGGTGCTCCCCACTCTCCGCCCGCTGGGGTCATTCTCCACAGCTGAGTGAGCTTGCTGCAGGCCTCAAGATGAAGTGTCATGTGTAACTATACATGTAACAGGGACGCACGAGCCCTGTAAACTGGCATGCCAAAGCCCACAAGATGAACGTGATTGGCATGGAAGGAACTTCTGTTTTCCTCACCTCCACCCGCTCTGTGCCCTCCCTGAGAGGAACAAAGAACCTCATGCACTCTCTACAGCCAGGAGAGATTTCACGCAAGAGAGCTCTTTGGATGAGCTTCCTACTAGGCAATATTGCTATTAGGCCGTTGCTCTTTAATTATGCAGTCAGATTCTTAAATTAGACATCTCTCTGCCTCTAACCATGCTCAGCATTATGCACAAACTCTCCCTGGTAGTCTCCTCCTTCTGCCCCTACACCATGTGCTGTACCGCTGGGAGAATGCCGTGTCTACACTGGTTAGGCAGGAGCTTCCCTATTTATTCCCCTCAGCTAGTCTGTCTCCTCTCTAAGGCTGCTATTCTCCCCACAGTTTGTGATGTGAAGGATGCCCCTGTGTCAATGTAGATCATCAGCAGAACATATTTGTTCTGAATTCTTCTGTCAAGAACAGCTTTGACATACCTAGTGTAGAATGTGACATGAAAGGCAGAATGAGCATCAGCCATTTGCATCCATATCCTTGGCCTCCCCAGGTCACACCCATTCTCCTGTGACTGTAAAGTGCACATGGCCCTCTAGTGGGGCAGAAAGAGTAATACAGTGGCAATTTAACCACAAAGTTGGGCAAGCTGAGGGTGGCCGTTGAAAATCCAGCCAGGTTACTTGGTAGGGATGCAGTCCTCTGAAGCAAAGGAGAGGTAGGGCTGCCAATTCTGGTTGGATGTATCCCTGGAGGTTTCCTCACACGACATAAAGATTAATCTTTAATTAGAGGTTAAGTCCTGCAGACTCCAGGACAACCCAGAGGGCTGGCAAACTTAGCCAGAGAGGTCATTTCTGGAGCAGCCTTAAGGACAAGTTATCTCCTCAGATCTAGGGCTCCTGGACAAACTGATCTCTCTCACTCCACTCCTCAGCTTAGTTTTACTTTTGTAACCACCACTGTCAAAAGGGGGAAGATACTTACATGTGGGTGCTTTTATCGCTCAATGCTGAGCCTCCATCACTAGGACACAATGTAATTGGCCTAACTAACTAATTTTGGTTTTGCCCCTGTTAAATCAACAGGGTCACACCAGAGACCATCTAGGCCCACTACGACGTTTGTTTCTCGACAGGCCCAATCCACCCACCTGGCTCCATAGACGTAGAAGCAGTAGATATGGAAGGTTAGGAGGGCAATGATGTCGGAGAGAATGGAGAGCATCACAGTCAGGCCCAGGCAGGCTGACAGGCCAACATACCAGAGAATCCTTTCGATGAATGGAGACATCAGGTGGATATAGCCTGGGGGAAGTTGGAAGAGTAACAGCGTACAAAGGATATCTCAATTGCCCTCTGGAGTCTCAGATGAAACTCTGGATAGCCTCAGCGTCTCTCTCCCACCACCCCTCACAGAAAGCCGTTGCAGAGATCATAAGTGAGATCATATGAAAGTAAAAGCAGCAAATTCTGTTAGACTGCCATTTTATATCTACAATGGCTGATAAATACCATCCCTTTCATCCTAGGAGTGGTAGTTTTAGTGAGACACATAGACACCTAACAGCCTGCCCAGACAAGGCCATCTTGCTATTCCTCTGTCTTCCCGGGTAACATTTTCAGGACCGTACTGATCCATGACTGATACATTTGCACCAAAATCTCCAACTCCAACAGAAACCACCACAAAGTAGTTGTGAAAATGGTCTGTGCAACATTTTTAGTGGCATGAAGCTTCTCTGATCACCATTGAGATAGGGTGAAACCTTGGAAAACCAGAGCTCTGCTTAATTCATTTGACTATCTCCGTCTGCTCAGTTACTAAGGATTCTGTGACCAATGTGTCTACTTTCCAACATAAAACAATACCCTTATGACCAGTGAGATTCCATTTAAAGGTTGGGGAAGAATGCAGGCACGAGATAGTTTGAAATCGTGAATACTAAACTAAAGTCAGTTACAGGACAGGTGCTATACTTCAACCACAAATAAGATTTCCCCACTACCATGCTGTTGCACTACCCATTGTCAGGCAGATGAAAAAGTCTGGACCTTCTTTTGGACAGCAACCATTACTGGTACCAAATAAATTAGCTCCACTTTGTCTTTTATTTTCTGCCAAGTAACTAGCTGAGTACAGGACTTATTTTGCATCATTTCCCGGTGTGGATTCTATGAATCCGAATTTGGCTCATGTTCCCAGACCAGAAAATGTGTCCTTGCCAGATCAATTTTGATTCATCATACAACAGTCTGACAATCTTAGAGAGTAGGCAGGGAGAAATGAGAAGGAAAGATGAAAGGTTAAACAATAGCACTTACTAATCCACAGATGAATATGGTAAAGGAAGAACCGGCCCAACACCTGGTCCAAAGCCCGGTTCATTTTTAAACCAGCTGGCACACCCATTAGCCACTGAAGCAGGTCCTGGAGCTCTTTGGCTATGTGCTGCCAACATAAGGAGACAAACAATCTTAATCAACAGAAAGCTATTACACTGTACATGCAGAGCTCCCCCCACGTGCAAATGACATCTCTGAAAAAAATCTCACCACTCCTCGAAAACCTTTGGAGAAAAACTCTTGCAGAGACATAAAAAATACTATAGGAGTTACATGGGAAATAGAATATACCTCATGATGAGTCACTGACCCCTTTCTGAACCTTCAGGGTGTGTCTACACAGCACCCTTACCTCAAAATAAGCTACACAATTTGCACTATGCAAATGACTTAGCTTATTTCAATCTTATTTCCAAAATAAGGTGCTATTCTGAAACATCCCTTAACCCTCGTGCAATGAGGTTTACAGGGATGTTGGAATAGCGAGCCCATTCGATTTAGATGTAACGGGCTTGCTCTTCTTAAGATGCAGAATAGCTGTGTAGACATAGCCTAAGATACTACCACCTAAGAACAGGATCCCCTTAGAAGCCTTGTCAGAAATTCAGTCAGATTGTGCTTCTGACAAACCCTTTGCAGGAGAACAACCACCAGGGTGATTTTCACAGAAGGATCTCCTGAGGTCTTGATCACTCCTGAGAGCTAAGTAAACTTTGGCTACCCAAAGTGACACATATTAGAGATAATCAAATTGTTAAGATGAGGGAGAAATCTGTCTGAGGAAGAATGCTATACAAACAGCCTCAAACTCTTCTGAAAATCCCAGCCTCTCTCTTCCTTGACAAAAAGGTGTGTAGAAGCTTCAGGGGTAGCCAAGTTAGTCTGTACAGGTAAACTGAAAAAACAACAAATAATCTGGTAGCACTTTATAGACTAACAAAACATGTAGATGGTATCTTGAGCTTTCATGGGCACAGCCCACTTCTTTAGATGACTGGAGTAGTGGATGTCTAGGACCAAAATAAATAGGGGAGACGGGGGGGGGGGGGGGGGAGGGAGGTGGAAGAAGGGAAAATTGGGAGGGGAGGAGACAAGAAAAGGCAGGGAGTAAAAAAATATCTCAAGGGAAAGCCGAGTGTGTAGTTATCCCACTGTAAAAAAATAAATAAATAAACCACAGTAGTGACAAGGCACATGTATTGCTTTCCATGAGATAAATTAGGTGAGGTCAGCTATGGGAGGGGGGCATAGTGCAAATCTCAGCTAGTAATCTTGCAGTAAACATTGCAAGTGCTGTGTTTCCATTTGGTACACAAGAGAACTATCACATGTTAGTTACCTCGATGTAAAAAAACACTTTTGCATCAATGAAGGGAAGCCTAAGGAAGTTGGGTGCCTAAATCGCACACAAAGCCAAACATATACCTACAATGATGGATCATGCTGGTGACTCTAGATTTGGTGCCTTAGAACTGATGGATTATGGACCTAATTCCCCAAAGATGCATGTGTATAACATCTATTCATCCTAGAGTCACAAAGACATTGCTGAGTTTATACACAGAACAGCCACACATACTTTTAGTTCAGTAGTAGATAACATTTTCAATATGAACACCATTTTCCTTGCCACCTGGATTGTGTGTTAATCTCATCCACTCTCCTTTGCCCTAACACCCCTAAACACTTTTATTGCAAGGCAGGGCTGGCTTGTACCAATGAATCTGGCCTCGCTGGTGAGAAAGAAGTGCCAGATACTTTATAAATAGAGTTCTGTGAATATTTAAAACGTCGGAGCTGTAGCTTAGCAAAAGGATTTTTTAATTTTAATTAAATATTTACATGTTTGAGAGCAGTCCAAGGCTGTTCTCTGGTACGGAAAATTACCAAAGTCCTTAGATGACTCCAGTTTGTAGTTAAACCCTGAGCATTTGCTGAGCGTTCCTACACGATGGCATGGCTGTTGTTGCTTTGTCGGCCCTAGGGTGTCGCCTCTTATGGGTTTTTTTTTGTTTGTTTTTTTTGTTGCTGTGAAATGCTTTAGAGCTGATGGACAGCAAGAAGAAACAGACTAAAACACACGACTTTAAGAGACCAATCCTCTAGCTGCAGTCATTAATACTGAATGTGCCAGTTATTAATAGACGTGTGCAGTGCGTTACATGGAAGTAGTTTCATTAAGGTGCTGTGGGAGCATCCCCAACCTTGAGAACACAGCAAAAGCAGCTTAGATCAGCTCACTCTGGAATGACTTTCTTGTTTAAGTGCAGTGCAGCTGTTCTTCTCCACAGAGACTTTGACGGTAGTTAGGCATCAAAGGAGAATGCCATCCCATTTGGGGTAGGTAGCAGGGCACATGGAGAGGCGAGGAAGAGCTCTTAATGGGCGGTGTCTAGCCCCTGTCCGCTGCGGGCCTGGCTGTGTCGCAGGCAGAGGCTGCTCTGGCCAGGCTGGAGCAGCCCCTGCCTGCAGCAGTAGGCCTGCTCCTGCCCGCCTACCCTTCTTCCCTCCCTTTTATCAGTTAACCAATTAAACATCACATTTAACCAGTTAAGCGGGATTTTACATCCTTCGTGGTTTCATAAAACTCATAGCAAACCGTAGATGTTCAAAAGCTATACGTTATAAGTTCAGTGCCTAGCACAACAGGCGCTGGCTTCTAGGCACTGCTGGACTACAACTAGGAAATAATAATTACCAAGCCAACATCTTTCCCCTATTTTATTTATGGATTAGCAGAATATGACTGACAAGGGACTTGTTTTAAAATGTGACTCAAGATTAGGTCAATTAGCGCTAACATAGCATGGGAAATATTCAGCATGGTGTAACTGGGGCACAATCTGTGACAAATAATCAACAGGGGTCTGTCCCAAAAAGCTTGCAGTTCAAATGCATGAGCAAAACAAACAGAGAACCTAGACAGCATGGGGGAATTGGCCTTTATAACCACAACACTTCATACAGAAGGTGAGCAGTGAGAAGGCTTTGGGTTTTTTGCAAGCAGGGAAGAGGATTTAGTGTAGATCAGCGTGAGGCTTTTGAGGGAAGGGGAAGCTTGGAAGCAGGCAGTCGGGAGCTGCCAGCAGAGATGCTTGTGTTGAGCAGAGGAGGAGGAAGGTGTGGAGGAGGTGGCGAGGGCAGATATGGAACTAAGAAAGGTTATTTTCCACTATGCATTCTGACAACTGACTCCAAGGCCGGCCTTTTGTACTGCACACAGCTACTGCTTAGCTGTCTCTGAATCACAGCCACTTCTTTCACTGGCAAAAGCAGCTTGAAATTATAGGCAGCACTGCACAGCTAGTCAAGCTGTGACAGAGGGCACTGAAGCCGATGAGGCCTTGTGCATTATTGACAATTGCCAGCTAAATGCTGATTTCAGAATCACTACCCCTGGGGATGCTGAATGAAGGGGGAGGTGCGCAGCTGGATTTCCTCACAGCAGGTTGGGCTTTCAGTGCTGGCAGCTGGAAAAGGAGAAAGTGACGTATCTATTGTTTCAGTCTCTACAGACAGGGCGTGTGGGAAGATGTGATGTACTGGGGTGCAAGCCAGACCAGTGGGGGGCTGTCACCCTTGTCCTACAACCTGCAGTACTGTGCAATGCCTGACTCTTGTAGCTTCCAACATGGACTGCTCACACACAGCCTGGCAGCACGCAGGTCCCTCCCAGACATGTTTGTGGAACTGCAGCCTGCCAGTCACACACTGGCTCTCACCAGCTTTTGTCATATGGCACAGTGTCCCCGTGCAGTCCCAGTCCTGGATTTTCTCCGGAACTACTGTTTTATACTGCCCGCCCCCTCCAGGACAGTCCAAATACGTTAACTCCATTATTCCTTTAAGAGAATAATATACACATAGCTTGCCACTCTCAGTGAAGTTATCCAGACACTTTAGCTTAAACACATTGGATTACATAAAACACCAAACCAAGTTTATTAATTACAAAGAGCCTGGGAGTACAAGCAATGAGGTAGGAGAGTCAGAAACGGTTACAAGAAAATAAAGATTAAATGCATTCTAGTGCCTGACAAACTATACTAGATTCATAGGAAAGTTTCTCGCCACATGCTTCCAACAGTCTTACCAAACTTCAGGGCAGACCCCCTCCTCCAGAGTCCAACTGCTGCTTCTTTTGTCTTCCCAAGTGCAAAGAGTGAGATGGACAGGGAGAGAGAGGAAGGGTCTCTTGGGGTGTTTGCCCTTCCTTTTTATAGCGTCAGTCCTCCCCTGAAAAGCATTTCAGGCCAAGAACTAAGAGATGGGCTGTGGACAGGAGGAGCTGGTGGAGGAAGGAGATCTCATGTTGTTTCTTTGCTAAGATGCAGAGCTCTTTGTCCCTGCCCCTCTTCTGTGCCAAACAATGGCCACTTGATAAGTGATAATTAGCCCTGCAAATCTGTGGACATCCACTTTATATTCGTGGGTATCCACATCCGCAGATGTGGATGCAGATATGCGCAATTCATTTTTATGGATGTGGATACATATTTTGTATCCAGAACCCTGCAAATGTGTGGCTATCTGCTTTATATCCATGTGTATCGGCATCCACAGATATCAATGGCTCCTTTTCATGGATATAGATGCAGATACAAATTTTGTATCTGTGCAGGGCTTTATTGATAATCCATCAGCTTTGCGGACACCTGGCTGGGGCATCAGCTTGCCCTTTGTCTTAGAGAAATCGGTTTAGCCATTTCCCTAACTTATCGGGGAAACACACCTCAGACATGATGTCAGAGTATGTTCACAACTCTACACATAATGTTTCTACATGCATTTTACCACTGGGTTACTGATGAGCGAGTTGTAAGATTTCAAATGATACTCTCAAGGCGTGTCTTGTACACAGACATTCCAGTAGCCTGTCAGATGTGAATACAAGGGCGCATTTTGTCACAGAAGGGATGGAAGGTTTGGCAAGTCTAACCTAGAGTAAGCTGGTTAAATTCCAATTAACATGCAACAGAAGAGACGAGCAACAACATGGTCTCTAGAAGTGAGAGAGGCAGGAGAGAAGAGGCTTATGCTGAATGGAATCAAAAGGAGAAAGCAAGGAAAACTATACACTGCATTTCTTCCCACGCAGCTTAAAGTTTGCTCATATCAAATCTGTTGAAGCAAACTCTCTTCTTGCATGCCAGGAACTGTGGAAACAGATTAAGTGGTCTTGATGCAAGATGCCTAGAGACCAATGGCATTAGTCGACCCAGGGCATATATCAAAAATAGGATAGCATGGAGCACGGGAAAAGTCATAATAATCAAAAACACTGGGAAAGTTTTTATTACCAAAGTTGGCAACTTTTAGCCAGCTTGCCAGAGCTCAAGTGCGGGGAATAACGCATGCCAGATGGAGATGCTGTAGCTAGCTTGTTAGTCCTCCTTGCTGTTTTCACTGGAGGATGGAGCAGAGGGGATCTTACAGTCATATTAGAAAACAAAATGATGCTGGCTTCACCACATGCACTGAAGTCACCAGGGTGATATTTCTGGATGGCTCAAGCCTGCCTCTTTTATGAGCACCTGATGCCTACTCTGTGCTCTCTGAAGTCCATGAAAGAGCTCCCAATGACTTTGGAGGGCTCTTTCTGTGCCAACAGAGAAGAAACTAGGTTCCTGA
This sequence comes from Pelodiscus sinensis, assembly GCF_049634645.1. NCBI lineage: Eukaryota > Metazoa > Chordata > Testudines > Trionychidae > Pelodiscus > Pelodiscus sinensis. The sequence goes on from NC_134726.1 coordinate 2,211,134, forward strand.
AGCAAGGGGAAATTGTAATGGCATGAAATCTCTCTGATAATCATGGACAGAGCAGTAAAGCAACAGCTTAGACAAACAGAGAAGGGCAAACGCTCTTGGGTGCACATGAGCTCTCTGTTTCTGAGCTACCATAGGGCCAGAAGGAAGTAATGGACACTGCAACCTCTACATGGGAGTGAATGATGTATCTGCATGACTGAAGAGGAGAAAATGAGTAATTCCGGCAGCTTCCCCACCCAGGGCAGGTGGTGTGGTCCAATGCACTTTGAGCACTGAGTGTCCATCTGCCACTGACACTGAGCAGATGGAATACTTGAGTTCACCTGTGCACATGGGAACGGAGCCAAAAGCCATCGTCCTCTCAGACCTGCTAAGAAATCAGACTGCAGAGAACGCGAGAGGACAAGTTCTCCTCCAGCCCTCCCATCTCCACATGGGAACAAACTTCAGAACAAGAGAGCATAAAGAGTCTGAGCGTGTCTCTCCCATTAACCTACCACTGCAAATACTGGAAGGGGAGACTTGTATTCCAGCCATCTCCTCTCCCTTTCCCAGCAACACCTTGTGGCTGAAACTGAGCCCCCCTTGAAAGTTCCACGAGACAACTGCAATGAGCCACGTTCAGCTCTTGCATGATAAATGCACGACAGGCTCTTCGCTTGCTGTGTCCCACGCAGAAAGATGATCACAGAAGTGCTACTAGTTTGGCCAAGTATGTTGTTAGTGTGAGGAGCAGCGAGCAAAGGGACCAACCACAGGGGAGCTGTGAGCTTCTCCCAATAAGTGGACAAAAGGGAGAAAGTAAGTTGCTGATGGAATTCCTCACAAGCTGGACTGGCGCCTCTTCCCATCTAGACGCTGGAGACAGTAAGTGAGGACTCCTGCAGCCGAGGCATGGTCAGACACAAGGAAAGATCTGTCCCTTTTCCCCAGAAACCCAAGAGAAGGGATGATGCTGTGCAGCCTTATCACAGTATTCATCGACATGTGACAATGCTAAGTCCAAAAATGAGCGAGCACATACTGACACAATATCACAACACAAATGTTGCAACTCACGAGAGGGATGCACATATTTTGAGGTTTTCTGCAATGACAAGTGGTCCTTTAGCTAGTAAAGGTATAGTTCTACTTCAACAATGATTTACGCACAAACAGGTATGCAATTTGTTCCCAAGACGCAAACAAAGAAAAGGTTAAACTGTAGTGAAGGTTGCAGGTGCCTTATTATCCCTACATCTATGTTCAAGTTACACATTTAGAATACAAGTAACTAGCTGGAGTTCCCTGGCATTGCTCGGGACAGCTGATATAACTGAGGTGAGGAACCTGAGGGGAGGGAGGGGGAAGGGAGCTGTGCGCCTGCCACCTGCGCCCGAGCCTGCCCTCCACCTTCTTGTCCCTCCGCCGGCCTTAGTGAGTGACTGGCCCTGCCACTTCCCCTGGGAAGCCACTTCTCCCCGCACTGCCAAGCTCCATGCAGCCCCGGGAAGAGGCATCCATCTCTCATCTCTTCCCTCCCACAGTCCCTTAAAACCTTCTCCTGGATAAAAGGTTATCCCATGCAAAGTTTGATTGCAGTAGCTCTTATAGTGTCCAAGTTATTAGTGCACAAACATACAAACATTCTCCTTTATATATTAGATTAGGGGCTTGGCTACATGGCTCGTTAGTGCACGGCAAGCTGGGGTGTGAACAAATAGTGTACTAGCCTGCCACGCACTAATTAGCCTTGTAGAAAAGTCCTTTGTGCCTTGTGTCATGCTCATTCTTTGGTCAGTTAGGGCCTGAGGTTGGAGAATGGCACAGGAAGAGGGGAGTTTCCCCAATCTGTCATTAACACGCTTGAGAGAGCATTTCAGTGTTACCTACCCTGACTGGCTACTGCCCTGAGAACTCACCCCCACCATGCTCTCCCTAAAGTCAGCTGACTCAGCTTCAAAAGTTTCCTTCTCAGTTTACTTTCTGAGACCTAACTGGGTTCACATTTTTCTTTCTTTTTTCCTCTCCCAGATACCACACTAGAAGAGTAGCTTGAGGCACTTCCCGTTAACTCTGTAATACAGACATCCCAGGTGGATAAGCGCTCTGTTCTCTAGCCTCAGAGTTATTTATTGTGCCCATGATGTAACTGTTACCTTGTGAGCAGGAAGTGCCCTCTAGAAAACTCCTCATTTGTATGCACTGGATACGCAGAGGACAGCAACACCGTGGTTGATTAGTCTCAACAGGTTTAGTTTGAAGATTTAATCACTTGTAAGGAGGCCTAATTTTTGTGACTTCAATCAGAAAGTTTCTCTTCTCTGCATGAGATCCTCACACACCGGCCCTGCCTCTCTACAGGCACAAGTACAAACTGATGGTCACCTTCTACCCCAGAGATGAACAGTATGAGCAATTCTAGCCAGACTCACATCAGCCACTGGGATAAGGGTGTCCGCTAACTGGCCAATCCGATTCTCTCTGTACAGCCAGGACATGAGCAGTATTCCCAGAGCCATGTCAACGAGGAGGGAAACAAAGGTGTTGGCTTTCCTGCATTCAGGAAAAAGAACAAAGTTAGAGCACAGGAAGAAGGTTGTTTCATGTTTGGATAACAATCCTCACCAGCTTCATTTCCATGGCACCTTTTGTTTCTAAATGCCATCAAGACTCTTTATACACAGAACAGGGACTGGGTTGCTTTCCTATTATTAATATACTGCTATCTCTTGGGTCAGACACAGCAACCATACTGAGTAAGAATGCAAAACAACAGGTTTTCACTGGGGAAGTGAATGGTTGGATTGAAATTCCAAGAGGAATGTTAGGTAAGTGCCCATGTTGGGATTCAGCTGATAAATTCACCATCCCTTGGAGTATATAAATGGAGGTCAGAGGCCCTTTTAAAAGATATGCCTCAGTTCAAACCACGAGTCACTGAGCTATATAATGTTTCCTGACATAGCAGGGTAGAATAATTCCCCTTCCCCCTGCTGCCAAAGTTTCTGGATGAAATTCTATGGCTTGAGTTGTGCACAAAATCAGACTAAATAATCACAGTATTACTTTTGGCCTTAAAATCTATTAGTGTATTTTAAGCGTTTCCCCCGGAGCCCATGACCATAGTATCGACACACTACACTTAATTTGCACAGTGATGGCCTTAAGGAATCTACAGCCATCTCTGATCTTTGCCTCTCACTCTTCTACTCACTGTGGGGTTGTGTTTTTGCTTGGTTTTTCTGTTTGATGTTTATTGCAGCTGTGGGTATTCCTCGCGTCAGTTACCAGAGGATGGCTCTTCAGAACACTGGGATTAAGTGGGTGGGGATTAATACTCTTACTCTCCTGGCATGTGACCTTGATTTTATCTCCCATCTTATTAATTCAATGCCCGTGAAAGCAAAGGCTCTACAGAACTGCAGAGCAAGTCTCCCTGTGCAGCTCTGCCAGTGCATCCCAGTCCTGCTTCCCAGGCTAGGTCACTGACACTAAGTTTCTGGATGGAAACTTAAATGTTTCTTAGCAGTAGCAGAGGTGTTCTGGAGGCATCAGCATGTGTTCGGGGGGGGGGGGGGGAGGAGGGAGAGGGGATTATATGAGGACGAGAGCAATAGGATTAAAAAGTCTGTCCCTCACTGCAACTCTGCAAAAAATTAAAGCCACCCCACATATTCCTGCTCATACCATCATATTACTACTACAAAACAAGATGCCTGTTTGATAAAAAAAAACAAGCTTGCTATTCAATGCAAGAAAACAAGTGGGTGGCAACCTCAGTATCAGCTGTATGATAGTGCAGGTTGAACCTCTCTGGCTCAGCACCCTGGGGACTTGACTGGTTCCAAAAGAGAATTTTCCAGACCACAGGAGGTCAACATTGTCTAGCAGCATAACCAACACTCCCACTGCTTCCTGGGCTGTTAGAAGACATTTAGGGGTTAATCAGAGCTAAATAACAGCACAGAACACTGAGAGCCAGGACTGGTGGCTGTAAACAAACTTTATGTGACTATGGGAACACACCCATGAAAAGTAGACATCCAGCTAACACAAATTATTCTGGATGATGGATGTTTCTGGACCCGAGAGTTCTGAACGAGAGAGGTTCAACCTGTACCAGAGCCAGAGGAGGCTGAATTTCTTTAAATCTATAGAAGAAATTGGTTGGTGCCTTATGAAGGCTCCAGTTGGTGACAGGTGTCACAGTGGGCTTATGCACACACGCACGCACACACATACCTCATTAGTTGGGTCTGGTTCTGAGCCTTCTTGTTGCTGCTGATGAGCTGAAGGTGCTCCAGCCGGTGTCCCAACTGTTCACAAGTAGAGAGTTTACTCCAGATGAAAGACAAAGGCCAAAACTTCAGCACTCTGCAGAAACACAAGGGGAATCCCCTCTGATACTTTTTCCAGTGAAACAGGTGGTATGTTGTTTCTGAAAATTCCCACACAAACACTTACTTCAGGTGTAGTTAAGGCTGTGTACACACATAAGCGGTTTGAGTGCAGAATAAAAGCCTTCAACCATTAGAAAGATAAGCCAGGCAGATTTAAGGCAGTCCGTCCAAACAAGACACCTGAATAACTGTAACTGTCCCTACAAAGATGCCAGTCTAGCAGCTTCCCTTGCGTCGAGTTCACTCTCTGGAGAAGGCTGAATTCCATTTTTAATGACGGCAGGTGGATCAGGATCTATGTGTAGGACTGTATGCTACCCTCAAGCCACAGCCGATCTCCCACTAACGGGAGGCTTGCATAGCGAGCAAAGAGACAGGGGAGCCTTTTTGCACTCGCTACATTTTTAGGCTGGGGTCATTCACACCCAACTCTTACTGAATTTCACTGAAACTTGGGATTCTTTGAAAACCCCAGCCTTGGTTACCAATACTGTCTAGTTAAGTGTCTGCAGCCGCATGGCTAAGCAGCATAAATATCAAAGTGGGGGGGGGGGGGGGGGAGAGTCAGTTTTTTACTGAAGTCAACAGGAGTTGCGCTCATTGCTACTGGAGCTTAGTTTGGCCGTGGGAGTATTGGAGAGGTGTGACGTAGTGGGGGTACTTGCTGGGCTGTGGTGACCCCTGCTGTCTGGAGCAAGACCCAGCAGGGAAAACCTCACTAGGCAGAGGTAATGCCAAACTTGTTGAACCAGTGGCCAGACACCCCCCATGGAGAGGAACAAAGGAAGGTGGAATGCTGCCCTGGCTGGGGGGCAGGGCTGGAAGTGGGTTAGTTGGTTGCTGGCTGTCTGTGAGGATGGATGAGACAGCCTAGGGAGAGGAGCTGGAGTTTAGGGGCCCAGTCTCCCCCCAACTCAAGGGGGCCTGAGGCATCCTAGCCCAGCTCTGTGACCAGACTACATCTGTGCTGTATCCTGGAGAGGCAATAAACTTCCTCTATTCCACCGGCTGGTGCGGTCTCTTTGTGCCATTTCGGGGTGCAGGAGACGGGGGACCCCAACGCACCGTCACAAGAGGTTGCAGCATGCGTTACATTAACAGTAAGTGAGCTTCTTTCTTTGTGCCCACCTATTAACCGCCTTTTCAAGGGTGTCACCCCCCCAGTTCCTTGGCATGTTCACGTATGTGTCACTCAGTCTGCACACACACACCCCACCCCGAGTGCCAACTCCGTGCAAGTTACTGTACTTTGCTCCTGAATTTACAGCACTGCTGGATCTGGATTTCCATGGGGCTTGCTCTGGCTTTCTCCAAACTACACTTGGCTGAATTTAGCCTGGGGTCTAGCAGCAAGAGCACGTGTTTGAAAGGGGCCAGTGTAACACACTCCTGGGCCCTGTGCTGCAATTCATACATCATTCTAGCTACCCAAGCACGAGCAGAGCAATCCAACCGACAAAAGGTAAGTGGGTGGCTAGCTGGGAACTTTGCAGGATTCAGTGAGGATGCCCCTCTGGGTCCCTCTAGCTGCACTTCACAGTGGGTTTGTCATGTTCAAACCCAGAGCCCTGGAAGTCTCCCCCCCAACTCCCCAGTTCAAATATTAGATGCACTGGCTTTGAACACCATGCAGTGTGCTCTGAATCATTCTCCTTAATTCAGGGTCTTCGAATTACTCTGCTGTTCACTCCAGCCATTCACCTGACAGCCAAACGAATGCACTGCTGTTCAGCTGGCCTATCAGGGTGTAACATCCAAAATGACAGGAGCGGGGAAGGAAGCACAGTAGGTTACTACATTGGCCACTGATCTTGCAGACCTGGGTTCACAGATGCAATCATGCACAAGTGGAGAGAAGTTTTCTTTTCTGATCATCATGTTCTAACCCAGGGGTTCACAAATGATGGTCTGCAGCTCATCTGCTGGAGCAGAGACTCCTGCTACAAAGGCAGGAAAAAGGAAGAGAGCTTGCCCTTCCCAATGAAGTTGTCCACTGCTCCAGCCCTGGAGAAGCTGAAACTCAGTACTAAACTTCACTAAAACCAACCTCCACTCCTCACTCCCAGTCCCCTCCCCCCCCACAAAAATACCCCAGAAAAGGAAAAGTAGAAATATTGAAAAAATAAAGCAGTCGTAGAATCATCTATGGAAAATCCCATTTGTAATACTACCCAAGCAGAACAAACAAAAATACTTCTAGGATTTTATATTAACCCTACAATGTAAGGCAAGTTGCCACAAATGCTCCTGTTTGTTTTTCAGCCTTATAGGATGCAGTTGGGTTTCTTATACATGTAACAGAAAACAATTCTAACATGAAGCAGAATGACTGGCCTTTATATCGTTACACTATTTAAATGGAGACGTTCTGAGCAATGAGAGAGGAAAAAGTTCGGAAAAGGACAACAAAAACAATTTGGGGTTTGGAAAGGCTGCCATATGACGAGAGATTATTAAAACTGGGACTTTTTAGCTTTGAAAAGAGGAGGCTAAAGGGATATATGCTAGAGGTCTATAAAATCCTGACTGGTGCAGAGAAAGTAAAGAAAGAAAAGTTATTTACTTGTTCCCATAACCCAAGGACTAGGGGTTACTAAATGAAATGAATAGGCAGCAGATTTAAAACAAACAAAATAAAGTTTTTCTTCACACAACACACAGTCAACCTGTGGAACTCCTTGCCAGAGGATATTATGAAGACCAGGACTGTAACAGGGTTCAAAAATGAACTAGATAAATTCAGAGAGGATAGGTCCATCAATGGCTATTAGCCAGGACGGGCAGAGATGGTGTCTCTAGCCTCTCTTTGTCAGAAGCTGGGAATGGATGACAGGGGAGGGATCATTTGATGATTCCCTGTTCTGTTCACTCCCTCTGGGGCACCTGGCATTGGCCACTGGCTGACCCGGTACGGACGTTCTTATATCGGGAGTGTTTTCAAATGTGAATAATTTAAGGTACTTTGCAGAGAGTTTTGATTTTCCAGTTCAGATAATATGTTCCAAGACTCTGGATGGATATGGCAGATTCCAGATGAAAAGCAACATATCTGAATTGGAACTGCACACAAATGTGAAAGCTCCATTAAATAGAACCTCCTGGCTTCCCGCTGCTCTGCACTACAATTCCAGGAACAAAGACTCCCGACTGGGTGAGAATCAGGCATAGTACAGTACAAAGACTCCTTACTGGAGGTCAGACAGTATCAGCAGAAAGCTATTAAGTGCTTATTTTTAAAAAGAGGAACATGTAGCGTTTACTGCTCCAATATTAAATTACTCTAATGCCTCTAACAATGACCTGGAGACCTTTCAGTGTTAATGGTAGTTCTGCTCAGAAACCTTAAACATTAAGCTGCAATTACCACTGCTAGGCACAAGGCGGAACTGAAGAGACGCCTATATTTCAGACCAGCGTACCTGCAGCAGAATGTGTGGGCATCTGTACGGCTGAATCACTGCATGCAGCCTATGCTGTTGCCAGGAGAATCTCATTAATCATGACATTTTTACATGTGCCATCCTATCTGCTGTGAAACATTCAAAAAGCCTTCAGTTTGCGTGAATTTCAGTAATCAAACCCTCCAGCCTGTTAGGACTAACGACCCTTTCCAACCAGCTCACCGCTTGGGAAGACAGGCCTTGCAGCAGGCCCCCAAAAGCAGCAAACTTGGTCTGTCAAGGAAGTGAGTTCCAGAACGGAGGTCCCATCTCTGAAATCAACCTGCCAGAAACCCCTTTGCATTGAACCAGAGAACTGCCAGCTTGAGCACCCCAGGTGATCTCAGCTACTATTGTACAAGACTGGAACTGAGTTACCCTTAGCTGCAATATCTAAAGTAGCCAGGCCCCAAATCACCTGACCTTTACAGGTCAAGACCCACACCTTCAATCAGAAATTCAGCACCTCGTGCTTTGATGTGAACAGCCTGGAAGGAAGCAGCATTCGATATGTAAGGTACAGACTGAAGCTCCCCAAGCAAGTGAGGGACATTGCAGCAGCTCAGACCGAGGGGACACCATCTGTCTTCACCAAATACAATTCAATCACCACAGGGATTACAAAAAGGAATTACCCAGGGACAGTAGTGACTGCCAAAAGTCACTGCCATACCCAGCTTCTCTGACATCAAACTGCACGAAATCTGAACCACCACTCCCACCTTTTCTGCAGGGCTAGAGGAGCAGACTTTAAAGGTCCTTAGGCTTCCCAGAGACACAGAATCACCAGGTTGCAGGTCCGCCCTCCTCTGGTCTGCCCCTGCTCCAACCTACCCTGGAATGCCCTCAGTGACTGAAGGCAGCACAGACCTATTGGAGCCAGTTCTGTGCCAGGTACAGATGCCTGCCACCCAGGACTGGGTGTCCTCCCTGCGTGAGGGAAGAAGCCTTACAACTGCCCTATGACACTTGCTCCAAGTAGGCTGACACAAAAGGAGCCTTAAGCAATGAAATGCCCAGTGAGATTAGGTGACATACAGGAAGTTTGTGGCAGCACTAAGAACTGAACTCAAATCTCTGAAATTACAGCCAAATACCTTTGCTAGGAAGGTGTTCTGCCCATTTTATAGGAAATGAAACTGACGCAGAGCAAGACAAAGGATTTTTCCAGAGCCGCACAGTGAGTCAGTAGAGAGCAGGAGAAAGAACTTGAAACAAATGACTCCCAGTTGAGTGCTCTAACTAGATAATGATTCCATGAGTACCAAGGGGCCAAATTCAGACTCTTACAACAGTGAAATTCCACTGGAGCCAATGGAGTGCCATCTATTTACATCAAGACTGAGTGTGACCCTAAAATGACTTTACCAGATAGTATGAGATAATTATAACAGTTTCAGATTTCCACATCAAGCAGAAAAATCCAACAAGCCATTCTGTAGGAAATGGCTCCCTGTGATTTTTCCTGACAGCATTGTACAGTTGGAAACCTGTTAAAAGATTCCATTCCCTGTAGCTTGAGGCTATACTTGAAAAGATTTGCCCATGAATGCTTTAGTAGCTGTTATCCAAATCTGATTAATCAAACTGTCCTCTCCCAGCTTGAAAACTGAACTCCAATCCCCTTTTTGGGAACACAATCCAATCTCACTAGACGGCTTGCCCAGCTGTGGTGCTAAGCTTTATATACAAGAGCTTTTCCCCTTCAGGTCTGTTCAGATTTCCCTTTTGTGCCAGCACTTGCAGGATGTTACACTGAGGCTTGGTGAAACTTCCTTTCAGTGTGCAAGGTAAGTAAAGTGAACAGAGTTCCAGCAAGGATGTACTTGATCCAGGGCTCCCGCTAATCTTCTGCCAACCAGTTCCAGGTCTGCGGCTCTGCCGTTTGATGTCAATGTTGGAATTAGATGTCCAGCTTGCCAACATTGCAGCACATCCTTCAGCTAAAGGGGCGCATCATGGCAAAGAGAGACAAGAGCAGCCTGGCTAGTGGGGTGAAAAAATGAGCGCGCTCTGCATCATCCTGTCATTCAAGCAGTGGCTGCAAGAACTCACAGTTGAACTTGTGAGGCTGAGGCAGAGGTTTTGCTCCCAGTGAAAACGGGAACAAATTCAGCTTGCAAAACCTCACCGCTCCCCCAGAAACCTCTTGGGGTCTGAAGGAACTGTTAGTAACTACCAGGCAACACGGTGCATTGCATCCGTGCAGCCGCAAACACCACCTCCACTACCCTCCAGCGCCATGTAAGTATGACTCCAACAGAAAGTTTCAGTCAGGGAGTTTCCCACCAAGTGCTAACCCTGGAACTCATACAGGCTAATCACTGATTCAGCATGAACTTGTACTGGGCTGACCTATGTTCGGGAGACTATCATAGACAGCAGATCCCAGCCCTCCCACTTAAATAGGAAAGGGCTACTATCAGTAGCAGCTTCCCAGGGTTGGAGTTGTTCTTGCTATGTTGAGACAGATACAGAATGATCTCTACTCACTGTGGGGAAATTGACTCTGAGTGGGTGAACAGGTCCCTGATGGCCACTCAGACTGTCTCACCCTCGCCGAACTTGAGGTATTTTAACAAAATTTACTTTGCTTGTTGGGGCTGAACAGGAAACTTGTCCCCTACTGACAGTCTAGGGCTGGACTACACAACCTGCCCCACCTTACATCACCTACCTGCTTTTACAGACACCGGAGACAAGTGAAAGCAGGAATGTCAGCAGCATACACACAGGCCCAGAAGCCTGCTTCATCAGCTCCACAATAATACTGGCTTCCACTCCTTCGGACTGCCAGTGAGTCAGTTTGATGGGCCCATCATCATATCTGTCCGTCATGAACAGTATCTTGCTCTCTGCAACTGTGTCAAACACAGCAGCTAGTTTTGAGGCATCGTTTCTTTTGTGATCAGCGGAGGTAGCATGGTTGTCTGCGGTATGCAGCTGTGAAAGCATTACCTTGCGTTGGTCATAATATACTAAGATGAATTCATCTTCCATAGGGCTGCTGGGGTGTTTCTGAAAGATACAGCAGCTCCAAACCTTGCTGTCACTCTCTTTGCTGAGCTGAATCCAGGGCTCGTGGGAAAAGATTGAGCTGAGATCTTCCAGGAACTTGTTCAGGACCTCTTCCTTCTCCTGTTTGCTGTTCGTCCATGAGCCCAGCACACACGTATTGACCTGAGTCACTTGCTGGACTTCAGAGAGATACTGCTTCACCTGGCCAGGAATAAAAGGGAAGTGGACCACAGCAAGGATGACAGCAGAGTTCTGTTCTGGGATCCAATGGCCAATCAAAAGGCCACTCTCTGCTGTGGCACAGCAAGAGGGGAAGAAGACTTTAATCACCATGACAGCAATCCTGGAAGAGCGTAGTACCTGCCAATAAATACAAAAATAAAACTTAGAGACTGTGGGTAAAGGCACAGAACCACCCCGCCTCCCACCGGGAGCTTAAAGAAAGCCATTGGCGAGGGGATCCAGCAAAGTTCCAAACTGCCATATCCAAGAGCAAGCTGAGAACTGCCTCTGCATTAAGAAGCTGACACTGATGCTGTTAGCCACATGGCATCAGGTGAAAGGGACTTGCCACGTTTCTGATAAACAGACTCTTTAAATGAGCTTGCAGTGGAGTTTCCAACAGAAGGGCATTTTGCCTGTCTTTGAACCATTTCTCATAACTCTGCACTCAGATCCTGCGAATTGCCAGACAGGCTCCAACCCGGGGTCATCTAGCCCAGTATCCCACCTCTGACAGCAGTACGTGGTAGGGATGTAAATGGGTAACCAGTTAACTGGTTACTCGGTAAGCATCACTCTTTACTGCGTGATGCTTACTGGTAATTGGTTAACTGGTGCTTGGCGCTCTGTGGGCAGGGAGCTGCTCCAGCCCAGCCAGGTCCACCGTGCCATGCCATGGGCAGGAGGCTCTCCAGCAGCCCACTGCCTGCGCTGCAGCAGGCGGTTAACTGGTTAAGCATATAGTTTAACTGGTTAACATTTGAAATGCTAGTTTACATCCCTAATACATGGCCCGGAAAAAGGAGTAGAAACCTGGAAATGGGCAGTTGTATACCAGCTTGCTACAGGAGAATGTTTCTTCCTAACTCCTTCAATTAGAGGTTGACTTATATCCTGAGGAACATGTTCTACCACAGATTCATTGTGTAACCTCGGTCACATTGCTTAACTCATCTGTGGCTCAGCTTCTGCCACTGTAAAATGAGAACTATTGATCTATTTCACAGAGGGGACTGGAAGGATTCAGATTGAATTGCTTGGATGGAAGGTCCTAAAGAAGGGTAAATATTATATTCACTTATTATGCCCTGCTTTGCCTATGATCCCTGACCACCTTGCAATCTAAAGTAGTTTGGGTTTTTCCCAGTTCAGGGGGAGCACATTTCTATGGTTTTATAAATCACTTTAACTATAAATAAATACATGTTGAGCCTTGAACTAGCTGACAGTGTCTCTTTACATAATGCTGAAGTATCTAATAGAAATATAATTGCATTAAGGAGGGTGCTCCCTCGGAAAAATCAGCACCCGGTGACTTCTGTCCCTTTCTGTCCTTCAGCATTGTGCTATGGATGTGAAACCACCATGAACCCCTCAGGCTGGCATCTTTGTGATGGGAGCAGTCAATTGGAAAGAGAAATACACAGTGAATTTATAACACGTTGAGGGTACACAGAACAGGGAACTCCCCAGTGTGTGTGTTTTTCTCTCTGTTTAATAAAGTTTAACTGATATACTGAATCTACGCACCTGGCAATTTGCCATGGAAAAGATACACTTATCTGTGATGGGGAGGGTAGCGGGGAACAATTAAGCCAAGTCACTTGACTAGTCACATAACCACCAACCTGCCAAAGGCAGTGGTAGGAACTGACTGTTCACGGATGAATTCCTTTCAGCCCCTTGAGGTGGAAAGGTAAAGTTTTCTTGGCACGTGTTGACAGTGGGGCAAGCACCACAATTGCTGCTATCAAAGGCCAATTTTTCCGGGGTCTGAATTTTCCCCTTCATTTCACAGCAGCTGAGGCCACCCCAACACTCACACTAAAGAGGGTGCATATGTGTGTTTCTGGGAATTTTTAGTATAGTAACATAGGTGCAGAACTCTGAATGCTGCTAAGAGCTGACAGCCCTCTCAGCTCCTGAGGGGAGTAAGCGCCTTGTCTGACAGTCCCCTCCGGCTGACTGCATGAGCAGCATTCACAGGCCACAAAGGGAGTTACATCCTTCCCTCCTGGGCCAGAGGGATAATTTCTGCTATGTGGAGCCTTTGAGGAAGTGGGATCGTAGAAGAACCTCAAATAATTTTATATAAAGGATGCCAGGCCTCAAGCAAAAAGAGGAAGAAGGGGGAAAATCATAGAACTAAGGGGTGAAGGTACAGTATAAAACGAAAAGTGTGAGGGTACAACACATATCAAATCCAAATGGAGTTGGGGGACAAAAAACAGAGAGCTGTTACTGAAAAGCTTAGACAACAAGTTCATACCTGCCAAAACTTAACAATCATTAACAGGGCCAAATGGGCTGAAAAACCCATCAGGACACACCATTTACCAACACTGAAATAGTAGGGGCCAGAACAGCTTCTTGGAGAGAAAAGAGGAAAAAAAGGTCATTGTTTTGCTACAAAATAAGGGCTGCCCTTCCTAGGTTGGATGCATGTCAGCTGTTCCTATCTGCTTAACAGAGATGGATAACTGGAATAGTAGCTGTAAGAAATTAAGGAATAAATCTGTTTGCTTATTAGTAAATCTCCTTTTTGAAAGATTGTGGGATTTGTTCAAGAAAGCCTACCCATTATCCCTCACACATATCATAAGACTGTTAAAGAAGCATTATCAGGTGAGATCTGGTGCAAAATTTAGTTTTTACTGTCAAAATGCTTTTACAAACCTAAGGCCAAAAGACATGTTTCCAGGAGTTAAAAGTACACAGCTGCAAACACATACATAAATGGAAACTTATTTTAAAATCATGTTGCAGTGCTTGCATTCTAGATATAGTGCAACACTGAATGCCTAAAAGTAAAATTTCCCAGCAATTGACACAAGATACTTTGAGAAACACTGGTCTACTATATTGTTAATAATATGGCATAGGTGGGATTTTTTTCACATGGTAACACTTATCTTACCAGTGTACCTTTAAAGATGAATTTTTATTTTTCCAGGTAATATCAGCAGTTTTGATGTACTATTATAGCAAGAGATCTCCAATTTCCCATGCTACTCCCTCCTCCACAGAGTCTTTGTCAATTCAACCACCCTTTCAGAAACAGATTGCTGTTTCATGTAGCTTTAATATTCATTTTGTTCTCGACTTTTTAAAACCCTCACGAAGAAGAATGAAGATAAAATTTCTCTAATTTTTTCTTCTCTAATTGGGTATCACTGATTGTATTTTTCTCCTCTCTCCTCTTACCCCTCCCCCAAATTAGCATAGAATGATTTGATTTACTACCTTGTCCACATATCAGTATAAATAATAAAACAGCTCTGAACATAGTTAGTTAACTGCTCAAAATCCAATAAATATTGGTTTTAAGGGGACATGTGATATCTCTACAGCAAAAAATAAATTGTCTCATGTTAACAGGTTACTGCAACATATTCCAGTAATCAGTGAACAGATCTGGAAATTCATGAGACTTGGGCTATATTTCCAATGGTACTAATGACTTGCAGTGTAAATTGCTTTATTCGTTTCTGTTCATTATATCTGAAAACAGAGTTATATTTTAAATGTCACCACAATCTAGTATTTGAATGCTGATCATTTCAATAGAAATATCTACCAAATGTGCTTATTCTATCAAAGCCTCAAACTGCCTAGCCCTCTACAGTTGCCTGCTACACAAGAGTCTCTACATTTCCTCAGCCCTCAAACTTTTCCAATGCAGTTATATGCTGCCACTATGAAAATCTTTGGAATAATTGAAATGGAAGATGTGGGATACCATATAATAAATGCATTAATATAAAAATAAAAAGTTAAGGTACCAATTGCATTATTCACATTTAGCTAATTAAAAACCTTGATATTTAAAGTTTCCATTTTTTGCTTTTCAAAACTGATTCTTTCCTAAGGGATCTAAGCCTCAGAGAAAGCATTCCAAGAGGACTGGTTGGGTCAGAGGACTGGTAATAGACACAGAGCACTCACCAGCAGCGTTGCCAACTCAAATCCAGTATAGGGTTGTTAAATATCAGTTAATTGAATAATTCTTATTGATTAGTCAACTAGTCTATAGTCCCTGGGGGTGGGGCTGGAAGCCAGTGTGCTCTGGCCCCACTCCTGAGGAGACCCCTGCCACTCCACGCAGCTGCCTCTATATCAGGAGCTGGTCCACAAGGGGAACCAGTTTAAAAACCAACTCCCCTCGCGGATTGGCTGCCTGTCACCCTACGCTGCTACCTCTGATACAAAGGCAGAAGCGCAGGGTGGCAGCAGCCCCTGTCCAGGGAAGGGTCTGAGCTCCCCGACCCAGCACGAGCTGCCAGACCCAGAACTGAACCAGGCTGCCTGCCCACCTGCCTGGCTCCTAATACACTTTTAATGCAGAGCTGCAGAGAGGTAGGTCCCAGACCCAGCACAAGCCAGAACTGAGCTGGGCTGCTGACCAGCCTGCTAAATTTATTGGCAGGGGAATGCATGTAGTCTATAGCATTCGTCTATAAATTTTTGTTTATCGAGTAATCAGTTAATCGACTACACTATTACATTCCTCATCTAGCAGTGAGTGAAAGATGTTACTGTCATTGGATATTCAGTTGCCTCTGTGAAATGTGTTGTGGACAGCAATAATGCTAGAGAGGCAGGAGATCAGAAAATCACCTCAGCAACGGGCATCATTTAGCCACCTTGTCAGTGCTCTCAGTTGAGAGACCAAAGACTAAATGAACCACAGAGTCTGAACTTGCTTCTCACCCCTAGACATGCAAAATGCAGGACAATGTAGCACTTTAAAGACTAACAAGATGGTTTATTAGATGATGAGCTTTCGTGGGCCAGACCCACTTCCTCAGATCAAATAGTGGAAGAAAGTAGTCACAAGCAAGCAACACTGGCATATTGGACCCACTCTGGAGCTGAAGACAAGAACTTCAGTCCTCAGGGGTGTTGAGCTGGTACCATACAAGAGCACAAAATCCACTTCCAACTCTGTAAGAGAGCCTTGTTCAAGTACTGCCTCCTAGTTTACATCAGGCAGGAGAGTTTTCTGCCTGCAGAACTAGCATACAAGCCACTGGCAGAGGAAACTCTCTAGTAGCATCTAAAGCAGCGTGCCAGCCTGGAGGGGAACTATGTACAAGCACAGAACTGGTATATACTGCAGTTTCCTTCAGGCTGGCAGAGCTAACTAGGCTCACTCTCTGGGCTTCATTTTAACTCCATCATGGCTGTATATTTACTGCACTGCTCTTGCCAGAGCATTTCATTCTGCTAATGAACTCACTTGTGTGGAGGCATTTCAGTCTCTGTTTTAATGAGTTCTTGTCACGAGCTCCGATAATTTTGGCTTGCCAGAGGTAGGGGAACCACCAGACCCTGGCGCCTGTGCAGAGAAAGAAAGGCCAAGCACAGGGGATGAAGGAGCCTGACTGTGGGTGCTCAGTGTCTCTGACCCCATCTGGGCCACCAGCACAAAAAGGGGAGCTGCCAGAATCAAGGATACAGTGCAAGGACCCACGAGAGAGACGTGCCCTTCCTCAGAGCAATGAAACAGAGGGGAGCAGATTACAATGATCCCTCCCCAAAATAGGCACCTTACACCCGAAAAGCCCTAAAAAAGGTTAAAGTGCCTAACTTAATTACATCACCCCATAAGCCCTCAATGAAACAAAAACAAAGTGCCCTTGGTAAGGTGTAAGCAAAATGCCATGAACAGGTAATACAACCAATGTGCTCCACATACTAGCATACAAGTATTTGGTCCTGCCATGGGGGAGGGGTCCCTTCCAGTCCTAGTATTCAACCCCCTCCCCCAGAATGACCCCTCCCTCTTGTAATGCCCCAATACCCCTCCCCCAGCCCCCAGTGACCCCTCCCTCTTGTAATGCCCCAATACCCCTCCCCCAGCAACCCCTCCCTCTTGTAATGCCCCAATACCCCTCCCCCAGACCCGTGACCCCTCCCTCTTGTAATGCCCCAATACCCCTCCCCCACCCCTCAGTGACCCCTCCCTCTTGTAATGCCCCAATACCCCTCCCCCAGCAACCCCTCCCTCTTGTAATGCCCCAATACCCCTCCCCCAGCCCCCAGTGACCCCTCCCTCTTGTAATGCCCCAATACCCCTCCCCCAGACCCGTGACCCCTCCCTCTTGTAATGCCCCAATACCCCTCCCCCAGACCCGTGACCCCTCCCTCTTGTAATGCCCCAATACCCCTCCCCCAGCCCCCAGCGCGATCGCTCCCCAGCTCCTGTCCCCCCACGTGACCCCTCCCCACGTGCTCTCTCCTTCCCGCGCAGCCCCCTCCCTGCAGCCCACGTCCCCCCCCCCCCAAGTGCCCCCTCCTACCCCAGTCAAGCAGCCAGCGCGCCGCTCCCCACGCCCGACATTCCAGCCACTTCCGGGGATGGCTGGACAGTTGCTAGGTAACGCGGTCAGACCGGAGGAGTCTGTGCTGTCCGTCCCCAGTGCGTTCCGGGCAGGCCCCGGAAGCTGCAGCTCTAAGGTTCCGCCGGCTGCAGCGCACACCCCTCCCCAGTGGGGCAGCCTGTGGAGGGGAGAGTTCTGTCCAGCCCCCCCGGCTCCCATGAATAGAAGGAGGGGCCTGAGACACAACACCCAGCCACAGGCCTGATGGCACCGGCATCTCTCACCGCCGATGGGTTGGGCCCCAAACTCAAGCGCTGGGCATGGCTTGGCCGCAGCCTTTTGAACCTTTGGGCCACGCTTGGGGCATGTTCTGGTGCAGAGCACATGGCAGTCGATTTATCGCCTCCATCCACCGCCCTGGATAGAGCATTGCCCATCCACCAGCCAGGTAGTGTGGACATGCCCTAGAGAGCAGGCATCACAGCCATCAGCACGTTCTGTGCATAAAGTTTTTCCACCCCAAAATGTGGTTTTACAAACACTGGATCTTTTAACAGAAAAGTTTCGATTTTACCTTCACAATGAGAATGAAGATTGGCCATTAAAAATGCCTTGCAGGGAAAATGCAGGGGTGTGAGAGACAAGGAGTATGAGATACTCGCTCTGCGTAAGCTCCAAAGTTCGTCTTTCTCCCCCAACAAAAGTTGGTCCAATACAAGTTATAACCTAGACTAGATCTGTCCTATGCTCTGAGCACAGCTCGCTGCCCTGTTACCCAGCCCGTCTCCCTCTGTGTATTCCTTTCAGCTTGTCTGGCATGTTGCCACCACAGCACTTCCCAACCCAGTCATGTCATGCAGGTAGCAGGAGTCCCAATGCCAAACCCAGGTCTCTTCCCCCACCCATAGCAGGGTGGAGCACTGCCCCCAAAGCTTGCCTATCAGGATCTCTCAATTCCTTCTTCCTCCCCATATCTGAACTACTAAGTGGAGCAGCAAGCAGACTGAGGGATGCCATAGCAACCACATCTACCTGAGCATCTGGGGCCAGACCGTCAAAGGCATTTAAGCTTCTAACCAGGGGTGAAAGTAACTTAAGTTTCTTACAGGTACTATTGTGTCACATACATTCCCACCCCCCCAGGTACAATACAACAATACCTGTAAGAAATCTGAGCATGGGGGGGAAGAGGGGCTCAGGGTAGGAGCGATGTGGAGGACATAGCAGGAGTCAGGGCAGGAACTTGGGAGTCAGGAGGAGCTCAGGGCAGGGGCTTGGAGTGTGGAGGGAGTGTAGGAGTCAAGGTTGGGGGGCATGAGGAGGAGTGAGGAGTGGGAGCCTGGGGATTTGTGGGGTGCAGGAGTCAGGGCAGGGAGTGTGGAGGGCTCAGAGCAGGAGGGATATGGGGGTGCAGGAGTCAGGATGGGGATGTGAGGGTATGGGAGTCAGGACTGGAGGTATGAGAAAGGGTTGAGGGCAGAGGGTTGGGGTGTGGGGAGTCAGAGCAGTGGGCTGAGTGTGGGGGCTCAAAGCAGGGGGCATACGGGGTGCAGGAGTCAGGCTGGGGATGTGGGGCGCTCAGAGCAGAGGGGATGCGGGGGTACAGATTTCAGGGCGGGGGCTCAGGATAGGGGCAGGATGTGTGTAGGGGTGCGTGTGGGGGGCAAGGGCACCATGGGGGGGGGGAGCTGCATTTGTACATACCGGGCCCCTGTTGCTTTTCCTGCTTCAGAGCCCCTCCTCTGACTAGGGAGGAGGGAAAATGCCCAGCCTTCTGCCTCCCTCTTGCTCCTGGCTTCCTAGAGGAGGGGAAGAGGAGGAATGCAGCTGGTCAGCACTTTCCCCTCCTTCCCCAGTCAGAGGAAGTAGGAAAAGCAATAGGGACTCAGTATGCGCAGCTGCAGCTTCCCTCCCTTCCACATGGCACCGGGAAGGGGGGGGGCATGGAGCAGTCCCGGACGGGGGGGGGTGCATGCCCTCTGCCAGCCCCTCTAACCTGCCTAGCTGCCTGCTGCTGAGCATAGCAGCCTGCAGGAAGCTGCACCTTGCCCCTCCCCATGCAGCCAAGGGCCCCAGCTGACTTCTTTCCCAAGGGCTGCACTAGAGCACACACCTTACCTCCACCGCTTCTAACTTCCACTGAAACAAGTGGCCCTCAGGGCTGAGCTTGGCCGGCAAAGAGGAAACTCAGGCCGGGAGGGCTGTGAGCGTGACCTTGCCTCCCGCCTCCTCTCCCTCAGGCCAGGGGGTAGCTGAGAGCAGGCACTGCACCCAGGCTGTAGTGCTCTGCCACAGCAGGCTGAGCCTACAGATAAGGACAAGCTGCGGCTTAACTCTTCCAATGCTGGACCCAACTGGGGCAAAAACGCCCACGTGGTCACTGAAAAAGCTAGTGGGCCAACCTTAGCTCCAGGGCCCCATGCTTCCCCTCCCCCCAACAGAGAGGAGTAACTCTCCCGGGCCGCAGGGCAGCTGCTCTCACCTGGCGATGGGTGAACAGGGCCCCGCTGGTGTAAGTCTGCTAAGGATAATGGCGTTTCCTCGGGGTGAGTTTGGCCGACTAGCTCTATCCACAGATTCACCCACCTTCTGCATGCCATTTGCATTCTCCACCCCTCCCCACTTCCTCAGGCTGGCTCGGGCTGGGATATGCATCAGGGTGTTCATGTCTTTGGGCCCCAGACCAGGACTCCTCCCTTCAGGCTGAGGCTCTGTGGAGGATGCACAGGGCTTTGGGACAACTCGGGGGCTCATGGAAGTAAAGGAGAAGTGTTTAGGGTCGGGGAGGGGGTGTCTTATGCTGGAGCTCAGGCCTCTGGGGAATGGAAAGATACGTGTGTGTGGGGTGGGAGGGAGGACGACATGTAGTTGGGGAGTGGGTGGGAGAAGGGCGGTTTTAGGAGAACACATGGGGCATTGTGGGGCAGAGGGTAAAACGGGGCCCAGCCAGAGGCACCTCTGCTTGATTTGTGCCAGGGCTGAGCCCCAGCACTTCCTAGGCTTGGCAGTTCATGGCCCCAGCACCTCTGGGCCCGGAAGTTCATGGCCCTGCATCCCCGGGCCTGGCAGTTCACAGCCCCAGCACCTCTGGGCCCGGCAGTTCTGAGCCCGGCACCTCTGAGCCTGCCACATCCGGTATGAACATAAAAACGTTGCTTGAGCCCGGGCCCTTCTGTCATTACAAATTGAGCATTGAGGGGCACCCCTCGCAGCTCCCCCTAGATCCAGAAGTCAGCAAGGGAGACCCTCCCCCACACTCCGGGGAAACCAGGACCCAGCTGGGTGTTCTCTGAAATCAGCCAGCCGGAGTCAGATCCAGGTGTGACTCCACCGTGGCCAGGGTGAAGTTGGAGTGAATGGGGCTGAACAGCGGTGTCATTCACAGACCTAGGGAAGGGCTGTGGAATGACTGTAACCCCCCAGCCCCTCTGGGCGGGACGCTCTTCCGTCCCTCCCACACCCTTTCCCCAGCATGCTGCCCTTGCTGATAAGGTTGGTGTGCGCTTCCTAGACTCCTGGGCTGGGCTGGGCAGTTGGAGGTGGCACACAACTGTGGCATGGTGGCTAGGGCAGGAGGCTCTGTCCCAGCTGTGGGGGTTGTAATGCTGTAGGGCACTCAGTCCTGATCTCTCGAAATGTGCTGATCTCTTCCCTGTAATAATTGTAGTATCTCAGGTCTGAACTCCTTGCTTTCAGTGGATGTTTTCCTAGCCCTGGGCTGTGCAGCATACTCACTGGCCAAACAAAACAATCTTACCCACAAATAATCAGTTGTCTTTAATGTGTCACTCCATCCTGGTGACGCCTAGTTGTGAGCTATGCACGACGGGCAATGCCGCCCTGTTTCTGACCTAGGCTTGATTCTCAGTCCACACCATCTTCCTTGGGGCCCTACATGCAAAGCCCCCGCCAGTCTGAGACCGAGGGGTGTCGATGAGAGGGATCCGTATTAGCATCCGGAAGGGAATGGCCTTTCTGTGCAGGAGGGAGAGACCATTCTGGGGAATCATGACACATGTTAAGCTCCTGTAATGCTGAGGACTCAACTCAAGCAGCTCAGGTAGAATTCCAGGGTTCTGGTTCTTGTCTCTGCCAGAAGATGTCACTGTAAGGCAATCGGCACCGTGGCGGTGGTGGCGGGGTGATCTAAGTCACTGAAATGGCTTCAAGGTAGGTCTATCTAGGAGCTGGGTTTGGACCGTCACTGGCCACCCGAGGTTTACTGGGGCCGTAGGGAGGCCTCACACGGTATTTAAAGATTTTGACACAATTATCCCCAGCATCTGCTACGAAAAGCAGCCCGGAGTTGGAACAAGCCACTCCTGCAGGCTTCCGCAGCCCCTTAGACACCAGGCAGAGAGGAGACCCGCGCTGGGGGAACAGGTGGACAGCTCGGTGCTGTTCGTCGGCCACAATGATGTTGCCTTCTACGTCGGCACAGACCCCCGCCGGGTTGCCAAACTGGTGCCTGTATCTGGCGCCGAGGCAGCCCACCAGCGTACGCTTGCTGTTGAACAGCTTGACGTCACCGCACTCCTCGCTCACAATGAAGCCGCCGGCGGGGGCCCCGCAGACGAAGCGGGGGCCGCGCAGGCTGGAGACGGAGTGAGTACTCTGTATCTTGAAGGTGCGGTCCAGAGCAAAGCTGTGGACTTTGCCCTGCGTGTAGTCAGCTACTAGGATCCTTCCAGTAGGGTCCACGCCAATACCCCGGGGGGAATCAACTTTCCCGATTTGGATCCACTCCCCTCTGGAGAATTTGCAGCGATGGTTGAAGATCTGGATGGTCCCATTCACCATGTCAGTTACGGCCACCATCCCCGCCCGAGTCACTGTCACATCTTCTGGCAAAAAGGGTTCTCTTTCCCTTCCCCGATCCACACACAGCAAGGACGGCAGAGCCCGGCCTGAGCGAGCGAGGCTGTGGACCCAGGGCGCATTCTCACACGTCACATAGAGAGAGCCATCCAGCGAGCAGTGGATCCCACTTGGCCCCCCGTAGCGGCAGCCGTCGGGGTTGGGGATCTGCCGGACCAGGTCATTTTCCCGGTAGAGGAGGAGGTTTCTGATGTTGTCCAGGTCGTGGCAGATGACCTTGGCCTTCTCAGCCAGCTGGTGGATTTGGTGTCCTGTCACCATGCCCAGGCCCCGCTGGCTGCTGAGAAGCGGGCTGGCCTTCTGGAGGGTAGTGTCTGATGTCACTTGCAGCGTGTAAACAGTCCTTAGAAGCTTCTCCTTCCGCCAGGAGGCCTCCAGACTATCGTCCATGGCTAGTGTCTTCCTGTTTGGAAGAAGTGCTACAGTCATCACGCACCCACCGAGCCGTGTCAACTGAGGGCAGACACACTAGGGTAAATCCAGAGATAAGGGGGCGGAGCAGGGGTGGGCTTTGGGGAGGAATGGGCGGGGCTTGTGGCCTAGAGGGGGTTAGCCAAGGCCCTGCACCCCCCTCGGGATGGCCCTGGCCTGGGCTAGACCTTGTGCTACGTTCTTTGCAGCATGTGACTGGCTATCAGCACATTGCGCTGTCTCTGCTTCTTGGCTAAGCAGCCACGCAGGCCAAAATCCCCTTCCCCCGGCGTTTGTGGGAAGCGAGGAACACGGGCGCCAATGCGGTCGCCCCAGCGGATCTCTGGATCTGGGGGTTGGGAATACAGTGCTGCGGGGTCCTTCCCCCTCGATTTCCACGCGCTCGGAGCTCAACTACTCTGCATTGCCGTGCTCTTCGGAGCTCGCCCCCGGGGCCAAGAGCAGCCAGCTCGCAGGGGCGCTTTTGATCAGTAGCTCTTCACTGGCACTACCCCCGTCGTGGGAGTGGGGGTGGAGACACAGGGAGATAAACACCTTGTGCGAGGCCATCTGGCAGTAGAGCCAGGATTCGAACCCAGGCCTCCTCTCCCCCGGGTCACACAGCAACACCCCTCCCCATGGGCTCATACAGCGCAGCTGCCCCGCAGTAGGCAGGGTGCAAGCAGAGCTTGGACACACACTGAGACAGGTCAAAGGTTTCCAGCTCCCAGCAGCAGCTGGCTCTTTAGCTGAACTTAGCAGCTTTTCAGGCTGCTGATTTTTTGGCCCCTCTCTGGACTGGGAGGCCTGGCTGTAATCCTGGCCCACACAAAGGCACACACACACAGCCAGACAAGCCGCAGAAATACACTGCGTATACCTGGCGTCTGCAGTCTGCATGGAGAGCTTCTCTTCCCACTGGCGTCTCACCTTCCCGCCACGGCAGATCTGAGGATGAGCTGGGCTGGGAGCGGCTTTTGTTGTTAGCGACATACCTTGGCTGCACTCACTGTGCCCGTGTCAACAGGGCTGGACAGCCAAACCCAAGGGGGGGCTGGGTCTCTGGAAGCAGAGGCGGCCCATTGGCAAAGGCACAGTCCCACAGTAACGGGGAACCACAGCCCTAGGGAGCTGGGCCAGGAGTCAGGGGAGTAGGGAGTCCCATCACTAAAGCCTTCCCTCACGGGGCCTCAAAGCTCTTTGCACGCATGAGTGAGTTCACTCTTGCTGCCCCCTGCAGGGCAGGGCAGGATTATCATCCCCATTTCACAGATGGGCAGACTGAGGCACAGGAAATTACAATCCAAACCCTGCCCTGGGCCGTGCTGGTGGGAGAAGGGCATAGGGTGCTCTGCACCAGCCCACAGTTCTTACCTAGCTCTCAAGGGGCACTGTCATCTGTAGCCAGGGTGCTTGCTGCCCCTTCTCAAGGGGAGGTGGTGTATGCTTGTAGACGGAATACAGGCTGGGAATCAGGATGCCCGTGTCCTTTTATTGACTCTGCCATTGACTCTCTGTGTGACCTTGGCCCAGTCACTTTCCAGCACTGTGCTGCAGGCTCCCCATCTATGAACTGGGGATAGCGATTCTTCCCCAAGTCTGCGGGGCGCTTTGAGATGAACAAACGAGAAGCTGCTATGTAGTATGGGCAGCAGTGAAGCAGCTCGGTGCCTCTCCAGTGCCCAGTCGGAGTGGTCTCGTGCCTGCTGGATGGCTCTTGTATGAACCAGCAGTTCTGTTCTCCTCCACCCCCTTCAGCAGGGCTTGACTGGTAAGGGCAGGGTTTGTTCCGTCTAAGGGAATACCCTACCCAAGGTTATATGCAAGGTGATGGCAAAGACAGGAAGAGGAGCCAGCTCTCCTTCTGCCTGGATTTATGCTGCAACCTCCGACTAGACAGACTGTGCTTCTCCGCTTCCTGCTGCCCTCCAGATACCAGGTGTGCACCCTGTCTGGCACTACGGCTCCCTTCTGTTTCCCTTCCTGGCAGATCAGAGACAACCAATGGCCCAAATGAATCAGACTCCTTGGGTACGGACTCAGGTTTGGCTCCAGGGATGCAGCAGGGGAATCTTTACCTGAGCCATTTCAACCCCCCCCAGGGAAAGCGTCGGAGCTCTGCTCAGCTCAAGCAAGGAAAAGACTCCTATCCGCCATGACTCCATCCTTGCGACTGTCCCGGTGCCCCGGAGAATGAGCTGGGACGAAATGCCTGGGTCCGAATTTCCCCAGAGATGGGGGTGTTTGGATCAGAGGCTCTGTCTGTGAGCGACTCCGCTCGGATGTAGAGGAGCCCTCCCCCAGAGGCCGGGTGATGGTTGGACCTGGGGTGTCCAGTCGGCACAAATACCACCCGTAACTCAAGCTGACAAGCGGACAGGTCAGTCTCAGCTGGCCACTGGGAGGACTGTAGGAGGCTTCAAAAAACCATCTCCCACGGCAACAGGGTCTGACCTTTTGTTGCACGGTTGTTGGCTTGATAAACAAACAGCCATTGGCCCTCAGGCTCCCATTCACCTTTTCGGGACTGTGGCCCTGTCACAACCTGTTTGAGAGCCACCCCCAGAGCCCCAGAGACACCTCTGGCAAGGCAGGGCCCTGACAAGCTCAGCACCCTGCCCCGGCCAGGCCCACCTGGGCACCTGGGGCTGCAAGGCACAGGGGGCACCGGCAGCCCCTGCTCCCTTTTGGGGAGCCCCCAGGCCCTGGGACCACCTGGCTGCCGGGCTCAGTTGTAGGGCTGGGCTGGGCTGCGGGGGCAGAGACACTGGGCCCAAGTCAGCTTTGCCATAAGGAGGTTTGGCTCCCATTGATTCCAGTGGCCTGACCCCCATGGAGCTACATGTACCTCCCATGGCTCCACTGACCTCCAGCAGCTCTCCAGACCGAGGTCTCTGCCATGGACAGGATGGCTTCTGGGGGAGTGTGCACAGCCTCCCCCGCCCCCCGTGGACCTGAAATACCAGCAGCCCCAGGGAGACAAGGAATAAGTGAGGCCAAGGGACCGT
This sequence comes from Pelodiscus sinensis, assembly GCF_049634645.1. Taxonomy (NCBI): domain Eukaryota; kingdom Metazoa; phylum Chordata; order Testudines; family Trionychidae; genus Pelodiscus; species Pelodiscus sinensis. The sequence continues at coordinate 2,236,816 of NC_134726.1, forward strand.
TCACTTACAGTGCAGTAGAGCAGCAGCGGACGGGTCCCAGCGTGGAGGACTAGCTGTGCTGAAGACGGTAAGGGGGTTCTTCTTCCTGGCTGGGGCTTCCCTAATTCATTCCTGTTTAACCATTTGAAGCCGATAGCTTGGGGATCTGTTCTAGTCGTGCTCCCTGGACTGCACGATTGCTTTTGGGGGAGGCTAGTGACCGTGATCACCCCACAGCCCCATACAGCGTGTGCCTCCAGCACTCAAAGCTGCCGCATCCTTACCGCCCATCCACTCTGGACAGCCTGCAGACCTCTATCCTAGCTTCTAGCGGTGCTGAAGCGCCTCTCACATACACTGGTGGGACTTCAAAAGAGGTCGGTATGATACCACAAGCAGGTTTGAGGGCCTGAAGAGCTTACTACATACCTCAAGCTCTTACCTGTTTCCATTGAGCCAAGAACCCCCTGGATTGCTAACACCACTTGCAAAACCAGAGGTGAAGTAGGATTTGATCAGACATTGTGGGTAGCTATTCAGCTCTGATTTGTCCTGGTCTTGCTCTGAGCAGGAGCGCTGTAATGCTGAGAAGAAAAGTGCTTTCTGTTGTGCTCTGCACACCGCGGGGAATGTCAGTTTCAGATACCAGGAACATTTTGCTTTTACCCTTACTCGCTTTGCAAACAGCTTCTTTCAAGTCATTAACTCTCCCTCCTTCTCTAACACTCCTTTACTTCAACTCTAGAGCCAGGATGTGTTTAGCCATGGGGACTATCCAGGGAGATTAACTTCTCAGAGACATCTGAGAGCAGGTGAAAGGAAAACCTCAGAACAACAGTGGGGTGGGAAAGAAACATGCCAGTGATGTGTTATGTACATCAATTGCAGGAGTTGTAGCTGACTTTCCATTAGCTAGCAAGGGGTGATATTGCTATGTAATGACAATTATACACAGATCCTCTTATCGGCATGTGTATGCGCTTGTGTTATTGGGGTTTAACCAAGCACGTGGATTAAGACTGTCACCTTCTGTGAATCCAGCTCATACCGCGCAGTGTTGTGTCCGAAGCTAGACAAAAAAATGCAGATTGGGGAACAACAAGATGTTTCACAAATTCATGCCTGTTTCACTGAATTGCATCCATTGGAAAAAAAAGAAAGGGAAAAACCCCTCAAACTTTTATTTGAAACCACTTTTTGTTTTGAAATTTTCTTTAATTGTGTGATTGTTTTCAATAAGGATCTTTGAGGAGTGGTTGAAATCTATACACATGTTTCATTTGACCCCAAGTGAATTTGGTTTTGACTTAGTAGTTGGCTGAAAAGTTAGAAAAATTTCATTTCCAAGTTGACCCCAAACAATTGTTTTCTATTTTGCAGAATTGCCAGCAAACTAACAAATTGGTTCTTTGCACAGTTCTGATTGTGACATTGCAACGTGGTGGTGTCCTGTCACTGTGCAGCCCACTAACGTGGCATCCATGCATCACGCTGTCATGTCAAGAAGCTGAGGGGTAACACCGCAGGGTGAGCAAAGTGGCTGTGGTCCAGTGAACTGGCTGCAAGCAGGCACATTCCAGCTGCAACCTAGAAAAGCTGAGATGAGTGGCAGGTGCTACTTAGGATGGGACTGAGCGGGAGGAGCCCATGATTCAACCCAGGGGAGGCAGAGGCCGGGTCAACGGTGCCTTGAGCCCCTCGGTCATTTTGCCCTTCGTGACTCTGCTCCTTTGGAACAAGGCGTCTCGCCCCGTGGGCTGGGACCCAAAACGGGGTCGCATTGCAGCGCCCATCCCACCAGGCTGGCTGGGTTCATTTCCCTGCTGCAGGCGCTGTGCCTTCTGGGGTCCCAGCGCCCCTCCGGCCTGGCCCCGCTGCCATGATGGCAGCAGGCTGGGTAGTGAGAGCCGAGTGAGCGGTGCCACCACGTTTCTGACTTGGCCGTTTGGTGCATGCCGACGTTTCCCTGCGGTGTTACTAATGGAGCAAAAGCTGCTGTGCCTCTTGTCTGTGTAAGCCGGAGGGAGTGTGAATTACAGGGCCTGCACCCCCACTCCCTCCAGCCTGACCCGTCACGGCTCCGAGCGGCTACAGCCCCTCGCTGGCTCTTTGATGCAGCACCAGGGATTTCTGGTTTGGTCCCTGGGGTTCAGCCGGGATGGTGCCCATCCCCGGAGACAGGGCTGTAAGAACGTCTGCTCCCTGGGGACTGGCCCAGAGCGGGACTTGTAACCCGACTTCGCTGTGGTTACCGGCCTCCTGGCAACGCCGGGCCGGGGGCTGGAGGGGAACGCACCGTTTGATTGGTGGCAGGCCCTGACAAAATAGAGGCAAAGGTGTTGTGGTGTGTCAGTGACAAAGCCCCGGGCTGTGGATTGCTGGCTGGTGGCTGGTGTGCGTTCGGGAGGGGGCGGGGGGCTTCTGGTTTCTAGCTCCTGGAAAGCGTTGAAGGGGATTTTTTTTTTGCCTTAACCTGACGCTACCCTTGAAATCTTGATTTCACATCTCCCAGAGCACAAGAATGTTCCACCAGCGATTTCCCACCTCAGGCCCCCGGCCTTTCCTCCGCCAGCTGCGGAGGGAACAAGGGGAGTTTCCCTGCTCCTACGCTTCGTGACTTTATCGCTGGCTGAGGATTGCATGGCAAAGGCCTACGGCTCTACTCGGGAGCACCCCAGGGACGTATCTGGGGTGCTCACTGTGAGCCAGCGTCCACAGGGTGATTTTCTCCCAGGCAGTGAAGTGTTTGCGATTTGACAGGGTCTTCCCTTGGCCTCGCCGACTCTGCAGCAGGGCTCCCAGCGTGTCTCCGCACAGGGCTCTTCACCTTTAGTTCCCGTCACATCTCTTCCTCCTCTGGCGTGGGTAATGACCATGTCTGCCTCTCGCCCCCGGGCCAGCCCTCTCTCCGGCAGCCTCACGAATACACCTTTCTAGCCCCCTCCAGCTCCCAGAGTGGGTTAGCAGGTGGCAGCCCAAAGAGAACAATTAAGCTGGTGGGTGGACTGAAAGCGGGAGAGGCACAAACGCTATGGGCGTGATGGTCCCGTCCGGCGTTGGCGTCTGTGCGTGCCCAGCATGGACCCCCCCAGGGGCAGAGGTAGGGCTGTGCACATCTCCATTTCCTGTTTTGGTGCCCCACTTTGCAGACAGCGGCCCTGTAAGGTAGTGTCGTTTGGCGTGGGGTGCGCACTATCTGCATACACGCACGTCTATACTGCTACTGCTGTTTACTTGCATCTCGGGTAACACGGGGCAGGGAGGGGAATTTAGAGCTGGGGACACACAAGGGAAAAGCACAGGGGTGGGTTTGGGGGGTTTCCTTATTCCTGGATTATTTCCACACACGTCTGTGACCCCTCAGCTGCACAAAAATGAGTCTTGTGAGGTACCAACAACCCTACTTCCAGGGAGGTAGTATGGCCTAGTGGAGAGAACATCATCCTGGGACACAGGAGGCAGGGATTCTACTCCTGAATTAGCTCTTGGGTGACCTTGAGCAAGTCAAGTTGGTGCCCTTGCCTCAGTTCCCCCATCTCTAAAATGGGGCTAATGACACTGCTCTCCTGTGTGAAACACCCTGAGGGCTACAGCTGGAACATAGTCTGTAAGAGCCAGGGGGTTTGGTGTTTATGCTTCTCCCACCACTGAGCCGTACACCCAAGCTAAAAAAGAAAGACAGCTGCTCCGCAGGCCTCTGAAGTGTGAGTGAGTCCTTCCAGCCCCTTCCAGAGCTCACGCGAAGCCGAGCCAAGGGGCGTTGAAAGCACGGTGCCCTTGCTGAATGGAAGGCGCTTTGCTCTCCGTCGGATAGAGAGCTATAAAACCCGTGAAGCGCCACGGAACAGTTCAGGCACCTTGTCTCCGCCATGACCCTGTGTTACCTCCAGCACTTGGCATCCCTCTAGGCAGGAACTCTGTGACCTCCGGGGGCTCGCGCTGGATGTGTGGGGAGATCTGGCTCCATGGGCTCCACCTGCGCGCAGGGTCTGGGGATGCTCAGCTCCTCTGCTTGGCACTCAGCTGTGTGGGAAAATGAAACTGGAGGCCCCGGGCTCTCCCCATGCGTGACCAGCCTAGATGCCGATCAGGCAGACTGGCCATAAAGCAGGGGTAATGGCCGGCCATCAGATGCCTTTAGGTTGACCAAATAGCCGTGTAATGTGGCCGGCAGTGGAGCGAGCCGGGCTCCTGGGGCTCAGATCCCAGCCCGGATAAGCCTTCCAAGCCCTTCAACTCCCATCCAATTATCTAAACACAAAGGTAAACACTTTCACCTTTTGAACTGGACCCCGGGCCGCTCCCCAGCCGCCCCCTGCGCCTTCCCCTGGGTTTCCATGGCGGCGGTGCTGTTCCCCGTGGTCCAGGGGCCTGGAGCAATGCACGGGGGGGGGGGAGGGGGGGCAGGACCCCGCAGGAGCTGCTCTGGATCCTGCCGCTGACTCAGCCTGCGACCTTGGCCAAGCCCCTTTGCCTCTGGTGCCTCAGTGCCAAGCAGTGCGGCAGGGACGCCGAGCGCCCCGCTCTCCTGCAGGGCTGAGGGAGGAGGGTGAAGATTCTGGTCCCCAAGCACTTCCCTTTTCCGGGGATTGATTTACCTCTGTGGTTCTGTTTGCCCCTGGGAGCCAGCTCCCCCGTCCTCCCTTCCCGGGGGCCGGCCCTCCCCCCGCGGCTCCCCCGTCCGCCCTTCCCGGGGGCCGGCCCTCCCCCCGCGGCTCCCCCGTCCGCCCTTCCCGGGGGCCGGCCCTCCCCCCGCGGCTCCCCCGTCCAGCCCTTCCCGGGGGCCGCCCCTCCCCCCGCGGCTCCCCCGTCCTCCCTTCCCGGGGGCCGTCCCTCCCCCCGCGGCTCCCCCGTACTCCCTTCCCGTGGGCCGGCCCTCCCCCCGAGGCTCCCCCGTCCTCCCTTCCCGGGGGCCGGCCCTCCCCCCGCGGCTCCCTCCGTGGCTCCAGAGATGCTGACAAAAGGCCTGAGAAATCTCTTACTTTTTAAGTCATTTTAATACTTTTACATTCTTAAAACTGTGACCAATAAATAAGATGTGACTAGCCTCTCCCCGTGCCCAGGCCCGCCCCTCCTCCATCAGCACCCGTCTTCTGCGGACAGACGTCGCCCGCCACGTAGCGATCGCTCCAGGGGTGTGTCTGTCGGCGGCTGACACCCACCGGCCAACAGCGCCGAGCGGGAGCCCGGGGCACTCCGGTGGGCTGGGCATGAGGCGTTACCCCTATTCAAGCAACATGCCAGCGGCCGGAGGGAGGCTCCGAAAGGCAGCATGGTCTAGTGGTCTGAACACGAGCCAGGGGTTCCTGAGTTCTGATCCCAGCTCTGTCGCTGCCTCGATGCTGGCGCGAGGCCGGGGTGGGCCTGTTCCTGCCTCCCTCGAAACCGGGGAGGGGGGCAAGCCCTTTGACAACAATCCCCACGTAGGGACCGACCGAGGCTCCAGGACCTCCCCTTTTCTCTGGCTCCTCTGGGCCGGCCAGGGCTCCAGGAGCGCAGTGAGCTCAATGGAGGCGGGGGCCTGGCCGGTGTCCGGGTGCCTCCTGCCGCACTGGCGGGGCCGAGGACAGGGTTGGGAGCGTGGGGAGGACAGGACAGCATGCGAAGGGTGTGGTGTGCCAGGAGAGCAACCACCTCTGGGGAGGAGCCCCCCCCGGCTCCAGTGGAAGGTCTGAGGGCTCGGTGCTGCCGTCGTGACTGGCCACGTGCCAGCAGGGGGGCCGATCAAGCTACCCTGCTCCTGCCCTCGGTACAGGGGTGCACGATCCGCCGCCAGCTTCGCGAGGGCCTAGGGGCGCGAGTCTGCACACCCCGCCTGTGAGGGGCACACAGCTGCTCCGTGCACTGAGCCCCAGCAAGACGGGACCTTCCAGCGAGCGTCTGACAGCTGTGCGGACGGAGAGTTCCTAGGGGCTGCTGCATCCAGGGCCTGGCATTGGCCGGCGTCCCCTAACAGAATCCTTGCCCCCCCTTGTGTCATGGCTGCTCGCCAGGCAGGACTGCACCGCGGATGCTCTGTGGCCCTGCAGCGAGCAGACAGCCGTCGCCACGGCCTCAGTGCTCTGCCCCGCTCCCCGCCGGCGGGCCCTCCGGCTCCTCGGATGCCCAGGAACTGCCCGGGGGCCTCTTCCCCCCGTCCGCAGGGCAGCAAAGCTCCCACGGCCCCCTCCCCTTGCCGAGCCGGGGCTGTCTCGTGCCAGGGTGGCTCTGCTCTGCGGCGAAGGTGCCTTCTCGGGAGCTTCTACTCCATCTTCTGCCTCTCAAGTCAACAGGGCCAGGCACGGCGAGACCCACTTAGGGGCGCTGGCCCAGCCAGCTGGAGCCGCGGCCCCCAGAGCGGCTGGAAGGCGGGAGAGGCCGTGGGGCCTGCCTGTGGAAGTCAGTGTGTAGCCAGCACTGGTTCCGGGGAGGACACTGCTTGGCGGGAGGCCAGGGGACCTCGGGGAAGCTGGGGTTTTCTGTCACAAGCCTGGGGGACACGGGGGTGATATCCAGGAGCTCCTGAACCGGAACGGGTCTCTGCAGGGGGGGTGTCCGTGCCCAACGCATTCTCCCTCAGTACCGCTGAGGAACGGGGAACCCTGGGAGCAGGCCGGGAAGCGCGCTGGGACCCTCCCTTCCAGCGAGGAGGAGACGGGAGGCAGGCGAAGTGCCAGGGCAGCGAGGGCCTTGCCCAAGCCAAGTCCCGGGGGGGGCTCTGCTGGCCGGGCCCAGCTGCTCGGCCCTGGAGCTGAGAGAGCTTCCCAGAGGGTCAGCCCAGGGCAGCAGGGACCAGCGGGCCAGCTGCAGTCTCTTTGCAATCCCTATACACAAAGGAGCCCTGCCCCCCAGCTCCCTGCCCCCCTTATTGTCCGGATCCATGTCCTGTGTAGAGAGGGGGGGCTCTTTAGTAACCCGCAGGGGCTCCAGGCAGTGGGGGGTGGCAGCCAGGCGAGCTGGGGCCCCACCAATGAAATGTCCAGGACGGAGGAGGGGATTCAGCGTGAGCCAGAGGGCGGCTGAGCTCAGGGGCACTGCTCACCAGATGCCGGCGCTGCGGGTGAGTTCCAGAGGGCAGAGGATGCCCCGCGGGAAGGGCTCAGGACCAGGCTCACGTGCTCGTTCTGCGGGGCAAGTGGAACCACGCCGTGAGGTTAATCCGGCTGGCTGCTCCCCACGGCTGCCCCTGGCAGCTGTCTGTTCTCAAAGGCGATGGCCCCAGGTCATTGCAGTCTCAGCTCTGTCCTGGGGGGCTCAGCGGGCCTGCGTCTGTCTCAGGTCCTCCATCTCGGGCCTCGCTGATTCACTGAAGCCCCCAGGGCCCTCCAGTCGGCCCAAAGGGAAACCTTGTCTGGCTGGCCGGGGAGGAGGAAGAGAGCGGAGCCCCTGCCCTGCCTCGCCGGCAGCCTGGCGTTCACGCGGGAGGGGCGGCAGGATGTGCGGAGCCCACGGGCGCCGTGCATAGTGGGGGGGTGAAGAAGGGATTGGTGTTTGCGCCGTATGGAGCCTGTCACGGGCAGTTAGAGCAAAGCGCTATGTGGCCTTGGTCTGGCACGAGGGGCTGGGAGGACGCGAGGCTGCCGGCGAAAGCCCAGCGCTCTGTGCAGGAGGCCCCCCCGTGGGATCACGGGTCTGCGCTCAGAGGGCTGTGGAGACGCCCGTGTCCGTCTCCCCGGGGAGGCCGCAGGAGAGGGAGCGCTGCACGGCCCGGCAGCCCGGCGGCCTGTCCTCGGGTCCCGGGAGCTGAGAGCCTTGGGGGGCGCTGGCTCGCCCGTCCGTGCAGAGCAGCACACTGGAGTCGGCTTCGCACTTGGTGGTGCGGCTGTAGTAGGGCTCCATGACGTGGCGGAGCTCCGGGGGCACGCCGAGGGGCAGCAGCTCGGCTTTGAGCACGGTGCCCCGGTGGGCCTCGGAGGGCGACGCCCGGAGGTTCTCCGACCGGCTCATCTTGATCAGCAGGTCAATGGTCTTGTTCTCGCCATCCAGAGGGCAGTTTGGCCTCCCGTCCCCCTCCCCGGCTTTGCTGGCTGCCAAGCACCTGCTGACGGCCCCTTGCTGTCTGCACGGGAGCCTCTCGTCTCCGAGGCTGGCCTTGCAGGGCTCTTTCTTGGCCTGCTCCAGGCTCTCTGGGGGCCTTTTCACCGACAGGTCCAGGGGGCCTTCGTGGGGCTTGGTGGCTTTCTCCAGCGCCTGGTGGATGTGATAGAGCTCCCTTCGGATTTTGACCAGCTGTTCTCTCAGCTGCTTCTGCCCAGGGGTGTCCTCCTTTGCCAAGTCAGAGAGTTTCTTCTCCACCTCCTGGTACTCCTCCAAGGCTTTGGACAGGTCCCCGATGAGCACCGTGGTGGCCGCTGCATCTCTTGTGCTGGGGAGAGCCCCGGGCACGCCGTCCAGCTTGCACAGGGAAGGGTCAGCGGCAGCGATCACGGGGGACAGAACGTCGGGACCACGGGTCTTCTCCTGGTCGTCAGGCGCGCAAGCGTGAACGCCCGTGTGCCAGTGGTGCAGGGACCTGGGGAGCTGGGCGGGGGCGGCTCTCCAGCCACTGGCGGGAAAAGGGAAGGAGACAAAAGCAGAAATCGTCACTGGACAGAGAAGCCATTTACCACTGACTAGCTGCTTGGCCCTGGGCATGTCACTTCGGCCAGCCTTTCCTAAAGCGCCTGCTAGCTCTGGGGCCCGTCCCCTGGGGCCCGCCCTAGGCCCTGGGCTGGGTTCGGAGCGGGGCCCAGCACCTCGACGCTAGCGGAAGTCAGTGGGCGTTTCACGCCCACGCCCTGAACCAATGTCTGTCTGCTCAGACCTCGGGAAGGGTGGGAAGACCCGGGGGGACGGGAGTACCCAGGGGGAGGGGTGTCTTGTGGGAGGACCTGGAGGGAGGGGAGGACCCGGGGGGAGGGGTGTCTGGTGGGAGGACCCGGGGGCAGGGGAGGACCCGGGGGGAGGGGAGGACCCGGGGGCAGGGGAGGACCCGGGGGGAGGGGTGTCTGGTGGGAGGACCCGGGGGCAGGGGAGGACCCGGGGGAGAGGGGAGGACCCGGGGGGAGGGATGTCTGGTGGGAGGACCCGGGGGCAGGGGAGGACCCGGGGGAGAGGGGAGGACCCGGGGGGAGGGGTGTCTGGTGGGAGCACACATGGGGGAGGGGAGAACCCGGGGGGAGGGGTGTCTGGTGGGAGGACCCGGAGAGAGGGGAGGACCCGGGAGGAGGGGTGTCTGGTGGGAGGACCCAGAGGGACGGGAGGACCCGGGGGGAGGGGTGTCTGGTGGGAGGACCCGGAGGGAGGGGAGGACCCGGGGGGAGGGGTGTCTGGTGGGAGGACCCGGGGGGAGGGGTGTCTGGTGGGAGGACCCGGGGGGAGGGGAGGACCCGGGGGGAGGGGTGTCTGGTGGGAGGACCTGGGGGCAGGGGAGGACCCGGGGGGAGGGGTGTCTGGTGGGAGGACCCGGAGGGAGGGGAGGACCCAGGGGGAGGGGTGTCTGGTGGGAGGACCCGGGGGGAGGGGAGGACCTGGGGGGAGGGGTGTCTGGTGGGAGGACCCGGAGCGAGGGGAGGACCCGGGGGGAGGGGTGTCTGGTGGTAGGACCCGGGGGCAAGGGAGGACCTGGGGGGAGGGGTGTCTGGTGGGAGGACCCGGGGGCAGGGGAGGACCCGGGGGGAGGGGAGGGCCCGGGAGAAGGGGTGTCTGGTGGGAGGACCCGGGGGCAGGGGAGGACCTGGGGGCAGGGGAGGACCCGGGGGGAGGGGAGGACCCGGGGGGAGGGGTGTCTGGTGGGAGGACCCGGGGGCAGGGGAGGACCCGGGGGGAGGGGAGTCTGGTGGGAGGACCTGGGGGCAGGGGAGGACCTGGGGGCAGGGGAGGACCCGGGGAGAGGGGTGTCAGGTGGGAGGACCCGGGGGCAGGGGAGGACCCGGGGGGAGGGGTGTCTGGTGGGAGGACCCGGGGGCAGGGGAGGACCCGGGGGGAGGGGTGTCTGGTGGGAGGACCTGGGGGCAGGGGTGTCTGGTGGGAGGACCCGGGGGGAGGGGAGGACCCGGGGGCAGGGGAGGACCCGGGGGGAGGGGTGTCTGGTGGGAGGACCCGGGGGGAGGGGAGGACCCGGGGGCAGGGGAGGACCCGGGGGGAGGGGTGTCTGGTGGGAGGACCTGGGGGCAGGGGAGGACCCGGGGGGAGGGGTGTCTGGTGGGAGGACCCGGGGGCAGGGGAGGACCCGGGGGGAGGGGTGTCTGGTGGGAGGACCCGGGGGCAGGGGAGGACCCGGGGGCAGGGGAGGACCCGGGGGGAGGGGTGTCTGGTGGGAGGACCCGGGGGGAGGGGAGGACCCGGGGGCAGGGGAGGACCCGGGGGGAGGGGAGGACCCGGGGGCAGGGGAGGACCCGGGGGGAGGGGTGTCTGGTGGGAGGACACCCGGGTCTGCCCTGGGGGACAAAGCCGACCTAGGGCTGCATCTGCAGCGAGGAGACAGGCGTCGCTGGCGCCGACGTCCCTCCCGTGGCATTGCTGGCGGGTGGGGAAGGAGAGCTCTGCCCTCCGAAGCGCCGCCCCAGGCCAGTGGCAGAGCTGGGACGGGAGCCCAGACATTGTGGCCCCCAGCAGGGGGCTCAGTTTGCTCCCCTGCTCTGTGCACCTGGCACAGCGAGGCCCTGGAGCCTTCCTCCCGCGTCCTGCTGGTCACCAGCCTTTTCCGTGCAGGACGCGGGCTAGAGGGGCCGGCGACGGGGACAGAGTGGGAAAGGGGGGGCGGGGCGGCTGCAGCCCTCGACTGCCTGGCAGGCGGGGGGATACTAGCCAGGGAGACGCCCTACCTGGCCTGGCAGCCTAGTTTTCCAGGCACCAGCGTTTCAGCTCCCAGGGACTCGGGTCCATTCCCGGGAAACTTCCTCTTCAGGGAGCGGGCTGGGGCGCCCGTGTTCTCCGGGCAGGCGGCCACCGGTATCTCCGCCTTCCTGATGCTGCTGGGGAGAAGGGCTCCCTCTTTTATCCCCACCAGGTGCCGGCAGATGTCGGACGCTGGCCTGCCGCGGGGGCCGCCGATGCCCAGGGCTGAGTCGCTCTCCTTTTCCTGGGCCAGCCATTTCTCCTCCTCCTCCGGGAGCTGCACGGCTTTGTGGCCGGGGTCGGGAGATGGCTCCTCCCTGCCCCCTTTCGCCCACGGGAGACTTGCCTTCAGCACCGGCACCTTCAGCAGCCCTGCTTTTGGCGGCTCGCTGGGGGCTTGGGCAGGAGCGGGCACGGCAGCCGCGGCCGGAGGCTGGGCCTCCGCTTTGCCCGCCACGGCTTTGCTGTCGGCCGCGCCGAAGGCGTGTTCGAAGAGCAGGGGGTAGTAGAATCGCGGGAGGAAGGCCGATCGCTCAGGGGCCTGCAGGGGCTGGAAGTGGGCAGCGGGCGGGGGCATCAGCTGGGCGGTGGAGGCCAAGAAGGGCAGCTGGGCCAGGTGGGGGTGTGGGCTGGAGCTGCTGGCCACGGTGGGGCCGAGGTAGGAGAAGAGGCTGGGGCTCAGTGGGTAGTTGATGCCCAGCAGAGAGAGGTTGAGGCCCTGCGGCTCCTGGTAGTCCCCGTAGGCCGGAGGGGGGTAGCAGGGGATGATGTTGCCTTCGGCGCATGGTAAGGAGACTTCAGGGGGGCCCCTCCTTTGCCCGTTGGCCACCAGCTTCCACTGCTCCATGAGGATCCCGCCGCTTCCCAGGCACTTTTTTGGCCCCTTGCCGTGCTTTGGCTCCGTCTCCCTGCCCTTCGGGGCGTGGCTCTTCAGGGAGAAAACATCCGTGATGATGAAGTCGGGCTCAGCCTCTCGGCCGGGCTTGTCCCTGAACCCGAAGAGCAGGGAGTCCGGCTCGGCGGGGTCCCCAGGGCCACCCGTCTCCTTCCCTTTCTCCTGCTTCTCCCCTGCGTCCATCTCCCCCAGCAGCCCGGCCACGTCTTCGTCCTCCTCTTGGAACTGGCCGGCCTCTGTGGCCGCCGCTTCCGAGGGCCGGGCATCCGCCGCTGCCACTGCCCTGTCGCCTTCGCCGCCCCCCTCCGGGGCCTGCTGGGGATTAGCTCCCGCCGCAGCCGAGGAATCGCAGGCCTCTGGCTCGTCCCTTTTCCCGCGGAGCCGGGACGCCTCCGTGGCCTGCAGGAGGCGGATCTCGGGGTGTAGCAGGTTCCCCTTCTTGTAGGGCCAGTCGGACTCGATGAGCAGGGAGAGCGAGTTCTTGCACAGGCTGTACTTCATGTGGTTGTACAGGTGGGACTTCTCCATGCACGTGAAAGGGCACTGGAAGCACTTGTAGTTGTACGGCTTCCCCCAGGGCCGGGGGATGTAATGGGGCTTCTTGGGCTTGCGCTCCTTGTGCTTGTAGACGGACGACAGCTTGCAGCTCACCTCCTCCTTCGACATGGCTGCGGGGCCGGGCGCGGCGTGGGCAGTGCCCAGCCGCCTCGGGTCTGGCTGGTGAAGGTCACGGCCCGGAGCCGTCGCGCATCCTGCAAGAGGACAACACAGAGGAGTCAGAGCTAGTGCAGAGAAGGGCTCTGGCCAAAGGAGCCTGGTCTGCTCAGGGGAACGTGGCTTACACTGCGGGTGTCCGGCCGTTCCCATGCCCTGCCTCTGCTGCGGCAGACTCCTGGGTGACTGAGGGGCCACGGAAAGCAGCCAGATTGCCACGCTAGTCCTGCACACGGCACTGGCTCAAACTCATCTCTGGGGCAGCTCCTTTGACGTCAATGGAGGATGGATTTGACCTAGTCACCTTACCGTCGCCTTCATGGACTCAGAGGTAAAAGCATCATGAAAACTAGCTGGTCGAGCTGCGCGTAGATTAGCAACACGTCGCTCCTGGCTTGCTGTAACACAACACGTGTTTGTGAGACAACACAAGGGGACTTGGCAGACATACACCCCCTGGAGCAGGGATCGCCGGCAGCCCTTGCAATTTTGGCTCAGAAATGTAAAGTGAGCTCAGACAGTCTCAGCAAACAACACACGGACCATGTGCATGTACAACAGCGCATTTGCACACCCATTGTAACGTGAGATTGGAGCAGCCCAACGGTCCATCTAGCCCAAGGGCCTGGCTCTGACAGCGGCTAGTGCCAGGCACCCCAGAGGGAATGGACAGAACACGGCAATTTTGAGAGATCTAACCCCTGTCGTCCACCCTCAGCATCTGGCAGTTGGGGGTTTAAGCACACCCAGGGCATGGGGCTGCATCCCTGCCCATCTGGGCTAATAGCTATTGCTGGACCAGTCCTCCGGGGACTTTTCTAGTTCCTTTTTGACCCCAGTTATACTTTCTGGCCTTCCCGATATCCCCTGGCAAGGAGTTCCGCAGGCTGACAAGGCATTGTCAGAGGCGCTTTCTTTCCTTTGGCCTGTTCATTTCATGGGTTCACCCCCCGTTCCCGGGTTACTGGAAGGGGTCCAGTGACACTTTCCTATTCACTTTCTCCCCTCCCCTCATGCTTTTACCCGCCGCTATCCTGTGGGGGATTGGAGGGGCAGCCCTGGCCTGGCATGCCCGGTGCAGTTTGACCACACAGAGCTGTGCTGCAGGGGCCGTTTCTGAAAACGGTGCTCTCTAAAGTCCAGTTCACCGATTTCACACGCTGAAGTCCCAGTGGGGAGTCACGCCCCTCTCCCCCCGTCCTGCAGGACGGCTGTGCAAACCCCAGGAGCAGTCCTGCTGGCTGTGCTGTGGAGATCAAGCACCGCAGTGACGCTGCTCACAGCCACGCTGCCTTGCTCCTCAGCGAGGTGCCCGGCCAGTGCCTTTGGCACCTTCTCAGCAGCCAGCAGAGTGGGAGACACAAAACCAGCATCAGCACACGGAGCGGTGAAATTCCATCAGCTCCTCCGATTCCCACAGGGCTCTGCACACTCCAGGGCGGGTGCGCGGTCAGCCTCCGAGCCGCCCGCCTTCCCTTGTGCTGGGTTCCACACCGTCTGCTTTCCTTCCACTCACACCAGAAAATAAATCCCTCCCAGCGGCTCTGGGAAAGTCCCTTTTCCAAACGGCAGCAGATCTGTGTGTCTCGGGCTACCTGCTGCTCCGGCCTGAGTCCTCCCAGTCACGTAGCGGACCCCACACCATGGTGCCCACCGCCATTTTACAGAGGGGAGCTAAGACACGAAGAGGCAGGGTCTGCAGATGCCCTGAGGTCGATGCTCTAGTAAGGACCCATGAACTCGACCGTTGCCCCGCACTCCACGGGGCTGTGAGGAGTAAGGGAAGTCAACGGGAGCGTCCCTTCCATCCACCTCCTGCTGTGGAGATGCCTCAAATTCGAGGGAGGGTCTGTGGACCCCAGCGAGGCTGTTCTGGTGGCTGGGGTTGTGTTTCTAGGTCGACTTCCTCCCGTCGTGGGGACCTGGCCTGGGGGAGCTGCTTTGCCTTTGCTAAGAGCTGGATTGAGCGCGCCGCTCCCCTCGCAGATACCAAACACCGACTCGGCCTGCGTGGCCAACGGGAACCAGGGCCTAGATTTGCAAGAGTGGCCAGAGATTGTGTCCCTGGAAGGGGGCTGTCAGAGTGCTCAGCACCTGGCCTCGGATGCGCCAGACGACTGCCCCCTTTATCACTGGTCACGTATAGAGCCAGAGTCTGCCTGGGTCTCCTTGCCTGCCCCGGAGCCAGCCGCTGCAACAGGCTGGCTTCCATGACCCAAGTCTGGCAGTGACCATGGGGAAAGGGACCTTCTGCAGCGGGAAGCCCCCGGGACACCTAGTGAAACCAACTGGCTTGGCTTCCAGGGGCCCGATCCTGCCCCGGGACCACACAAGAGGCTGCTCCTGCCATGGGTGGGAGGCACCCGGGCTGCTCCGAAGGCAGATTTGACCCCCTGGTGGTGCAGAGGGAGGCAGAGCCCCCCAGCAGGAGCAGCTGCCTTCCTACCGGCGGCCACGGCCCGTGGGACCTGTCAGGCTCGTGGAGTCTGTGGCACGGGCGCGGGCTGCCGCACTCAGCGCCGCAAATGGGAGCCGGCGGCCCTGGGAGGAGGAGGAGGAAGCTGCTTCTCCAGGTTGCCAGGGACGCGAGCAGCCGGAGCCATTAGGAGACGCAATCTGCTCTGCTCCTGTCACTGGACCTTGAGGAGCCCTGTGGGGGGGATGGGAAAAGGGTTTGCAGCAGGAAACCTGCCCCTCCAAAGCGGCATTGGGACTCCCCTGCAAACCGGCCCCTGCTGAGGCGCTTCCTGAGGCACGTTCCTGGCCCGCACAGCACACAGGCCAGGCTGCGGCAATGGGAGCTTGCAGGCCGTCCTGGGACCCTGGGACGCCTGCTTCGCAGAGAGCGCTGCGTGCCTGCCAGGGCAGAATCATCCCTGTGGCTCCCTAAGGAGGCCTTTCCTTCCCTCCTTCCTCCCTGCTGCCACAGTTACAGAGGGGGATGTGACGGAGTGGGGGGCTGTCTGCTCTGGAACCCGGTGCCCCCTGTGTGGTGAGGTGAGATTCCCACTGACTCATCCACACGAGGTGATGTAGTGTCAGCTCCTTGCTGGTTGCTGTGCTTAGGCTGTGGATGACCCCTACCGGCCTCTGCCTGTGAGCACTGCCCAGCAGGTGGGCTGCCTAGGTCAGGGAGACAAGAACCCAACCGGTCAGACCGGTTGAGGGCAGCGAGGGAACTAAGGAAGTGAGTGTGCGGGGGAAGGGGCAGTTGCTGGCTGGAAACATGAAGGGAAGAGCCTTAGCTGAGGCCTGAGAGTCTAGGGGGGTGACAATGGACCCCCCTAATCCAGAGTTAATTGTATTAAATCAACTTGGTGAAAAAATTGTCCGAAAATGCCGATATTGATGGCTTGTACAAAAATGACTTGACATTTTTTTAAATTAAGACTTGAGACTCGACTTAGGACTTAACTCGAAAGTGACTTTAGGGACTCGAGACTTGACTTGAGACTTGAACTGTAGTGACTTGAGACTCGACTTGGACTTGACAATGATGATTTAAGACAACACTGCCCTAATCCAAGGGGGGGCTGAGGCATCCTGGCCCTAACTCCTGAAATTGCATCACGTCTATGCTGTGCTGTATCCCGGAGCAGCAATAAACCTTCTGTATTCTACTGGCTCGTGGAGTCTATTCTTGCTGCTACAGGGGTGCATGATCAGGGGACCCCCAACTCGTCATCACGGGGCGTTCCAGCTGATCGTTTGCACTGACAGCTGCTGCTCGCAATGGTCATGCCCCTCAGGTGAAGTTTCAACACAGGTGGGATTCATGCTCCCCCACCACTCGCCTCCTGGCCACCCTCCACTCCCAGTTGGTGCCGTCTATACGGTCTTTGGATGCGGGGCAGAATCTGCCCACCGCTTTTCCAGCACCCTGCTCGAATGGCAAGACCACCCGGGCACCCGGCAGGAAGGTGAGTCCCACTGACTCCTTCCCAGACATGGCGGCCATTCCCACAGCCACCTGGGCCAGAGGACTGGGCCTGCAGGGCGGACACGAGCAATGGCAGTAGATAGAGCCATAGGAAAACCACCTCCTGTTTTCACAGAGAGGAAGAGGTTTAAGGCTTAAGCAGAGACATCGCTGTCTGCAAAGCCAGGTTCCGTTCCTGGCTCCCCCCACCAGTCACTCCCTGGGACTTTGGGCAAATCCATCAACTTCTCCACCTGTCCCAGGGGCTAATAATCCCGGTCTAGCGCTCAGCGAGGAGCAGGCGGGGGCTAACGCAGGGACTCTTGTAAAGCACGTGGCTGCCTGAGACAGAAGCTGCCCTGGGTCAGAAGAAGACAAGTCAAAGAGAGGAGGAGGAGAAACGCAGACCATATAACAAGTTGCAAGCTTTCTGGGCTGTGGCTTGGTCCTTAACCTCTGGGTGTGAAGATCCACCCCTCTTTGTAACTCCACCTGTGCTGCCGTCTGAGAGAGTCACTGTGTGGCGAGCACAAGGCCGAGGGGTCAGGCATCGGGGGAGGAAAGCACCGTTCGGATTTCTCTGAGCTGTCCAGACCTCAGTGTGGGCTGGGAGCCCTGCGAGGCGGCACAGCGAGGGCGGCTGTTTCGGCTGCCACTCTTGCTTGCGCCTCAAATCACAGACACACGAGGCTGGACGGTGACTCCAGGCCACCAGAGGGAAGCAATCAGCAGCACCGCTGCTGGAGCAGGAGGGGCGTGTCCGACCCCGCCCCCCCGCTGCCTGAATGGCGGCTTTTCCCTGGCTTCCTCTGGGCTCCGGGTGTGCGGAGTGACTTTCAGCTGCCCTACACCCTCAGCTCGGCTGTGCTAGGCAGCTAGTGGAGGGGG
Organism: Pelodiscus sinensis; assembly: GCF_049634645.1. Taxonomy (NCBI): domain Eukaryota; kingdom Metazoa; phylum Chordata; order Testudines; family Trionychidae; genus Pelodiscus; species Pelodiscus sinensis. Next base: position 2,254,008 of record NC_134726.1, read on the forward strand.
TGGAGCCAAAGCTCTGCCCAATCCCCACCCACTTCCCCTCCCTTACTCACCACCAGCTTACTGCCCAGCCCCAGTTGTATAAAGGAGGGGCCTATAGGAACCTAAGGCCCCGGGGCCGGGTGTGGCCCCCAGCTTGCCTGGATCCAGCCCCCAGGCTAGAGGCTCCCTTGCGTTGGTTCTCCAGCCCCCTTGCCATCTCCCCCGAGGGCTGGAGCACACGAAATCTACTAGCCTGGCCCCCCAGGCTCTGGTGCACGAGGGGAATGTGCAGAATGTCTGTCTCCTCTCTCGGGGGCCGCCTCAGCGAGGGGTGGGGAGTGGGGGGTTTGCTTCTCACTTGTGTGCGGCCCCCGACTGACTTCTCTGTGGGTCAGCGGCCCCCAGCCTAGAAGAGGTCCCCAGCCCTGCCCTAGAGACAGGACGGCTGCTTAGCTCTGCGGGCATGTCTCTCCTGGAGCGTAGGGGTGGGGGGTTGCCCAGCTCTCCACGACAGCTGCCAAGTGGCGGGGTTCCCATTGCCTCCTGGGGCGCTGTGTCACTCCCAGGGGGTTCTCAAGCCAGCTGGGTGCCATTTAGGCACCTGAACGGACCACAGCTCGCAGCTGGCTGTTTCCCTGGCCCTAGCATGGGCGGAGCTGCAGGGCGGCCCCACCAGCTGGAATGGGGCACTACGTCATGATGAAAGACGGGATCGTGGCGAGCAATGAGACCTGGCCAGGGAAGATGTCACCCACAGATCTGTACAGCCCCGGCTCTACACATTCCGTCAGGGACCAAAAGCGGGAATGGGGGCAGATAGCCCCCTGTGACGTAGTGGGGGTACTTGCTGGGCTGTGGTGACCCCTGCTATCTGGAGCAAGACCCAGCAGGGAAAACCTCGCTAGGCAGAGGTAATGCCAAACTTGTTGAACCAGGGGCCAGACACCCCCCATGGAGAGGAACAAAGGAAGGTGGATGCTGCCCTGGCTGGGGGGCAGGGCTGGAAGTTAGTTAGTTGGTTGCTGGCTGTCTGAGGGCATGGAGGAGAGCCTAGGGGAAGGGGCTGGAGTTTAGGGGCCCAGTCTCCCCCATCTCAAGGGGGCCTGAGGCAGCCTAGCCCAGCTCTGTGACCAGATTCCATCTGTGCTGTGCTGTATCCTGGAGAGGCAATAAACTTCCTCTATTCCACCGGCTGGTGCAGTCTGTTTGTGCCATTTTGGGGTGCAGGAGACGGGGGACCCCCAACGCGCCGTCACACCCCCCGAGCCAGGCACCTGGCACCCCCTCCAGTGCAGCCTCCCCTCCACCAGGACCAGAGCCAGCACCAGGCAGAAGCAGGCTACTCAATTGGTTAAGGCCCCGAGCAGATCATGTGGTCTCATTGCTAGTTATAAGAACCTGCCTATGCGGTGGGGGGGGGGGGGGGGGGGGGTTTCCAAGGGCCCTGTCCGTAGGGCCCACACTTACCGGTTTGTGTTTTCCAGCCATCCACTTGGCAGTGAACGCTGCATTACTCACCGTTCTGACCTGCCTTTCAGGCCTGGTGTATGGTAGGAACCCTGAGAGAGAAGCAACCGTTGCCAGTGGCTGAAAACATGCAGGGCAGCCGGAGCTTTACTTTAGAAGGATAAAAATATTAAATTCTTTGGTCAGGCCACAGTTTCCAAAGTGAAAATCACCACTTGACTCCAGCGAGAGAAGGAAGGAGGGACTGGCTTCCAGGGGTCTAAGCCCCAAGCATTTTCACAGTGGCATCCAAAGAGCCAGCTCATTTTGCCATCAGATCTGTGCGTGCAAATGTCTGGTCCTTGCACATCTGGCGCTACGGGGACACTCACATTAACACACAAAATGCACCTGAGCTGCACTGATGGTTCTGGGCTGTGAGTCTCATACGATGCTTGTGATCGCCTGAGATTTATATTGTCAGCAGATTGTAATTTTGTTGATCGCACTTCCAATTGTAGGTCCTAGTTAGAAACCAAGGCCCTATCCTGCTCGCAGTTACATGGCTGGAGACACTGAGTTCCTCTTGAATGACACCCTTGTGTTCAGATCACAGCTGCGCCGTGTGCGTGTGGGCGGGTGGGCAGTGCCCTCAAAAGAACATTCATATTGCTGGGATTTTCGGCCTAAGAGATTTTGTGTTCCCAAACTCCAAGGTGCGTGAGCACTTAAATCTCTTGGGTTCCTTTGCAAAGCCCGCCGTGATATGGATGGGGCATGGGCCCGAGACTCCTCTCCTTCAGCCCCGCATTGTAACCCCGCTGCTCAGTGGCATTATTTCTGATTATACGGGTGTCGCTGTGAGCAGACTCTTCATGTGTCCCCTGCCAACACGCCTGAGATCCATTTTGTCCTGTTCTAGGGCAAGGAGAGCTGCAGCGGGGGCGGGGGAGTCACAGTCCAGCTGGAGGACGCAGTGTGTTTGCAGGTCAGTTGCACAAACATTTGCTGTTTATATGCCAGAGGCGGCTGCAGAAATATTTGCTGGAGACTGGAACGGGTTGTTCCATTTCTGTGCGTTGGTTCCTGCAGCACACCCTTTGCCCCTCTGCCCCGGGAAGGGCTGTCTGCGGAAGGGCAGCTAGTTGGAGGCAGGAGAGAGGCAGGGGCTTGCCTGCAAACCCCTGTCCCTCTCTGAACTCCCCCTTTTGCCCTCCTCGGAACAGCCGGGAGAGAGCAAAAGGCGGAAGCCTGGAGACAGAGGGTGAGCGTGAGAAATGGAGCGTGTGAGCAAGAGCAGGCAACAGTGCCCAGATGGAGAGAGAACAGCCCCGGGAGCCCGCGTGCTTTGGATCAGGCCCCCCGAGAAGAGGGGCCAGTGTTCGAGCTCCTGGTTTCAGAGCCGTTCTTGCACTCGCAGATCCGTGTGGTCTGCTGCATTTCTCCACCTGCCACAACGTGTTACTTCCACTGGGCTGCCAGACAAGGCGTTACGGGGACGTGCCTGGGGGGCAGGACCACAGCAGGGACTTTGCACCTGTGCCTGGGAATTACGCTACCCTGCATCCTCCACCAGGAGCAGCCCAGGGAGGCGGGTGGACAGACAAGGGGCAGGTCAGCAAGAGGCGGTGCAAGAACTGCTCAGAACCCAGGAGATCTGGCAGCACTGCCCTGAGGAGGTCAAGTATCATTTTCCAGAAGGGGAAACTGAGGCACGGGGGATGGCAGTGACTTGTCTAAGGTCACCCAGCAGCCAGCTCAAGTCAGGAATAGAACCCAGGACTCTGATGCCCAGGGTCCAGTGCCCTAGCCACTAGGAAACACTGCCTCACAACAAAGCAGTCCCACACAGGGGACCTAAGCAGCTGGATAAATCCCTGTAGTTTAGCAGACATGTAAGCCACTGGGGCCTGGCCACTAGGGCTCCTGACTCAGCCAGTGGCTCACTGTGTGATTTTGGGGAAGTCACTTAACCTGTCCCTTCCGGGGCTCTGTCAATGCAAACCAGCCCGGCAGCCCAGCTCGTGTCCCTTTGGTCTTTAAATTATACGCACTGGGCCCTCGGCTCGCCGCACCAGAGAGCCAGCTCGGGCGTGAGGACGGGGTCTGCGCGGGTGTCAGGGCTCTGCCCGGGAGAACGACGCGGCGTCGTGAAACCGCTGCTGGCTCTGATTTGTTTCCATTTGTCCAGCACCGTGCACAGTCGGACGCTGGCGCGGGTCTCCGACTGCGAGTGGAATAGGAACAGCGTTCCGCCTCGCTGCTGTAGCTCCCAGGCGCTTGTTCGGAATATCGGATAATTGTTTGGGGGGGAGGAACACCCCGCCCGGCGTTTCCCAGAGGGGAATTTTGCCTGTGCTTTCGGTGGGGCCAGGATTTCATCCTGAGACGTTTCTGGCTGGGCAGCACCAGGCACCTAACCCAGAATGGGATGGAGAAACACGAGTGATCGGGAAGAGCTCAGCCTGTTTCCCAGTGAGGGTGCAGGAGTTAAGTTCAGGCCGCCTGGATTCTCAGCCCTGTCAGCAGCTGGAGGGAATCACGGTCGTTCTGTGCCTCAGTTTCCCCATCTGTAAAAAGGCCATGTGGATCTCACCCTGCCTGGGGAGCGCTTTGGGCAGGCAGGCTGGGCCCAGCTGCAGGCCTCATGAATGTTTTGCAGAGGGTTTAGAGATTCTTCCTTGAAAAGCACCAAGGCCTGGAGAAGGGACTCGTTCGTCTGTTAACTCTTTACTGCTCTCCCAGGCACGTCTGCCACACTCCGCACCATCCTGCCCAGCCCTGTGCTGCCGTCGTAGGGCCCCCCCGTGCGCACTCCTCACAGGACACGCACGTCACTCTCCTTGGGACGTGCCCCAGTTTGCAGTTTGGGACCTGGCCCTGAAAAAGGATCACAGGCAAGAAGGAAGTGAGAGCAGGAGGTTTTCCGTAGCCCCAGCATTATGATTGCCGGGCGGGGAGGCAAACGCAATCACGTCTCCCCCAAGCAGCCTGCAGTCTGAATCACGATCTGAACCACAGGAACTAAAAGCGCTTCCCAAGCTACAAGCCGCAGCTGCTCCTGGCGATGGGCGTTCCACGGCCTGTCGCTCCATCCTGGCCCTGCCGCCTGGAACCACCCTGCGCAGGGCTCTCTGTTGCTTTCCCAGGTTGCTCGCCGCCCTTTGCCGCGCGGTTTGACTGGAACGGAACCAGAAGAACAGAGAGCGGGGGAGGGTTTTCTCCAGCTCATACAAATGCTGATCAATCCCAGCCATTTTTCCCATGGTGGGTGTGTTCGCCGCGGGGCCTGCGGTGGCTATTAGCAAATGCTGTGTCCCTGCTGTTTTCATAGCCGGGGGTTGCACCATTCAAGCTTTTAAGCGATAATTGTAGCGACACACCGAGGGTTATTGGCCATAAGAAAATGCCAATCGCTCCGATTAAGAGAGGACAATTTGGGCTGGCGGGGGCGGAGGGGTTGCCTGGCAAAGCAGATTTTTGCCTCTGGAGAGGAAGCCGCTCTGTTCTGTGCACCTCCAAAGGAACACTTTGCCCTAGAGGGCGGTCCGCCGGCGGATCCCATGGTGGGCATCCTTACTCAGCCTCCTCTAGACATCCCTGGAAAGTCTTTGCCCTTGTGGTTGGGAGCCCCGCCCTCGGCTCGCTCACAGCGTTGGAGCAGCTCTAGAGGGCATTAGAATAACGCTCCATTTGCACACAGAGTACATGGCCTTAGCCAGACACGGGCGGGATCACGTGATGCTCCCCTGCTCTCCTCACTCCCTCTGGGGCCCCCTGCGTTGGCCGCTGCCGGCCCACAGGACCAGGGCTCCTTCATTCTGCTCCCCGTCCCACTGAGATGAGGCCCATCCTCGTGCAGCCGGGCCCCGTGGCCCTGTGCTCCCGGAGCTGGTCGGGAAAGGGGGGTTTCTCTGTGGAAATGTTTGGAAAACCGGAAAACTAGAAACGTTTTCAGAGCCCAAAGCCGCCGGCCAGGACCCACGCTGCTCTGTTTTGTGGGCGCTTGGTTTCCCGGGAGAGCAATCAGCTGCTCTCCCTGAACTTACTGACTCGATTGGCCAGCACCTCTGCTACCTGGAGCATTTGCCTGGCAAAGGCTCGTTGATCTCCTTCAGGCTCCATCACCGCCCATGGGTGATTCCTGCTCCCGAGAGGGACTCACCCTCCTACCTGCCACAGCGGGTCAGTCCTGCTGGCGAGCTGCTGTCCTGCCCAGCCAGACGGAGCCGGCCGCCTCCGGAGTCCTTGCCAGGCCACATTTGTTCATGAAGCCTCGGGCGCTCCACACCCCCCGTGCTCGTCCCGGTACCCGGTCACCAGCCCGGATCTCGCCGAGGCATCTCGGCTCCCAGGCAGCATCTGCGGCCCAGGGGGACTGGTCGGCAGCTGTCTGCGTTTCCGTGGGACTGGAAATTCATGGGGCAAGGGGGGCCCATGTCTCATTTCAGGAGCTGCGCTTCTGAGCACGTTGTCCCCCAGGAATGAGGAATAACCCCGTCCTGATGCTCCTTCGCCCGCCCAGGCCCACCGCAGCATTTCTTAGCCCACGCGAAAACGAAACCAGCCCCTCGTTCTCGCTGCCGCTGCTCCGCGGCGGAGGCCACGCTGGAGCGCTGCTGGGAGCCACACACCTGGCCTTCCCCCGCCTTCCAGTCCCCCAGCAGAAGAGTCTACCTTGCTAGGTGGCACATTTAATGAGCTCACCAGCCACCTCATTACCTCCAGCTGTCTGATCCGGTTACTGCATTTTCCGTCGCGGCCCTTAGGGGGTGGCACATCCCATTACACAGGAGCTAGAACTTCTCCCCGGATTAAGCTGACCACAGGGACAAGGTCACAGTGGGAACACCTGGGTACCGCGGCTTCTGTTGTGGGGAGCTTGCTTTCCCGCGCCCACATGGCGGTGCGGCCGTGGGAGACTGCAGGCTGCCTGCGGCTGGACGCGTGGCTCTGGAGCAAAGCAGGCTCCAGCGGCGGGGATATCTAGACTGCACGCCTCTTCCGAAAAAGAGCGTCTAGACTACAATCCGTACTTTCGAGAAAACAAGCCGCTTTTTCCAAAGAGAGCGCCCAGGCAGTCTGGATGCTCTTTCGAAAAAGCCCAGTTTGCATGACATAGCGCCTTTTTTCGAAAGAGCACATTCGGAAAAAGGCATTCTGCCTCGTAAAACGAGGTTTACTGTGATCAAAAAAACTGCCACGTTCTTTCAATTTCCTTTCGAAAGAACACGGCAGCAGTCTAGACGCAGGGAAAGATTTTTCAAAAAAAGGCCACTTTTTTCGAAAAATCCCTGTAGTCTAGACACACCCCACGTGAGGGCGTGCAGCTGTGTGCGCAGGACTCGCTGGCTAACGTACACACGCCCAGCGTGTCCGCAGCCGGGATCAGGAGTGAAGGGAGACAGTGCCCGATGCTGGCCCCAAACGGAACATCTGGAGAGAATCAGGGACCAGAGTGAGCATGGGCAGGAAACACCAGCAGGCCGAGCAGTCGGACACTGGTCTCTGTCCCACATGCTGAAATCTGCCAGCACATCTGGAGCCATCTCCCTGAGGTCACCCTGGCTTCGTTGCTTCTCCCCTTTGCTCCTCTTGGGACGTATGGCAGTGGCGCGGCGGCAGCCACGCTGGCTCTGAAGCGCTGTGAGGGTCACGTCTCGAGATTCTCCCAGCTGTGACGTGCCCCTCCCGGTTCTCTCTCTGCCTGTTGGCTTGTGCCTTCCCAGGCATCCTGCCCGCCTTGGGACTGGTCTCATAACCCAGCAGGAGCCTGGCACGTGTAGCCGGAATTGTGACCCTGTCCCAGGGAGGTGACAGCCGATCCTAGGGGGGCTTTACGCAGAGGGAGAACAAGACCAGTGCCAATCACATGGCCCCCAAAGCTTCGGGGATGCAGTACGATTGCCAAGGGTGGACATAAACTGAATCTCCAGTCAAGCCGTCCTGAGAACCTAGCTACCGGGCGGCCCAGCAGGGGCTCTGTCTGCCCATTCTCCTGGAGACTTGTCATGATGAGGATGGTGTTGCTAGCGCCATCACTGGGAAGCAACGAGGGGCCCTCATGCTAGGGGCTACATCCAGAGATTTCCCCGTCCCTTATCTGGTGCCAAATATCTCCCCTGCCATAGCAAGTCAATGCAGGACACCCTGTGTCTGGTATTTCAGCTGTGATCGTGCAAAGGCTCACAGGCTGCAGGGCTGTACACAGGCATGGTTTTCTATTATGGTTTTGCCATGGTGGGGTGCTGCCTCTTACATGTTCTCTCTGCCAGAATTTGTCCTTCGAGCGTCGGTGGAGGCCGAACCAGGTTCTGCGTGTGCAGCTTCCACACTCCGTCAGATTGATTGTTAACAAAATTCAAACTGAAATACGTCACGACTTTTCCTCCCGTCTCACAACGCAAAGGCTCAGCGGCCTGCCGAGCACAGAGGTACGGTTGGACACATCTCCCCTGCGGCAGCTGGGACTAGAACTCGAGGCCAGAGCTGGTAGGGGAATGGATTTTGTTCCTGCCAAAAACGTAGGGGATTTTCTTTTTGTTGTCAGCACGTTTTTGCCTCAGAAGTTTGTGGTGAACGAATGAGAGACCCAAACGTGAAAATGGGTCGGTCAAAAGAACCCTGAAAAGCGTTGGACTTTAAAACAAAACGTTTCATTCTCCAGACAAAACCATTTCACTGTGGAATTTTTGGTTTTCTATTTTTTGAAGGGGACCCCAAACTTGTGGCTGAAAAATGGATATTTTTATCTGATGGAAAACACCTTTTCTCATGGAAAAAATGTTATGAATGAGAAATGTCACCTGGGTGTATTTGAGTCTCCCCCCTCCAAAATACAGGCCTCTGCACCTGGAGCTAAAGAAGGTCTCCCTTGAATACTCGTAACAAGTGATCTGTGATCCAAGCCACAGGAAGGCAATACAGCTCCCTCAAGCAGGCTGTTGGCAAAGGGTTAGCACGTTCGGGTACAGCCATCCCTACCGCCTCTGAGTACGAGTTCCAGGTGATCCCTCTGGGGCTTGAGACCTGCATTACCTGGCATCGTGGTGGGAATCTCACCTGTCCAGACACAGGAAACATCCTGAGGACAGCAAGTGAAACTGGAAGAAGAGAACATTCCTGTCGTGGGCCGGCGGGTGAAGGGGGCATTTACCATCGGCAGCTGGGCAGGGATCGATCTTCCTGGGACTCCGCTGGGTCCAGACCTACTCAGCTGCCACGTAAGCGCACAGCATGTAGACCCCATGGAACAGAGCTGAAAGGCGAGTTCACTGCTGCATGGCACCTGTCCTGCCTCTCGGAGGGGGCCGTTCCCCCATGCAGTGGGAAAGGGGAAGCGTATTAACTCACGTCATTTCTTTTCACTCCGGCTGAGCTCACCTGGATGTAATTGCTTGGTGGTGAATCTACTGCTGGGGGAAGGCACAAGTCAGAGGTGGGGGGGGGGGGTCAGCGAGTAGTCGGCTACCCAATACGCAAAACCTTATCGGGGAGTTGACTGGAATGTCGACTACTCACTTCCACCCCACCCCTCTGTGAGAGGCAGCAAGGGGGAGGTGGAACAGGAGCCTGGGGGGAGCCGGCTTAAAAGCTGTGTCTCCCCAGCACTGTCTCCACAGTGCTGCCTGTCCCCCATCACTGCCTCTATCAGAGGCAGCAAGGGAGGGGGAGATAGAGGAGGTTGCTGCCCTGGCAGCATCCCCCGTCCGTGGGGGTCCCTGTGGGAGCTGGGCTCCCCCGTGGAGGGGGGCCACTGCCGGAACTGCCCCTGCCCAAGGCCAGCCCTGTCTGCCGTGAACAGAGGCTGCTGGATTCAGTGCAAGCAGGACTGAGCAGTCCCAGCTCACGCTGGTCCGGGACGCTGCGTCTCTGCATTCGAAATGTAGAAAGAGCCCGGCGGCGCCTCCTGTGTTGTAAACGCAGAGCCACAGTGCGGGTGGCTCAGAGCCAGCAGGAGCTGGGACAGCTCAGTCCCGGCTCGAGCCGGCCCTGGAGCTCCCCCCCCCGCGGCTCTGCGGGGCGGTCCTCACCGGCTCGTCGTGCAGCCGGGACAAATCGACATGATTAGCTGGATAACTGCAGTTTAACACCCCTAGGCTGAGGGTTCTACAGACTGATCATCTGGCCACAGACTGGCAACAGCCCCGGCAGTGACCGGTCAGGTTACCCCAACAATGGTCTGTGAATGTGTCCCCCTCTGTCCTGGGGGACCCCCTCTGGGGCAATATGGGGCGTCATTGCCCTCTCGCCCTTGGCCTCTGTGCCAAGGCTGCTACGCGAAGTTCCCAATCAGCTGCCCAGCTGTGCGGCCGCACAGCTGCCTAGTAAGCCCCACAGAGGGGCTCAGGGCTGCAGCAAGAGGAGATGCCTCTCCCCAAGCCGCTGGGAAGGGAGAGATACTCCTGCCCGCCTGCCCCAATTCAGAGCTGTCTCTTCCCCTGGGCCCGCACATGGAGCTGTCCCAGACTTGCCAGGCTAAGGGAGAAACACCCTTTTCTTGGCTCCCACTGAGCTAACTCAAACCTGCCCCAGCTGGGGGACAGGTGCCCCTCCCCTGGCTGTGCCCACTGGAGCTACTGCGGCTGCGGAGAGATGCCTCTTCCCTGTCCCCGAGCTGCTGCAGTGAGAGAGCTGGGGGAGCCCTCTCTTCCTCCTTCATCCTCTGCCCCACCCCAGAGCCTGCATCCCCAGCCAGAGCTCTGTTAACAAAGCACCACTAGAAACAGGTATTATTGCTGCAGTCTGGAAACACTGGGTCATATTCCCCCTTCTTCAACAGCCCTGATTGGCTGCCGAGAGCCAGCAAGGATCCCAGCACAGCCAGAGGAGTGCGGCTGGGGAAGAGATACAGAAGAGATGCTGGCAGGATGACTCAGTGTCCTGCAGCCCCTGAGGGCTCGTCTGCCCCAGCCAGGAATCGTGCTGGTGGAAGGCCCACCCCGGAGCCTAACGGACTCAATGGGCCAACAGGAGAGAAACAAAACCAATATCCGCGGTCCCTGGCAGGATGGGAAATCAGGCCTGGCCTGCCCTCGGGTGCGAGCTGTCAGCCCTGTGCCGGGGCCACCGCTGCCTCCTCGCTCTCGCAGGGCGCCGAGCAGCCGTTTCCCACGGAAGCTTTCTTCTGCCCCAACCTGCAGAGTCAGCCGCGCAGAAGTGCTCTGCGAACGGGCGGCAGCTTTGCCAGAGGGTTTCCATCGAAACAAGCCCCTAAGAAAAGCTCCAGGGTTTGTGCTTTTGGGTTCAAAACGACACTTCACTTCAAAATCGACTTTAATTTTATGAAAGAACCAATCAAATGCCTTTTCCACTGTTCAAAGCAAAACGTTCCGCTGGCCGGCTTTATTGTCAAATTTTGAGTCACAGAAAATTTTAACCAATGTTTTCAGGTTGACTGGAAACAATTTTTTCCACAGTTTGGAATGGCCAGGAAACCCAAAACCCTGTTACGTCAGCCACAGAGCTCCCATTTGCCGATCCAAAGATCCTTCCATCCCTGGACTCAGAGTATGGCCGATAAGAGTGAATCTAGGGGATAACTGACAAATTAATGACTTCGGAACCTCAGTGGAGGTAACAGTCCTCCCCTGCCTCCTGGGAGATCGCTTCGTCTCCCTTTTCTGCAGACCGGGAACCAAACGGAGACTCACGAAGGTCAGAGAGTGAGACAGGGCAGAGCTAAGAATAAAACCTTTCCCCGGCCCCTTTCCTCCTAGGCCCCTTCAGGCCAGGAGGGAGACTCGCCGGAGATACACGGCACCAATGGAATAGTTCTGAGACACAAGAAGGAGACTCAGAAAATTCCAATGGGTGCCCACCCAGCTCCTGGGCAATGCAGCTGGATAGAAGCTAGAGCACCCTCATTTCTCGCCGGAGGAGAGTGCAGAAAGCTCCCCGGGCTCCAGATAAAGAGAGCTTGGTTACCCCAGATGAGCCATCTGCTATAGCCACATGCCACCCTTCGAAAAAACAGTTTATTTTAACCACCATTATCCTAGTGACCTGCCATAGGATGCTATTATAATTAATAAGTAATACCAACAGCTTTAGCATTGGGATTGTAGCACGAGAGGGGTGCTGCTAGGATACAGATCTTGCCTTTTGTACAGACACGTTTCCTCCCCGGTGCTGTTGTGAGACTGAAGATGACCCCTCTATATCTGAGAGCATTGGCTGGCTGGCTGGCTGTTTGTTCAAGAACGCCTGCTAAATGGTAGGAGCGAGGGCCACCACATTCGGGAGGTGGCGTCCTCTTCTCATAGCTTAGAGCCAGGCCTGGGTTTGGTTGGGCCAGGACAACGGGACGGGCCCGGAATGGGATTGCTTTTCAGGAGCCCATGCAGAAAAGAGACAGAATCCGCAGGCAGGTGAAAGGGGCTAGCACCACCATGGCCCCGAGCCTCCCACCCCCAGGCTGAAGATGTCCCCCCCCCCCCGATTCGTATGGGGACACTGCTGGCTGTTCCCCTTTGTCAGGGAGCGAGGGGAGTGCAGTCTGGCTGAGGAGCGCAGGGGCAGACGAATTGTGCACTTTGCTCTTGCTCCCTGATAGGGACAGAACAAGCAGTCCTAGTATGAATCTCAGGGCGGGGAGAAGGGGGAAGGAAGGGGGAAGCTTCCCCCCCACCCTTCCAGCCCCTCCTCATCCTCCGCCCCTGACTCCTGCACCCCCCATCTCCCCAGCCCCTGCCCTGAGCCCCTCCTGTAGGACCCGAGCAATAGGGTCAAATGTGCTAGTTCAAGAATCAGTTGAACTCTGAATAGCTAGTGGCTAGCTCCGCAGCTGGTGTAAATGAATTGCCTGCTGTGAAGCTGGGCCAACCGACACCAGCTGCCAGCCTCACCCCACCTGCCCCTCACCCTTGGCAGTTTGGGTCTTTATTTTCCATTCCACAAGGCCAGTGAGCGCCGTCTGGTCAGTTTCACTTTTGCGGCTCTCTGGTTTCCTTTTCTCATTCCCAGGCACTGGCTCAAGGCTACACTGTTTGGGTTGCAGCCGGGGAAGGGGAATGTTTAAATCCAAATAATAGTTTCCATAAAAATTGTTTTTAGCTAACAACGAAAGCACTTCTACTAATGCAGCGTTTGTATTGCTCCTGCATTTGGACAATCAGACTAAGCAACTGCAGATAGTCCTTTCACAAGCAAACGAAGATATATCACTTAGCTGCCATTAGCTGTTCATTGGAACGCTTCGTACCTTTTAGGGACTCAGCTGAAAATCTACTCAGTTCAAAAAATGTCCATGTCCTGCTTTTAGTCCCGATTTCTGTGGCTTTACAATCATATTTTCCTATTTAAAAAAAAATTCTTCGCTGTTGCTATTTAAAACCCACATAAACGTCAGGGAAAACCAATTAACGGAAGGAAAGTTTGAAATTGACTAGCCACAACCTGCAGAGAGGAAAATATTTGTTTCTCCTCTCTCTCTCGAGGACTGGAATCATAGGGGCTAGCTGTGACAACAGTAGGGGAAATATTTTCAGACAGAAGTGTAATTTTTCTTCCTGTGGACGGGAGCTTTGCTTCTTATCAGCTAGATTTAGGCTTGGAAGAATTAGATTGTTATCAGTAAATGTCAGTAAACATTGATTTCACTGCACATGCACACAGGCAAGGCAATGAAAAAATATTTCCATAGATAATAATCAAAATTTACAGATAGACAAAGTAAGGAACTTCTGTGTGAGAACTTCTTAGAGTCTGATTGAAGGGTATTTATTTAGTATGTTTTGGCACATGACGTTCACAATTTGTATTTTAACAGTTATGAAATTTTACCTTTCCGCATTGTAATGTCTGCTGTCATTTAATAATTAGTGTCCAATCCCCCATCATTTACATTTAAATATCAATATATGAAATATGCAAAAAAATCTGAAAATAAACATTGATACCATTATTGAAATGATTTTTGGAAAGTGAATTATACCAAGCCTAGCTATAGTTAGGGGATGCACACCTAAGAGACAGGACAACATTTGTTAGAGTAACTGTCTGTTGTATATACTTGACCGCAGATTGCTGGCATTGCTAAAAGCAGTTTCTTCCCACACAGCGTCCTTGCAAACAGTAATTTGTCCTGTGCAGGAAATTTTTCCCCGGTTGCCCGACTGCCTGCAGTTCTGTCACCCAGAATCCCAGCTGTCGGAACTCTCTTTTGCTTGTTTTTTTACTCAGATCAAGGCAATTTCGCGATTGACCCTGGCTGTATTTTGCTTATTATATTTTTGAGGTTCTTCTCGTGGCGCGGAAAGAAGCAAGTGCCGGTCAGTTTGTGAACAATCAGTCTAGCTAATAACAATATTAGTGCTGATTGAGCGCCGTCACACACCGCGCAGGGCAGAGACTGGAGGAAAGGACTTTTGCCAGAGGCTGAGTCTGAATTGCCGAACAGGCAAGTAACAGGAGGCGGCATTGCTTAGCCATTAAATAACCCAGCGAGGTCTGTACTGGTCAAATAATGACCGGGTAGAATAATAAAGGCCTGAGGCAAACCCAACGGGCCTTTACACTCCAGAATGTTATTAGCTGATGCATAAAGACAGAGAGAGAAAGTTCATTAACCCATTAGCTGCCATGTGGGTGGATAGCCACAAGGGTGGCATGGAAAGGATTGCTTTCACCGGCATCGGTCCTGGCGAATTTGGGCATGGGAATTCCTGCCCGTGTCTGGCTTTCACGTGCACACCCTCTGAAGGGGTTAATGCTATTGGAATGACTACCAAGGGGCCCAGGGGGCTTCCCGGGTTTCTCATTTGTGAACGTTGCCTTGAACTCCCCTGGTGGGGAATAGCCAGCACTGAGGGTTTGGCAGCTCTGTGCCAGGCCGGTTAAAATGCCAGATGGCCCCCAAAGACAGTTTTGAATCAATCAGGGAACTGACATTTCAGCAGTCCCAGGAAGTGGTTAGAAATGCCGACGAGAAGAGGGCAGCTGGATCCCCCCACCTGTGACAGGTCAAGTTAAACCCCGAGAGCTCCTTGGACAGAATCTTTAACCTTGAAAGAACCCAAATCTGAAATGCGCCTCTGGACAAATGATCCTGTTAAAAAACTGCAGGCAACGGGCGCAAGGGCAGCCGAACACTTTTCATCTGGGGGAAGAGGACCCCCAAACCAGCCATCTGAATGGCACTGGCTAAGCAAAAACATTGGAGATTTGTCGGGGTGCAAGAGACTCATTAGCCACAACCCAGCCCTGCCCTGCCTCTGAATTTTTGATCTTTGCAATATACGTGTTTGGAATCTGCCAGCCTAGCTTTCCTATGGTCGTACTTGTCTCTGCCAAGTGTTTGGATGACTGGTAATATAAGCAATATTTTTTGGATAGGTCAGATTATTCACTCAGGCGAGCCTCGTCCTTCAAAGATTTAACATCGCGGCACATTTTATTTTCTTGCTACCATATTCAATTGTAAGGAAGGAGTCAAGAAAAAAATATCACCATAATAGTTTTGATTAAATCTTGCTTCTAATCTTCCTCTTTCCCTTCCAGCTTTCTTGATTCTTTTCTTTTCTTACAGCTTACCTAGGTTTACGGAGTCAGCTAGTCTTGTATTAGCCATTGTCTCTTGGACCATTTAAGATTAAACTATTTAAAGCGGAGTTTAGAAAGCTGCCAGTTAAAAGTTTGCAGGAAACAGAACATTAAAACAATACACAGTGTATTGGTCTATATCTATTTCGTTATAGATGCATAGATATACAGAGATAAAAATCAATGCAATTCAGATCCCACTTTCAATGAAACATACTGAGAGGACAAAATCCAAATTTGAAATCAACTTTTCTTTGAAGACTTGCCTGAGCAAATTAGCAACTCTAGCAATTGGACAGATCATTATGGGATGAATCGAAGCAGAAAAGCCACATCTGACCTCCTCCGTGCCAACATTCACAATAACGAGGAGTTATAATACTCGAGAAAATATGAGCAGCTTGGATCAAAGAAAGAGTGTGGGTTTTTTAAACACGCTAAACAGCTTTTGCTGTGGTTGGTTTTGTTTGCAAGATTTTGATCCTTCTATTTAACACAGATATAATTAGAGAGAGAAGGTGGGTGAGGTGATATCTTTTATTTGCCGACTTTGGTTGGTGAAAGAGATATGCTACACTCAACTCCTCTTCAGCTCAGGGTAGCCCGAAAGCTTGTCTCTTTCATCAACAGTAGCTGGTCCAATGAAAAATATTATCTCACCCATCTCCTCCCCTGGGACCAATACGGCTACAACAAAACTACAAATACATATACAATTCATGTGGGCAATTATACAAATATCTGTTCTTATCTACGGTCGCGTGCGCTCACCTATCTATCTGGAACACATGCAAGCATAGCACATACATAGCTCTCACTTGTGTTAGTCTGCCTTCCTGCCACCATACGTACCCCACTAACACGCTACTGGTCTATCTCGTGCTCCCTAACACCATGCTTTCTAAATGCACACATTAACCCTAGCACGAAAATCACTCTAACTTCTCTCTGCATTTCACACTTGTCTGCCTCCTGGCTGGCTCCTTACCCTTTTGAAATGTTCAGCGTCAACTGAAGTCCCCTCAGCTCCCCCACTCCCCCATCTCTTTTTTTCCTCTTTGCTAATTGGAGAGAGAGAGGAAAAAAAATCCAGGAAAAAAATCCCCAAATTCTACTTTTGCCCCCCTTTTACTAGAGTTGAATATTTTTCTGAAAACTTTTCTCTCTCCTTTCCCCAAGGTTCTGCCTCCCCCAGCCCTGTGTAGAAAGCCAGAGAGAGAAAGAGAGAAGAATTATCAA
Source organism: Pelodiscus sinensis (assembly GCF_049634645.1). NCBI lineage: Eukaryota > Metazoa > Chordata > Testudines > Trionychidae > Pelodiscus > Pelodiscus sinensis. The sequence goes on from NC_134726.1 coordinate 2,270,214, forward strand.
AGATTCTCGCCTTCCGTCTTGTGCTCACCCTCCCTCCCTTTGCCCAGAAATAATAAAAATTTAATGACTTACGGACTCACCCCCCGACTGCCCCGCTCACTAGTCTGTCCAGGGGGCCTTCACTGCCTCTGATCACCGGGAGAAGGCGGGCGAGGGGCCAGCAGGCGAAAGCTGCTGGTGGATTGCATGGGCTGTGGGTGTGTTTGCCCCACGGATGAGCGGGGGATCCCCAAGCTCACACCTGCCGCTGCCGGTGCGCTGGGGAGCTGGCTGGATCGCTGCCGAGCTGGGCGCTGCAGTTCTGAAAGCAATTCCTTTATAGCATTTATATGTGTGTTTGTAGAAATACATCAAACTAAGGAACAGAAGCCCCATCCAACACGCCCCCCCCTTGCTTGCTCTCATTTGTACCGATTTGCCCTTGAGGCTTTTTTCTGATTTGCAATGTCCCTGGCAGGGTTTCGATTGGGGAGGGGGCAGCCGGAGCTGGGGGGAGGACTAGGCAAACAGAAGCCTAGCTTGCCAAAAGCAGTTCAGACCCAGAAAGCGCCTTAATGTGCACAGACGGAGCAGGCTGGGAGCGAAACCAGCTGGGCTGGAGTGGAGCGTGCTTAGTGCGAGGCATGGGGAAGGCTGGTTTGGAGTCGTGTGCGCGCGTGTCTCCGGGGGGGCTTATTACACTCGCTAGTTCCCCGGGGGCAGTTGATTAGAGGAAGGGAGCAGGTTAGACGTGAAAATTCCTTTTCAAACATTAACTGTTTCCTATTGACAGGGCCCCGCTGATGCTAGCTGCTCGGCTGCCATCCGGCCTTCTGCTCCTCCTGTTAGGGAGGTCCCCTCTGGGGCTCCACGCTCAGCAAGCCCCACGCCCTGCCCCAGTGCAGGGAGGCCCCGGATCTGTGCAAGGCAAGTACCTGGGAGGAGCGCACAGGGGAGCTTCGCCACAGGCGCCATCGGGTGCGTAAGTGACGTGTCCAAGCCACACAGAGCGTTTGGGGGGCAGCCAGGCGTCCTCGCCTGGGGTCTTAACCACCAGACCATGCTCCCCTAAGCCACGTGGTGCTGCATGGGGGTTAATTGCACTAACACCCTGAACGAGGCAGTGACGCAGCGTACTGACACCTGAGTAATACCCCCAGATGGCAAACGACATCGGGCTGGGCTCCCGTGGGTGTGTGCACGCACCACCCACATCAGACAACTACCAGCGGCTCAGAACCCTGGCACAAGTCTGCCGCTGGGTGTCTTTCCTGGCCGCGAATAGAGGGTGCGCGTCAGGGGCTGGATCAAATGCCGTTCAGAGGGGCGGGTCAACCAGGCAAGCGCCATGTGATGGAGAGCAAGGCTCCCTCTCTCAGCCCCCTTTGTCGACGCCGGCGAGCGCGATCGCCCGGCTCCAGCGGAGGGACCGAAATGCTGCGTGGGTCATGGGAGGGCACCACGCTCTAAACTCTGCCGAATCAGGGGCTGTGCCTGGCCATTGCACTGAGCCCTGACTTGAACAGCCTGCGCCTAACGAGCAAGCCATTGGCTGCACGGCACAAAGCACTGCGCAGTTACGGCCAGCCCCACTGGAGCAAGGTTGGGCGTTGACCCTCTACCTACAACATGGCCTTTGGGGCAGAGACCGCCTCTTTGTGGTGGGGTCCACGACCCAGGCTCCTAAGTATTCTGGTAACACACAGAAATAATGGCAATTAATAATGTGCTGCCATTGCTTGAGCTAACGAACTGAGGCCTAGATCAGCCAAGGTCTTTAAGTGCCTAATCCCCTTTGATTTCCATTTCCTTTCATTTTCAGCTTCACTTGGCCTGCCGTGGCAGTGTGTGCTTCTCTGTGCCCTAGTCCAGTACCCTACCCCGGAGAGACTTCACTTCAGAGAATTGCAATCAGAGTTGGTCAAAAGAAGGGGTAAGGGACGTTAGTTAAAAAATCCTGGTTGTGTTTTTTCCATTTTTTCCCTTTACATTTACAAAATGTACTTTTTTTTTGGAATATTGGAAAATCCGCAGGTGACAGCAGGCCCCCATATTTTTATGAGTTTTGATATGAATATCCAGCTATGCTTTATGCAAAACAGGGCAAGTAGCCTATTATTCAAGAGCTTGTAACCCCCCTGAATGGGGACATTCTGGCTGTGCATGTATCTTTCTTGTTAGAAATACAAAGTGTAAACCCACTTATTAATCTAGCGCTTCTAGTGAAAGCCATTAGCAGTACTTAAGGAACTTAATGGCCCCTACTCAAGACAATGACCTGTGAATAGTCTTGTTTTCCCTGTGAGCCTACGCTGCAGTTGTGACTATGGCACAACTTTTGAACTTGGTAGTTTTCCACAGGGGTGGGGGGAATTGAACAAAGCGTTCTGGCCCTGGGGGAAATTCTGTGTAAGGGATGGGAAGCACACAATGATGATCATCAGTTGGCTTCCCAGCTTGCTCCCCACCTCAAGGGAACACAGGAAAGGACTGGAAAGAAAAGAACTCTAGTGAGGAGAAAAGCTGCTAGAGCCAGGGCAGAGAAAAGATCAGCTCTAATCAAAGAACTGTACCTAAGGACTAAGGTAAGAAATGATGGTTTGTAACAATTTCTCTTAGTGCATTAGGCTGAGCTGGCGAGCTTTGTTTTATTTTTACTTAGTAACTTACTTTGATCTGTCATCATTTGCAACCATCTCAAATGTGTGTGTGTGTGTGTGTGTGTGTGTGTGTGTGTGTGTGTGTGTGTGTGTGTGTGTGTGTGTGTGTGTGTGTGTGTGTGTGTACAACAGCAGCCGTGCCTCTCTCTCTCATTGATAAAGAGAGGGAACCTTATGAGCTTACTTTATGTTTTCACAGAGTAAGACGGATTTATTTGGGGCTGTGCTTCTGGGTGCTTGACCACAGTTTGGGGATGATGGTCACAGGCACCCCCCACAAATCAGGATGCCCCTCAGAAGCCCGTGATTCTGAGGAGGTACATCCTGCTTTCAATGAGGCTCTGGGGTCTCTCATAGCATTTTCTGACCCACCCTCCTCCCTCAGATAGAGGCTGCAGGAGGAGGGAACATTTGGAGGACAGAGGCTCACCAGTTTTTGCTGAACCTCAGAGACATGTTGGCTCAGGTTCTGGGCCTTCATTTTTACCAGAGATGTGCCCTGGAACAAACACTCCTCAACTTCAGGCGCGGCTATACTGTCCCTAGACCTGGGCTGGGGTGAACGAAAAGCCCAGCTCCGTACGCCCACAAACGGGGGCTCTGCTTGGGCCCATCTCTGGTTAACATGAGCCCTTCAACCCTCGTAACTTGGGATCCTGCGGCTGCAGGCAAGGTGTCCGCTGGTCCCGAATGCCGCACAGGGAGCCGTGACGTGAGCTAAAGACCTGCCTGCTGGACTGCCGGCCATTCTGGTCTCCTCTAGACAGTCTCCTTCTGCCTCTGCTCCTGCCCAGGTGCTGGGCCTTCAGGGCTATTTTCCTGGTTGCCGGTTTGCTTCCTCCGTGGGAGGATTTTTCTCGAAGCCATGCTGAGGATGCCGGCTGAGAAGTCAGCACTCCTTCCAGGGCTCACAGAAGCCAGCCATTCCCCCAATCTGTTGGCATTTGCAAAGCCACCTGTGCTGGCTTTGCAGCGCCATCTGGGAAAGTGAAGGTCAGGAGGGGCTGGCTGCCTGTTCTGCAGCCCGGGCTGATGGGAGCGTTCAGGAGGGGCCCGGGACGGGAGCACGCCGGCTTCCTCCGCTAAGGCCGGGGGGCACAGTGTCCTGAGGAACAGAACACGGGGGTGTCACGGAGAGGAGCAGGAGGAGGGAGAGGGGATGGTGAAGACCCTCAGCAAGCAGCATCCTTGTGAGTGTCCAGCGACAGGCCCCATCACACCCCACCTGTGACTAGGCGGGGCTGGTACCCAGGGTGCTGCGCAGAATTGCATCTCTTCCCAGCCCCGGAGCTCAGGGGCGTTGACTGACCCCCGAGCGGAATCTTTGGGGTTAACTCTTTCAGTGCCCCCCTTCCTGGAGCTGGCGTCCCGCTGCCTGCGGCCCCCGCGAGGCCGGGAACAGTCGGAGCATAGAGATGCCAAGGGGGTGTTGCCAGGGCAGGGGGAGCGGAGGTGCCCGGATCGCCCATCTGGGTGGGCTCCTGGAGCTGGCAGAGCAGTGCAAAGGGGCTGCAGCCCACTGAAAAATCAACCCCGGAGAGAGCCGACCCCCTGCCCCGGGGAGGGAGCAAGAGGAGGCCTGGGGCCTGGCTGTGCCTGCAGCTTGAGTGCTCCCCCTGCAGAGCAGAGCAGCTCTCCTCGCCGCAGTGCGCCCTGTTTCTCCCTGCCCGTTTCCCGGCACAGCCCCGCATACCCCACTGAACCCCGCCTCCCAGGGCTGCTCGGTGCTCCCCACAGCACTCGCCCCGGCCACCCGCCCTAAGCACGAGCTGCATGGGGGCGCTCCTGAGCCCAGCCAGCAGGGGGCAGCGGTGTCCGTGCACCACAGTTGGTCAGTTATTGGGCCAGCTGGTACCTTGGCTGTCATTTGGCCAAAGGGAGGGGGAGGGGTTCTCCCCTCCGCTCCAGGTAACAGCCCCGCAGCCAGCATGGCCCAGGTGCTGCCTGCCCCTCGGGGGCGCGGGTGGGGGGTCTCCCGAGCATGCAGCTCTCTAGCCCTCCCCGCACTCTCCCGACAAAATGGTCCCTCCCGCCTGGGGCGGGGTTGCTGCTGTTAAATAGGAGGCACAAAGGGGGGCCCAACAGACAGACCACGGCCCTGCCACGGCCCCCCAGCTCGGCCCAACGTAGCAGATGAGCTCCCTGCAGGGAGCTAGCCCACGACTGACACCAAGAGCTGGGCCTCAGGCTCCTTGGATTGACACCAAGGCGTGGGCTGAGCGTCCCACGGGGGGCTCCGAGCCCCCCCGTGGTCTGACTGCGGGAGCCCCAGCCACGTGCTAGGTGCTGTACAAACACAGGTCCAACAGTCCCCGCATCTCTCGTCCCTGAGCTCGGCAACTCTTTGCTTCTGTTCCGGGAGCAGCCCCTGCCCTCCTCTGCCTTCTCCCCAGCCCCATTCCCCGACTCGGCTCCTTCGCCCCCCACCCCCTGCGCCAGTGCCAGATTCGTTCTCTGCCGTTTGGCGGCGGCCAGGGCTGCAGGCCTTGAGCAATCCGCGAGCCCATTGCGAGGGATGCCAGGTTAATCCGTAACTCAGCATGTTCGCCCGCTACCTGGGGTGGGCGGCGCAGGGCTGGGGGAGGGGCGGCGCTGTCCAGCGCTCCCAGGGGAAGTTGTCCTTTGATGAGATGATAACAGAACCGGCTGGGCACATTTCCACTGGGCGCTGGAAAGTTTTATTTGTCTCCGACTGGCGGAAAGGTCAGGGCGTCCTGCTTTCAGCTCTGTTCCTGCCCGGTGCCCTTTGTGCTCCGGCGGGAGACACGGGCCTCGGGAAGGGTCCTGACGGAGTGTCCCTCCGTGCCGCGGGGGGAGGGAGGGAGGGTGATGCTGGGCGTGTTTCACAAGGGATTCGCCCACAGCAAACCAGACCCTCCCAGCTCGCCCCGGTGGCGAAGACAAGTGCATATTGTCACTGTGCTGCCTGATCATTGACACGAGGTCCAGCCCCTCAACAGTAGCGAGGCACCTAACTCCTATGGGATTTGGTGCCTAAATCTCCTTGAAGAGGCGGGCCTGGGAGACAGCAGAGCTCCTGGGTTCGGGTCTAAACTCTGCGACCATCACCCCCGCTGGGGCCGGTGTAGCTCACAGGAGGGCTGGGCAATTTAACCTGCCAGCTCTCTCTGAAGCACTCTGTGACCCCGAGAGTTAAGATTGATGGATTCTGGCTATGTAAAATATTGTATGTAACACGCCCCTCAAAGTGTATGTGCTCCACTAGCCTCCACAAGATGGAACCAGAACTGCTCAGCCACGCAGCATAAGCCTCAGTATGGGGGATGATGTCTCCTGCAGCAGTGAGTTCCACAGGTATAAGATGTGCTCTTTCAATTACATCTGGTCCATCACCCACATTCTCGTACTATGGAGGGACTGATTCTGTCCCACTGCAGTGCCCCAAAATGTAGCACAGCACAAGGGTCAAGTAGGCCAAAGCCACCTTGTGCCGGCCAGATAGCAGGAGAGCGGAGAGATGAGCCCAGTTAGTCGCCTTTGTGCTAGAGAAGCTTTCCCTGGCCACACTGTAGTCAGGTGCCTGATTGAAATCAATGAGGAGCTGGTGCAGCTTCTCTCCAGAAGTATGCAAATGTGAGAAGGCACCACAGCCCTGGGAATGCTCTGAGCTCCTGCTCACGGTGTGGGTTTGGAGACTCGAACAGGGACAGGCCCAGTGGGACTCACTCTTGCAGCAACTTGCTCGGCAGGAACAGATTTGGGCTCCGACTTTCCCTTCCTATGGGAGGTGCCTTTCTTCCCGCCGATGATCACCCATCTGCATTGTGAACAGGCCTGGTGCTGCCAGCTAGCCCAAAGACACAGGCAAGGCCAGTCCCCCAAAGCCACTGTTAAACCACAGAGGTGAATCTGATTGGTTCGGCTCTCGGTTATTCTGCACCCAGCCCGCCTTCCATTGGCTCCCATGGAAGATATTTGGTGCTAAGGCCCCGCCTGGTTTGCAAGCTCGTCTGTGGCCCTGGGCCAATCGGAAGAGGCTGGAGAAAGACCACAGGGCGGTTTACTCTTTGTTCACGTAGCAAAGAGATGCCCAACTTTGAATCTATAGATTGGCCCTTTAACTAAAGCAAGCTCCAGGGACCAGGGAAACAAAGGCATCTCTGGGTAGGGTTGGTTTTGTTTTTGCAGACAGACAGCCTTTGCCCAGGAGGGCTTAGCATGAAAAATGCATGCAGGGATCCAGGCAATGGTAGGATGCTAGGAAGAGGCGATCGATCAAGTATCTCTGAAAGCCACACAGCTGTGCCGGTTTCCCTGCCTCGCTCAGTCTGCGCTGCTGCTGTGATGGGTGGCAGGGTTAGCGTTTGGGCCGGGCAGTCAGGCTGCTGCTCGGATTGATTGAGAACGTTGCTGAGGAGCGGGCACTTTTGCACCCAGGCAAACGCCACGGAAGAGAACTGCCCGAATGAAAGGCGACCCGATGGCTTTGTGCAATTGCCTCCTTGCCCTCAGGGACGTGCCTTTGCTAATTCTTTCAAATGGGTTTTCTCTTTGATGCGGGACGCTTTGACTTTCCCTGGCCTGCTCCGGACATAGCCAGAATCACAGCCGAGAGTCTCACTAGGCATTTGGGCCAACCTCAATTTGGGGCAACTCATCTGGAGACCCCGTTGTGCTGAGCCTGGGCTCTGATCTCGCTAGAGCCCTGCAAATCTGTGGACACCCGCTTTCTAGCGGCTGGTATCCGCAGATGTGGAGGCAGCTATCCATGGCTCAGATTTGCAGCTATGGACATGGATGCACATACACGTGTGTCCGCACAGGGCTCTAGCTGTCAGGCCCACTCGTGCGTCTCCCCTCGGGTGCCTGGAAATCAATGATTGCTTTGGAAAAACGTGGCTCTAAATTTTTGGATGACATCATAACAATCCCGACCAAAGTCCTTGTGCTGGACAGCTAGCTGGATCTACATTCTGCGGCAAGCCATGGCACTGCTGTGCGAGATCACAAGCAGTCGGGAGGGATAAATGAGGCTTCTGGGACTCTTGGGGGAGGTGGTAATCTATTGTGTATTGTCAAGGTCCAAATGTCTTGGTCCTGGTATAGAATCACAGAGCTGGAAGAGACCTGAGGAGCCATCGAGTCCAGCCCCCTGCCCAAGGCAGGACCAAGCCCAACTCAATCCGCCCAGCCAGGGCTTTGTCAAGCCGAGACTTAAAACACCCCCAGGGATGGAGATTCGACCCCCACCCTAGGGAACCCAGCCCAGCGCTTCCCACCCACCTAGTGAAATAGTTTTTCCTAATCTCCAACCTAGACCTCCCCCACTGTAACTTGAGCCCATTGCTCCTTGTTCTGCCCCCACTGAGAACAGCCTCTCTCCAGCCTCTTTGGAACCCCCCTTCAGGAAGTTGAAGGCTGCTGTCAAATCCCCCCTCACTCTTCTCTTCTGCAGACTGAACAGACCCAAATCCCTCAGTCTCTCCTCGTAGGTCATGTGCTCCAGCCCCCTAATCATTTTGGTCGCCCTCCAGTGGACCCTCTCCAATATGCCCACACCCTTTCTTTAGTGGGGGGCCCAGAACTGGACACAATCCTCCAGATGTGGCCTCACCAGAGCCGAATAAAGGGGATAGTCAATGTCCAGACTCCAGAGAAAATAATGCACAAATAATAATGCCCATAAGAAGTGAACAAAAAGTGCCTGGCAATGCGGATGTGACTCAGTCGGCACTGTCCCTGCAGGGGGGCATTTTGGGATAAGCTCATGAGTAATACCCCCAGATGGCAATCGACATTGGGCTGGGCTCCCGTGTGTGCGTCGGACAACTACCAGCGGCTCAGAACCCTGGCCGCGAATAGAGGGTGCGCATCAGGGGCTGGATCAAATGCCGTTCAGAGGGGCGGGTCACCCAGGCAAGCGCCATGTGATGGAGAGCAAGGCTCCCTCTCTCAGCCCCCCTGTCGACGCCGGCGAGCGCGATCGCCTGGCTCCGGCGGAGGGACCAAAATGCTGCGTGGGTCATGGGAGGGCACCACGCTCTAAACTCTGCCGAATCAGGGGCTGTGCCAGGCCATTGCACTGAGCCCTGACTTGAACAGCCTGCGCCTAACGAGCAAGCCATCGGCTGCACGGCACAAAGCACTGCGCAGTTATGGCCAGCCCCACTGGAGCAGGGTTGGGCGTTGACCCTCTACCTACAACATGGCCTTTGGGGCAGAGACCGCCTCTTTGTGGTGGGGTCCGGCTTCGCTTCCCGGCGGCGCAGAGCAACCCTGGACTCAATGAAGCGACTCCGGAGGTAGAGCCAGGCACGTGGGTCCATGCTTCCGGGAGCAGGGCAGGTCACGGCTCTCGGGGCGGGAGGGTCAAGCAGGGCCGTGCGGGACCAGCGGGAGGCCGACTCTGGCCCGGCATTTCCCACCGTCCCTTTGCAGGGCTGCTCAGGAATTGGCATCAGCTGCTGGTGCCGGGCCAGCGGCGAGGTGCCGAGGGAGCTCTCCAGAGAGCCGGCCCCGGGGCGGACGGCTGGTGAAGAGCCAAGGGAACTCAAGGCTTGGGACCCAGTGTGCAGCTTTGTTCCCATCCGGCAGCTCCAGCCCGTCCCACGTCCGAGCTGCACGTTGGAGGGTGAAGCCCCCGGGAAGGGGCCGGGTTGCGCTGCACGCTGCCCACACGCAGACGGGTGCGGAGGGGCCGACAGGCAGCAGCCTCGTGGGGGCCTTAGTGCTGGGGATTTTGAGCAGGATCACGATCTCCAGGATGCAAGGCTGTGGGCTCACCTGCGCCTGGGGAACAGGGTCCCTGTAAGCTGAGCACTTGGGCAGCCGCCCAGGAGAGATTCAGGTGCCGTAGCAAAGCGCCCCCAGCTGGCAGCAGGTGTTTCTGCAGGTGGTGCACATCTGCATATGCCTGGGCGCACATCACAACATTTATCCCGCACACAGATGGAAAAGCTTAGAGGGGACATTGGTCCACAGTCGGTGAAATGGGGCGCGATAGCATGAGGAGGAGCAGACAGAGGGAGGAGGAGGAGAAAAGCCAACCGAGGAAAGGAAAAGGCCTTAGGAAAGACGGGGGGAGGCAGCACAGGCCAACACACCCCTGCTCCAGGGTCAGAGCTCGCCTGGGCTGCCGCCTCTCCCTCTCTTGGCTGAGATCCTACCAGGCCTGCCTCAGCACCTGCACTGAGCCAAGCTGCTGCTTTCAAACCTTGCAGGCTCCCGGGAGCCCCTGAGGTCAGCCAGTGCACAGGCGCGGGATGGAGTGAGCTGTGAGCAGGGCCGGGAGCCTCCCTCGCTGATGGGCTGCAGAGGCGCGTGTAAGCAGGGAGAGGGGGGTCCTAGGTCTGTGCTGGGCCAGGGGGCCTCCTGGGAGTTCAGCCAGAGAACCAAGGAGCCCTGTAACAGCCTGAGAGCCGCGCCGAGGGCCCCGCTGCCAGCGTGTGCGGATCTGCAAGGACCCGGGCGCCCTGCTGCATCCGACGCGGAGGAACGGGCTGGAGGGGAGGGGAGGGACGACGCAGGCGCCGGCGTCCGCCTGGCCGCCTGCAGCACAGGAGAGCGAGGCCGTGCCTGGTCGCTGGAGCCACTGGAAATGGGACCAGACAGGCACACGGAGGAATGGTGCTCTGCTCCCTGGGCAGCGCCCCGCAAGGCCCCTCCGCCTCTGGGCTCTGACATTGTGCCCTGGCAGGCCCAGCAAGCGACAATGGGGGGTGGAGAGGGCAAGGCTGTGATCTCACTGTCTGGAAACATCAGGGAAACTCCAAAAGTGAAATCCCCAGAGGCCTGCCGGCGTGCCCGCGGGTGCAGCCGCACCCCCCTTGCTCCCACGTCGCCGGGGAAACCTCAAAGCGCCTTTCACGCCGCAGAAAGCCCTCGCCGCGGAAATGCCCCCTCCCCCGACCCGACTGCAAGGCACCGGGCTGTCCGGAGCCAAAGCCACGAGTCCAGGCCCTTCTCCGGCACCGCGGGGAGAGTCCTGGGGAGAGCTGGCAGGCAGCACGCCGGGCCGGGCGGGGCAGGAAATCATGGCCCCTCTGAAGTCAGTTGCAAAACTTGGGTTGATTTCAGGGGGGCAGGATTTCAGCTGTGCTTGTCCTCGGGTGCCTCGAGGGAGGTCTCTCCGGATGCTCCCAAGTCAACGGGGCCCAGGCAGGTGCCCTGCAAGTGCACCCCGGGACATTCCCTGCCAGAGGAGCCGCAGAGCGTGGGAGCGCTTGCCAAACGCCCGCTGGGGGCGGGGTGCCCTGGGGGCCGCAAAGAGGAAACTGACTCGGTTTCCCCGGCTCGCGGCTAGCGAGTGATACTGGTCACGCCGGGCCAGTCGGACACTCAGGCGTCCAGGAACAAGCGTGTGCGAATCCTCCCGTGGTGACAATGGCGTTACACCCGGGGGGAATCTCCCCCGGCATCGGAGATTCACAGCAGGGAGGTTGTGGGTCACCCAGAGCCCAGCTCCTCGTGGCGGGCAGCTGCAGACAGAGCCCCCTGGCTCCAGAGAGCCTGCCATCCAGCCCCCGGAGGCTGCCTTTTGGGCCAGGGGCTCCCCATCAACCCCCATTCCCGTCTCATCCAAAGGGAACCAGGGTTGAGCACTGGGGTCCCAACGCTTGGGGCTGGGGAGAGCCTCCAGCGGTTCAGAGGCGCCACCCCACGCGTGTCCCAGTGCTCAGCACCAGCCAGGGGTCCCGTTCATGCTAAGAGGGAAGTGCCCCCCGCAGCCAGGCACGGTCTGTGCATTCCCAAAGACCCACCGCGCCGGCGGTTCTACGAGCACCGCCGGACCCGTGAGCACCGCCGGGCAGCCCGGCCAGCCAGCAGCCACCGCCAAGGCACTCGAGCCCACGGATCACCGTGCTGCTGCCAGCGAGTCCACCTCCGACTTCCGACAGCTCCGGCTCTGCGTCCCCTGAATCCCCTGACGGATTTACAGCCTCATGTGATTGTGTTATGTTCCCGGTTTGGGGCACACCCTGATGTCCTTACTCAAAAGGAATAGCAATCACGCCGAGGAAAGCACTGGGCCGCATGAGTACGGAAATGAACATTTGGCCCCTTGTAAACACTCACGATACTTTGCATCTGAGAGACTCCAGTGTGCTGTGCAAAAGCAGCATTACTGTCATTGTACAACTGGGGAAACTGAGGCACAGAAAAGCAGTGTCTTGCCTAAGAGCCTGTGAATGACAGCGAGTTATTATTTCTCACACTCAGCTGGCTAGAGCTACATCGACAGCGACACGTCTCCTGAGGCTGGAGAGGTGAGAGGTGAATCCCTCCACCGGCTTCTTTTTCTGGTTTAACAGTTCCCTGCCCGCCTGCGTTCGTTCGTTAATGACTTTCCGGCTCACTCCCGTTACCAGACTTTTATCAGTGTTTTCAAAAGCATCTGTCCCCGCGGCCCACGGCCACTTTCCGTCACCCCACCGTCACCCCGCGCAGCCTGACCCCGAGGCAAAGCACAGTGGGCGTGCCACCCGGTGCTATCCCGCACAACCGAGGGGGTCTACAGCTGTCCTCGCTCACCGGGACAGGGGAGCACCCTTGGCGTGTGTCAGCGGCGCATGGGCGCAGCAGCCAGCGACAAAAACTCCAGTACATCCAAATGCCACTCAGGCAGGGACCTGGGACGGGACTTTCGAGGGAATCCAGCAGAGCTCAGAAGCTTTCTGAGCTTTGGAAGTTGCTGAGTAACTAGCTAAGGTGCAGCCAACCCCCAGCCTCGCAGGGCAGGTGTCTGGCAGGTCAGCAAACGGGGCACTTGGGTGTGCAGTCTGGTGAAACAAAGTGTGGTCGTGCAGCGTGCCGCAAGAGGGGAGTTTGGCCAAAACGCGCCCCGAAAACAAACCGCAGCCAGGCTCGTCGGTGGGGCTTGGACTTGGCCGTGTGTTTGGAATAAGAAATACTTGCTGGTGCCTTTGACGTGCCCTGCTGTGGCACGCAGCCCACACACAAACCGCACCCCTCCTAGAAGAGGCGAAACATTGCACCTTTCTTCAGAAGTCCTGAGCCGCAAACACCATGCCCCCCCCCCGCCCTTCTCCGGAAGTTAGTCTCTCTGGCTTTCTGCTCCCACCCAGGTGGAGCTCCTTGCAAAGCAAAGGGGCGAGCGACTTACCTTCACGCAGGACTCCTCTCGCTGCCTGCTCTGCCTGGCGCTCTCGCTGGAAAGTGGGAAGCGTTTCACATCGTGCGGTAGGTATATATTGTCTGCAAGTCTGGCCTAAGGGCGTCCATCGCTCGGCCTTGCTTTGCTCCTGCCCCTATATGGAAGATAGCGTCACATGCTTTGCAGCTCCCAGCTATCCGCATGGCAAGATGGGCAGGGAGGAAAGCGGGAGGAGAGGGGGGGAAAGGAATCTTCATAATCATGAAAGAGGCAGCGAGAATTTCTCAGCAACCCCCCCGCCAGACAGAAATCCCTGGCTGACCCCAGCGCCAGTTTGCCTTCGCTGGATCCGTGGCTCCTGGCAGAGCCTTTCATGCTCCAGCCAAGGCCCAGAGGATGTGAAGTGAAGTTTGCCTTGATGCGATCTCTCTGGGTTCTGTCTCGCTGGGAGATAAGGTGAGGCCGGGTGGGTGGAGGGCTAATGGCCTCGCTTTTCAGATCCAAACCATCAACCTGCTCCTCAGCAGAAACAGCCATTGTCTCCCCCAAACGGGACCTTTCTTCTCCCCCCTCACCCCATGTGCACTGCGTCCTCTGTGCCTCCGCGTCCAATGAAACAGCCCGGCTCAGTGTCAGGCTGCGGTCAATAGGCTTTGCACAGGGTGCTGAGCATTTCAGCGCTTTGCAAGCTAAGCTCCCTGCTCCCCCAAATCATCGGCCCTTTGGTTCAGGGAGGGAAACTGAGGCAGCACAGGGGCCAGTGGAGAGAGTCGGGCTTAGCACCCAGGCGCTCTAGGGTCACAGATCTTCTGCTCATTCCACTAGACCGCACTGCCTTAGGGCGGAGCAAACCTGGATGAACTAGGCCGATCTGAATCTCAGCCCCAAACCTGGGGCAACGCTTTTTACTGGATCCCAGATGGTCGGATCATTCTGTTATTTTTCATTTTCTCAGGTGACTCATCCCTTTGGGCCCAGGGCGGGAGGGACCTGAGGGCTGCTGCTCACCAGACACAGAGCAGGCCAGTGCATGAAGCACTAAACGGCCACCCAGGAGACCTGGCTCTGTAACCATCTCTACCATGGCCCTCTCATAAGTCACGTCCCTGCTGCGTGCCTCAGTTTCCCCATCTGCGAAATGGGGCTAATGACACTGTGAGCGCTATGGGTTACGAAAGTTAAGTATTGTTGTTATTTTCTAGCCTTCGGCCACTCCGTTCTCCATGCATAGCTGGCTCTGCAGTAGTCCTGCTGCTGCCTTTACCTCCCTCCCGAGGCGGGGGGGTTGTGTTTGCACCCAGCGGAGCACGTCCGAAGAGAGAGGGTGTTTCCAGATCCAGCGCCGGATTCCACACTCAGACAGTCTGGAAAAGGAGGAGTGCGTGCTCTGCCTCCGGGCCCTCCCGCCTCCCTTGGGGACTGGGCGTCACACCGGGCTCTGACACAGATGGAAAGGTCCAAACCAGGCCCTCACTGACACCTGAGCAGCCGCACTGGGACTGCTGAGGGCAGTGGACTAGCCCCCGGCAGCAGCCGCAGGGACGGCGCGCAGGCTGCAGTGGGTTTCAGCGCAGTGCTGGGCTGTAGGGCTGGCAGGAGGGAAAAGCAGTTCTGACGTGCGGCTCAGTAGCTGTGACCTGAACAGACCTGCCCCCTCTGGCTGGGTTCCTGAAGTCCTCAAACCATCCTTTAAAGAGCTAAGGTTACACGCACACTCCCCCGCGGACTCTCCTGCCAAGCGGAGTGCCCCGTGCCGCAGAGGCCCACGAAAAGCCCCGGAGCTCGGCCAGGCGTGGCAAGCTCAGCTGCCAGCTCCCACGATGCCGGATTGCCCCTTTGCCGGAATGCGCCGGGCCCGGTGACAATCGCAGCTTCCAGGGGCACGTTGCTATTCCTGCTGCTTGCGGCGAGAGCTTGGAAACACGATCCATGCACAGCCGGGAGGCTCCAGCCCCCGAGGGCAAGTGGGCAGCCCCCAGCCGCTCTCCGGATTTGGGAGGGCCGAGCGCACGGCTTCTGATGTTTGGCGACAACAGAATTGGGTCGCCAGGGGGTTAGCCAGGTTCCCTCCCTGGCCTCCCCGGCAGATTTCCCGTTTGGAGGGCACAACCGGCCTCGGCATTCGGGGCCCAGCTAAAGCGCCTTCGCTTTTCGTGTGGCTGGCTCAGGCTACAAGGAACCGCCATCCGTGAGCCAGGTTGGAAGCGGGGTCCCGGCGTGGGGCCAGGGGCCCACGCTGCTGGTCAACCCATAGCATGGCTTGCAGGAGCGGGGATTGATAGACCCAGGCCACCCTCTGCGGCTGGGATTTCTGCTCCTGGAGGGCGTGCTCTGGGCCTGGAACAGAGCAAGATCTTTGAACCATTTACTCCCTTCCAACTGCTCTAGGGCGGAGCGGGGCACAGGGAGGAGATAGGGACATGCCAGGGTCATCTCCTGCCCTGAAGCAGCTGAGGTCCAGGTGATAACGACTGAGAGCATCCGTCAGTTGGCCCAGCTCTTATCTATGTCAACACACCTCCCAAGCCGCGTCTGCCTCCTGCGTGTCGCGCTCCGCGAGCTCAGGAGAGGGGCCGCCCACACGGACCTTGCAGGGAGCTAGCCAGGGCCAAGGGCAGATCTCTGAACGTTCCCAGCTCTCCAGCAAAACCAGGAGCCATTTCATCTCTTCCCTGCATACGCTCCCTGCGCACGGGCGCTCCCGTCCAAAGGGTCGCTGGGAAGGGTGGCAGCGTGAGCCGGAGTCGTACACCAGGGCCGTGCAATGCGGGTCAGCTTCTCCCTCTTTGCCGAGAGGCCCGTGGACACGGGGCTCGAGGAGGAATCAGGAGACCTCCTTGTGTGCTGAGCTCTGCCCTGCCCGGCTGGGGGCTAGTTACTTGCCTCCGCTGGCTTCTCCTGCCTTTCCCAACCCTGGCCGAGCGACCTCTGGCTGGCTGCTTGCAGCGGGCCCCAGGCGGCACCACAGGTAAATTCTGTCAGGTGGGCACGTGAACCATAGCAAGGATGTTGCTAACCCGGCGAACGGCTTCCCACCACAAAATGCCCCGAACAGGAGAACCCTCCGTGTCCCTCGCTCCGCTGGGCCGGCCGGTGCCGGTTCCATTGTGCGAACCGGGGGGCACTTTGAAAGGGAGAGTCAGTTTGAAACAACACACGTTGTGTCCCGAAAACCCCGAAATGGGACGTTCCCCGTTCCACGATTCCCCCTTTTGTGGGCCAAATGAAGTCGTTGAAATGCCTCCGCATTTCATCACAACCCAAGGTGCTTTGCTGCGCGTGGGTCGGCCAGCTCGGTTCTGCATTTCCCGGCGACACAGGACCAAACCCGCCACCTTCCAGCCCCGCCCCGGCTGGGTGAGGCTGCAGCAGGAGGCAGAGCCGGGCGAGTGACCCTGCTGCCCGGTGGGGCTGGAGCCGGCCGCTTCCTGGGAATAGGGAGTTTGTGGCAGCCGGAGAGTCTGCAGCCACCCTCTGGGGAGGCCGAGTCAGTGAGGCTGGAGCCCAAGCCCACAAGGCCGGCAGCTGGGTGCGGAGCAGGCTCTGGCGGGCGCCCGGCCGGTGGACAGTGGTGTGGATTCACTCTTGGAGCGCTGCTGGGGGCGCCAGGGCGAGCTCCGAGGAGAGGGGGAGGCTAGAGAGGCTGAGGGGCTGGTAGCAAGGAGCCAGGAGGCAGTGGCAAGGAGAGGGACTGAGCGGACTTGTTGAAGGGTCCCCCGGCTGGATCCCCAGCCGAATGGGGGGCTGGCTTCCCTTCCCAGCCACTAGGATGGGGGGTGAGGCCCGAGCGGGTGGCATTAGCCCGCGCCCCTGATATAAGGCCATTGGAGAGCCCGGAGGCAAAGCTGGGAGGACCAGGGGGCCCAGCTGTGGGGCAGACATGGGGTGGTGACCCCAGCCCCCTGTTAAGAGCTGGGGAGGAGCTGGGGGTTAATTACTACGGCAGAGTCAGGCACTGACTCCCTGTTTCATGGAGCCCTTGGCCCAGGGCTGAGCATAAACACAGCCGGGGGGTCACCCTGGGGGCCTGGGCGATAGGACGGTGCTGAGCCGGTGGGTCCTGTCCCAGTGCTGCAGCCAGTGGGGTGGGTCTGCTGGCACAGACCTTGCTGTCTTTGGTTAGCACCCTCGCCAAGCCGCGGAGCTGGGGCTCGGGGGCGCGATGGGCAGGGTGGGCTGTGTGGGTCAGTGCCCTACGGAGATACAGGACCGACAACCCGCATCTCTCTGTACAGGACTGGCCTGTCCCCAGCTGAGCGGTGCACTCCGCCCCGGTTCGGCCCACGGCTTAGGGGAGCGACGGCTCTTTTCTCGCCGGGTCCAGCATCCAGTTCCGCTCAGCTCACCCCTGTGCCGTCCTCCGGGATGTCCTGGAGCCAACAGGCCCCTCGCTGCTGCATGGAGGCAGATTGGAGGTGCCCATGTCTGCGCATATGGCCCGTTTTCCCGGGGCCTCTCACCCCCGGATAGCCCAGCTGGCACGGAGACTGCCCGGCCAGGCACATCGCCGTGGGAAAGCAGCTCGCGCCGAGCTTCATGGGAGCTTGTAATCCACCGCGAAACAGCCCGGCTCGGAACTCCCCCAGCTCGGGCGCACAAATGACGGCACCTCTTGGGCTCTGCTTCTTTCTTCCTAGGGATCAGAGTCTACAGCCCTGGCTGGCAGGCCAGCTTGCCGATGGCTCTACGGAGGCTGACGAGTCCCGCCGGTCCAGGAGGCTCCATCTCCAGTCCTGGGACAGCCATGTCTCCATCCTTCCCGAAACAGGGCTCCTGTCACGCCGCCCAAAGACCCCTGCGTCCGGCGGGCCTGTTCTTTCGACTTGTGTCGCTTCCCGTGTTTCCGCGCTGAGCTAAAAGGTCTCGGTACCAACCTACTGGAACGATAACGCATCAGTTGGCTGGGCTGGCCAGCCTGGAAGGCAAGTCCGTGTGCTAATTTGCTGCAAAACCCATGCAGCCTTCACGTCTAGGAGTCGCTAGATTAGTGGGAGGACCCAGCAGCTGTACCCCTGCACGCAGACTCCCACTTCTCCCCGTGCGGGCTTCCTGAAGGACAAACTCCGCCCAGGGCTCATCACCGCGAGGGGAGAGCCTCCGGTCCTGCTGGGAATGGGTAGCCTG
The DNA here is from genome assembly GCF_049634645.1 of Pelodiscus sinensis. NCBI lineage: Eukaryota > Metazoa > Chordata > Testudines > Trionychidae > Pelodiscus > Pelodiscus sinensis. The sequence continues at coordinate 2,288,052 of NC_134726.1, forward strand.
GCAACCCAAGCACAGGCGGGTTTTGCCTCCTATCAAACAACCGCACGCTAGGGGACCCAGGTCTTCAAGCAGGCCTGGGCCTGTCTCCCCTCCGGCGGGGATCTGAGACTGACCCATGGCAGCAGGGCCGCTCTACCATCCCTGGTTCTAACGCATTGTACTTTGGGCAGGCCTATGCCAAGCCTACTCTGCTCAGGTGGACGGCCCGGGGGCTGGGTGCGCCCCCTTTCTGACAGACGGAGGCAGGAGCCAGGGGCTCTGTGTGGATCGCGGGTGTGTGTGGGGGGGTCGTCCTGCTGGCAGGAGCGACAGCCCGTCTCTGCCACCGATTCTCACCTCTGCACCGTGCCATCCGCAGGGCTGTCATACAGCCGGGCTGCAGGGAGGTCAGTGGCCCGGTGCCGTGCGCATGGCTGGGCGCTGGAATTGCTAGCGCCCGCCGCAGAAGGACGCGACATTCGCACCAGAGCAGCTTTGGGCCACTAGACCTCTGTGGGGGCTTCTAGGGGCCCGGGGGACTTGGGGGAGGCGATGGCGCATCCTTTTGTAGGCACAGAGGGCCACGGTCTCCGGCGCCTCGTGGTCAGGAGTCCGTTCCGCCCGAGGGCCAGTTGGGAGGCAGCTGCTTGGCAGCAGGCGAGAACAGCCGGCGCCCCAGAGCCCAGACTCCCTCTTCTGCCAAGGAAAACAGCAGCTCCCCGGCCCCCTTTCACTTGCGCCCGGCTCCTCTCCCGCCCACCCCACCACCCATCCCAGCGGCAGGCGCAAGCAGCCGGGCTGGGACCTGCTGTTCCGGTGGCGGCGCGCGGCTACCCCCGGCCCGTGCCCGCGTGTGCGGGTCCGCGCGCACCCGAGCGCTGCTGTCTTCCAGCCTGCGGGCTGCTTCGGGGGAGGGGAGGCAAACCAGCTCGCTTGCCAGTTTCTCCCCAGGTCCGTGGAGAGGTGTCTGGAGGGCTCCTCGCGAGGCATGTCAGAGTGCATGTGCTCCGCGAGACGGCCCTTCAGAGCGCATCAGCCCCGCTGTCACGCAGCGCGCCGCAAATCGGGAGTGACAGCTGTCTCCGTGCGCACCATCCATCTGTGGCAAATGTGTCAGCTAGCCGAGCACTCCTGAGGAAACTGCTGCGAGTCGTGGGGGGGGGGGCTGCAACAGGAGGCGAGGGTGGACCAGAGCTGACCTGGTGGGACCGCGCGTGCAGGGGCCAGACCCGCAGAGAAGCTCTGGAAATAACAACCCCTACAGTCCCTGCTCACGGGCCTCCGCACGCTTCCTAAGCACCGGATTTTCCCTGGGAGCTGGCTTCTCATGACACTCGTTTTACAGCTGAGGAAACAGAGTGAAGTGACTTGCCCAGGGTCATAGAGTCAGTAAGTGGCACAGCTGGGAAGAGCACGCAGGCAGGGGGCACCTGGACAGCCAGTGTCCCCACAGCGCCCTCTTCCCTCTCTCCCCATCCGTGGCTCGATGCGCAACCCCCTTTGCTCTTCTCCCTCCATCTCTCTTCTCTTTCCCCTTTGCATTTCCCTCCCCCTGACTCCCAGTTTCACCCAGTCAGCGCCTGGGAGACTGGAATTGCCTTGCAGTGCCCTGCCGTAAGGCTCACCCCTTTGGGTTGGGAGGACGTTCGGGCGCCAGGACCCCGTCGTCTTTGGTCTCTTTGAAGTGCTCTCCAGACAATCTTTGAGTCCCGGTTGCGATGGGCTGGTGATGTGGACGTGGCCTATTCAGAGCTGGCCTCAGGATACCCGCATGCATTGAGATTGGTCACAAAGCAGGGCCAACGTCGGCTGCTATCAGCTAAGGACAAACCTGAATCAAAGACCTGGAAGTAGAAAGCTCCGTATTCTATTGTCCCTGCAAAGCTTGGACGTGAAGCGTTAAGAGCCACCATTCCCTCTCGTTAAGAGCCACCATTCCCTCTCCTTAAAAGCCACCATTCCCTCTCCTTAAGAGCCACCATTCCCTCTCGTTAAGAGCCACCATTCCCTCTCGTTAAGAGCCACCATTCCCTCTCCTTAAGAGCCACCATTCCCTCTCGTTAAGAGCCACCATTCCCTCTCGTTAAGAGCCACCATTCCCTCCCGTTAAGAGCCACCATTCTCTCTCCTTCTCCCCCAGCGACCCCCCCACCTGCCCCGCCCCAGCCAAGGCTAACCAATCTCCATTCTTCTCTAGGTATGTGCTCTAGCGAGCCGCCCAAGCTGAGACATGGCAGCGTTTGCCTGTATTTACGTAGCTGTAGATTCACCCCTTGAGGCGCCCACGTTTTGCCCGAGACGTCTCCAGAAGCCCGTGGCAAGGCGGTGCGCTCGGAGAGCTCGTGCAGGTCCCCGAGAGACGTTGCCTTCTCTCCAACCCACCTGTGTACCAGAATCTGTGGAGTCACAAGTTCTGTCACACGAAAGGCAGAGCAATTAGTTCCTCTGGGCCCACTGGGTATACGAGGCAACCTTGCAAAAACGGCATCAATTAGAGCAAGCCTGACATTTTCCTTATTGCTCTGGGAGCTGGAGAGCCGGCACTGGAAGTGCAAGGGGTGGCATTTGCCCACGTGGCATGCCCAGCAGCTCTGCAGGTGTATGATGCTTTTCTGTGGGCAGAGGAACGCTCGGACAATTAGACACAGGACATGGATGAACTGTGACAGAACATAGAACCGAGGAGAGACAGCTGGGACCAAGGGCAGTGAGAACTGACTGCTCCGTAGAGGGGAGGCTGAAAGCTCAGCCCCGTGATTCTGGGGAACTAGCTGCTGCCGACATAAAAGGTGGGTTTGTACGTGGCGTAAGAGCCCATCTAGGACAACAGTGATGTTGGGGGCCAAACTCCCTTTGACTTCAGCCTCATGTGATAAACTTGGGAAATCGATTTCACTTCAGCCCATAGACGCTCGTAAGGCCGGTGAAAAGCAAATTCAGCCTCGGTGTGGACAGAGCAGCCAATCCACGTGGTGCTGTTTCCTAAAGGGGACGCTAACAATGGAGGAACACGCGTAACGATTCAAATATGAAGCCAAAATGTCTTCTGGCCGGGTGACCATCTCTGTATACACCAGTGGCCCAGAACACGCGTCTGAGGTCAGAGATGCCGTTCAAAGACACAGACACAGGATTTCTCAAAGGTACGTCACACAGGCAACCCCAAAAGTGTCCACACGCTACCCGCGGCGGCATCGCCAGCGCTATTCCGCGCGCTACCCGCGGCGGCATCGCCAGCGCTATTCCACACGCTACCCACGGCGGCATCGCCAGCGCTATTCCACACGCTACCCACGGCGGCATCGCCAGCGCTATTCCACACACTAACCACGGCGGCATCGCCAGCGCTATTCCGCGCGCTACCCACGGCGGCATCGCCAGCGCTATTCCACACGCTACCCACGGCGGCATCGCCAGCGCTATTCCACGCGCTACCCACGGCGGCATCGCCAGCGCTATTCCGCGCGCTACCCACGGCGGCATCGCCAGCGCTATTCCACACGCTACCCGCGGCGGCATCGCCAGCGCTATTCCACACGCTACCCGCGGCGGCATCGCCAGCGCTATTCCACACGCTACCCGCGGCGGCATCGCCAGCGCTATTCCACACGCTACCCACGGCGGCATCGCCAGCGCTATTCCACACGCTACCCACGGCGGCATCGCCAGCGCTATTCCACACGCTACCCACGGCGGCATCGCCAGCGCTATTCCACACGCTACCCACGGCGGCATCGCCAGCGCTATTCCACACGCTACCCACGGCGGCATCGCCAGCGCTATTCCACACGCTACCCACGGCGGCATCGCCAGCGCTATTCCACACGCTACCCACGGCGGCATCGCCAGCGCTATTCCACACGCTACCCGCGGCGGCATCGCCAGTGCTATTCCGCACGCTACCCACGGCGGCATCGCCAGCGCTATTCCACACGCTACCCGCGGCGGCATCGCCAGCGCTATTCCACACGCTACCCGCGGCGGCATCGCCAGCGCTATTCCACACGCTACCCGCGGCGGCATCGCCAGCGCTATTCCACACGCTACCCACGGCGGCATCGCCAGCGCTATTCCGCACGCTACCCACGGCGGCATCGCCAGCGCTATTCCACGCGCTAACCACGGCGGCATCGCCAGCGCTATTCCACGCGCTACCCACGGCGGCATCGCCAGCGCTATTCCACACGCTACCCACGGCGGCATCGCCAGCGCTATTCCACATGCTATACAGCGACTAGAGAGCAAACGGCTACAGACTAGCCACTGAGGCTCAAACTCGTGGCACAGCTGTAGTGCAGTGTTGTTCTGGGGTGGTGTTGAATAGTGTAGCTAAGGAAGAACAGAATTGTAGAGCACAGCGTGGCATGTATTCAAGACACAAAATAACAACACAACAGCAAGCAGCGATTACAATCTGGTTGAAATGCCAGCATAGGAAACATACCGGATCTGACCTGTGGTCTATCTATAGCATCCATTTATGGCATCACTCAAGCTCCCTGACCAATAATTGCAGTTGTGCCGGCTGTTACAGGACTAAAAGCGCGACAGACAAGACAGTGTCTCAAGTTCCATAGAATCATGCAGAGAAAACACTGTCAAGATATTAAGAGAATTCTCAAATTTCCGCCTGACATGTTGGGAAGGAGAACGGCACAGTAACACGGATAACTCGGCAAGTCTTGCACTTCATTCACAAAGGAAATTACATTTGTTCGATCAGAGACAGCAAAACCTGAAGTTGAGAATAGGTTGGGGGAAGGGATTTACTGACAAAAAGCAAAATAATTTGTAAGCAGGGTTCATATGCTGAAGCCAAATGAAGTACAGATACGTATTGAGTCAAGTGATTTAAATAGTCATAAAATGTAACCGTTATGTAAGGAAAACTTGTGAAGTCGTAGCAGAAGCAAAAATATCCCCAATATAAAATGCAGGAGATGGATGTTGGAAAATAAAGTTAGATGCGTGAGGGTCTAAGCTAGTGGGATTTGCTACACGAATGAAGCGTCTGGGTCTGATTGTGACGCTCCCACTATCATCCCGAGTTTTACACCCCCCTGAATGATTCAAAGGACTTCACGAGGTGTGAGACAAGGGCCCCACACCCCATGGAATCAAGTGAACGCCCTTTGGAATGTGCGCTGCTCCTGAGGGATTTCAAAGGCCAACGACACAGATCCTCAAGGGCCTTACAAAAGGCTGACGCTACCGTGGAGAGGTTTGAATCTGTGCTCGGGGCCCTCAAAATACAGGGAAAGATTCAGGACCGTTTCCCAACTTGCAGAAGGGAGGCACAACCCAAAATCTGATAACGTTCCGAATGGATCTAATCTAAGGCACAAGCCAAAGGCTAAGCAAAGGAGCCTCAGTTGTTCGAGGGTAGACAACGGGGTGCCCATGAGGAGGGGATGGGAGAGGAAGGTTCCCTAGGTCTAATTCTCAGCAGCCTCCTTGCAGCTGATCTTTGAGTCAGCCTTGACATGAGCTAGTTGGCTTCACTCACACCAGCGCAAAGAGGCGTTAAATGCTCCCACCAGTTTGCAGGGCAGTGGCCGATCTCGCCCATTTCCTTGCTGTTCTTTGTGGGCTCTCCCAAAACTACAGGACTCGCGCCGGGCGGGTGTGGCGGGTGAACCCACAGCGCGCCTGCTTCTTGTGGTCCATCAGCAGAGCCGGGTGCACGACTCCCAGTTGCCTGGCTCCCTCCCGGGCCTTTTCCCCTGGGGATTTCTCTCTTCCAGCAGCACGTGATGCTGAAAATTCACAGAGAGCAGGAATGGCTGCGCAGTGGCAGTGCAAGAGACTTCTCCTCTGCTGACGCGGGTGGTACCAGCAAGGCGAGCGCAGCCCAGGGGCAGGCGGGTCCAGCCGTGGCCCGAAGGCGTGGCACGCTCCCGGCCACCCCCTCCGTTCGCATGCACACCTGAAACTCCTCCTGCACACTGCAGTCTCCCCGGTGGCTGTTCTTATGGGGCGTCTGGGGGCCTTGCTCAATGGGCCCACCCTGCGCAGCTCTGCGTGCCCACGCCCTGCAAGCCAGTGCAATGAATTCAGGCTTCACCGCGCCCAAGCCAGGCGCCCCAAGTGCAGCCTGTCCTGCTGGCAAGTTATCAGCTGACTTATCGTCCACATTTGCAGCCTGCTGTGCAGCCCAACTACTCCTCCCAGCTGCCCCATTTCACCCTCCCAGCTGGTTTCCTTCCTCGGACAGAGCTCCCCGTCTGGCTCCTGCATGCTCCGAAACCAGCTGAGGTTTTGATTTTAACCTGGGGGCCACCAGTCTCCCTAGGTCGGGTTGTGATTATGCTGCGCTCCGGCCCGGTGTCCATGTTTTCCCCCCGTTACGGCCTGTTGCAGAACAGCGCTCTGGAAACGTACGGCAGGATCCGGCCACAAGTTCTGCTTCCATCTTGCCATCCTCACAGCTTTGCACGCCGGCTCTGGGGCAGGGGTGTGTTTGGCTGCTGCAGGCCTCTGCACCGTGAGCAGAGTAACACGCTGCTGCAAAGGGGACGCGCCGGCCGACTGCCCAACGCCAGCCCCAGGGCGGGGCGGAAAAGCTCCAGTTGCAAAATTTCAATAACCCCCCAAATGTTTGTGAAAACGTTGTGTCCCGTTCCGACCAGCCAGGCTGCTGGGTTTGGTGGTGTGGCTGCTTCTGGCTTATGGCAAGCGGAGCTGCCCCTTGCTGCCTGTTGGTATCTCAATTCGGGCCTCGGAGGGCGGTTTTAATTAGATGCAGTCTGACCTCTCGGTGCTGGCTAGCTCTTGCTTTCGGGAAGCCTGCTTTCCCCCAGCCCTGCGAGCCGTGGAGACGCTGCTCTTTGCAAAGTCAAGCCCGCCTCTTGCAATGATCTTGCTTGGCTCCGATTAGTCTTGCTGTTAATTCCGAATCACAAGAGCGAGGCTCAGCTCCACTGCGATGAAGGGAGCCCACATCCGCAGGAAGCGGGGCAGAATGTGCCCATCCACCCAGGGCTGGCTATCCCAGAGGTTAGGGTGCTTGAACTGCCTTGCTCAGGGGGGTGGATTTTTCACACCCCTGAGCAAAGTAGTTATTCACACCTGATTTCCTAGTGCAGGGCAGACGTTAGCTTTGTTTAGCTACGTTGGGGGGATTTGAGAGCAGCCTTCAGCTTCCAGAAGGGGGGTCCCAAAGAGGCTGGAGAGAGGCTGTTCTCAGTGGGGGCAGAACGAGGAGCAATGGGCTCAAGTTGCGGTGGGGGAGGTCTAGGTGGGATATTAGGAAAAACTATTTCCCTAGGCGGGTGGGAAGCGCTGGGCTGGGTTCCCTAGGGAGGGGCTGGAATCTTCATCCCTAGAGGTGTTTAAGTCTCGGCTGGGATGATCGAGTTGGGGTTGGTCCTGCCTTGGGCAGGGGGCTGGACTTGATGACTCCTGAGGTCTCCTCCCGCCCTAGGATTCTAGGGTTCTATACTGGCCTTGCCTGGGATCTGCTTGCAAAGCAAAGGCGCCTTTGCCCCGGGAGATCCCGGTGCTCGTGCTGGTTGTGAATGGGCCGTCCAGCCAGTGACAGGCCCGACAGGCTCCCGTCTGGGTCTGTTACCCACCCTGGACCCCAAAGGGGAACTGGAGCGTCTCCCGCTGGGCAGCGGGGGGCCCCTTGGCTAATGTGGCCCCACGCCCTGGAACTAGCAGGACAGGCCCAATTTACCGAGGCAGCCTCGGCGTTCTCCGACCGCGAGTCAGCAGCTTCCTCCCGGAAGCCTGGAACGTCCCTTCCCCGCGGAGCGCGTCAAGTGTCCGGGGCTGGTTACTGGTCCAAGGGGCACGGGCAGCCCACGGTGCATTTGCCCCGCGTTTCCTGGCTCTTGGTGCGGGACTCTGTCCCCAGATATGGGCGCTGGTCTCGTCCACCCCTCCCAGCACCCAGCAGCCCGGGCCAGGGGGGTACCCAGGGCAAGCAGGGAGAGAGGGGCACCGTGCGGCTGGGATACTCGGGTTCTTCTGGCCCCTGGACGACCGCTCTCCGCACCGAGGCCGCTGGCGGGAGGAGGGCGCCGGGATGCAGACGGGTGGAGGCCAAGAGGTGGCGGGAGGCAGCGAGCGGGGCAAGGGCGCGATCTCTCGCCCGCGGGGCAGCAGGAGGTGGGAGGAGACGGAGGGAGGGGGGAGGAACCCTGGTGACTAGGAGAGGAGCCGAGGGGGAAGCGGGGCAGCACGGGGGGCAATCCGGGGGTGCCTGGGTCAGTGTCCCCGCCCCACAGAGCGATCCCAGGGGCCGCCGGGCGGAGCGGCACACGGCTTTGCTGCCAGCGAGGCTCGGGCCAGCCGTGCGCTGCGGAGGGGCGAGCAGATTTAGCTGCCCCGAGCCTGAGCTGCTGCCCCCCCTCCAACGCACACGCAAAGCTGGCCCCGGCGCCGCTGGCACGAGCTGCCCAAGGCCCCTCCCCCCGCTGCCCTGGCACATGTGGCGGCCGCACGCCTGGGCGCCGTTCCTGGCTTCCCGAGGGGCTGTCCCATTTTCCTGCTGCCGCTTTGCATATTCCATGCTGGCAGCGAGCGGGGCTGCAAAACGGCCATTTGCAGCTCCCTGCCACTTGGCTGGCAAGCGGCTTCTCGCAGACAGGAGCTGGCACCTCTGCGCCCGCCCGCGCTCTGCCCCCCAGCAGGGCCTGGCTTGTGCCCGCTGGTCCCCGGTGGCCACTGGGGCATTGCAGAGGGGCCTGTGCCACTTGGCACCAGGATGCTGCAGCTCTCAGCCCACCGCTCTGCCTGCCCCCTTCATGCCCCATTCCACTGGCCCCCTCGGCCCGCCTTGCCCTGTGCCAGCCACGCCCCCCATCTAGCCCACCCGCCTTACTGCCCCCCCCATGTCGCCACTGCTCAGGGGTCAGCCGGGGCCACAGCCTTCATCTCGGATCTGAGAGTCGCGACTTGTCCTGGCCCTGCCCATGGACCCCGGGAAGGCACGGAGGGGCCTCCCCCACCGCTGGTCTGTGGCCCGTTCGCTGCAGTGGCCAAGAAGGCGAATGGCACGTTAGGGTGTATTAGGAAGAGCATTGCCAGCAGGTCCAGAGACGTGATTATTCCCCTTTATTCAGCTCTGGTGAGGCCACAGCTGGAGGGTTGTGTCCAGTTCTGGGCCCCCACTACACAAAGGACGTGGACGCACTGGAGAGGGGCCAGCGGAGGGCGACCAGAATGCTGAGGGGGCTGGAGCACACGACCTCTGAGGAGAGGCTGAGGGTTTTGGGTCTGTTCAGTCTGCAGAAGAGAAGAGTGAGGGGGGATTTGAGAGCAGCCTGCAACTCCCTGCAGGGGGGTTCCAGAGAGGCTGGCGAGAGGCTGGTCTCAGTGGGGGCAGAACGAGGAGCAATGGGCTCAAGTTGCGGTGGGGGAGGTCTAGGTTGGACATTAGGAAAAAGTTTCCCTGGGCGGGTGGGAAGCGCTGGGCTGGGTTCCCCAGGGAGGGGCTGGAATCTCCATCCCTAGAGGTGTTTAAGTCCCAGCTTGACCAAGCCCTGGCTGGGAAGATGGAGGTGGGGGGTTGGTCCTGCCTTGGGCAGGGGGCTGGACTCGATGCCTCGCGAGGTCTCTTCCAGCCCTAGGACTCTAGGACTCGCTCGCCGGAGGTGGCGGGTGACAGTGGGAGAGGCTGCCCATCCCGGCCGGGTACCAGCGCGGGGCAGCAACGGCCTCAGTGCTCTGGAAGGGCCACAACCGCGACCGGCCTGCTACACGCGGCAGGGTCTCGAGTCTTGGCAGCGAGTGCTCGGGGGGCCACGGACCTGCCCAGCAGAGCCCGGTCCCTTCCCACGAGCCCTGCGCTCCAGGGGAGCAGCGCCGACACCCCTGAGAACCCATTCCTGGCCGGTGCTCTTTGGTGGCCGCCACGCTGGCCAACCCGCCAGGGGCCTGCCGCACACGGCCAGGTGGCCCGGCGCGGGGGCTGGGCGCTCACGCCTGTCCCAGAACTACTGGGCCGGAGCCCGGCGAGCGCAAACTGGCAGAGGTTGCCGCGGATGCCAGCGCCACTGGCCCTACGCAGACATCCCCTTTGAGGGGCCCGTCTCTGCGGACGGCAGAACCGTTTGCCTGGACGGTGGCGTTCCCGTTTGACCTGGCTCTCACACCCGCGGGGGCTGGGGAGTTGGACCTGCCCCCATCCAGCCCCACTGCCTCTGCGCAGAGGAGGCCTGGAGCGGGTCGGAAGCAGGCTGGGGGTCAGCGCGGAGGCGCACGGGAAGAGCCGGGCCTTGGACAGTCAGGAGCGCGGGACGGGCCCAGTCGTGTGGGGAGCAGGCTGAGGAAAGTACGCACGGGCCCGGTGTGCGAGGACTGCGGCGAACGGACAGGCTCGTGGGGAAGAAAAATGGAAGCCAGGAGAGCGGAGAGCTCTGCCCGCCAGGACGGAGGGGAGTGGCAGAGCCGTGCCTGGAGCCAGAGAGAAGCCGCCTGCACTGTATGCACAGACCAGGCCAATAGCGTTATTACTGACGGGTTGTTTCCCAGTAGCATTGGAAAAGGCTCAGAGAAGGGCAACAAAAGCGAGCAGGGTTTGGAATGGGCCCCATGTGAAGAGAGATGAATAAGGCTGGGACTTCTCACCTTAGAAAAGAGGAGGCTAAGGGGGGATATGAGAGAGGTCTATAAAGTCCTGAGAAAGTGAATAAGGAAAAGTTATTTACTTGTTCCCATAACACAAGAACTAGGGGCCACCAAATGAATAGGCAGCTGGTTTAAAACAAAAGAGAAGTTCTTCTTCACACAGGGCACAGTCAACCTGTGGAACTCCTCGCCGGAGGAGGTTGTGAAGTCCAAGACTATAACTGCGTTCAAAAAAGCACTAGATACATTCCTGGAGGTTAGGTCCATCAATGGCTACTAGTCAGGATGGGCAGGGATGGTGTCTCTAGCCTCTGTTTGTCAGTGGCTGCGAATGGGCGACGGGATGTATCACTAGATGATTCCCTGTTGTGTTCCCTCCCTCTGGGGCACCTGGCACTGGCCACTGGGCAGGCAGGATCCTGGGCTGCATGGGCCTTTGGTCAGAGTCTGGCCGCTCTGATGTTCTTATGAAGCACCCAAGAGCCTGTAATGGCTCATTAAACTGTATTACACTGTGTAGTCACTAACTGGCACTATGTGCAGAATTTAAATGTCCGGAGTGCTGATGAACACATGGCATGTACAAGCAAGCTCTGGAGCCAGGCCGTACCAGTCCAGAAGAGACGTGGTATCAGGAACAATCTAAAAACAGGAGCAAAACAGCAACAAAGATTGCAAAGAGAAGGTGCAAAGGTAGCAGGATCTCACCCACATGCCTCTTGTCAATGCCCCAGAGAACTCAGCCTTTGACAAAGCTTCACAAGGGAGAGACTGGAAGCAGCGTTTTGCAAGACTCTGAATTGCAAACAAATTCCCCGGAGATACTGGAGACGTACAGAGATCTTCTTTCATTCATGCTATGGGGACGTGGGCAGCGCAGATCTTTAAATACTTCGACTTTACTGCAGCCAGTCACAAAGCGGACGGTGCAAAGGTTCCAGCTATGTCTGATGTTTACTTTATACCACAGTGAACCGTGGTTTATGAAGAGCAGGTTTTCACCAGAGAATTCAAGAACAAGGAGAAAACGTTGAATTTTTTATAAGAGCTCTGCAGACGTTGGCTAAAAACTGTGATTGTGGGATTGCAAAACACGAAAATATCAGTGACCCGCTGGGTATTAGGTTAACAAATAAAACCCTTTTAGATCAGCTACAACTGGAGAGAGAGTTAACCCAGCCACAGCTCTGCTGATACCAAAGCAGTCAGAATTCAACAACAGAACAAAAATGGAAAGTAGCTTAGAAACTATAAAAACCAAACACCCGAGTGTTCCAAGTCATTATCATAAAACCTCCGAGACAAGGAGAGAACTTCCAGGCGAAGAGGGGCAAATTCTAGCTGACATGCACAAGGTATAAAAAATATACCCCGAGACATGCTGCATTGTCCAGCCAGAGGCACAGGATGTAATAAATGCATGAACTATGGATATTTTGCAGCAGTTTGTCATACCAACGCTGTCAGGGAGTCAAGGCACAGTACAGCCAATCACGAGCCATTATTTCATGTGACGGCTAGACTGAATATTCACACCCAGACTACTGGCTGTGAGACTGGCTCAGGTGCTGACATCACAGACATCGCAGTGGGGACTTACAATCATCTTCAGTTCCTCACTGAGCTGACTGGTCCTCCTCGTCCCGTTGCCTCCTGCAGTGTGGACGCCGCGGGGCCCCGGAAGGTTAGCTAATCCAGCGACAGGTTTTGCAGGACTGGATGGCAGACCGTAATCCGACCTGCCTGGTCTAGCGCAGAGCGGGCCCTGGGCACAGCTTGGCAGACCCTCGCTGCACACTGGTGCAAATTCGGAGAAGGCCCTTCTCCGGCCAGGGTGCGCTGTTCTTCCAGGCACACGGAAATAACGCACTTGAAAGACACAAGGTGCTATAGCGTTATTGCGACCCTGACGAGCACTGTGGCTCACTTCAGTACTGCAGAACAACTGGTGAGGCCCGACGCCCTACGAGCACGGCCGCAGAACATAAGCCTTTCCGAACCGAACACGATTTTGGTCCACCAGCCAAATTGCCAGCTTGCACACACTGTGCTTCTTCACATACCTCAATTTCAGCTTGTGCAGGTTCAATTTCACAAACCTCACCAGCCACCAACTCCTCAACTAAAACTCCGCTCTGGCCAGCCACTCCAGACTGCCCCAGAGAAACATTCCCCTGACTTCTGGGCTCTTCCTGCCCTGCTTCTGATTCCAGCCTCACCTCTGAGGCATCAGACCGGCCCTTGGGTCCCTCCCCCACAGGCTCACTGCCCCCCTGCACAGACACCCAGCCATCTGCCACAGGCACGCATTTAGAGACACTTTCCCCTTGGTTACAGGGAGACTGACCAGCTCCAGGAAACTTTCCATACCCACATGCACCCCCTTCCCAAACCTCCCTGCTAGCTACAGGTAACACTAAAGGTTTGCATTCACACATGCTTTGGGGTTGGGTTCTCACATCAGCTGGGCAAAATACGTCTGCCATATCATAAGCACACCGCATACCCACAGAGTTATACATTGAACCTTCAGGAGGATACAGTCTCTCTTGTTCTTTTAGTCTCTTAAGCTGGAGGTCAAGTCTAGCATGTTCCTCCTTGGCTAGGGCCATCTTCTTTGCATGCTCTGCCATTTCCTTACGTTGACGTCTGGCCCTCTCTGCCCTTCTCTCTGCATACTCTGCCATTCTCTCTGCATACTCTGCTTTTCTCTTCTCAAGTTCCCGATCCATCTCCTGCTTTCTCTTAGCAATTTCTTCATCTGCCTTCTGCCTTCTTTCAGCAGCTTCCTTGGCTTGCTTCTGCTCCTTTTCATCCACATCTCTGGTTAGTAACAACACTACCAGATCTAGTTTAGAGGCCCTTTTCCTACAGGCAATGCCTCTCCCCGAGCACAAATCCTTCAGTGCACCTCTGCTTAGGCTCTCATACTGGCACTGACTCATTTCGGCTGCCCTTCACCCAACCAAACTCTCAGTACTAAAAATCAAATTTAGACAGCGTGGGGTCCTGATCCCAAAGCTCAATTGACCGAGATCTGTGGATCCTGCCGACTACGCCACTGTGACGGACCGGGCCGTGTCTGGGCACAGCTGAGGGCGCCCGCTCAGGGCGAATTGCTGTAGCTGGTAGGCGCGTGGACCTGAAAGGGGAGACAGAACCGAATGCTTATGATTCAGGCCCAGTCTGTCCCAGAGGCCATGGAACTAAAGTCACAGAGTGAGTGACTGTCTGGGACCTCTGCCGTGGCCGGCGTGGCTGGCCCCGGGGCCACCTGAGCAACCTCGGCAACCTGTGGGCCTGACAAACCAGTTGCAGCTGGGGCAAGCTCTGGCCACTGCGCACCCTTCCCCGCAGCAACAGCGGAGTCGGGGGGGGGGGGCTGGGCCGTGGCCAGCAACGTGTCCTAGAAGCAGCAACGTGCCGCTCCCTCGGGTCCCACGTGGAGGCCTGGCCAGGTGGCTCCAGATGCTGTCTCTGCCCCTCACACGGCCCGCAGCTCCCACCGGCAGTGGCGCTGCCAGGACAGCGCTCGGGGCAGGGGCAGCATTTGGAGCCCTCGGCCAGCTCGGCCTAGAGCCAAGGGACATGTTGCCACTTCCAGAGAGCTGGGAGGAGCCAGGGAGGAGCCTTGCCAGCCGCCCACCCGCAGTGCCCCCAAGCGCCCCCTACTGAGAACTCATGGCTGCCGTGGGCTGCCCCCCGAGCACCTACAGCCTCCTCCAGGCTGCCCCCGAGCACCTACAGCCACCCCCCCAGGCTGCCCCCCGAGCACCTACGGGCCCCCCCCAGGCTGTCCCCCGAGCACCTACAGCCCCCCCAGGCTGCCCCCCGGGCACCTACAGCCACCCCCCCAGGCTGCCCCCCGAGCACCTACAGCCACCCCCCCAGGCTGCCCCCCGAGCACCTATGACCCCCCAGAAGAGACCTGGGACTCAAGGTGCCTTGGCCAGATGCACACGCCCGGTGCGGGCCAGCAGGTGCTGGGGCCAGGCCCCACCGTGCAGCCCAGAACGGCTTCTGCCCCAGTGAGCTGCCCACCCCCGGGGGGCTGGCTCCTCAATTCCACAAGCCCCCTGTGGCCCCCGGGGCCGTTCTCAGAGGGGACCGCAGCAGCCTCGGCTGCGGGGCGGCCAGACTTTGGGCCTAGTGGGGGGGGTTCAGGCCCCTGGAAGGGGCGGGGCCTCAGGTGGACGGGGCGGTTCTGGGGGCTCGCCTAGCAGATGCCACCCCTGCCTGTAATTTAAAAGGGCCCGGGGCAGCAGTGGCTACCGTTGCCCTTTTAAATCGCTGGGCCCCGGGGCAGCTGCCCCCTACCCCGGCTGCATCTTCTCTCTGGGCTCCCGACAGGCCCAGCAGCCAGGAAAAAGCCCCCACTCTGCGCTGGGGAAACGCAGGAGTCCCTGTGCCCCTTTGGGCCCCCACACCAGCAGCCTCCCGGGGCACAGAGCAGGGACCCCCCGGAGCTTGCCCTGTCTGGCCCTGGATCGAGGCCCCCGCGCAGGCTCGGCTGGCGGTGGCTGGAGCGAGCCCACAGCCTTGTCTGCGCGGCTGGCACGACTCGCCGTGACGCGGAACAGCTGCTTGGTGGAAAGCAATCTCCGGCGGGGGGCGGGGGGCGGGGGCAGGTCGCGCCGCTCGCTGGATAATTGTCTCTGGATGCTTCGC
This sequence comes from Pelodiscus sinensis, assembly GCF_049634645.1. NCBI lineage: Eukaryota > Metazoa > Chordata > Testudines > Trionychidae > Pelodiscus > Pelodiscus sinensis. The sequence goes on from NC_134726.1 coordinate 2,303,274, forward strand.
TCACAGTCAAACCTAGGGGTGGTGAGAAAAAGAGCAGGGCTGTCAGGCCCCATTAGCTCTCCCGGCGCTGACGGCGCTCCTTTGCCACGGGGGCGGGGGGGCGGCCGGCGCGGGGAGCGCGGCGAAGGGCCAGAGCAACGGGCGGGGGGACGGGAAAGAGGCGCGTGAACGCGCAGGGATGGGAGATAACCCAGGCGTGGTGCAGAACCCACCACGGCACCTGCCTCACCCGCACTGGCTCCGGGCGCTCCGGGGCTTAGCAACCCCTGGCAGCCAGCCCCTTCCCCAGGACCCTCACCCCCAAGCAACTCCCCCCTCCCTCCCCATGCCTGCCCCCCGCTGTGATCAGCGCTTTCGTCCTTGCAGGAGGCTCTGGGGGGGATGAGGAGCATGGCGGGGGGGGGGCACTTAGAGGAGAGGGGGGGGCAGGGAGCAGTGGGGCAGGGACAGAGACTGGGGGAAGAGGGGCCTGGGAAGATGTGGGTGGGAAGAAATGGGTGGGGCCTTGCCCAAAGGGGTTGGCTGGAGCAGGGGGCTGTGTACCCCTGGGCCCGGAGGAAGCCAGTGCCTAGGGGCCTAACACCCCAACAGCTGTAGGCTTATGCAGGGGAGACAGGCTGTTTGGGACCATTAGGTAGGAGGCAGCGTGGTGCAGTGGTTAGGCCTCAGTTGGAGTATTGTGTCCAGTTCTAGGCACCGCATTTCAAGGAGGATGTGGAGAAATTGGAGGGAGAAATTGGAGGGGGTCCAGAGAAGAGCAACAAGAATGATGAAAGGTCTGGAGAACATGAGCTGTGAGGGAAGGCTGAAGGAATTGGGTTTGTTTAGTTTAGAGAAGAGAAGATTGAGAGGGGACATGATAGCCGTTTCCAGGTATCTAAAAGGGTGTCACAGGGAGGAGGGAGAAAACTTGTTCATCTTGGCCTCTGAGGATAGAAGAAGAAGCAATGGGCTTAACCTGCAGCAAGGGAGGTTCAGGTTGGACATTAGGGAAAAGTTCCTGCCTGTCAGGATGGTTAAACACTGGAATAAATCACCCAGGGAGGTTGTGGAATCCCCATCTGCGGAGATATTGAAGAGCAGGTTGGATAAATGTCCCTCAGGGATGGTCTAGACGGTATTTGGTCCTGCCATGGGGGCAGGGGACTGGACTCGATGACTCTCGAGGTCCCTTCCAGTCCTAGTGTTCTGTGATTCTAAGCCAGGCAAAACGTCCAACAAGCCAAATTGTCAGCAGCTGCTAATTCCTTCCTTGCAGAGCTGGGAGCAGGGACTCTGCCCCCCAGGACTGACCCAAGGAAGGGTCTGATAAACCCTCAGGGCCGGACCCTGCTGAGTAGCCCTGGCGAGGATCTGGGCATGCTCAGGCCTGCTGTCCATGATGGCCCCTTGCCGGGCGCACTTTGCCCAGGAGCCTGCCATCGGAAAAGGGCCCCTCCACGGGTGGGAGCAGATTGGCAGGAAACTGAGGCAGGGCGAGAGCTCCCCCTGGCTCCACAGCGACCCTCTCGGGGACTTCCAGAGCCGACACGGGCCATCAGCGAACCAGCAGGCTGAGCTTTCGGAGGGCTCCGGGCACCAGCTGCAGCTGGGATCTGAAAGCCAAGCTGGGCACTTTCTACTGGCTTGATCTAGAGGGGCCCTGGGAAGCTATGGCTGCCTAGCTACCTCGGAGGGCGTGGGCCAGGCCGGGCGCTGGTCTGCAGCACCTCTGGCTAGATACCCGACCGCCCCCGGGGCCCCGCAGCGACTGGCCCCCTTGCACACATGTGGGGACCTGAGTTTTCTGCAGCCTTTCCGCTCTCCGCGGAGCCGATTGGCTGCATGCCCTAGCTCCGCCCACTCCTGTCCCTCTAGCTCCTCCCCCCCAGCAGAGCCCCACCTAGAGGATTTAAAGAGCTGAACGAAAGAAACAAAATTGCAGCATTAGCATGGGGCCTGCTGCCCTGGGGTGCCTCTCGCCCCCGTGGGCTGGGCCCTGCCACGGGGCTGCAAGGAGAAAACGGTAAGAATCAGCGTGCAACCGGGAGCCACACCTGTGGCAACCGCCGCTCCAAGCCCAGGGCCCTGCCACCCTTTGGGCAGTGGGAACTGGGCCGGACGGGCGCTCCGGGAAGGGCTGTGTGCCCAAGGAGCAGAGGCAGGGAGCTCTGCGCGGAGAGGCGTGGAGAGGCGGCAGAAAGCCCAGGGCAGCAGGCGCTGGGCCTGGCCCTGCGAGGAGCAGGCGCTTTGGGGCTGAGCGCCCGCTGGAAGGGGGCGCGGACACGGTCTCCGGTCTGCGTCTCGCTGTGCTGAGCAACACGGGACCTTGCCCGTTCTTTGTCAAGGAACCGGGTTGCACCAAGCCGGAGACACCGCAAGAGACACCGCTGCAAGGCGGCACGTTTCTGGCACCGTGCTCGGGGTGAGAGGGGTCATGTCCTCTCCCTCCACCGCCTTGGCCGGGCTTGTCTAAGCCCTGGGGGGCAGGGACCGCCTTGCAGGGCACATTCGAACTGTGCAGCGTGGCCGCAGTCTCGGCATGCAAGGGGGCTGGAGGGCGGCAGCAGGGCCCGTTCCAAGGGGCCTCCCTCTGTCCGGCTGAGCGCCCCAAAGAGTTAACGCGAAGCACCAGCCATTAGCAGCCTGGCTAATCATCCCACAGCCCGGCTGTCGCTCCCATCAGCGCCGGGAGGCTGAGCCCGTGGCGGGGACGGTGCTGGGGAGGGACGGGCGAGGGGCCGTGCGGCTGACAGGCCTCGGTGACACAAGGTCACTCGGCACTTGCCGAGGCACCCGCCTTCGCCCCTCCCCTGCTGGCGGGCGCGCGGGTCCCTGGCCAGCGGGGCGGGTGCTGTGGGGTGGGACGTCAGGCCGCCCCTGCCCCCGGGGCTGTGGGAAGCACCGGCCGTGGCCCCGCGTGCGGGGAGCTGCTGTCACATCGCATCAGCGTCCCGGCCCTGGCGTGGCGACACCAGCGAGCGCCGCGCCACAGAGCCTGGGCAAGGAGGCAGCGACTCACGGTGCTCGCTGGGCAGCCCCGCCGTGGCACTGGGGTCTCCTGGGGCCACGCGCGGGAGGGAGACGTGGGCTCCAAAGATGGAAGAGAGAGACGGTTCGGCAGCCTCCCCGGCGCCCCACGAACACAGGGACCGGACCAGACAGCGCCTGTGAGAGTCGAGGGCTGATTCTTGGCTGTGGCCTCTCTGCCCCACGGCCCCGGCGTCCGCACCCCACGAAGGGGGCTCAGCCCTCGGCCGGCAGCCGCGCCCCAGAGATGCTACATTCCGGTGGCTCCCAGACTAGCCACACGTGGCCAGCTACCGCCCAGGCCACACACGGCACACGTGGAGCCAGTGGCAGTGAAAAGCAGGCTGGCCACGCCGTGGTGCCCATCCTCTCTCCTGCTTTATGGCTGGGCCAAGCTGCTCGTTTTCCCCAGTCCCCGTGCCACGCTCCCAGGCCACCCCGCTGAGCTGCCCGAGGCCCCAGCGCACGGCTCAGTGACACGCTCACCCAGCGCAGACGGGTCTCCGGGGAACTCACCCCTCCCCTCTCTATTGTCCCCCCCCGCTCCAAAATCTCCCCCCTCCCGCTGTGCCAGACCCGGGACCGTATTTACCCACGACTGTAACCGCCTGGGCACCACGTCGGCCTCGGTGTCATTTGAAAACAGCACTTGCCTGGGAAAAGCCGAGCAGGCCACCGCCTGGGGAGTTGAGTGCTGGCCCCAGAAGCTGATCTCTCACGTGGGCCAAGCCCCGCGGGCCGGCCCAGCAGGGGGCAGCGCTGTGCCACACGCAGGCCGGGTGTGCGCTTGCGTACGTGGTGTTTGAGCAGCGCGGGGTCCTCCAGCAGGGCGGGCAGGCAGAGGGGGATCCACGCCAGCAAGGAACGCCCCTCCGCGCACTGGGGCTGCAGCTGGAACGGGGCTGCAGGCACCCCAAGGACCACTGGGGGCAGTAACCCAGCGCCAGGCAGCGGGGGATCCATACCCGGCAGGTCCTGGCACAGAGCTAGGACAGACGGACTGCGGCGCCGCAGAAGGGACCTTTGGCTCCTGCAAAGGCAGGAGGGGCCAGTCTGGCGAGGCCCTGCCGACCCGCCCTGGCGTGGAGCTGGGGCCAGCTGGGTTTCCTGCGCCGTTGCTGTGTCCTGGCCCCGTGGGGCCCTGGAGACGCTCTCCATTTGCACGGTTGCTTCACAGGCATCTCCGCGCCTCACTGCACACGGCCCCCATGTCCGTGGGGCACTCGGCGCCCCCCAGGGCCTGGCCTGCTCCCCCCAAGGCAATAGCCAGGCGCAGGGAGCGTTGGGCGGCCCGGCAGCCACAGAGCGAGGGCAGAGATGCCCTGGGCCACGCTGCCACCAAGGCGGGCGGGGGCTTCTCCGAGGCGGGACCTGCCCAGCCCCTGCACCAGGGCTCTGAGGGGCACCGTGCCCGAGCGCTGCCCCGCCTGGGAGGGGCCGTGGGGTTTGGCCCTCCCTGGGCTGGGAGGCGGGGGCTGAGCAGCAGGCGGGAGCAGCGGCTGCCTGCCAAGCCGGCCGGTGGCAGCGGTAATTACACGCAGCCCTCGGCTGACGGGCAGCATATGGCGCGGGGAAGGGAAGGAACTTGGCTTTTCCGGCCCCCCCGGCTCAGCCTCTCAGCCCTTGTCACAGCCCATTTGCGCCGCCTGACTGGCAGGGACGGGCACCTCGGTGTCACGGCGTTCCCGCGCGGCACGACAGCTCTCCGCGGGGGGCGGGCACGGCCTGGTGTGCCCGCTGCGGCCTGGCCCCCGCACCCGTCACCCTCCGCCCTGCCCCCCGCACCCGTCACCCTCCGCCCTGCCCCCCGCACCCGTCACCCTCCGCCCTGCCCCCCACACCAATAACTCTCCACCCTGCCCCCCACACCCGTCACCCTCCACCCTGCCCCCTGCCCCCATCACCCTCCGCCCTGCCCGAGACACCCATCACCCTCCGCCCTGCCCCCCACACCAATAACTCTCCACCCTGCCCCCCGCACCCATCACCCTCCGCCCTGCCCCCCACACCAATAACTCTCCACCCTGCCCCACACACCCGTAACCCTCCACCCTGCCCCCCGCACCCATCACCCTCCACCCTGCCCCACAGACCCGTAACCCTCCGCCCTGCCCCATCACACCCGTAACCCTCTACCCTGCCCCACATGCCTGCCCCCCTGCACCCGAAACACTTTGCCCTACCACTACACCCATAACCCTCCACCCTGCCCCACATGCCTGCCTCCTACCCCCGTAACCCTCCACCCTATCACTGCACCCGTAACCCTGCCCCACCGCAACCCTATCCTACGCGTCTGCCCCACCACACCCGTAACTCTCCGCCCTGCCCCATAACCCTACCCCACTGCACCCCCTGACTCATGCATCATGCCCCTCGCCCCCACGCTCACTGGCCACAGCCCGCTTGCTAAACAAGGCCCCGGCCCCTGGGCCTGCCGACACCAGATGTTACTCAGAAGCGGAGCCGATCCCTAGGGCCGCCAGGTGTCCAGTTTTCAACGGGACAGTCCAGTATTGGAGCTTGCTGTTTGGGAAACACACGGAGACAATAGAACGGAGACAATAGAAGGGTCGGGTGTTTTCTAACGCAGACGGGATGTCGAGTGGGGTGTCATGGCCAGCGTGTCCGGTATTTTTCTTGAAGCCATCTGGCAGCCCTACCGATCCCCGGCAGAACCGCTCCGGGCGCCGAACCGGCGCTCCCCGGCCCCACGACCCCTCCCCAGGGGGAGCGCAGGGAGCCTGCAGCTCTCGAGAAGAGAGAAACCTGCCGGAAGGCAAGCCCGAGCCCCGCGGGGAGGGCGTCTGGGCCTGGCGCCGGACGGAGCCAAGCGGGGCCCTTCGGTGGACGATGGCGGCAGAGCGGCCGATGCCCAGCAGGCTTTGGCGGGCGAGGGTTTGAAGAGCAAAGCCCATTGTGTCCGTCTGAGGAGACGGCTCGGAGGGGACTGGCCGGGGTCTGCCCAACCTCTCCGCTGGGAAGGAAGTGACTAAGGCCGTGGTTGGCCCCTCACATAACACAAGAGCTGAAATTACCAGGCACTGGGTGTAAAACCACCTGCAGGAAGCACTTGCAGGCAACCTGTGGAACTCCCTGCCGAGGGAGGGGGGGGTGAAGCCCAAAAGTCTAGCTGGGCTCAGAGAAGAGCTAGGTGAGTCCCCGGAGGACAGGTCCAGCCACGCTGCTAGCCAAGGGGTGTCCCGCGTGGGTAACACCGACCCCGCTGGCTCTGGCCACTGTTGGCAGACAGGACGCTGGGCTCGGTGGCCATGGTCTGACCCAGGTGGCCGTTCTGCTGGAACAGCAGGCAGGGGGCAGCCCTGTGCCGGTGTTTGGGGAGAGATAGGGATGTGCACCCTGAACAGGGCCAGGCCAGGGAGACGCCCCGCCGGGGACGCTGGGGCCCACCCTTGGGTGCCTATGTCCTGTGTGTCCCCCCCCCGGGGCAGCATCTGCTCTCCAGGTGCATGTCTCAGCAGTAACCCAGGTGTGGCACGACCCTGGCAGTGCCCTCAGGGGTGCTGTGCCGCGGGCACACTCCAAGGCCCCGCCGTGGCAGCCCTGGCGCTCCGGCAGCCGGCTCAGCCAGCGGAGCAGAACAAGGCGGGTTTGCAGAGAGGGGCCCACCAAGCTCCTCGCGCCGAGGGCCTCTGTGCAGGGAGCCACGAGAGCCACGGCAGGGCCAGGCTGGGCGGGTGCCAGGGCTGGCGGGACGGTGAAGGACACGGCGATGCTGGCAGCCGGGATGCCTGTGTAAGCGTGGCCGGAGCGGCCGGGTGAGATGGTGCAGCCTCGGTGTCTGGGAGCCAGCCAGCACAAAACGGACGTGGCCAGGCTTGGGCCCCGTGGGCGTGGGGCACCTCCACAGACGTTCCCCCGCCCACGAGCCCAGCGCCTCGCGCCCCAGCCCCCCTGAGCAGCAGGGCGGCGTCACCTCCCGACAGCCAGTGGCGGGAAGCAGACCACTCAACGCAGCTACGAGGCACGAGAGGAAGTAGCCAGCAGGCCTGCTTCCCCGGGGACGTGGGACATTCGCCAGCGCTGGGAGGCTCCAAGCCACGGGGGACGTCTCGCTGCGGATTGGGGTCTAGCTCAACCCCAAGCTCTGGGCGGGAGGCAGGGCAGAGGAGATCACTGTCACGCTCCCGTCTGGCTCTAAGCACTGTGCCTCTCCTCCTGGGTCCTAATCGTCTCTGCCACTGGCGCCACGTGCGTCCTCTGTCAAGTCACCTCACCCCTCTGTGCTGCAGGGCCCATCACGCTCCTTCGCAGCGCGCGGGGAGACACGCGAGCACTGGGGCTGTCTCCGTGGGACGGTTTTGTACGTGGCGTCAGCACCCAGGCTGTGCTGGCCCTTGGCTCAGTGGGTGGGCCTGTGCCCCTGCGCTGTGGACTTGGCTCCAGGCACCGGTCTGGCCTCCAGGCTGGATCGCTGCTCGCCCCAGAGGCCCGTCTGGCACCACAGCTGGTGTGGGGAGAGATCGCAGAGGCGGGCTCCTGGCGCGGAACGGCCGGCCCTGCCTCTCCTCCCGTGGCCGGCTCGGGGCAGCACAGAAAGCCGCTTCCAGCTGCTGTTCCTGGGAAGCCGGCTCGTAAGGGGACGTGAGTCACAGCTGACACCATGGGGGGGGGGTGAACCCATCCAGTGACTGGAGACTGCAGCCCGGCACGTCTTGCCTGTGTCCGGCTGCAGCTTCCTAAGTGCCCCGCTGGATCTGGCCGGCCCCCGGCCCCCGGCCCCGGCCCCCGCCCCGCCCAGGGTGCGAACCTGCGGTCTCGGCCGGGCAGCCCCGATTACTGACCTGCGCGTCGCCTGTCGCAGACAAACCCCCCTGTCAGATTAGTGAGTCAGGCCGCGGCAGAGAGACCCCGCTGCTAATTTGTACATTAACTGGTTCTGACAGAAATATTTCACAAGTGAAAAAACAGAGAATGCGCCTCAAGAAACGGCCAGCCTGCAGACCGGCAAGCTTCTGCTTAGCCGGCTAGTGCGGGGGGGGGGGGAGCCTGGCAGAGCCGCCCTGCCCCCCTCTCTGCGGCAAGGGAAAGCGAGCCCAACGCGCGGCCGGCCGGGGCCATGTGCTGCTGGTGGGACGTGGGGCTTGGAGCCGCCGGCTCTGGGCCAGCCCGCCATGGCTCTCAGGTCGTGCCCACGCTCGGCCCGTCCTTCTCAGGGGGCCACTCCAGCGCGGTGACCCTCTCTGGGGGGACCCGCTCTCACCTGGGGTCTGCCCCTCCGCCTCCAGGACGGGGCCTCTCAGGGCCTCCGCCGTGAGCCCCTCGGGGGGTCCCCTCCCAGCGGGAACAGCGCCCCCCTGTTCTCCAGCCCAGAGCGGCTCCCAGCCAGCGCCCAGCAGGCGGGTTTATTGAGCTTTGAACCCAGCAAAGGATCCCTCAGGCCAGTCGGCCTGGGCCTCAGCCCCACGTCAGTCTCCCCACAGCCGGCTGAGTCCTGCCTGCTCTGCCCCCCAAAACAGCCCCAGCCTCCCGGCAGAGCCTCCAGTACCCCCGCAACAGCCCCTCCCCCGCCAGTGTCTTCTCCCAGGTAAGAGGGTCGCCTGGGCCCCTCTTCTCCCCCCCCAGCCAGTGTTCTCCCCTCGCTGGGACCCGCTGGGCCGGGGTCCCCTCCGCAGCCCCTTGCCTGGCGTCTGGACAGACCCAGCCGTGTCCTCTGAGCTGGGCCAGGGACAGCAGGGCTCCAGCTCTGGGCTGTTCTCTGCCACAACCAACTCCCCCCTTTGTCACATTAACCAGTGACACCCGGGCCCTGCGCGCCCCTGCATGCAGCCCCCTTTGAGCCCCCAAAACTCCCCACTGCCTCTCACAGCCCTTCCCGGCCGCGGGCTGGGGGCTGTTTTATTGAACTGGGGCCCTGCGCGGAGCCCGATCTCCCAGCAGGTTGGGGCGCAGCCAAACCCCCACCAGGCCCCAAGGTGCACGGAGACACTGGGCCAGCTCCCGGAGGCGGTGGGGCAGCCTTCCCGGGGTCCGTCGCCTGCCCTCGCTGGGTGGGTGGGAGAGCCCAGCTGCTCAGGTAACTGGGGGCCGCTGAGTGCACCGGGGGGTAGGTGCTGCGGGAGAAGAGCATCTCCCTCAGGGAAGTGTGTGTGTGGGGGGGGTGCAGTAGTCCCTGGGATGGGCACAAGGCAGGGGGACAAGAGTGAGTGGAGGGCGGAGTCTCAGGTAGGGGGTGGGGCCTTAGGGAGGGGGCGGAGCATGGGGCAGGGTCTCAGGCAGGGGCGGAGCATGGCGTGTCCGGTTTCTAGAAGTTGGCAGCCTTAGCTGCCATTGGACCTGAGCCCTGGGGCCGCCAGCCAGCCCACGCCCCGAGCCACGTCACTGGCCGTCCCCAGACTCCAGCCCACTGAGCCTCTGCTGACTTCAAGGGAGAGGGGGGCAAGGACGGGGCCATGGCCTGGGTCAGGGGGAAGCTTAACCTGTCCTGGCCTGTGAGCCCCGCCGCCTCGAGAGCAAGGCCCTGCAGCCCTCTCCGGCTTCCCCCTGCAAAGGCGACAGGGCCTGGCTCTGGAGAGCTCCCCCGCGGCGGGTTAGGGCTGGGAGACAGGTCTGGAGCCCATCGAAACAGGCCGCGTGCCCCCGGTGCTCCTGCTGGGCTGTAACTTACCTTTCAGGTCACCGATGACACGAGAACCGATGAAGCGGGGGCGGGCGGGAGAACCCTTCACGCTGCGGGCAGGGGCTGCTCCAGCCCGGCTGCGTCTGGCCCAGTGAGGCTGGGAGCCGGCGGCACCGGGAGCCCCGTAACTGTGGGCAACGGGCTAGGGAGGCTAAAGAAGAGGGCGTCACTGCAGTATCGCTGAGCGGCAAGCGTAGGGCAGGAGCACCAGCGTAACCTCGCAGAGCAAACAAGGGGGAAACCACAGAAATTAACTGACCAACCCAAGTTCAAGCCCGCCCAAGGAAGTCCGGCTTGCTGCCAGAGCATTTACCTGCGGAACTCACCGCCACAAGGTACCCAGGCAGTGAGAGAAGCAGGACTTGTAAAACAAAAAAGGCTCAGCTGTTGCTATGAATAACAAAGCTCTTGGCCACGGCTACGCCAGCCCCGCCACAAACCAGCCCCACAGAGGCCCCAACCGAGGTCTGACCCTGATTACGTCAGTCTGGGTGTCCCGTAGCAGCCAGGAGCCCAAGGGACACGCGCCGTGGTGGGCGCGGAAGGCCTGGCTGGAAAGGCAGCTCTGCCCCGTAGTGCACACACCAGTGCAGGCCTGTTCCTGCGGGCCATGCGGCAGCCTCCCGGGCGGGCAGCTAAGCCCAATGCGCCGGCCACAGCCCTGGCTGAAGGATGGGCCCAGCTCACTGCTAGAGCACGAGGCCGGCTGCACTCGTCACTCGCTTCCCTTCAGCCTCTGCCTCCCTGGCACAGTGCGGGCCCCCCCCACCCGCGGGGCCTGAGGCTGGGGCGGCTTCCCAGCATGCCATGCAAACGTCCTCCAACCCGTGCCCAGGCCGCCCCGTGGCAGTCGGGCAGCGCCAGCTCTCCGGCCTGGGCTCCCGCCACGCCCCGGGAGAGGCGGGTGTTTGACTGCGCGGCCAGGGACCGCGGCGAGCGGCACCCGGGGAAAGCCAGCGCCGGGCGAGCAGCGGGAACGGGGACCCAACGGCTGCAGCGGCGCAGCCCAGGAGAGACGCAGCTGAAGGCACCACGGAGGGCACAGGGGAGCAGAGCAGCAGCTTCCCAAGCGCTCGCGCTCAGCCCGCAGCCTGGCCGCCTCCCCGCGCACACGGGGCTCCCGCTGACCCGGCTGAGGGGCCGGCTCCCTGGGCAGTAGGCCGAGCTCTTCAGGGCGCTCAGTGGCTGCGACCAGAGACCCCGGGGAGGGGCTCGTGGCTTGGGCCACCCCTCAGGGCCCTTCTCAGGGGCTCTCCTTTCATGGGGAGCCAGACAGCTCCCAGCCCTGCCGCCCCACGGCACTGCCTCCCTTGGGCCCCAAAGAGCTGGCTGGCACTCCGGGCAGGGCTGGGGTGGGCCGGGCGCGGGCAGCCTGTCCACAGCTAGTACTACGGGCCCCCTGGGAACAGCCCGGCCCGGCCGAGCCCCAGTGGGCCCTGCCGGGCCCACAGCCTCTGCTCCGAGGGGCTCCCCGGCAGCCTGGCACCGAGGGCGTGTGGTGGGGCGCAGGGGCCGGCCTGTGAGGAGAAGCTGTCGCCCCTCGTGGGTGCAGGCGCGTTCCGGGGCCCGTGCTGTCCGGCCTGTGCTCCGCAGTGCCGCGCCCGTAGCCACATTGGTGTGACAGAGCATTTTGAAACGCGCTCAGCCACCAGCACGGGGGGCTCTGGCCGCCCCCCCAGGCGGGGGGGAGTGCACCGGCTGCGGCCGGCTCCTTGGGATAGCAGCTCGCACGGCGTGATCTGTTCTGGCAGCTTCCCTGCAGCCCGGAGCCAGCCTGGAGCGAGCGCTGAGGCTGGCTTTAATTGCTCTGCGAGTCGCTGGCGCGCCCGTGACAGACCGGGCTGTGTAACTGGAGCAGCTGCAGCGAAGCCAACGGTTCCCTTGCCAGGGCCCGGCCCGGCCCGCGTCCGCCTGCGCCCCTTCCCTGACCGGGAACCCCCTCGCCTCCTGCCCGGCACGTTGCCAGCCCCGTCCCCCCAGAGCGCGGTGACTGACGCCCCGCCTTCCCCCCTGTGAGCGCCACTGGGGGGAGCAACCCGCTGCCCCCCCACGCATGGCCCAAGCCTCAACCGAGCTGGCCCCGCAAGTCATTAGCCCCGTTTTACAGTGGGGGAAACTGAGGCAGGGGCATGCACTTGATGATTTGCCCATGGACACTTGAGTCAGGGCGCAGGTAGGCACCGAACCCTGCGGTAACCTCCCCTCAGCCTACGGGCCCTGGGCCTCCACCCAGCCAAGCAGGCCAGTGCTGTAAGTCAGCCGGGACCAGGGCTCCCTGCCCAGGGCTGCGAGGGGCGACGCGCTAACAGACATGGCAGGAGGGCAGGGGGCAAACAGGCGTGGCTCAGAGCCCAGAGAACGCAAAGCAGGCCAGGGCCAGCGCGACCATTCGGCCAGCCCCTGCCCCCCCACCCCCCGACCCGCAGCCCCTGCCCCCCCGGCCCTGCCGGTGCCCCTGCCCCCCCCCCGGCCCTGCCGGTGCCCCTCCCTCCGACCCGCAGTCCCTGCTGCCCCCCCCCGGCCCTGCCGGTGCCCCTCCCTCCGACCCGCAGTCCCTGCCCCCCCCCGGCCCTGCCGGTGCCCCTCCCTCCGACCCGCAGTCCCTGCCCCCCCCGGCCCTGCCGGTGCCCCTCCCTCCGACCCGCAGTCCCTGCCCCCCCCCCGGCCCTGCCGGTGCCCCTCCCTCCGACCCGCAGTCCCTGCCCCCCCCCCGGCCCTGCCGGTGCCCCTCCCTCCGACCCGCAGTCCCTGCCCCCCCCCCGGTCCTGCCGGTGCCCCTCCCTCCGACCCGCAGTCCCTGCCCCCCCCCGGCCCTGCCGGTGCCCCTCCCTCCGACCCGCAGTCCCTGCCCCCCCCGGCCCTGCCGGTGCCCCTCCCTCCGACCCGCAGTCCCTGCCCCCCCCCGGCCCTGCCGGTGCCCCTCCCTCTGACCCGCAGCTCCTGCCCCCCCCGGCCCTGCCGGTGCCCCTCCCTCCGACCCGCAGTCCCTGCCCCCCCCCGGCCCTGCCGGTGCCCCTCCCTCCGACCCGCGGCCCCTGCCGGTGCCCCTCCCTCCAACCCGCAGTCCCTGCCGGTGCCCCCACTCCGACCCGCGGTCCCTGCCCCCCCCGGCCCTGCCAGTGCCCCTCCCTCCGACCCGCAGCTCCTGCCAGTGCCCCCACTCCGACCCGCAGTCCCTGCCCCCCCCGGCCCTGCCGGTGCCCCTCCCTCCGACCCGCGGTCCCTGCCCCCCCCGGCCCTGCCGGTGCCCCTCCCTCCGACCCGCGGTCCCCGCCCCCCCCCCGGCCCTGCCGGTGCCCCTCCCTCCGACCCGCGGTCCCCGCCCCCCCCCCCGGCCCTGCCGGTGCCCCTCCCTCCGACCCGCGGTCCCTGCCCCCCCCCGGCCCTGCCGGTGCCCCTCCCTCCGACCCGCGGTCCCTGCCCCCCCGGCCCTGCCGGTGCCCCTCCCTCCGACCCGCGGTCCCTGCCGCCCCCCCAGCCCTGCCGGTGCCCCTCCCTCCGACCCGCGGTCCCTGCGGCCCCCCCCGGCCCTGCCGGTGCCCCTCCCTCCGACCCGCAGTCCCTGCCCCCCCGGCCCTGCCGGTGCCCCTCCCTCCGACCCGTGGTCTCTGCGGCCCCCCCAGCCCTGCCAGTGCCCCTCCCTCCAACCCGCAGTCCCTGCCCCCCCCCCGGCCCTGCCAGTGCCCCTCCCTCCGACCCGCGGTCCCTGCCGCCCCCCCCGCCCTGCCAGTGCCCCTCCCTCCAACCCACAGTCCCTGCCATGCCCCTGCGTCGGCACTTCCCATCCTCCATCTGTGCCTGGCACGAGCAGTCAGGCAGGACTGTGCCACTGCATCAGCCCCCCCCCCCCCCCCCGGTCATCTCTGCTCCCCCCCACTGTGCTAGGCAGGACCAGCCGGGAACGGGCCGTGTGGGGAGCTGTGCCCGCCTGGTCCCTTGCTCCCTCGGCCCCTTCCCGCAGGCCAGGCTGGCAGGGCCGCGGAACCCCCCCCGGTGGGGCTGGGGAGTGAGGGCCAGGGCCAGGCCAGCAGGAGGCGCTGGCGTTCAGAGCTGGCACTAGCCCTCAGGCTGACAGCCGGGGGCTGCTCTGGACCCACTGGGGTGGGTGCAATTGGGGCCGTGCACGGAGCTTCCTGGGCCAGAGGAGGCGCCTTAGCCAGCAGCCCAGGCGAGGGGGGGGGGGGCGAGGAGAGAGGAGGCTGAGCCAAAAGCTGGAAACTTTCCTGCGGGGAGGGGCCGAGGCAGCTGCCTCCGGCCTGGAGGCCCATTAACCCGGCTGCGAGCCGGCGGGCGCTCCCTGCGCGGCTGCATTATTGACGAGGGTAAAGCCAGGCCCGGCTCGGGCGCCTGTGTGGGGCCAGGCAGCCCCCAGGCAAAGCACTCTGCCTGCCGCGCAGAGCCCCCAGCATCGGGGGGGGGGCTGCTCGCAGGAGCCTCCGAGTCACGGCGGGGGGGGGTCGGCTCCTGCTTGGCCTGGCTGCACGGTGCCCAGTGCGCAGGGCAGGGCCGACCTGCCAGAACCGAACCCGGCTCCGGGAATCAGAGCTCAGGCTTCAATCACAGACGCTAGCGCGTGAGGGCACCCCAGGAACACGCCCCCAGAACAAGCAGGCCTAGCAGGCGCAGCCCGGCCTGCCCTGGGCCCAGGATGGGGGGGGGGGGCTTGGTCCAAAGGGGATCCTGGGGCCAGCAGTGCATGGCCCCCATCCCGCGTGGAGACATGAGGGCCTGGAGCAGGGTGGGGCTGTGCCCATGGCACCCTGCCCAGCCACCAGCGCTCCCGGGGACAGGCCTCAGGCAGGCAGGATGGGGCAGGTGGGGGGGCCGCCCGTACCCTGGGGCTGGCACAAGCGGCACTCAGAGTGGCCGGGGGGGTGGGGGTGGCCGGGGGTATCACCCGGGGGATTACCTCATGGGGTCACGCCCCACACTGCCCCCCACATTGTTCTTTCCAATTTTCTTCTGACCTCTTGCCAGGGCAGCGCTGGGCATTTCTGCTTTTCCTCCCCGCCGGGCGCTGAAGCCGCGGCCCCAGGCAGCGCCTAGTCCAGGCCACGTGGCATTTCCACGCATGTGCTGGGCAGGCCGAGCCACGGGGGCTGGGCGCAAAGCGACCCAGAAAGGCCCTCGGCCCGGGTGACCGTGTTGCAGCCGGCTGGCCGAGCGCTGGGCATGGGCCGGAGCGGAGGCCGCGGCGGCCGCTGAGGGGATCCAGTGCCTGGCTCTCACCGGGGCCTGCTGCCACCAGCTGCCAGGGACCCAGCCTGGCGGGAAGGCGCTGCCCTCAGACGGGCAATCAGCAAATACTAATTAACTGGCCAAGTGCTCCCTGAGAGGCCGGTCCCCAGCCCCCTCGCTCACAGTGCTGGGCCACCCCAGCCCACCCAGGCCCCTGGTTCCTGGCCCCCAGCCCCGGGGGACCCACTCCACAGCAGAATTGGGGCAAAAGCTGCTCAGGCCTGGCCCACAGCCACCGGCCGGCCAGCCCGCTTAAAAGCCCGGCCCAGGCCAGCTCCCGGGTGCCTCCAGCTGGGTCCCACTCCAACTCCAGGGCCACAGTGTGCCCCTCCCCCTCGTTGCCACCCCACCTCTAGCAGGCAGCCCGGCCCCTCCCGTCACTGCTGTGAGCTCTAGGTGGCCTGGCCTTGAGCCACCCTTGGCAGGTTGGCCCCCGGCCCTTGGATTTGCACAGCAGCTTCCTGTGTCGAACCTCTCAACGGGCACTAGGCCCGAAGTCCTGCTTGCCACACACTGGCCTGACCAGCTTCCACCCCCCCTTCATTGCTCTTGCCGACAGACTCTCCCATTAGTGCCCCCCCCTCTGGGCTTGGAAGAGGCAGATGATTTCTCACTTAGAGGGAAGTGTCTTCCGTTTGGGCTCAAGATAATCCACTAGCCAATCACCCCAATACACGTATCCCACTGCTGGCACCAGCAGTGTATTACCAGAGGTGTCCTGGCTAGTTTGACTTGCTCTATTGTGGTCACTCTGACCTGGGGGGGTCAGGCTCAGGGCCCCAAAAGGCAGCTAACCCCAGTCCTGCATTTAGTATGACAGGATTGGCGAGTGTGCCACTCGCTAGTCCCGAGCCCGGAGCGGTAAGGGAGCAGACATGCCAGCACAGGGCCTGTGGTGACAGGCTGGAGCCAGTGCAAACAAGTGGCCAGGGCCCCACACTGTGGTGCAAACTTGAGGGGCAGAGACGGAGGATACACCAGGCAAAGCAGGGACGCCTCGCCCCAGAATCGCCCCGCTCGCTCTGCTAACCCCCCCGCGTGAGCGGGAAACCCTCCAGCCAGCCTCCCGTCATGGTGCCGCTCTGGGCTGAGGCGGCAACTCCACGGCAGAGAAAAGCCGCCGGGGCCACCAGACAGTGGCGGGAGGGGGCGTCCCAGGTGGGGGGAGGTAACGGCCCCGATTCGGGAGCCCCCTGGCTGGCTCAGGCCAGTAACAAGCATCAGCCATAAGCACGGCCTCTCCCTGGAGCCACCCTCACTGCTCCTGGGGCCCGGCCCAGGGCCTTCCCACGCATGGTGCCTCCGCGGACGCACAAATAACTGGGGGATGTGGCCGGGGGGAGCCGGGGGGCCCCCATTGCTCGGCAGAGGCCAGGCCGGAGGGGCCCAGTTAGGGACAGACGCCCCAGGAGCCAGCGCGCGCCCCGGGGTGGGGTCAGCCTGGGATCCCCTTTTCACTCATTCTCTGACCCCAGCCTGTCCCCCCTCGTCGCTGAGGGACCCGACCAAGGCCAGGCCAAGGGGGAGTGAAGGAAGCAGAGGGCAACGCAAACCTCACAGCGGCCAGGGGCTACGGCAGAACACTGAGGCAGCATTGAGGATCCCCCCCCCCCCCCGGATTTTGACCCTGCCCCCGGGCTCAGCAAGAGCGGTCAGAGACGTGGGGGGTCGCAGCTGAGGGAATCAAGCCTGGATAGAACAGCTCCCTCCGCGCTATCCCTCCCCGCGCAGGGCCAGCCCCCAACGCGCGGGGAAAGGCGGGGAGACGAGGAGACACTGCGCCTCCCCCCCAAATTAACTCTCCATCTGTTTCTTCTCGGCTGAGGCTGATGGCTTGTGACAAGGCCTCCTCCCTGCAAAGCTGTTGTGCCCGGAAAATCTATTCCAAGTTGCTCTAAGACAGACAGAGTCGCTCCTGCTGTCTCGCCGCGCTGGTCTCTCCAGGTGCCCACCCCGGGCGAGAGAAGGCCTTCGGGCTGCTGCCTCCATCGAGGTGGAAAGCTCACCCGCTGACCATCAGGCCAGGCCCACCCCATCTGCTACAGCCGACGAGAGCACAGAGTTCGGCCTCTTTAGGGTTGGACATGAGAACTGTGTGGAGCCTAGACGGGCACCGGAATCCCCCCGGCTCTTCCCGCACTGGCCCCCCGGCCGAGGCACACCCCGAAAGCGCCTGCCCGGGGAACACGGAGCGAATGGGCTCTAACAGCCAGCACAGAGATCCAAGGGCCGGACGTCAGCAGGAGACCAACTCGGCTCAGAATAACATGTCCCTGGAGCACGCTACGCGGTCGCGGGGGTTCTGCGGCCTGGCGGGGCTGAACGAGCGGCCCTGGGAAGCCTCTTTGGCCACAGCCGCGGCTGAGCATGGAGAGCCACGCTCCTCCCATGGGGACGAGCAGCTACAAAATCCTTCCAGAACACTAAAGCCCAGGCCCCGACGCCTCCTTCGTAACCCTCCTTCAACAACTCCAGGCGCTGTACAGCCTCGCCCAGCCAAGGAAACCGGGTCCTCGGACCCCACGCCGATTGTGGCAGCCTTCCGGCCACGGACACTTTCAGAAACTTTTCACGTCGGACCAACCTGAAATGAAGATTTTCTTCCCTCCCCTTTTTAAAAAAAAAAACACAACAGAAGAGCCAGGACCCTGAAACCTGGATCCTTGCCCACCGCTAGTGTGCAGCGCCAATGCCAGCTACACCACCGCATCCTGTTGTAGGATAAGCCTGGTGTCGCCCTTCCCTGCCTCAGTTTCCCCTCTCAGTGCCATGGGAATAGCAGCACTGGCCTCTTCCCAGGGCAATCGCGAGGGTTTGTTACCGACACACCCCTGCCTTCTCAGCCCAGCAAGGGGCTGCACCCGCCCCCTTTGCCCTGCACACACCACTGCAGAAGCCAGGCAGGTGTGTGGGTGGGAATTAGCACTTTAGGGGACCCCCCGAAAGCAGCCCCCTGCCAGGGGAATATGTGGAGGGGATGCATGGCAGGGCCCCCTCTGCCCGGCCATCTCTGGTCCTGAGCCGTCTGGCCGGGGCAGATACAGCCTGGGCAGCAGCACTGCCCCCCTCCCTGCAGAGAGGGGCCTGGGGGGCTCAGACGGCCCAGGCCCTTCACTGTGGGGTGCGAGGGGGCAGTTACAGCCCCTATGCCAGAGCAGCCAGCCCCAGCGGGAGGAAAGTTTGAGGCTGGTGCAGAAAACTGGGCAGCGAAAAGCAGCCTGGACAGTCCCACAGGGCACTGGTGGCTGCTCCATTCGCCCCCTGCCCAGGCCAGACTTCCCACAGCTGCCCCTGCCCAACCACAAAGGGCAGGGGGGAGGCCGTGGGGCGGGCTGCCAGCCCCTGAGCCCTGCGGCATGGAACCCCAGACTGCCCCAGCCGGGCCCAGGCAGACCAGGCCGGTATCCCAGCTAGCTCCTGTCAGGCAGACGCTGGGAGCCAGGCCCACCGCTTTCCGCTTTCTTGTCCCTCTGCTGCCCCTCGCTGGCTGAGTTCTCCATGGACATTTATTTGTCCTTCCGCAGCCCCCGTGTCACGGCCCGTCCAGGCAGCCGCGAAGGGGCTGGCCGGTGTCTCCCCGCTGGCCTCGGAGCCGTGGCTCCAGGACTCGGTCCAGGCCAGGTTTGCAGCAAGGGGGCCTCCTGGGTACAAACGGGTGTGAATCTGCAAATCCGCCTCTCTCCCTCCGTCCCGCACCCAGCGTCCCACGAGAGTTAGAAAATACCGGACGGTTCTATTCTCTCATTTCTATTGTCTCCATTTGTTTCCCGGACAGAAAGCTCAAATACTGGACTGTCCAGTTCAAAACCGGACCCCTGGCGACCGCACGCAGCACGTGTGTACAAAACATGGGCTGACGCTCCATTGCGAGGCGGGTACCAGCGCTTTGGAGGCAGGGTGAGAACATAAACACGACCTCGATAAGCCGAGACTTGCTCTGACACAAAGATGAAATTCAATACCAGCAAGTGCAACCGCCACATTTACAACAGAGAAATCCAATCCACCGGGGAATTACCGGCTAAGAAGTAGTTTGGCTGAAAAGGATGCGAGGGTTCTAGTGAATTCCAAACAGGAGCCCTGCAGAAAGGGATCTAGGGGTCGGAGTGGACCACAAGCTAAATAGGAGTCACCAGTGTGATGCTGTTGCAAAAAAAGCAAACGTGATTCTGGGCTGCATTAGCAGGAATATGGTGAGCCAGACACGAGACGTCATTCTCCTGCTCTGCGCTGAGGAGGCCTCAATTGGAGTCTTGTGTCCAGTTCTGGGCACCACATTTCAAGAAAGACGTGGAGAAATCGGAGAAGGTCCAGCGAAAAGCAAGAACACTGATGAAAGGTCTAGAGAACCGGATGCGAGGGAAGACTGAAAGAATCGGGTTTGTTTAGTTTGGAAAAGAGAAGACAGAGGCGCTGCGATGGCAGCTTTCCAATACCTAACAGGATTTTACAAGGAGGGAGAAAAAATGTTCTTGGCCTCTGAGGATAGAACAAGCAGCAAGGGGCTTAACCTGCAGCCAGGGAGGTTCAGGTTGGACATTAGGAAAAACTTCCCACCTGTCAGGGGGGTTAAACACTGGAATGAGTTGCCCAGGGCGGTTGTGGAATCCCCATCCCTGGAGATATTGAAGAGCAGGTTGGACACACGCCGGTCAGGGATGATCCAGACGGTGGTCGGCCTGGCCGTGAGGGCAGGGACTGGACTCGATGCCTCTCGAGGCCCTTCCAGTTCTGGTGTTCTAGGGATCTGGCAGCGTTCTTCTGGCTGCATTAAGGGACGTGCTGTACTAGAGGCGGGCGGTGACAATCCAGCTGTACTGAGCACCGCTGAGCCCCACGTGCAGCCTGGCGTCTCACCAGCTCTCCAGTGCTGGGGGAGCCTGAGCCGCGTGGGCTGGGTCCAGGCAAGCCAGGGCCCCCCCCCGCTTTATGATCCCTAGCCAAGGGGTGCAGCCTGGCACGCAGCACCCTGGTGCCAGTACAGATGCAAACATCCCAGCCCGCAGTAGCAAGGGGCCTGCTCCCGGCACGGCCCCACAGGCCTGGAGACGGGCTGGCCCCAGCAGTAAACCCCCCCCCCCCCCCCAATCGGGATAGCTGCACTGATACCTGCCCCGCCACCCGCCTGCCCGGGAGAGTTCGGGAGGCAGCAGGGGCCAGGCAGAACACAGCATCGGGCACAGCCCTGCTCCCCCTAGCGGGCACGGGGTGCACTGCTCCCGGGGGCCTGAGCGCCAGGGGGGCAGTGGGTTCTAGCCCGGACGAGCGCTTGCGTCCTGCCCCCACACGAAGGGCGTGGCGTTCCCGGGATGCGCACCGGGAAAGCGAGGCAGAGCCCGGCAGGAACAGATCCCTACTCGCCTGCGAGCCCCCCCGTGTCCCCGTCCCCTGCCACGCAGGTGAGAGCCCCAGGCCAGAACTTCCAGGCTGTGGGAAAGCTGGGGAGGAAGAGCCACGGACCTGGGAGCTGTGGGATTGCCAGCCCAGCGACTCCGGCCTCCGGTCAGACGGGAGGAGCCGCGGTGCAGGAGAAAGCCTCAGGGACGGCTCCCTTCTGACTCACCAGGGAGGGGAGACTTGCTCCTGCAGTGTCACCACTCTAGGGCAGGGTGGCCAAGGAGTTAGACACGAAGAGCCAAAGAGCCGTGGAGAGTAGTGCCAAGAGCCACATGTCCCTCCCCAGAGCCAGGCCCCCCCGGCGCCCCACTAACCCAGTGCCCTCCCCCACCCCAGAGCCAGGCCCCCCCGGCGCCCCGCTATCCAGTGCCCTCCCCCACCCCAGAGCCAGGCCTCCCCAGCCCCCCCCATTCTAACCCAGTGCCCTCCTCACCCCAGAGCCAGGCCTCCCCAACCCCCCCATTCTAACCCAGTGCCCTCCCCCACCCCAGAGCCAGCTCCCCCCAGCCCCTCCATTCTAACCCAGTGCCCTCCCCCACCCCAGAGCCAGGCCTCCCAGCCCCCCCCATTCTAACCCAATGCCCTCCCCCTCCCCCAGAGCCAGGCACCCCCCCACCCCCCGCTAACCCAATGCCCTCCCCCTCCCCCAGAGCCAGGCACCCCCCCATCCCCCGCTAACCCAATGCCCTCCCCCTCCCCCAGAGTCAGGCACCCCCCACCCCCACGCTAACCCAGTGCCCTCCCCCTCCCCCAGAGCCAGGCCTCCCAGCCCCCCCCCCCATTCTAACCCAATGCCTGGGTCTCACTGGAGCTGCCAGTGCCACAGCCACGCACAGGAACTGGGGCGAGTGCACAAAGCGGCATGCGGTGCCGAACAAGCCGTACCCCCGAGAGCCGCATTTCTGTGAGCAAAGAGCCGCATGTGGCTCAAGAGCCCCAGGTTGGCCACCCCTGCTCTAGAGACTCGTGTTCTCACTAGACACGGCCCTTCCCTCGGAGCTGTCTTAGCTTCCAGGCCTCTGACATCTTGTGGCAAAGAGTTCCACAGGTTGTCATGTCCTCTAGCGTGCCCCCGGTAATGTCACTGTTCCTATACGACACTCCGCTTTCCCGGCCAGACGGGAACGACAGAAAACGACCTGCACATATAACAACAGAGAAAGTGAGGGGCTTAATTAAAAAACAAAACTTTATTTGGTCCATTGGAACCTGAGTTTGAAAACCACCCATGGAGAATTCGTATCATACAGGGATTACAGATCTGATTTACAATTGATAAAATAGCCTGTTTCAGAGGAGCTGCACAGTATTTACAGGGTTAAAAATATTCACAGCTCAGAAAGAGAAGAGACAGCGAGAGAGGGGGGGAGGACGGAACCGTCCAAACGAGGAAAGAACAGAACAGACCAGACGGTTCAACGAATAAAATCTACAAACAACAGAGCTTGGCTCAGCCGCTGGGGGGCGAGCAGCGGCGCACACCACGGGGATTCTGCCCCGCTGGCCCCGGAGCACAGGACAGACCATAAAACCAGAAGGAAGGAGCGTGCGGACCCTCCACCTAGCCTGGAGGGGAAACCGGAAACCCGGGGCCATTGGACTAAAACCCTGGCACTGCCACCCGCTCGGTGGAAGAGGCCAGCAAGCTACCCGGGCAGGCCCTCCACGCGCACCGCTCTGAACCCGGGTCCGCAGCCTGCCTGCCCAGCCCCGAGCACCCGGACCACAGAATCCGCCAGGGGAACCAGGGCAGGGGGCGGAAGCGGATAGCTCCGGGGGCCGAGGGGACCGATTTCGCCTGAGCACCCTCCCTCACACACAACATCTCCCAGGGGCCTTTGGGGACCATTAGTGCAAAGCTTAAAACCAGAGTTAAAACCGCCCCGGGGTTTCCCCTCGAAGGGCCGGCTCCGGGGCAGGGGGGAGTGGCGCTGTGCAGTCTGCCGCTCCAGACACTCGCTGCCTCCGCTAAGCGCGTCACGCCGCACCCGCGCACCCCACGAGGCGCCCGCCCCGGACCCTGCGGGCGGGGGAGGGGGGAGAGGAGGGAGGGACCCTCTGCCGGGACAGGACTGGCCATTCAAAAGAAAGATGAGTTTTAAAAAAATAGAAGTCAGTGCATGGCAATATTTTCAAACTCTGGGGGGCAAGGGGGGTGAGTCTGCTCAGCCCCCCACCCATGTCCAAGCCCGAGTGCTGGCTGGAAACCCTGTACCCGCTACCCTGTGCCCACCCCTGAATGCCCCACGCTGACCTGCCCTTGTACAGGCAGCCCCAGAGAACCCCGTGGCCAGCCCGGGCCAGGAGCAGGCCTGCAGTCCAGTACCCTCTGGCTGGCCCCCCGCGCGCCGTGGCCAGCCCCATGGAGCCGGGAAGGCGGGACTGGCAGCGCCGGGGGCGGTTCATGGCTTCTCTCCTGACGCTGCTCCCCAGGGCCTGAACGGCAGAGCCCCGGGAGCGGAGCTGGGGGCGCAGTGTACCCTGAGCCCGGCGGGGACCCGCGCGCCTCGAGTCCCGGCGCACGGGAAAGGGCCAGTTCGCTCCCTTTTGGTAAAAGACGCTTTGTAAAACGGTAGCAGCTGCTCACCCCCCCGCCGGGAACCAGCAGCTCCACGCAGCCTCCTGGTCCCCTCCACGGGGGGGCTGCTCTAACGGGGACAAGCCCCCCCAGGCCAACCGTCTACCAGCCCCACAGGCTTCTGGGAGCACACGGCTTTACCGGAGCTGGCTGGGGCACTGACGATTCGTTGGTCACGTTCATTCCCAGCCGGACCTTCCTCTCCCTGCCCCTCACCCCAGCCTCCTGCCAGCTGCCGGGGGGAGGGGATTCGGGCGCCCACGGCCCGGCAAAGAGCAGCGGCTTCCCACCGGCCCCGCGAGCCCCAGTCGGCTGGGCCGGCAGCTGGGGCTCCCGTCCTGGCTGGCAAACAGGTGCCCTGGCCCGCAGCGGCCCGGAGCCCACACAGACGGACAGACAGACGGCGCTCAGAGGTATATTCCCTTGGCAGCACCAGGAGCCTGACGCTGGCGGCGGGAGCAGAGTCCTGAGTGGCCGTAGGGCCTGGAAGGAGCCCGCCCCCGCCCAGCCTGGCGGCCACGGGGCCAGGGAAGGGGAGGGATCCTGAGACGGCCCCAGCCCAGCGGCTCCCCGTAAAGTGCAGCGTTGGCAGCGGGGCCCGGCCCTGAGGAGCGCTCCCCTCGCCGAGGGCTGGAGGAGGGGCGCTTGGGGCTGCCCTGGGGCTCAGCCCGAGGCGGCAGGGCCGGGGCTACAGCGAGAAGGCAGAAGCAGGAGGGGGCGGGCGGGCGGGGCCGGCCGTCATAGGGGGCGGGGCCCGTGCAGCCCGGCCACCTCGGGGGTGAGCGGCGGGTTGTGGGTCCCTTTCGTGGCCATCCAGTCGTTGAGGAAGGCCTGGGCGGCTTTGCGGTGCGCCAGCCGGTGGGTGATGGAGAACCCGGCGTTGCCCTCCAGCTGCGAGAGGATCACCAGCACCTGCCTGCAGGGGAGAGGGGTCAGGGGGGCGGCTGCCGAGACGCCTGCTCCCGCGCAGGGCTCCGGGTGGGGCCGGGGCCCAGAGCCGTGGACAGCAGCTGGGCCCTGGCCATGCCCACGGGGGAGGCTCTCTGTGGGGCGGCAGCTCCCTCGCCAGACCGGGCCCGGGGGGATGGGGGGGGAGAGAGAGGGGCTCTGTGGGGCGGCAGCTCCCTCGCCAGGCCGGGCCCGGGGGGATGGGGGGGGAGAGAGAGGGGCTCTGTGGGGCGGCAGCTCCCTCGCCAGGCCGGGCCCGGGGGGATGGGGGGAAGAGAGAGAGGGGCTCTGTGGGGCGGCAGCTCCCTCGCCAGGCCGGGCCCGGGGGGATGGGGGGGAGAGAGAGGGGCTCTGTGGGGCGGCAGCTCCCTCGCTAGGCCGGGCCCGGGGGGATGGGGGGGGGGAGAGAGAGGGGCTCTGTGGGGCGGCAGCTCCCTCGCTAGGCCGGGCCCGGAGAGAGAGGGGCTCTGTGGGGCGGCAGCTCCCTCGCCAGGCCGGGCCCGGAGAGATGGGGGGGAGAGAGAGGGGGGGGCTCTGTGGGGCGGCAGCTCCCTCGCCAGGCCGGGCCCGGGGGATGGAGGGGGAGAGAGAGGGGCTCTGTGGGGCGGCAGCTCCCTCGCCAGGCCGGGCCCGGGGGGATGGGGGGAAGAGAGAGAGGGGCTCTGTGGGGCGGCAGCTCCCTCGCCAGGCCGGGCCCGGGGGGATGGGGGGAAGAGAGAGAGGGGCTCTGTGGGGCGGCAGCTCCCTCGCCAGGCCGGGCCCGGGGGGATGGGGGGGGGGAGAGAGAGGGGCTCTGTGGGGCGGCAGCTCCCTCGCCAGGCCGGGCCCGGGGGGGATGGGGGGGAGAGAGAGGGGCTCTGTGGGGCGGCAGCTCCCTCGCTAGGCCGGGCCCGGGGGGATGGGGGGGGGAGAGAGAGGGGCTCTGTGGGGCGGCAGCTCCCTCGCTAGGCCGGGCCCGGAGAGATGGGGGGGAGAGAGAGGGGCTCTGTGGGGCGGCAGCTCCCTCGCCAGGCCGGGCCCGGGGGGATTAGGGGGGGGAGAGAGAGGGGCTCTGTGGGGCGGCAGCTCCCTCGCCAGGCCGGGCCCGGGGGGGATGGGGGGGCTCTGTGGGGCGGCAGCTCCCTCGCCAGGCCGGGCCCGGGGAGATTGGGGGGGGGAGAGAGAGGGGGGGGCTCTGTGGGGCGGCAGCTCCCTCGCCAGGCCGGGCCCGGGGGGATGGGGGGGGAGAGAGAGGGGCTCTGTGGGGCGGCAGCTCCTCGCCAGGCCGGGCCCGGGGGGATGGGGGGGAGAGGGGGGCTCTGTGGGGCGGCAGCTCCCTCGCCAGGCCGGGCCCGGGGGGGTGGGGGGGGGAGAGAGAGGGGGGCTCTGTGGGCCGGCGGCTCCCTCGCCAGGCCGGGCCCGGGGGGATGGGGGGGGGAGAGAGAGGGGCTCTGTGGGGCGGCAGCTCCCTCGCCAGGCCGGGCCCGGGGGGGTGGGGGGGGGAGAGAGAGGGGGGCTCTGTGGGCCGGCGGCTCCCTCGCCAGGCCCAGGGAGGGGGAGGGCTCTGTCAGACTGGGCCGGCAGTGCAGCCCCCCATGGCCGCCCGCTCCTGGTCCCCGAGGTGCCTCACCGGTGCAGCGGCGGGACGCTGTCCTGGGTCTTCAGGCTGCCGCGGGTGGACACCACGTTGAAGCTGTCCGTGCAGTCGCACTGGACGTGCAGGTAGGACTTGGGGTGCCGGTTCTCCACCACCACGATCAGCCCGCCCAGCCGTGCGTCAGGTAGTAGCAGGTCATCCCCTCGCGGCCCTGCCGGACGAGCAGCTGGGTCAGACGGGCCCCGGGGAGGGGCAGACCCCCCCCCCCGGGCGCAGGAGAAAGCTGCCGGCGCCGGGGGGCCCACGGTGCGACTCGCACGCCAGCCCAGCCCAGCGTCCCCGCCCGCCGGCCTCGGCCCCGCCCACCTCGTGCCGCTCGCCCTTGTTCTCGGTCAGCAGGATGATGGCGTCGGCCAGCGTGGTCGGCTGCGCGTCGATCTGCTCCACCATCACCAGGCGGGAGCTGTAGATGGCCAGGATGTAGCTGGAGCTGTCGCCAGCGGGGCTGGTGGCTGGGGAGACAAGGCTGGGTTCAGTGAGGGCTCAGGCCGCCCAGCCCCCCCCCACACTACCCATGCAGCTCCCAGCACCCGGCTCTTGTCAGATTCCTGACCAGTTCCTGCTGCCCGGGGCCCTGCCCTTCAGCAGCCCCTCGCCGAGCTCTGGCGACGCTGCCCAGCCCTCTGCCCTCTTGCCCCCGGACAGGGGAAACCGAGGCACAAGGCAGTGCTGCGACTGGCCCAAGTCACACCCAGCCCGGAACAGGACCCAGGAGTCCAGACTCGCCAGGGCAGGGCTGGCACAGGGCACCTGGCTGGGCAGAGGGAGCTCTGGCTGGCAGGGCAGGGCGAGCCGGGCTGACTGGAGCCCCTTCCCCGTGAGATCGCAGGAGACCCCCGTGGCACAGAGCGCAGGGCCTGGGCTCGCGCCACGCTGCCCTCCTCTCCCCGCCCCCCGCGGCAGGGCCTCACCCTGGGCGGAGGCGGCGCCGGGCAGCGTGGCGCTCCAGTGGTTGAAGGCGCAGCACACCACGGCGTACTCGCCCGGCTCCAGCATGACGTCGCAATTGACGAACTTCTTCACCGCCCGCTTGCTGTGCGCCACCAGCCGGCCCAGGCTCAGCTTGTTCCCGCTGGTGAAGGCGGCGCGGAACACCATGATGCACAGGTCCAGCAGGTGGCTGTCCACCGTGTCCGAGCGCCTGCCGGGGCAGCGGGGGAGGTCAGGGCCCTGCCCATCCGGGGAGACTCTGGGGCCATAGGCAGGCCTGGCCAGGCGGATCCTCCAGCGGGCCTGGGGAAAAGCCGGGCAGAGCGCCCCCTGGCAGCGGCAGGCGTGCTTTGCAGGCACAGTGAGCCCCCCTGGCTGGTGGCAACCGTCCCACTTGGGCAGAGGCAGCCGCGCCCCGGGGCCAGGTTACAACGCAGCCCCATGCAGCCCTGGCATCTTTCCCCCGGCGTGTCTCCGGCTCCCAGGCAGCACAGCCGAGCCACCCCCAGGCCAGGACACAGAGGACAGGCTGGGGTTGCCGGGTGGAAAGGCTGAGCCGGGCGGATTCCCAGCCCAGTGGCCCTGGGCAGCCAGGGAAAAGCAGGAGCCGGCCTGGCACCTGCCCAGCTTGGAAAAGGACCCCAAAGAGCTTTGCAAAGATTCATGGCAGGGTTCTTCCCTCATTTACAGGAGGGAAACTGAGGCCAGCGCAGGGACTTGCCGCGGGCCCCCAGGCCAAGGGGCCGAGTGGACAAGGGCACCGCAGGCTGAGCTAGACCCCAGCCATGCCTGCGCGGGTCTCCCTGCCTCACCTGCTGCCCTCCTGGAAGAGGGCGAACTCCAGCGCCGCCCGCTCCAGCACCGTCAGCGAGGTCACCGTCACGGGGCCGCTGGCCTTGAGGGGGAAGGTGCCCTGCACCCGCACCTCGTGCCAGTCCGGGTGCAGCTTGCAGATGTCCACCGAGTCGAAGTACCTGCCGGGAGCGGGGCCGAGCCCGGCGTCAGTGCCAGGCTGGGCCGGGGGAGTGGATCCAGCCCCACCCCGCCTCCCCGGGGCAAATGATGCTTATCCCAGTCCCTTGCAGCTTTCCCAGCCAGGGCCGGCGCCTTGTGCCCCCTGCGCCCACAGGGCCTGCAGCGCCGGGGTCTGACGCCCCGAGCGGGGTGATGCCCATGGCGCCCTTGGCAACGGAGGGGGCTTCCCAGCCGGGGGACGGGCCAGGTGTGCTCCAGCCAGCACACCCCACGCGCTGCCCCCTCCTTCCCCGACGAGACCAAGGAGAGTAGCATGGGGGGAGGGGTTAAATGGGCACAGGCCCCGCCCCCTCGCCCAGGGGCCTGCAAGGGCCACAAAGGGCCAGAGGGGAGCAAGGAGGATCCTGCTTCCGGAGTTGGCACCACGCACAGACCACCACTAGGTGGCGCCAAAGTGCCACACATGGCAAAGGACCAGTGATACGGGCACAGCCCTGGCCCACCAGACCCTGCCACCCTGCCCGCCCCGCCCCCTGTCAATCCCGCCCGCCCCGCCCCCTGCCAGTCCCGCCCGCCCCGGCCCGCCCCGCCCCCTGCCCAGCCTCCAAACCACCAGGGTCACTCCCCTGTGGCACACGCAGGAGCCGGGCAGGGCCTCCCCAGCCCAGCACTGGCCAGGTCTCGTACCGGACCCGCTGGCATTGCCGACGGGATCCCTGGCCAGGGGGCTGCTTGGCTCAGAGCCCGCCCCGCCCCGGCACCCTGACTGCCAACTCCCAATGGGGCATCTGACTGCAGCTGGGTCTGCCAAGGGCTGGCCTGGTGCCCACCTCCCCTTGTACCAGGCTGCCATGGGAACCCAGGGCCCCTCTCAGGCTCTCCGTCTGCCTTGGCATGGAGCACATGGGCGCCCCCCCCCCAGCACGCCACAGGAGGTCTGAGGCGCAGCCTGGTTTCCTGATTTAGGGGCTACAGTTTCCCCTCCTCCTTCCCTGTGACCCCCCCCCCCGGGCATTTACGCCCCACAACCCTGGGCCCCCCTTTCCCCGTCACTCTGCCAAGCTCTGTCGGGGCCCACTGTGACTGCCGGACTCTGAGCAGGCGGCGGCAGCCGAGTCTGTCTGAGCCCAGGGACGTGGGGATCTGGGCGCTCGCGAGATTCAACCTCAGGGGAAGGCAGGACAGGCTGGGGGGCAGCTGCCCCACTCCGGTCTCCTGCTCTGCAAGAGGGATTCAGATCCAGCAGGGTGAGGGGGGCCCGGCCCAGCCCCGTCCCCTCCCCCCTCTGGGGCCGGCCCCCCGCTCGGCTTCACCTGACAAAGTCGCCGTACTCCATCCAGAAGACGCCCTCGCTGCTCCCGTGGGGCATCAGGTCGTGCCGCAGGGGCGCCGGCCAGTGGGGCCACTCGTCAGACCAGCTGCCGTTCCAGGAGAAGCGGCCCCAGGGGTTCCGCAGCCGCAGGAGCCTGAGGGAGCAGCCCCCATGGTCAGAGCCGTGCCGGGAACGAGACTCCCCCGCCCGACGGCGCAGTGCCCCGGGCCAGGGACTGAGCTGGCCGTCCTCTGCCAAGCCGCTCAGATCCCCAGCCGCTCTGGGGCCCCTCGCCCGGCTCTGCCCCGGGAACTGCCAGCGTGGGCAGCAGCCCCACCCCTAGGGCACGCAGCCACGGCTGGAGGCTGGCATCCGTGTCCCCGACTGACGGGAACCTCTCTGGGCAGCTCTCCTCCAGGCCAGTCAGCAGGGGACCGCTCGTCCAGCCGGATCAGGACGCCAGCCTACCCTGCAGCAGCCCCCGGTGCGCAGCCACGGCGTGGAGCAAGGGGGCCTGGGCCAGCATCTGTTACTGGGCTCCGGGGGTCCCTGGAGTGCAGCATGGACCACCCCTTAGCCCAGGGCTGGGGAGCCTTTTCGGGTCGGGGGCCGCACACACGTGAGAAGCTAAAAACCCCCAAACCCTCAGTGCCACGGCCCCGACTGAGGAAGACCCACCCCCCCACTTCCCTCCCACACCAGAGCCTAGGGCTCCAGTCCCTCTGCAGGTGCGGGAGGGGGCCCTGAGCCTCGGGGGGCGGATCCAGGCAAGCTGGGGGCTGGATGTTCCTCACCCCTGCCTTAGCCCAACCCCCTTCCCATCTCCACTCGCTTTCCCCTGGGATCCCAGCTGGAGCCTGGCTCCGTCTCAGGAGCCCCGGGCAGGCCCGGCCTCGGTCCTCCCGGGGGCACAACGGGCTGAGCCCCGTTCCCCTGCCCCTGCCCCACCCGGCTCACCGGCAGCCCTGCACGTCCCGCACGTCCAGGATGGAGTAGGCGTGCCGCGGGCGCAGGCCCATGCTCTCGTACGCCGCGTCATCCACCTTCATGTTGCCCCCGCCGCAGGAGGCGCCCATCAGAAACCTGCAGGGCAGGGAGCAGAAGCCAGGAGATGGGTGCCAGGCGCATGGGCCGAGAGGCCAGGGCTGGCTCCCCAGGACAGCAGGAGCCGGGGACAAGCGCTCCTGGGCAGTGCCTGTGCCCGCCAGGAGATGGCCCCGCCCACGGCTGCTAGTGCAAGCCACTCCCATGGGGTCTCCCTGCAGTGCCCTGCCCCGCACCCCTCTGCAACAGCACCCCATCGCAGCACCCGCTGGGCTTCCAGCAATGGGACCCCCCACAGCAGCACCAACTTCCCCACAGCAGTGCCCTAGTAGTGCCCGCCAAGCTGTGTGGTGAGCTTCCCCACAGGAGTGCCCTAGTAGTGCCCGCCAAGCCATGTGGTGAGCTTCCCCATAGCAGTGCCTGGTAGTGCCCGCCAAGCTGTGTGGTGAGCTTCCCCACCAGCAGTGCCCTGGTAGCGCCCGCCAAGCTGTGTGGTGAGCTTCCCCATAGCAGTGCCCTAGTAGTGCCCGCGCCAAGCCGTGTGGTGAGTTTCCCCACAGCAGTGCCCTGGTAGCGCCCGCCAAGCTGTGTGGTGAGCTTCCCCATAGCAGTGCCCTGGTAGTGCCAGCCAAGCTGTGTGGTGAGTTTCCCTATAGCAGTGCCCGCCGAAGCTCGGGCAGTGTGGTGAGCTTCCTCACAGCAGTACCCTGGTAGTGCCCGCCAAGCTGTGTGGTGAGCTTCCCCATAGCAGTGCCCTGGTAGTGCCCGCCAAGCTGTGTGGTGAGCTTCCCCATAGCAGTGCCCTGGTAGCGCCCGCGCCAAGCCGTGTGGTGAGCTTCCCCATAGCAGTGCCCTGGTAGTGCCCGCCAAGCTGTGTGGTGAGCTTCCCCACAGCAGTGCCATGCCTGTGGCGCTCTCACATGGCAGCGCTTGGGTGGGCTACTCACGTCTGTGCTACACAGAATTTAACCCCCCCAACATCTGTGTATGGAAGAGCCCCCCTCCTCCCGCCCCAGTTCCTTCCTGCCTGGCCTGCCCACCGACCAAACCCCACAGCACGTTGAGCCCAGGCTGAGCCCGGGGAGCAAGGAAACCCTGCAGGCAGCGGCGCCGGTTCTGCTCCCAGTGCCCAGGGGCAGCTCCGCACCCTCGCAGCTCGCTGGGGTGAGACGCACCCGCCCCCATAGCCAGACTCGGCACCCTGAAGCTCGCCAGGCCTCTGCGTACCCTGTGGCTCCAGCTGCCGGGAGCAGGCTATAGGCGCCACGACCCCTCAAAGGAACGGGCAGCCAGCCCCGGGGTCTGTGCAGCCAGGCCGGCCCCAAGCTCTCCCAGCACTACCTGCCATCCAGGGCCCTAAGTTCCCTCCCTCCTGCCCGATCTCCCAGTCCATGTGGTGTGGGCCCAACGGGGGAGTGCAGGGGCGGGGCCTTAGCACAGGAGGTTGGGAAACAAAACTGGAGCAAAGCAAAACCATGAAGCGCACGATCAGGCTGAGGAGCAGCCACTTCCAGCCCCGCCCGCCGGGGAACTGGGCCCGGGACGTCACCGGGGCCGGCTCTTCTGTGCAACACCAGCAAGGAGAACGTCACGGCCGGGCCCCGCCCCGAGCTGCCGACACTAGCCCCTCCTCTCTGCGCTACGGACCCGAGCTGCCCCCAGCCTCTCCTACAACCCTGTGCTCCGTGAACCCCTCCCGCCTCGTCTTACCCAGCCTCCTTAGAACTCAGCATTTTGGCCCAGATGAGGTCAGTGTCAATGGGCTCCTCGCGAGGGTTAGTGGAGCTGACCTGCAGCATCAGGCTCTCGCAGGGGGCGCCGGTGAGCGTGGCCAGGCCCTCGATGGCGCGCCCCGCCTGGAGGGCGAAGTACGAGCCGTGCAGCTTGGCCAGAGCCTTCTCAATGAGGGCTACCCACAGCTGCTTCCGCTGGGCCTGGGGAGGGAGAGAACCCGGGTAACAGCCACACGGAGGAGGCGGGGCAGCTGCGCACTCGAGCAGGCCAAGGCCTCGGAGAAAGGGCCCCGGGCCCACCCTGCCAAGACCACGCCGGGCAGGGGGAGGGAGGGGCTGCCTGGCCAGCATCTTGCTCCTTGGGGGTCACCCCCCACATGCTGGAGTTGAGCCACGAGGCCGTGCAGACTGCCCGACAGCCGGGGCAGAGGGGTGTTCGGACAGGGTTTCAAAACACAGGCCCCGTGTCCCAGCAAAGCCGGATTTAGGGAGTTTCGTCCGAGAAGGGGATTCCAAACCCGTCCTGAATGCCCGGATACACGCCCGCCCCCGCCCCCCAAAGCTGGCCCTGTGGATTAGGCTGACTCCGGAGCACTTACAGACGGAACCAATTCCGTTTCCTACAGCGGGGAGAGGAGATTGCTCCAAGGGCAAACAGATGACAGCTCAGAGACGCTAGAGACACGACAGCCAACGTCTCGCCCCGCAGCACAGGGAAAAGTAATTAGACAGGGGCTGCCTGGCAGGAAGAGGGGTCCCGTAAATTGCTCTGGTCTGGCGCTAGGCTGTGGCATTGTGACGCTGCGCATCAATGCCACGGCTACGCGATTGCCACGAGAGATCGGCAAGACAGCAACGCTAGCCACACGGCACCGGCCGTACGATCTGCACCCAGCGTAACAGTCTGCGCAGACCCCACAACACCCCTCGGGAATAACCTCCGGGCCTGCACCCTGTTCGGTGCGCCAGGCCCACGGCAAACGCCCGGCAGCTCCCCCCGCAAGGAGCCGCCAGAGGCGGAGGAGATGACAGCCGAGTGACTGAGGCGCTATCTGGCATGGCGTGTGTTGGGGCTAGATGGGAAGTTACACGTTTCCAAAAGCAACAGCACACACCACCCACACACAACATGGCTGAGCTCAGCCGCGCGGGCCGCAGGAACCAGGCTGGGAGATCCACGGCTTAGCCGCACCGTGACGGAAAGGTGACATTCCGGGAGGCAGTGACAGGGTGGGACCCCCGGGAGGGGCGAGGGCTCTTTATGAAAGCCAGAAGGTGCCATTTGTGTGTTGCTTTTCACAGCCCTTTCTCCCACCCCCAAGCTATGGATGGCTGCTGCAGTCCTACGCAAGGAGGCCTGAGGGGGCTCTGGTTTTGAAACACAGGCTTTTGGTTCAGGCTGGTAACGGCCTACAGCTCAAACGCTCACAACACCTCTCGGAAAACAACTCTCTGTCAAAGACTCGATTCGGCTTCTCCACTCCAGGGGAAAGACAATTCAGCCCACACGCCAGGCCTGCAAGCAAAGCTCCAGAAAACGCAGGGAAGCCCGACTTGGTATCTCCAAGGCAAACCACCCCCCTTCGGTTTCAAAACGAAGATCTAAACACAAGTCTCGTTCGGCCTTCTCTGTGCTTCAGGAGGCCCAAGCTGCACAGATCTGGTTTTTCCCTGGAGCGGTGCTCTGGCTTCCCGGTACATCAGCGTGTGCACCCGGGGGAGGCGGAACACGTGCCTGCAGAAATCCGGCCCCCGTTGGGAGTTGGAAAGGAAGGCCAAGGACGTGCCGAAAGCTGCCAGCCGAGCTGAAACGTGCGCTGGGCCCCTGGTTTTCTCCGGTCACGCGCCCTGGGGCTGCACCATTTCCGGACACTTCCCATCTCCATGGTGCCAAGGAGCCCAGCACGCAGCCCCCGGCCCGGCAGGGAGAACAGGCAGCGATGTCCCAAAGGGGCCGGGCCCTGTCTCCTCCGCCACTATTCCCGCAGGGGCCAGCAGACCGGCGCCCAGAGGGGGTTTCTGGCTAGCAGCCCCTCAGACCAAGCCAAGCGGAGGCGGCTCTCGCTGGGCCTGGGGCCTGTCTGGCTTCAATCCACAGCCCCGGAGAGTCCAAACGTGGAGGAGAGAGGAAGGAAACTCGGGTAGTTACACGTGCAGGGGTGGAAAGAGCTTGGCACTGCCGGGAAGCCCTGCCATACGGGGAGAACCCACCCGCAGCAGGCCGTGGAGCTGTGCCCGTCCCCCGCTGGCGAGATGCTGGGGGAGGAGACAGGGCTCCTCATCCCCCCCACACCTTGCGGTTTTGATCTACACCTCCAGGGGCTGGTCCGCTCCCCACCAGTCCCACGCCGGCCTGCCTGACCCACAGCCAGGCAGGAGGCCGCTCACCTGGGAGAAGAGGAGGTAGCCGCACTCGTCACAGGGCAGCATGTCGTCCACCAGCACCGTGGTCCACGTGCCGTCTTTGCACAGCCGCACCTGGTAGGCTCCCTCGGGGCACATGGCCCGCGTGATCATCACCCGCTCCACCAGCTCGGGCCGCTCCGCCAGCACCGCCAGCGCGCTCAGAAACCTGGCGAGACACCGGACGAGGCCCCTCAGGAACCGAAACGGGGGACGAGCGCCAGGCTCCCCTGCGGCCTCCGCCCAGAGAGCACGGGGCAGGGGTACAGAGCGTTTCCCTCGGGATAGGCCTGCGCCTACGGCGAGGAGCCAGGGGCTGGCTGAACCTGCCCTCGGAGCCCCTAAGCCTAGCTGGGTCCCTCCAGCTGGCTACACGCCTCCCCGGCCCACATGCCCACGCCCTGGTGGAGGTGGCAAAGCGCCAGCCCAGCCCGGGAGCTCTGCCATGGGCTGCAGCAGGCTCGGCCCGCCCAATGGATAAGCCCTTTTCCAGCTTTGTGCCGCCAGGAAGAACGGCCCCCGGGCTGGCTGACCCACTGCCCTGCTCAGAACCTCCCCGCACTCCGGGGGCAGAGAGGAAGAGTCCCAGGGCCAGGGAGAGCTGGCGTTCGGAGCTAGCCCGGATACGAGGTGTGACGTAGTGGGGGTACCTGGCTGGTTTCTATGCTGCTGGCTCTGGGGTAACCCCCACTGGCTGCCGTGGGTACCACGACCCAGCAAAACAGGATGAGTCACTATGCAAACCAGTATGGCCAGACACCCCCCATGGAGAGGAACAAAGGAAGGTGGATGCTGCCCTGGCTGGGGGGCAGGGCTGGAAGAGGGTTAGTTAGTTGCTGTCTGGGGGCATGGAGGAGACAGCCTAGGGAAAGAGGCTGGAGTTTAGGGGCCCAGTCTCCCCCATCTCAAGGGGGCCTGAGGCATCCTAGCCCAGCTCTGTGACCAAACTACATCTGTGCTGTGCTGTATCCTGGAGAGGCAATAAACTTCCTCTACTCCACCGGCTGGTGCAGTCTGTTTGTGCCATTTCGGGGTGCAGGAGACGGGGGACCCCCAACGCGCCGTCACACGAGGCGAGGGAGCGTGCCGAAGGGTCAGCCCCTCAGCACCAGACCTGCTGCTCCGGCGGGGGGGGGGGGGGGGGGGGAGGGGCGCCAATTGCTACCAAGCACCAGGAGGCAAATTATCCCCCATCTGGCATCCACTGAGACAGAACACTGGGCGGGAAGGACCCCGGCTCTGGGGCTCAGCGGGGATGCAGACAGCGCACAGGAGAGGGGGCGCTAGGCAGTGGGGGGCAGAGGAAGGGGCCGGGGCCCGCGATGGCAGCTGGCTGGGGGTTGTGCGCACGGAGAGGGGGTGTCTGAGGAGAGAGGGGGGCACAGGAAGGGCCGGGGGTTGCGCGCACGGAGAGGGGGTGTCTGAGGAGAGAGGGGGGCACAGGAAGGGCCAGGGGTTGCGCGCACGGAGAGGGGGTGTCTGAGGAGAGAGGGGGGCACAGGAAGGGCCGTGGGTCGCGCGCACGGAGAGGGGGTGTCTGAGGAGAGAGGGGGGCACAGGAAGGGCCGGGGGTCGCGCGCACGGAGAGGGGGTGTCTGAGGAGAGAGAGGGGCACAGGAAGGGCCAGGGGTTGCGCGCACGGAGAGGGGGTGTCTGAGGAGAGAGGGGGGCACAGGAAGGGCCGGGGGTTGCGCGCACGGAGAGGGGGTGTCTGAGGAGAGAGGGGGGCACAGGAAGGGCCGGGGGTTGCGCGCACGGAGAGGGGGTGTCTGAGGAGAGAGGGGGGCACAGGAAGGGCCGGGGGTTGCGCGCACGCAGAGGGGGTGTCTGAGGAGAGAGGGGGGCACAGGAAGGGCCGTGGGTTGCGCGCACGCAGAGGGGGTGTCTGAGGAGAGAGGGGGGCACAGGAAGGGCCGGGGGTTGCGCGCACGGAGAGGGGGTGTCTGAGGAGGGGGGGGCACAGGAAGGGCC
Organism: Pelodiscus sinensis; assembly: GCF_049634645.1. Lineage (NCBI taxonomy): Eukaryota > Metazoa > Chordata > Testudines > Trionychidae > Pelodiscus > Pelodiscus sinensis. The sequence continues at coordinate 2,339,088 of NC_134726.1, forward strand.
GGGGGTTGCGCGCACGCAGAGGGGGTGTCTGAGGAGAGAGGGGGGCACAGGAAGGGCCGTGGGTTGCGCGCACGCAGAGGGGGTGTCTGAGGAGAGAGGGGGGCACAGGAAGGGCCGGGGGTTGCGCGCACGGAGAGGGGGTGTCTGAGGAGGGGGGGGCACAGGAAGGGCCGGGGGTTGCGCGCACGCAGAGGGGGTGTCTGAGGAGAGAGGGGGGCACAGGAAGGGCCGGGGGTTGCGCGCACGCAGAGGGGGTGTCTGAGGAAAGAGGGGGGCACAGGAAGGGCCGGGGGTTGCGCGCACGGAGAGGGGGTGTCTGAGGAGAGAGGGGGGCACAGGAAGGGCCGGGGGTCGCGCGCACGCAGAGGGCCGGCGCGCTGTCACTCACCAGCAGTTTCCCAGAAGCCCCTGCAGAATGTCCGAGGGCCGGGGCGTCCGGAAGACCGACCACTGGACCGACCAATCCTTGGAGAGGCTGCAGTTGATCTCGTGGGGCCGCAGCCACAGCCTGACGCGCTGCTGCACGCTGTCCCCGTCCGGGAACCCCACCGCCTTGGGCCCGGGGTGGAAACTGTCATCCACAAAGTTGACCTTGTTCTGCCAATGCAGGCGCAGCGTAAGGGAGGAGAGGGTCCGCACCGCCCCCTTCCCCGCCCCCGACAGGGCCCCGCCAACGTGGGGGGCACCCGGCGCCCCACAACCCCGGGGAAAGGGCCCCGGTGTCAGCCGCTGCGTCGCTGGGAGGTGGGACATGCGGGCTGCTTGTTTACTCCCCCTCCCGAGCAAGGCCGGTCTCAGGGCTAAGGAAGGAGCGGCCCTGGTCGATTCCTCGCTCTGCCGGACTCGGCGTGACCCTGTCGGGCTGGCAGTGGCAGGGGAGGGGGACGGGATCCCTGCCTTTCGTACCTGTGCCCCCTCCCCATGTGCCTAGCACAACAGGGACTCCAGAAGGTAAGAGCAGCAAGCCTGCGCACTAAACCCACGCTGCTCTGGGCCTGGCCTGCGGCTCCCTCGTGGTCTCTGAGCCGTGGAAGCTGCCGGCTGCTGAGCAGCACGGCCACTGGCCACGGCCACGTGGAGCACACGTGTGGGCTGCTAGGACCATCCATTTCCCTTCCCACCATCCGCCCGGCTGGCTCCCATCTGCACTGCTCCCTGCCCCGAGGGAGAAACCAGATGGGGCCGGGCGAGCCAGGGCGCCCGATGGAGTCGGAGCTCCGGGAACCAGCGCACTGAGATGAGGGCTTGGTGACGGATGTGGGGGTGGGAGGCAGAGGAGGAAGCGTTTCAGAGGGACGGGCAGGTCCACTCTGGAATCTGTTCTCGTTCACCACAGGCAGCACCGTGGCCGGAGGTGAGGCGGCATTTCCACCGACTGCTGGCAGCCGGGCGGATACACGCCAGGATCTCTCTCAAGGGATATCAAGCTGTTCAGGAAGGTTTCTAGCCAGGAGACGAGCTCCAGTTCCAGACTGAAATCCCTGGGAGGCGTGTGTGCGGGGGGGGGGGGGGGGGGTTGCTTATTTCTTTAGTGCTTCCTAACTGGTCCCAGCCTTCCCAATTTTGCACAAGGGATTCCCTACTAGCAAGTTCACAATATTCATGTGCACTGAAGAAGAGAAGCCCCCGGGCCTCAGCCGCTCGCCACGCACACAGAGACCACGCTGCGGGGCCAATAGCCGCCAGCAGCCCGATACACCGCGCACGCACAGCCGCTAAGCAGTGGCACCACACTAGGCTCCAGGAGCTGGCGACACATACCAGCGTCCCATGGGGTCGGCACTGGACAGTAACTATTAGATGTAATACGGTACCACCCTGGTGCTTCTGTCATGGACCAGGACCCCCAGTGGCAGGTGCTGTACATTAGCTCTTAGGTGGATTACGGTAGCCTCTAGACAGCCCAGTCTCAGAGCAGGACCCAGGATGCTCGGTTAGAACGCCAGAAGGCGAACCGAACCAATCAAGGATTCCTGCCCTCTTCTTTCAAGTCACTGCCACGACTTCTTAGGGCCCGAGTCATGAATTTGTAAATTCTTGGGCTTGGCAAGGATGATCCTCTCGCTGTCCGTCTGCACCTACCTCTCGTCTCTTGCTTTCTGCTTGGACTATAAGATCTCTGGGGAGAAACACGTGGCTGTGCCGACTGTACAGCACCTTGCACAAGGGGGTCCTGCGCTACAGCAGGGAGTGGGCACGCCATCACTAGGGTTCAGAGTGAACGCTGGCTGACTAGCACGTTCTATCCTTTTGGGCTCTCCGCACCCTCAGGCAGACAGCATTGCAATGGGCCACTTGGATGCGGTTCCTTAAGGACTAGGGTGAATTGAGCAGAAGCTCCTGGCCTTGCCAGAGAGGTGCCAGGCTCCACGGCCCTGACCCAGTGCTAGGGGGGCACCCGGGGGCCTGGTGGGCACTCACCTCCTGGCAGAAGCTCACGATGTTTTCCCACAGGGCCTTGGCCTCCCCCTCGTCCGTCTGCCGCCGCTTCTCGGCGTCCATGCTCTCCCGCCGCTTGAGCGGCTTGGCCCCCGTGTGCTGCGCCACGTACTGCTGCGGGGTGTGGCAGGCCGCGCAGTGCTTGGCCTTCAGCTCGTTGAGCAGGGTGCACGCGGGGCAGGCCCACTGGCTCGGGCTGTCCTGGGCGCAGGCCTGCGGGGAAGGGAAGAGGCGGGCCACCTTGCGGGCTGAGGGGGCCTTGCTGCCGCAGGAGGCGCAGCTCCCCCGCTCGGCGCCGCAGTTGGCGCACTTGGGGGCCGGCTCGCCCTGCGCCCCGTGCTCCTGGAAGCCGTGCAGCTTGGAGCACCCGCAGGCCTGGCACGTCTGCGCCAGGGTGGGGTTCCTCAGGGTGCACTTGGAGCAGGCCCAGGTGGAGAAGTCGGGGCTGGAGGGGCTGCTGGGGGTGAAGCGCACTGAGTCCCCCGCCAGGTCGATGGCGTCGCTGCCCTTCAGCGCGCGGCAGGCCTCGCACGGGCTCTCCCCGGCCGGGCTGAGCAGGGCGCAGGCGCTGCACGGCCAGGGGGACGGGCTGACCTCCATCTCCTCCTCCAGCACGCTCAGCCGCTTGGTGGACAGCAGCTCCTGGAAGCGGGTGGCCGGGGGCGCCCGGGCCGGGCCCTGCGGAGACCCCTTCTGCCCGGGCGAGGGCTGGGAGGCCTCAGGCGCCGGGGGCTGCAGCTGGGGCGGCACCTCCCTGCGGCTCCGGGGCACAGGGTTGTTCTGGAGGCCGGGGGAGAAGGGGCTGAAAGTTGGCATCTTCTGAGCATCCTGCTCCATGGTGGCCGGACCCTGGCTGGCCACAGCCTCACTGTCCATGGTTTCTATGGCAACTCCGGGCTGGGGCGCGGCGGGGGCCACGTGGAAGCCCGCGGGGGCAATGACCTCGGGGACGACCAGCGCCTCCGGGGGGATCTTGGGGAGCGAGAGCTTGCGCGGCCCCCCGCAGGCGGAGCAGGAGTGGGCCACGGGCGTGTTGTGAAGAGTGCAGCGCTGGCAGGCCCAGCCGGCCTCCCGCTCCCCCTCCTCGGGGCTCTTCCCCCCCGGCTGCTCGCTGGCGCTCTCCGCCTGGCAGGCCTCCTCGGCGGCCCCCCCCTTGGGCTCCACCAGGACGGCGGGCTTGGCCAGGATGCCGTTGAGGATGGGCAGCGGGGAGCTGCCCGGCCCGGGCTCCGGCGCGAAGCCGCACACCTCGCAGGCCTCCTTGCCCAGGAAGTTCCGGAAGGTGCAGCGGGCGCACGGCCATTTCTGCTCCTCCACGCTGAGCCGCAGGATGTGGTTGAGGTCCGGCTTCTGGCGGGGGGCCTCGCAGATGGAGCACTGCCGCTGCCCCACCGGGTTCAGGAAGGTGCAGCGGGTGCAGGACCACTCCGGCACAGCAGCCATGGAGCCAGGAGAGTGGGTGTGACTGCAAGAGAGGAGGAGACACGTTACCAGCCTGCTGCGCAGGGAGGGGAGCACAGGGACCTCGGGCCAGCCGGGGAGGCGTCCCCACGTCGGCAGCAAGCACGCGGCGCCCCGCCAGACAGGCGCTCCCTGCTTCGGGCTTGCGCGTAAGTGCAGGAAGGTCCCGGGGCCGGCGCAACGCGGCTGTGTCTGGCCCCCTTCCACCGAGCCCCCAATGGGCTTCCGCCAAGCACCGCGAGCCACAGCGGAAAGGCAGCCCCGTGGGGCTGTGCAATGCTCCGGACAGGGGAACGCCCCTGCCCGCACCAGGCTCCCTCACACAGCTGGAAGGGATCCCCCGTCTCCCCGCAACCCAGGGTCAGCAGGGCTTGGGCCAGGCCTGTGGGACGAGCACACCTGACGCTGAGCGGGAGGGTAAGCCCAGGGCCGCACAGTGCAGTCGATTAAGCTTGCAGGTTCATGCTCTAGACGACGCACGTCCCCCCCACACTTGCCAGGACATGTGCCAGCAGCCCGGCTCAGTCCTGGCTTGAAACAGGTCCAGGACCTGTCCCCGCTGCGGCTCCGCATTTCAAGTGTACTACAGCTGGGCGGGCAGGCAGCCCGGCTCAGTTCCGGCTCGCGGTGGCTCCGAGAGCTGAGACCCACCCTAGACAGGGGCTGCTGCCTCTGTATCCGAGGCAGGCAGCCGGTCCACGAGGGGAGCTGCTTGTTAAACGGTCTCCCCTCGCAGACCAGCTCCCGCCTGGCGCCCCATGCTGACACAGAGCGGGGCTGGGGCGCACTGGCTGCCGGCCCCGCCCCGGGGGACGATAGACCAGTCACGTAACCGCTAAGATTCAGGAGGTTACGCGACTGTCCCATTAACCGATACCCCACGGCCCCTCCCTGCAGCGTTTCCAGCTTACTCCCGATTGGCTTCACCCGCCCCTGCGGCTAGCCAGCATGGAGGCGCTCGGGCGCCTCGCTGGCGAACGTGCTGACGCAGCGCTCATGGAACAGCAGACCCCGCTGCAAGCCCCACAGGCCGGCGAAGGAGGAGCCACAGGAAAAGGGTTTTCCAAGGAACCAATGTTCTTACCTAGATAACTAACAACTTCTCAAACCCTAACCGCGCTCTGAACGCGACCCGCCCTCGCCCGCGCCCACGAGTACCTGCCTCGCTCCCGCCTCCAGCTGGGGCACTAGCCAGTTTCTCTCCATCCCCGGTTCTCGCAGGAGCCGATCACGGCACGGTTTGTGGCGGAAACACTTTTTTAAACGGCCTCCCCTCCCACACTTGCAGCCCTACCCGAGCAAACACCAAACCCACCCGCGGTCCCTTGGGCAAGGCGCCAGGCAAGCGACCTTAGAGCGCGTCAGGGCTTGGCAGGACACTGAGCCAACGAGCAAACCTGGGAAAAGACAGAGAAACCCAAATCTGTGTCAAGGGGATGGGACCCTGAAGGGAGCAGGGCCCATCCAGCTGCCTCCGCAGCGGCTAGTCAGAGCAGGCCCGCGGGGACACGCAGGAGCGACGCCGGAGCAGAGAAGGGGAGCTGAGCTCTGCCGCCGAGACCAGCGGCCAGAGAAGGCTGCTGTGAGGACTGGCCAGAGCTGCGGATCCCGGCGAGGTGGAGGGGAGCCAGTGCCCAGGCCCCTGGGAACAAGAGGAAGAGGCAGCCCGGGCCAGGGGAGCCGAGCCTGACGGATGCGGGAGGGTGAATTCGCAGGCAGAGACGCCTGGGGGAACGGGTGCCCGGCCGGAGCAGAGCGCTGTGGGGACACGAGCCCAGGGATGCCCCTGAGCAGGGGTAGGCGCCCAGGGCAGGGCGGAGGCCTGACGCGGGCTCCGGAGGAGTCTGGGCAAGGAAGGAGCCTGCCCAGCCACGTGGTCGGCACAGAACTGCTGCGTGGCCGCTGGCGTGGACAGGCGTGTGCGCAGCTGGCAGGGCGGGGGAGCAGGAGGGACCAGCACATTTCACTGGCAACCGGCCAGGCAGCAGGAGAGCCAGGCAGGCCGGCTCACAGGCAGCCACCTGGCAGCCCTGCCAGGCTGAACGGCTGCAGCCCGCCTTCCATGGCGCCGGGGGACGCAGAACAAGCCAGGCAGGCCATGGGGCGGCTGGGACGTGCGGAGCTACGCACCAAGGCCCGGCCCCCGCCAGACAGTCGCCTCGCTGTAACTACGCCTGCAACGCTTCCCCTGCACAACAGCCGTACACCGGGGGGTCCACCGGCCCCAGCCAGCCCAGTGACACCCGCACCACTCCCAGCAAGCCCCGTCACCCCGGTGCCCCGAGCGACTGCACTGGCCGGACCAGGGCTAGTCACCATGCACAGCTGCTCCAGGGTGGCCCGGTCCCCACTGACAATGCCTCCGCACGCTCTAGGGCCCTTAAAGCTGCTGTTCCCGGTCCTGCTAGTGGGAAAATCAGTTGCTCCTGTGCACCAGGTGCACACTCGGCTTCTCTGGTACACCACATCCTCCAGCGGGACCAGGCACACAAACACCCGCTGCTGTACAAGAGCGATCCGGCTCGATTACCCCAGCAACAAACCACGGCCCCCTCCCCAGATCACCCCGACCAGCCCTCCTGCCTTCTCCACTACTTCGGGTGGCAGACCTTGCTCCGTGGACTCTGGATCACACATGGGTCTCAAAGGGGCCCCACGGCTGAGCCACAGAACCTGCGCCCAGTCGGCCCCGCGACAGGTGCCCCAGAGGGTAAAAGCAGGGGTGCAGCTGTGCCGGTAACACACCAAGCCGGGCCGGCAGGGCTGGGTTTGCACCCAAGAATGGAAACCAGGGTTTCAAGGCCAGCACCGGAATGCAGGCCGGACTCGGGCCACACCCTGGGCATCAAACGGAGATGAACCGATTCACCTCACTTCTAATCTAACGTGGTTAACTCTCCGGTGCTCAGGGTGAACGCCTGGGCATTTGCACACTGCCAGCGTGCTGCAAAGCATCAACGAGACAGGCCCCAACCAGGCAAACCCTGCAGCCGCACGGCAGGCAGGCCGGCCGAGGCAGGGTCGGCAGCCGCCCGGCCATGCCAGCCAGCCGGCCACCCCTCCACCAGACCAGGCACCGACAGCCAGGCTCCCGACTTGGGAAGAGCCCCCCAAACGTCAGGGCTGCTCCTTTTCCCTTGTGCCCAACTCACCGCCGGCCCTGGGCCCCCAGCTGCCCCGGGGCCTGGCTGTGGAGCGAGTGGCCGGGCCCTGCATGCAGCAGCTCATGCTGGAGCCGGCTGGGGGGGCCCGTTCCCTGGGAGGAGCTGGTGGTGTGGGTCAGCAGCCAGCCAGGCCGCCCTGCCCCTCCTGCAGGCCCACTGTGATGTCACAAGGGGGGACTCCAGCCAGAGGAGTTTCCTCAGCACAAGCTGCATTTCCAGGGTAACGTTTCACCGGTTCACCAGCCGCCCGGCACCAGCCAGCAAGGAGCACGCTCGCCGGGCAGCCGGTTAGCCCTAGTGGGCAAGGTCCCACAGTGTCCCTCAGCCTCGGCATCGCCCCCCGGCCACCCTCACCTCAGGGCGTGGACGCTGGAGCCACTGGCCAAGCCCCGGCGTGCTCTGCCTTCCTGGGAATTTAAGAGCGCCCCTGCGCAAGCCCCGGGAGCAAGCGCCCAGCCTGCACTGGCCCAACCACTAGGATTACCAGATGGGTTTCAAAAAAATAGCGGACACACTTGATCTCAGAACGGGGGGAGGGGAGAACGGGAGGGGAGAAGGGCTGGCCGGGAGGGGGTCAGGAGGAGCAGAGCTGGCTGGGGGAGATGGGGGGGGAGGAACTGGCCAGGGGGAAGCAGGGCTGGCCGGGAGGGGGCTGGGGGGAGCAGGGCTGGCTAGGGAGGAACTGATCACTGGGGAGCGGGGCTGGCCAGGGGACTGGTTTCTACACCAATTTAGCTGGACCAGTGAAACTTTGGGGTGGACAAGGCCTAAATCTCTCTCCCTGGCTCTGTGAAAGCATTGGAGCTGGGAACCCTGGAACACACGTATCCCTGAGGAGAGATCTTTAAAAGGCATCTGGAAAAAATACCCTGTTGGAAACCTAGTGCCCGTGAATACGAGAGCTGATGGGAACCAGAACCCGTGCGCCAAAACTGGAGCCGTTTCTACTGTCCTGACCCTGCAGGGCTCCAAGGACCCGGGGTGCCCAAGGGCGCACAGCACCGGGCGGGCCCAGCCAGAGCAGTGCCTGCTCAGCTGGGATTTCACAGCCCCGGAGAGAACCGAGCCCACCGTGCACCCCTGGAACAGGCCACGATTTCTAGCTTCGGCTTTGGGTGCATTTGGGAGGGCGCAGCAAGAGTTCCAGGGGGAACGCAGAGGAAAGGTGCTTTGCTTATCTGCAACGCTGCGGAAAGCTGGCTCAGCTGCCGACGAGGATATTGAGAAGGAAGAAAAGTCAAAGTGTCCTTCGATAAGAGGGCGGGAAGCGAAGCCTGTGTGCTCGAATCAAAAGGCAGCGCACCACGCAGCCGCGCCGGCTGTCCCACAGAGAGCTGCGCCGGGTACCAAGGGCCGTAGTCCGGAGCTGCAAAGCCATTTGCCAACAGCGTCTGTACCTGGGCCTGGAGCCCCAGGGGCAGCCATTGGGGCGGTGCCAGATCCCAGTTTCGGTTTAAGGGGGGTGCGCACAGGGCCTGGGGCCGGAAGAGACGCTCAGCACCTCCCTCCCACAGGGCCAGCTGTCCGGAAGGAGCCCAGCACGTCTGTGCTCACGACAGCATCTCTGGATGTGAGGCAGGCTGGCCGATTAGCCGCCTGCTGCAGAGATCGCTGGGCTCCGGTGGCCCCAGGCTTCTCCGAGACCTCGAGCGGGAGCGCGACACACAAACGGCACTAGCGGCTCCAGTGAGGGACAAGGGCCGGGGGGTCCCGGCTGGGCTCTGCTGCCCCCTCTGTGCTCCCTGGGGATGGCGTCGCTGGAGGGCTGGGCTGTGGGCTGCAGGCCCCGGGCCTCAGCTGCTGGGAAAGGGCTGGGCGGGGGGTTGGGGTTGGCCTGATGACAGGGGGGCCTGTCGTCCATGGATCCGCCTGTCCTGGCCACTGATCTTAGGACTCTGCGGCCTCGTCTTGGGTCTGGGCAGAGCGGATTGTTGGGGATGCCTGAGCACCGAGGGGCATCAGTATTTAGAGCCCCCGCCGCCCTCCCCGGGCCCTGCCTCCCTCCTGGCCCCGCCTCCTCACTGCTCAGCCTCCCTCCTGGCCCCGCCTCCTCACTGCTCAGCCTCCCTCCTGGCCCCGCCTCCTCACTGCTCAGCCTCCCTCCTGGCCCCGCCTCCTCACTGCTCAGCCTCCCTCCTGGCCCCGCCTCCTCACTGCTCAGCCTCCCTCCTGGCCCCGCCTCCTCGCTGCCCCTGCGTCTTTCCCAGGCCTGCCTGCCTCCTCGTTGCCCCTGCCTCTCTGGGCCCTGCCTCGGCTCCTGGATCTCCCTCCCTTCCCGCCCCAGGGGGCTTAGGCCTAGCAGACAAGTGCAACAAAGCACAAAATTGTCTGCCACTGCCACGCTGCAGCCAGCCTGGGCCTCCCCTGCAGATGGGGGCAGGGAGTGGCCGGCAGCTCCGCAGCTGCTCTGCGAACTCAAAGCAGCAATTCTCCGGCACAGGACAGTGGAGGGGGCGTAATTCACTGCGACAGGTGGAAACTCTGCCTCAGCCTCGGGCTTAGCCCTCCCGGGCCTGCGGCTCTGACACACTAGAGGCAGGAAGGGCCAAATCCGGCGCTGGGGTAAGCAGTGCAACTTCCCCGTTGGCAGGGGAGAGAGGAGAATCGGGGACAGAAGATGTAAACCCTGCCCCCTTTGCACAGAACACGCCCCCTTGCACGGCTGGCTCTGCGCGGCTAGTGGGGCGGCATGCTTACCGCCACGGGGCGCGCCCGTTCACAGGTCATGATCAACGCCGGCAGGAAAAGGTGCTGACGGGAGCCAGGGTGAGTCCATGCAAACCAAATGCTGGAAATCAGGTCGAGCTGGCAAAGCAAATGATGAGGGGAGAGGCTGGTCCCCCCCCCCCGGGATTCCTCACAAGGGAAGGCTTTTGCAGGCACAGGAGCAGCGGCAGCAGCTGTCTGCCCACAGCTGTCTCATCAGAGCTTCTGCCCCCCTTGGTCCCGGGGCCTGGAACCCAGCACGACACCACCGACCAGATCACGTAGCCCCCTCGACTGGCTTCAGCGACATCTCAGCCACAACCTGGGCTGCCAAACTGTCACCCCATGTCACTCCAGGCCCCCTTCCCCCATGTGATCTCACCCCTGCCTCTCCCATTCCTTCACGTTCCTACCCCCCACCCAGTCCTTTGCTTAGCATCTGGCTTCGCCAGCCTGCCTGCGTCACAACTCTGCTGAAAGCCCGGGCTCGGAAAGGCACCGAAAACAATGCCTTGAACAGCTAGATGCTGGTGCGAGTTTGCCAGGTCTCAGCGAGGCTGATCAGACCATGCGCCAGACCTGTGTTTTAACAACAACGAGGCAGTCGGCCAGCTCCCGGCTTTCCCGTCCCGTCGGACCAGCCACGCCGCGGATCATTGGTCTCGGACGGACTCCGAGGGGACCTAGGCGCTTGGTAGCGCCACGTCCGGGAGAGCCACCCCGCCCACTCGGCCTGGGCCGGAGCAGTGGCCAGCGTCTGCCGACAGCAGCTCCCCGGGCGGGACCCAGCCACACGCATCCTGCCCCAGGAAGGTCCCTGCCTGCTCCGCTCTCGGGTTCCCGCCCGAATCGGTGACAGCCTGTGGGAATTCAAAGGACATGCGGCTATCCACGTGGGCCTCGCCCTCGGCCACCCGGCCCTCCCCGACCGCGCCGCACGCCTCCGGAGGGGCTCAGGCAGCCACAGCGGCAGGGTTCCTCTCCTCCGGGCAGTGACGCAGGGCCTGGCCCAGCCGCGAACTGATGCGCAAGGACAGGAAACTGCTTTGGCTGGAGATGGGGAGGGGCAGGCAGCAAAGCCGAGTGGCTGTGTGATCCCAGGGCCTGCCAGGCAGAACCTCTGGGCTGCCGCCCCTCTGAAGAGCACGGGGATACTGTCAGAGAGCTGGGGAGCACCAGGAAGTCAGGGGGAAGTGACTGTATCACATGGGGATGATACGGACCCTTGGGGCCTGCCCTTTCAGGCAATGTTGTGCACAGGAATCCGGGAGTCCCGCTTTGCCGTGGCCCATGAGTAAGACAGTGGCCCAGTGGGTTTTCCAGGACAGTAAGGTGTAATCCTGCCACCAGCAGCAAAGCCACGGCCTGCCCCAGGCATACTGGCAGGGCAGCTCAGGCGGGAAGCTGCTGCTCCCTGTGTGCGCAAACTGGGCCTGTCGCTCTCCAGAGCAATCGCACCACTGTCACCAGTGTCCTGCTGAATGGCTGGGGGGGCTCACAGCGGCCGGGGGCCCCTCTCCGACCATCGCCGTCTGCTCCTGAGTCTTCCGGAGAGGCCTGGCACGCCGAGGGTTACAATCCAGCGTTCCCCCCACACGGTAGCCCTGGCAACCGGCAGCAGACTTACTTCCCCAGGACCCAGCCCAAGTTCATCCGCAGGGCGATTCCCAGAGGGAAGAACAGCCAAGCCCGGAGCCAGGCTGCTGCCGAGGCTGGCTGGATGCAGCGTTCCACCGGGATCCGGCACACGGCAGCCCAGAAGGCAGCAGAGAAGGAGGGGAGCCCCTGGCCTCATGTCTAGGCCACGTCTGTGCCATCATGGGCTGGGAGGGAGGGTCTCTCCTCCTGGCTCCACACGTGGCAACCAGCAGCGTGATCTGCGGCAACTCCGACACATCGGTGAGTCACCGGAGAGCCAGGGCTTCCGGCCACACCTCCCCGGGAAGGAGAGCCGGGCCACAGAGGGCTGGAAGCGGTTTTGCCAATCCCAGATCCCCCATGTACACAATGGCTTTGGCTGGCGCAACCAGGAGTTGCATACACCTGACATCCTGACGGAACCTCCCCCACACATCCTGGGTTTGCGCCATTCAAGAGGAAGTTTAGCAACCCAACTGACAAAACCAGAGTACACTCACTGTGTTTTTACAGCGCACGCCACCCACCGTGCTCCGCAAGGTGTCTACACACGCGCCCCTCAGAAACCACTAACATGCGATCAGCTCTGGGGTGGAACATGGCAGCTGTTTAACAGCACCTAGCAACACAAGGAACAGGTGAGCACAGAAGGTACCATACCCGTCTGCAACCACAGGGGGCTTCAGAGAGGCAAAATGCAATCACACCAGTCTGAACAGGGCCAGGGCAGGAGTGTTTTTACCTCTCTGCTTGTGAGCAACTCCTGAGGATCTGACAAGCCACCGCTTTCAAGTCGCACTCCAAATCCAGCCCAGAGCCCTTTTAACACCCACTCTAGCTCATTACTGATAGAACCTGCACCCTGAAAAGCCACCAAGAAATCTCTCCTCTTCGGCCTCACCCAGCCTGACTCCTTTGAGCTTCCACGGCGAGCTGACGTCACAGGCGAAGGCAACTCCAGGCTAATACACGGGTCTGGTGTTTGCACCCAGCTCCCGAAAGCACACTGAGAACTGAAGTCCTTGTTCAGGTGATAAAGCAACAGCCTTGAACCTCAGGGGTTTCCAGATTTTAATCCAAGGAGCTTGCGTAGCCCCCAGCACTACACTAGCTTTAGCCACTCAGCCTCACATCTCCCAGGGAGGCAAGGCAGCATGGTCACCCCCTCTCTCTGAGGGGAAACTGAGGCACGGTGAGGCTCACTGATTTGCCCATCATCACGCACGCAGAGCAGGGTCTTCAAAACCAGCCCCCTCATCACAGAGCCAGCCCTTTCTTTCCCCCAATGTTCTTCTGTCTTGAGTATAAGGGAACGCCAAACATCAGGCATGCCCCAGTCTGCATGATAGCACCTTTGCACACATTGCCTGCCTCATGAGTAGGAACCTTTCCTCCCTCCAGTCCGCACCCGCTGTCCGTCACCGCTCGGCTACACGCGGGCGTCCCCATCGCACCTCCCACGCTGCTGTGAGGAGCCAGCTCCCTGTTCATTCACAGGCCAGAGTCCTGGCTACACAGAGTGCTGTATTCTCAGCTCAGGCAGGAAATCAACAGGCAAAGTCCAGTCCAGCCTAGAGCTCCCCTCCCGCCGTACAGCACCCTGCTTCCTTCCTGCTCCGCTCGGCTCCAGCCAGCAGGACACGCAAAGGCGAGCGCTGGGATTTGCTCTCCGTTTAGAAGAGCGTCTTCCACCGCCCTGCTCTGGAGACAGACGAGCCTTCTCTTGCTCCGCAGGCCTCGAGGGGGGGGCTGGGGGCACTTGGATGCAGGGGCTGAAAGGCTGTCTACTTTCCGCGGGCTTGTCCTAGCTCTGCAAGCGCTGCCTAAAAGCCAGCTCTTCCCACACACTAACTCGCTGGTGAATCACAACTGGAGATCCAGCTTCTGCCTGCCAGAGCCACAGTACCTGGAAGGGGGCTATTTCTGTACTCCTCTAGCAGGAAACACACAGAAAACTCCACCAAGGCACCAGCTTTATCTGCTTGGAAACCAGTTGTTCCTGCTCTCCAACACCACAGCCACTAGGCCTCACCCGGCAGGGAACTGACATCCATGCTCCGGGCTCCCCTAGTGCACCATCCCCAACCTTCGCAGTCCCAATGCCGTGCTGCACTGGGCTGGGCCAGTCGGTGCTCCTCCGAGCGCAGCACTCGCGGCCTGTCGGTATCGGGTGGGCCCACGGCCCCGGCCCCTGCCTCTCTGGCTCCTGCCGCTGAGCAGTCTCGGCCCGAAGAGGAGCAGCAGTTTGTGCTGCTCCCCTGCGGGAGGTTTGGAAATCCCGCTGCAGCCCCTGGACGTGCAGCACAGACGAGCTGAAAGCGGGAAAGCCAGGGGAAGATCCGCCACTGCACTGAGCCAGGCGGTAGAGACTGGAGATCTCCACATGGCCAGAGGGGTCCAGCCGCAGCGTGCAGGACAGGCCTTTTCAAAGCCTGGGAATCCAGTCCCATGCGGAGAGCAGACGTGACAGCTGATTAAGTTGCACAGCTGCCAGCTCAACAGGCAACCCACGGCAGAGCGGCGAAGGAGAGCAGCACAAAGTTGTTTGCCCTGGGTTCTCCCCGGGTCTGTGCCAGCAAGACCCAGGTGCCACAAAACAGGGCGGAAACTCACAGGGGCGTACAGCAGCGAGCGAGAGAGGGGTACACGACACACACAAACACGGGCATCACAGCAAGCAGTGCCAGAGCACTCAGAGATGCTCGGAAGCAAGCGGCTACTCCTACGGCCTGTACACAGCCTCAGGCAGGTACCGTCACCCTGCAAGCCGAGACGCTATAAAAAGCAAGCATTAATCAGCGGCTCAAATATTATAAGCACAAACCACAGCAGCCTTTATAGCCCCGGCCCCCGGGCAGCACACTGTTAGATGCTTTTAACATACCTCTCAACCTGCAAGAGACTAAATATAGGACACCAGCCGCCTAATAGGAGGAAAAATCTGAATTGCAAGCCGCTCCCGGGAAGAAAAGAGAGGGGGACGTAGCGCGATTAAGCCGCAGTTTGAGCTGTGGATTTCATTGGAGCGGGGGGATTGGGGGTGGGGGACGAGTTCCCCTTGGAGGTAATTGTCTCTGCAGCTGGTGTGTTTTCTGGCGGGTGATTTTTATTTCCCCCTTGTTCTTTCTTGCAAGGGCATTAGCACGGAAACAGCATCTCGCGCTCTTAGGAGTTCGTGGACTCTTGCTGCTTATCCCCACCAACCCGGAGTCATAATCCTCCATCTGTGCAACTCCCGGCACTTTTAGAGCCGCCAGCTGGGAGGGGCCGAGAAAGAAGAGGGGCCATGAATGCAGGGGCAGCGCGAATTCTGAAAGGAATCGAGAGCCTGTAACGGAGCAGGGGCATTTGGGATCGACATGCGGAAGATTTTCCTCAAGACATCAGCTGCTCTTTAAAAGGACGCAGCCGGGCTCTACTGACTTCAATAGGAATTTGGCCCCAATTTTCAAGTGGACCACGTTGTGGCCTTGCGAAAGCTGCCTCAGTAGCTGGGCAGAAGAGAATTTAGCCCCAAAGGTCCTGTCCTGTCTTCAGGGCACAGCTGAGAGGTATGCAAGTAGCTTTCTTCCCCTTTCTTACCTTCGTGCCCGGTGCTGGAAGTGCTGATGCTGCCGTGTTATAAGGGCACTTTCCCAGACAGGGCCACCATGGCTACTCCTATACCAGCTCGCAGCCGGGTGGCCCGGGTAGGGCGGGCCAGCGAAGCCATGGTCCGACTCCGTCTCCGCGGCCAGCGACGAGGCGGAGCTCCCCATGGATCCCCCCTACCCAGACCACAGCGAGATTTATCCTAGGCTAGGTCCGAGCCGACGGAAAGGGGCGAGACGCTGCGGCATGGACAGGCGGAAAGATCCCAACACTGGAGAAAGGGAGGTCGGTTCTGATCAAAGGAAGGGAAAAAAAGGAAAGGAAGAGAAGAGAAAGAAACAAGGTATGACATCGAGCGCACCACCCCACGCCTGCTCATCAACTCTGAGCCAGAGCTCCAACCCACGCCGGGACGGGGGGCTTGGGTTAACAGGCCAGTCCATCCCAATCTGCAGGTGGCGTCACACCACAGACCCCTGGCTCCCAAACGTGGGGGCGCAGCTGTACCAGTCTGCCAACTGAGACTTGGGAGTGGCAATGCCCGCTGCCTCCTACTCCGCTCTTCCCAAGCCACCAGGGCGCACAGCTGGTGGACGGGGACCAGCAGAGCCAAACACAGAGGACGGCCATTACTACAGGGGTCTAAGGATAAAGCACAGCGACCCAATCACAACCCCCGAAGCACAGCACGTGGGAAGCAGGAGTCGAGAAAGGGTTTTCTGAAGGCCCCAAACTCTAATTAAAAATCTGACGTGCCAATTAAGTCAACCCTGAAAAGTAGGACTTGTCCATTTCTCCAGGGCAGGGGGGGGGGGGAGCGGGAGGGGAGAGAGAGAGAGAGAATACAAGTTTCTATTTTTTTTTAAGCGTTGGCAAGATTTTGTGCCTAGGCTGGTAAATTTTCCACAGCAGAACGCAACGTAAAACACTTACTCCCCTTCTAACAAACGTTCCACAACAATAGAACAGGCAGTCCTAATTCTTTCTTGTTCTTCCAATTTACTGCAGCAGACCGCCACAAGCTGGAAGTATAGGAATATTTCCTCTCCTTTGGTCTACAGAAGATGTTACGTTTGTGTGTGCGTGTGTGTGTGTCTCCACATGTCTTTTCTTAAGAAAAAAAGATCTGACAGTCTGGATTTGTGTAAGAAGGACAAGGATCAAGGGAACACTTGTCAGAGGAAAAAGAAGAAGAAACAAGGAGGGAAAACTGCACAGCAGAGCGTATTCAATTACCCACCAGGAATTGCAGAGACGAATGAATTGTAGCAAGACCTTCATGAAGAAGCTGCTTAGTGCAATAAAAGGCTGAAACAAAGACTGTGAAATGCAGTTTTTCATTCCCAGGTTAGTTCCAGGGGATCAAGAAAGGCCTCGGCGGATCGCAGGCCCCCGAACACTGGAGCTCTTGCGATAGGTGCAGTTTAGCTAGGAGCTTAGCACCAAAACTAAATGCATTAGTCATTACACGGACATTCTTAACTGCCTTGTAATGATTTCTTCTGTATTCCCTATGCACTGTAATGATCAGCTTAAAAAACAATCCGACGATACCAATGTCTTTGTCCTTCCTTATTTTGACTCCCTAACTGGCCCAGATGGCGTCTGCGCATTTGCATCACCAAAAGGCCACCGTCACAAGCCAACTCTTTGATTATTGGGGGACTAGCAAAAACAGCCCCTTGGTTTTTTCTGCAGTAACGGCCACGAGTAGTTAATCTGTGAGAAGCTGTATTTTCCCAGTTGGGGGGTGGGGAGGGAAGTGGATTAAACAGGGATACTTAACATCCAGAGGCCTTTCCTCCAAAGATTGTGTGTTCATTTGAAAGGGGTCAGAGTGGAGACGTGCTCCGTTTTGCACCTAGAAAAAACCTTAACCTTCCGCCCCAGCCTTTGATGGTCTCAACAGCGCCTCTCTCCCTACCTTGCAGCAGCCAGCCTGGCTCCCCCGCTGAAGTGTCTAGCGCACGACTTACAGGGCTAGCAGGCTACAACTTGTTTTGCCTGAGAACACCAGAATCCCGGAGGGGAAATGGGAATCGCGCTCCAAAGGCAGCAGACACCAGCGATTCGCCAAGCGAGCACACAAGCAAAGCCGGAGGAGGAAGGACGAGGTTAAAACCCCTTCTGAGCACAGCGTTGCACAACCAGATACAGCAACTCAGCAGCTTCACAGAAAACCATTTCCTCAGCAGCTCACCGGAGCTGAACCGGGCAAGCCGCTCCTCTGCCCCACCCAGAAAAGGGGGGCTCGGGGACATGCAAGCTCCAGCTCCCCCGTCGCTGCCAGGTGGAAGACACGCTGCTGCCCTGCCCCTCCAGGCCCGCTCCTGGAAGGGTGACCAGCCCCCCGGAATGCCAATGTATTTTGGGAGCAGAGAGGGTGGAATCCTGGGTTAACGCTGCTCAGTAAACCTCTGCCGTGGGTGGCGCTGGGCGAAGGAAAGGATCTATAAATAGGGGCCGGATAACCAGGCTAAGCTGTAGCCGTCTGCAGCTCTCTGGGCTTCTTTTTGGTCAGCACTGTGCAGTCAGACGGCTTTGAGCAAAGCACTGAATCCCGCACCTGGGCGGGCCTCTCGGCACCAAGCAGGAATCGATCGGTTAAAGTATTGGCAAACGAGCTAGGGCAGGGTGGCGTCCGCGCTGGGCAGCTCCTCGGTTCAGCTGAGTGCAGAGCCGGGCCTAGCGCAGGGGTGGTTAGGGAAAGGCCTAATCCAACGCTGCCTTGGCCCGTGAGCAAAGCGAGCGGCGGGGTTAAAAAGGAACGCGAGTGCCACGGCGGCATGGCCAGCGCGCTCACTCCCTCCTGGCAGCACAGCTGTGGACGGCGCACTCGCTGGTTTGTGAAATGGCCACGGTGCCCAAGGCGCCCAGAGGGAGGGGCAAACAACGGGTGTGAGAGACACCAGTGCCTGGGCGGACAGGCCACGGAGCGCGTCACATGGCAGGGGGGAGAACGTGAACGCGGGAATTCCTGGCCGTGGGAAGCTGCGGGACAGCACCGTCCGCCCAGGGAAGCGCGGATCCACCCACAGTAACACGGGTTTCAAAACTAACGGATTTGACTTTTGGAAGGAAGTTATCCCCATCACAGACCCCCATCACAGACCCCCACAAGCCTTCCCTCCCACCCCTCCATCTCCCACCCCCCTCGCACCCACATCACCCCTCCCCATCACAACCCCATCGCCACCTCCCCACGCCCCCTCCTCTTCCCCCGCCCCATGGCACTCCTGGCAGCGGCAGGAGCCCACGGGCGGCCTGGGTGAGGACCAGCCAAGCTCTCGTTGCCTGTTCCCCCAGCGCAGCCTGCAGGACAGGTCCGGTCCAGAGCCGCTGGCTCTGCGCCCCAGGGCACCAGGCCGTTGACAGCTTCGGAGCAGTTACAAGCAGGGTCCGAGCCGTGCAGCCGCCGAAGCCCTGCCCAAGTGCTGCTGCGGCCAGGGAAAAGCCCCTCTCCGAGGCTGGGGGCACAGGCACTTTCTGCATGTTTCCCCCACAGCACAGACGTGCTGGAGCCGGGAGAGGCGCCACTCTGCCAGCCTGACACAGCCTCACCAGAGCTGTCCCCGCGCCAGAGCGCTGCCTCTCTCCTGGCCAAAGCTGCTACAGTGAGTCTGCACCCCAAACCTCACATCCCCAACTTCACCCCAGCTCCCGTCCTCCAGCCTTCACCCCCATCCTCGGCCCAAACCCCACATCCCCAGCTCCATCCCAGCTCCCACCCCCCAGCCTTCACCCCTGCACACCCTCCCTCAGCCCGTACCCCGAACCCCACATCCTCAGCTCTACTCCAGATCCCGCCCCCCCCCAGCCTTCACACCGGACCCCAACCCTCAGCCCATATCCCAAACCCCTCATTGCCGTGTACAGAACAAATTGTGCTCTGTGCACCAATAGGGAGGTGACATGTCGTGCACCATTTCCATATTGGTGCACAAAACAAAATTCCTTCTGCACATGGACATACAAAACTCGAGAGAACACTGGTTACAAGGCCGTGCAAACTCCCAGAAGGCCTGTACACCCGCCATGGGCAACCTAGGCCAGTGAGGGGGCTGCATGAGCGGCCTCCATCGCACCGGGCCCAGGACTGTCTCCCAGGACAGTTCGGCTCCCTGCGCTGGCATCCCTAGCGCGTGCGGGGGGTGGATGGACTCGCAGCAGTGCTGGGACCCGCTGAGAGTGAGAGTGAGAGTGTGTCAGTCACAAGGACAGAAAGCAGCCGACTCCGGCAAGCCCTGCCCGTGGGCAATGAAACAAAATGTCTCGTGCGCCGCACCTAGGACCCGGCTGCGGGCGGTCCCCCACTGCTGTACAACCTCTGGGACATCAACAGGGCTGAGACACAGGCTCATGGCAAGGGTGCCAGCCTGGCGCGATAACGACCAGCGCTCAAGCCCGTGCTCTGCCACAAGCTTCCCGTGTACGCTTGGCAAGTCACTTAGCCTCTCCGTAGCATGCCCCCCGTAAAATGTTCCATGTCCCGACGCTGCACCGCGCCCCTCTGCCAGGCAGGGCAAGCACGAGCCCTGGTCACCCCATAACGGGGGCAGAGAGGTACCTCTGGCTGTGCAGCCAAGCAAGATCCTTTTCCAGCGACTCCATCAGAGGCAGGGGCACCGAATGGCAAACCGCCCCGCTGCGCCCTGAAAGCCACCCCCCGGAGGAGCCCGGCACGCTGCCAAATGAAGCCGCTTCCCTCGGCTCCGCATCTGGGGGTCCCTGCAGGGGGAGGGGAGCCAGGCCTCCCTCGCGCTGCACGCACTGACGCAGGGGAGCGGAGGCCGGGCGTGGTACAGAGAGAGGTCACGCAACAGGAAGCGCAGCTTCCAGCCAGCCCCGTGGCCTACGCCCATCGCTGCCAAGCCACCCAGGTGTCCACCGGGGATGTAAAATCCCGTTTCGCTGGTTTCAAGGGTGGGGGCTGTCGTGGCCCCCCACAGGCAGGGGCTGCTCTGGAGAGTGGGAGCTCCGCTCGCCACGGGGGGCCCGGTGGGGCTGCAGCAGCCCCCTGCCCCTTCAGTTCACTAACACCAGTGAACACCACCTGTTACGGGTGCTGCTTCCCAGTTACCCTTTCCCATCCCAGTGCCCACCTCTCTCCCCACAGCCGGGGGCACAGCAGGGCTGGGAGCAGGACCCCGGGCTAGACAGCAGCCGTCTATCAGGTACAGTCAATCTAGCGTGCCTCACGAACTTCAAGAGCGAGGATTATCCAGATTTGGAAAAGGGCTCAAAATCCTAATTAAAAGCCACGGAAAGCAGCTGACTGTGTCCTTTTAAGTGGCAACTAATCCCCGCAACTGTTTCTGTCATTGATTTATGAGCAGGAAGTTCATTTTATCCAAATAAGCACCACGCTCGCAAGCCGACTGCGAAGAAGTGGGGCTGAGTGTACACAAATTTCAACCCCCCCCCAGCAGCCCGGTGCTCTGAGCCAATTACCATCACTTCACTGAGGTGCGAGAGGCTGCTCGTATTTTCCAGTTTATTAGCCAATCGTAGGTGGATTTTGAGCGAGGCGTTAACAATAGCCTGAGAGTTGGCACGGCGGGGCTCGGGAGCCGCTCTGCTGTACCAGGTGCCACCTGAAGGTGGGGGAGACAGACGAGTGTCCAATCTCTGCCAGCCAAGGTCCCAGAACCTCTCCGCTCTGTGACAGGCCCTGGATCATCCGGGCCAGCCAGCGGCTCGCCTCACAGAGCACGCGACGCGCATGTTTCGTGGATGAGGCGCACACAAGCCTCCTCGCTTTTTAGGCAGGTTTCTCCTAACTCCGAGCCAGAGAACAAAGCGTCTCTCTTTCCTGCCACAGCTGAGGGGAGCGGCTGTGCCAGCCGGTGCAGGGCAGGGCTGTTGTCACTGGACAGCCGCAGCGAGACACAAACATGAGTAAGAACCAGGCTGTGTCTTCTCACGCCATCTGCTTCGTCTCCGGGATTCCGTGCGGTGCCCACGTCTGACGCCAGCTCTCCGTCCGGCGCCGGCGGGCCGGCAGCTAGCGCAGGGGTGGGCAAAACTCTGCCCGAGGACACCTCGGGACATGGCCTGGGGGGAACGATCCGGAAATTGCGGGTGGGCTGCAGCTGAGGGCGAGTGCTCCGGCTGGGGGTCAGGCTTTGGGGTGCGGCCAGCAATGAGGCTGAAGGTGTGGGAGGGGGCTCTGCGCTGGGGCTGGGGGTGCAGGCTCTGGAACAGGGCCAGAGATGTGGGGTTTGGGGTGCAGGAGGGGGCCTTGGGCTGGGGCAGAGGTTGGCCCATGGGGGGTGAGGGCCCCAGCTGCAGTGCGAGCTCTGTGATGGGGCTGAGGGGTTTGGGGTGCAGGAGGGGGCCTTGGGCTGGGGCAGAGGTTGGCCCATGGGGGGTGAGGGCCCCAGCTGCAGTGCGAGCTGCAGGGGGGCTCCGGGCCAGGCTCAAGGAATTTGGAGGGCAGGAATGGGGTTCAGGGGGCAGGCTCAGGGCTGCACCTGCCTGCTCAAGCAGCTCCCGGAAGCAGTGGCACGTCCCTCCCCAGGCTCCTACTCCCAGGAGAAGTCAGTCGGCTCCCCTCCCTGCACGGTGCCGCCCCTGCAGCTCCCTGGGCCGTGGCTCCCAGCCAATGGGAGCGGCAAGGGCGGAGCTTGGGGCGGGGACAGCGCATGGAGCCAATCGGAAGCAAGACATGCTGCTTCTTCCCGGAGCCAGGCAGAGCCGGGCAAGCTCCAGACCGGCCCCGGGCAACCGGGGCTAGCGAGCAGGCTGCACGAGCAGCCTCCCTCAGCCCAGGGACTGCAAGCTGGGTGTGCCCACGGCGGGGTCCCGGGAGCGGGCGCTTTGCTCCCTGCGGGGGGCGGATGGACCCGTCGCAATGCTCTGACTGGGTGCAGAGGGGGCGCCCGGCTCTCCCAGGCAGCGCGGGGGGCGGTCGGCTCTCACCCTCTCTCACGCGGGTCACTCGAGTAACACGGGTCGGAAAACACTGCCCGGGTGGAAACCAGTGGAGTCCGGCAGCCCTGCGCATGGGCAACAGGGAACAAAATGCCTCGCGGGCCGCACACCCAACCCCGCAAGCCTTGGGCTGCCCACCCCTGCCCCCCACCAGGAGCTCGAGGACCAGAAGAAAATGGCCAAGGGGCCGGATGAGGGCCCCGGGCCGGAGAGCAATAACAAGGCCAAGCCAGACGAAAGCGACACGAAAGTGGAAAGACGCCTTCTGTATTCACCGCCGTTTACGACTACCCCCTGCGCACTGGCTGCTCTGACAGGCCGTAATGCCACGAGGCGCAGAAGTCACCCGGAGAGAACCGAGTCACCCAACCAGAACGCCAGCGCCTCAGAAACCGGCAAGAGAAACTGGGTTTGCACCGCTCACTCGGGCCAGCCCGAATACAGAACCGGCTCCTCCTCGGTGCCCTGCCGAACAGGCCAGGCCGGCTGCGTCAGACGGGGAGTGGGCGCTCCCGAGCCAACGAGATGAGCAAGTCTTAGCGGCATTTTTGAAAGCGTCTCTTTCCTTGCCCTGCACCTGACCCATCCCACCGGTACTGCCCCAGGCCTGGGCTGTGCCTCAGCAAAGCTCCAGAGCAGCCCGCCTCCACGAAACACGAGCTACGCCGAAGGGCGGGGGCGTGCACGGGACCCGCACGCCGGCCACGCCACAGAGCGAGGGAGGCGCTGGCTGGCCTGGGCCAAGGACGCCCTCAGACGCAGGGTTTCAGTCAGCAGAGGGAGGGGGCTTCAGGCAGGGCCTGGAAGAGCCTGATTTGGGCGGAGCAGGAAGGAGCCAGCATCCCACGCTCTGGCGCTGTCCCTTAGCGAGGCAGCCCTGGATCTAGCTCCGACGAGACACACTTGGCTGCCACGCTGCTGGCTGCAGGAGAGTCCCCTCTGGAAGCCAGGCAGCAGCCCCTGCAGTGCGAGCGGCCTGTGCAGACCAGCCATGCCGCCTCCCCAGGGCCTCTAGGACCAACGCTGAGAGGGACAGACTAGCCGCTCACTTGCCCTAACTCCAAGCCACGGTGCCAGATTCTGGGGGCCGGTGCCACTGGAACCCGCCTGGGGCAGGGCGAGGCTGGACGAGCGCGAGAGGCAGGGAGTTAGTTGATAGCTGCGTTAGAAACAAAGCGAAGAAGAAAGGCAGCGGAATAACCAAACCCTGTGCGAGTGTTCGTCCCTTCCCCCCCCCGCGCCCCCCACCCCGCTCCCTCCACAAATAACCGGAAGAGTCTGAGCTACAGCCGTGCAGACCAGGACGCAGGTTTCGTACTAGGGTAACGATTTCGGCAGGGAGCGAATCCCTAAGGGAACAGGCTTGCCCTCGGCTGGGGCGGCAGTTCTACCAGCAGGAAGCGGCTGCGTCCCACGGGAAAAGCTATACAGGGAACGCTAGCACTATTATCCCGGTGTGACTCTAGCCATCCTACCGGAGTTGGGCCGCTTGACCCGCACCAGTATCACGGGGGTAGCAGCGATGACCACAGAAACCAATCCTATGGGGAACGGACAAGGCTGTTTTCAGGGAGCGGGCTGGCAGTCAGGCCAGAGCACGACCAAGGGTCTCCCTCCAAGAGAAAGGCCACACAGAGGCGATCAGCAGCTGCCCCGTGAAGAGGGCGCGGAAGGAGCCCACAACTGACCCAATACCAGCCCCGAGATTCTCGGGGTGCCGTTAGCCAGGCCGGTAGTCAGGAAAGCTGTTTGGGGACCCCCTGCTGCTTGTAGCCATGCGGCCCCGTGTGCCAGGCCCCGGAAGTCCCTCTATCTCAGCCCTCTCTCAGGGCGCGGCCGCCACGAAGAGGGGCACTCTGGCACACGGGTCGGGCAACCAACCGGCCTAGGAATCACCCCACAAGAGCTATGTTTTCAGCCCGCGCCGAGCAGAAAGGGGCCCCAAGGCTGCTGCCCACCTCGCCAGGGACCACCCGGCAGGGCCTGGGCAGGGGCCCATGGGCGCACTGGCACAGGGTGTGGGCAACAGACTCGCAGGGGGGTCGGACAGGGAATGGCCGGCTCCCTGGCACAAAGGCGCTGCACAGCCTGGGGGCACGGCAGCGCCTCAGAGAGCTGGGCAGAGAGATACCGGTACGCGGCCAGGAGACAAGATCACCCCAAGAGCTGGCCTCAGGGAGCCAGGCTGAACCCGCCCCCCTTCCCAAGGCCATACGGAGACTCCCCCAGCAGGCCGACACGGGGGCCCCTGCAGCCTGAGCGCCCCCATCTGCGCCCGGAGCCAGCCCCAGGGGCCCCTGCAGCCTGAGCGCCCCCGTCCGCGCCCGGAGCCAGCCCCAGGGGCCCCTGCAGCCTGAGCGCCCCCGTCCGCGCCCGGAGCCAGCCCCAGGGGCCCCTGCAGCCTGAGCGCCCCCGTCCGCGCCCGGAGCCAGCCCCAGGGGCCCCTGCAGCCTGAGCGCCCCCGACCGCGCCCGGAGCCAGCCCCAGGGGCCCCTGCAGCCTGAGCGCCCCCGACCGCGCCCGGAGCCAGCCCCAGGGGCCCCTGCAGCCTGAGCGCCCCCGTCCGCGCCCGGAGCCAGCCCCAGGGGCCCCTGCAGCCTGAGCGCCCCCGTCCGCGCCCGGAGCTGCTTCTTCGCTACAAGCCCTGGGGAGCGGAGGCACCGGCAAGCGGACGGCATTCAGGGTAAGTTCCAGCTGGAAGATGGCTGCTCTCAGCACAGGGCACGCTGGCCGGGGCCCTTGCCAGGGAAGGTCAGGGCAAGCCCAGCCTTGGCCATGCTGCCAGCTCAGCCGGCCTCGCGTCCCAGAGAGAACGAACTCCTCTGGGGAACACGCGCCCAAGCCAACTCCAAAGGCGCAGCTCACACCCACGCACGCCCTTCCCCGGCCGAGAAGGGAGCAGCAGGAGATACCACAGCCTGGACGGGACTCCCCTGCCGCTCCTCGCCTCTGTCCCCCGGGGGGGCCGCCCCCACCCCCACCCCACAAACCTCACATACCCTGGTGTCTCCAGGCAAAGCAGCAGGAGGCTCCTTAAAGCCACTTGCTGGCCCTCCTGGGTCTGGAGGTGGCCTCTGACCCAGCCAGCTGCTCAGGCATCTCCGGTTCCCCAAGCCTGGTTCGCAAAGTGCAGCCACTATCCCCCGGGCCAAGGGTCTCTCCTCCGCTGCTCCCCCACTTCGCTCACACGAGTGCATGCACAGAGCCCAGGGCACTGGGTGCGAGGAGGGACGCTCCCCAGGGAGAAGGGGGGAAGAGGAGAGGTGGGGCGCACTGCTCTGGGAGGGGGACGCGGAGGAGGAACAACCCTCCTGCCAGCCCTGATGAGAACAGCACAACAAAGGGGCGTGAACCAGTAGCTTGGGTCTTGCTTTCTGCTCTACAGGCCAGATCCTCAGGGCGTAAGCCAGCAACATGCCACTGAAATCAGCGCCTGCCGGAGGCACCAGCACTGCTACCGGTAGGACGCTACGGTCTGCTGGGATCGGCCCCACCAGGCAGCAGCGCGCGGTGCGTGGACTTGGGACTAAGCCGCTGGCCAGGCAGCACGCCCGCGAGTGCCCCACCAATGCATACAATACAGTCCCTGACCGAGCTCGCAGACTCAGCCGAACTACAACTCCCAGAAGGCTTTGGGACGTCTTACACCATCAGCTTGACAGGAGACAGGAGTCTCTGGTGCAGTTCGGGATTACACAGACTTCTGCTGATATCACTGCCACTGCCACTCGCGCCGATCCCTGGGGAAAGCCTCAGCCCACTCAGGCAACGCGACACGGAGAAAACACAACACGCTCCTAGCAATAAGGGCACCGGGCAGCTTCCTACAAGCAGCATCAGGGCAGGATCTCTGGGGAGACGAGCTGCGCACGCATGGATCTCCAGAGGGCCCCCTGCCTGCCCATTCAAACACTGAAACAGACTAATTATACCGCACGGCTCGCGTGCCATTAGCAACTGCATGGCCTAGAAACGTAGGAACACAGAGCCCTCTGAATAGGTTAAATGCACTTGTGCCCTAGGAGCATTAAGGCCTTGTAAGCATTGACGGTTAAAGGTTAACGTTTGTTATCCTAGTGCAGAAAACAGCTTCCCCCCCATGTTCTCATCTCTCAAATGCAACAACTGAATTCAACACAAGCTGCCTCCTAGCCCAGACCCACTCCCAGGCTCCTCTGAGCGGAGATGCCCAAAGAGATTAGAGTCCCCGTCATGAAGCTGCAAAGAACCCCTGTTTGTAACTGTTGGCTCTTTACATCTACATTGCAGAGTGGCCGTGATGCACACGGAGGCACCGGAATGGCGGCAGCGCCCGGTCTGTGGACTGAAGAGTATTAAACACACAAGGCCACGGCCTTTTAGCCTCCCTGGGTCTCTTTGAGCGTGACAGTGTCAGAGGGTCGCTGCGTTATTAAAAACACAAGCAGTCCTGTAGCACCTTAGAGACTGACAAATATCTACAGTGTCATGTGGGCACAACCCACTTCTGCTGGTGAGCAGAAAAAAGTGGAGAAAAAAGGGGGAACCTCACAATTTATAACAAACAGAAGCGGGAGTACTTGCTGATGAGGCTAATTAAGCAGGCTGGAAGCGTCCCGTACTTGGGAAGTTAACACACATGTTTCTGCACCAGTCTTCCCCCACGTGCTGGCAGTTACACCCGTGCAGTGGGCAGCCAGCATGCAGGCAAGCAGGTTTTTTTGCAGACACGTGGCCCAGGCGCACAGGATGCCGGATGCCCAGGGAGTGGAAAATCAGACCCCATCTGCGAATTGAGCCTCGACATGGGCGCTGCTCACAGCATCTAGCCAGCTGCTTACAAGAGATGCTGCAAGTGTCTCCGAGGGGGTAACCCACCCTCCTGACTTGTCCAACACAAGTTCAGAGATGAAGGGACCATTGCAAACACCTTAGCCTGAAAGCTTGCGGGGGAGCTGGGTTAGACTGTCAGGAAAATCTTCAACAACAAACTGTCTGGCAGCACCTTACAGACTCCAGACACGTAGCTGGGATCATGAGCTTTCGTGGGCCCAGCCCTCTTCTTCAGATGGCCGGAGCAGCCTGTCTTAGCCTCATGCATTACCCAGGGCACAGAATCTCTTGCAGGGACTCCGGAAGCAAGCCCCGCAACGAGTGGCTGAGCTCCAGGGTATCTTTAGAAGGCAGCCAAGTATTCAGGCCCTTCCAGCGCCAGCCCCAAAACAGTGCCTGCCCCTCTCCAAGATGTCCTCTCGCTCTGCGGTTAACGAGACGCTGTCCGACAGGCCAGAGAACAGGCAGCGTAAGTGACCGTAGCGGGATGGAGGCACCACATCACTCTTGGACACACGCAGCCACGTACACCCCTCCAGCACATGTGTGGGCACAGGGGGCTGCATGGGGCATGGCACGGCCTCACTACTCTGCCTGGCATCTCTGACTGTGGAAACCACCCAACCACTGACACAGGCAAGGACCTGAGAGCAAGGTCCTCAGCCATGTCAACGCTCCAGCTGCTCGGGGACGCGGAGCCGACGCGGGGAGAAGCACGCAGCACAGCCCACGAGCCCACCTGCCCCCAGGAAACCAGGTGGAATCGGATTTCATCTCCTACCAGCGCTGCACACGCACAAGGCTGCTGACATGTCGCCTGGCACAGCGGGTCAGGATACAGCCGTACAAGCCCCCCTTTTACCGCATGGCGGGATTCCAGCAGGCAGACCAGGGGGCCGAGACAAAGCGGGGGGCCTGCGATGAGCTTGTCAGCAGCACGGCTGCTCCTTAGAAGCAAGGTGCCCAGGTATTGCAGGACGCGGTGGCTGGCATTCAGCCGATGGCGCGGTTCCCTCCGAGTCTGGTACGCGCAGGCAGGCGGCGGGGTCGCTCTCTCACAAGAGGGCGTAAAACCGGAGATTCTGGCCACTTCTGGCCTTTGCTGATCCCACAGCAGAGACCCATTAATCCCAGCATCCTGGCCCCACGTGGACTGGGCCATTCAACACGGCCAGCCTGACTTCTCATGTGGATTGGGGTCGTTAAATTGCAAGTAAGTGACTAATCCAATAGTCGGGGCATTTTGCATCGACTATTTGATGAGTCGACAGGGCACCTCTGCCTTTGAAGTGGAGCCTCCCGGTCTGCCGGGCAGCGAGACGATGGTCTCCTCCCAAAAGCCCAGGATGCGCGGCGACGAGAAACCCGCCAGGAAGCCTGAGTGGCAATGGGCTGACACCCCAAAAGCCCAAGAGGCGCTGGGAAGGCTGCCGACGGGCGCCTGCCATGGGGAGCAGCTCTCCTGGCCCTCCTGCTGGATTGAGGCATTTGGGAGTGAAACGGGGTGCCCCCAGACAAACTCAGCCCACGGCTACTTCCAGCCACAGAAAAGCATTATCTGGGCTGTCCAACCACGGCTCCAGCGGCAGGACAATCCCAGGCCACAAAGACGGGGGAATCCCTCTGGCTGCGGTAACCCGCTTCTCTGGATTCACCCCCCCTCCCCCGCGGCGCTCCCCCAGCCCAAAGAGATGCAGCCGCTCTTCCCCGGAGAGCGAGGAAACACCGCCCAGCGGCTTTAGGGAGTCACTCTGGCATTTCACATCCACTAGTGCCAGAGCCTCTGATACGAGGGAAGAGATCCACCCAGACCTCTCCAGCATGAGCTGCGGCCGCTATCCCTGCCCTGGCTTCCTCGGCCGTCATCACCAAACACACCACAAGCAATGGCCCTTCAGCCCAGAGGGAGTCAAGAGCGACGCCGCACTCAATATACCGGCAGCCTGCTCGGATGCCCCGCTCCTCCTTGTCCCAGGCGAAGCCGGGGCGTAGCCGACGTTTCCGGCAGGATCTGCTTTGTCCGGGGGGCAGTCTCCTAGCCGGGACACGTTCACCCGTCCTTGTCAGAGCCGCGGTGCCCTGGTCCCATCGACCGGCTATCAGCTGCTGCTCCCACCCCATGTGACCAGCGTGGATCAATCAACGTTCTGAACTCCATCCCCGGCCTTCTGCTCCCCGGGCAATACTAAGCCTTGATGCCGGCAGCTCCACACGGTCCCATCTCTCCCCAGGCACGGAGGAGTTCACAACGGGACACAGGGCACTGAGCAGAGACCAGCTCAGGGTTCAGATAGCAGGGCGAGAGGAAATTGTCTATTCACTTTGTTCAGGCCTAACTTAAAATAGCCCCAGGCCCCAAAGGCAAGGGGCCAGACGTCAGACCCTTCGCGAGCGATTTAGCATCGCTCTACTGACCTCAGTGGACCGACGCCAATTTGCAGCAGCCAATGAGCTCTCGAGGACAGGAACACGGCTTGCGCTCACGGGGGCCCGTTGCTCAGGGGAGAGGACTGGCAGCACCTACCAGGAGAGCCCTCCCCACCGATTCCAACACACACAGAGGAGCAACCCAGCAAGCTCGCGCAGACACACCCAGGGAAGCCTTTTCCACACGACAGAGCCGACACCAGCAGAGCACAAGGACCAGGCAAGCGGCAGCAATGCGGGGGGAATTCAGAGCAAAGGCGTCCCTAGGACACCCCCGCCTGCGCACACAATTCACCCGTACCCTGCGACACCGGGATCCTGCACCTCCGCAGCGCAGAGCTAGCCCCTAGATTTGACAAGGTCTCAGACCCTTTTGGGGGGGCTTCAGACTTATTCCCATTTACAAAGACAAGGCCCTGGCGGCCCCCGCAGGCTCGCTCGTACAACTAAACTGCAGAATAAGTCATCAGAATAGGAGAGACTGCTCCTCCCGCCTCGCTGCAGGGACACCCAGCCACGCCGCAAAGACTCTCAGCCCCATAACATGCAGGAAGGGGAGGGGGACGATGGGCCAGCCCGCACGTCCCCAAAGGCAAGAGACTGACCGCGGCTGAGCAAAGCCTACGAGACATTGACTCATAAGGATCAGGGAGCGCGCATCTGTACGGAGGGACCGCTCAGCACCATACAGGGGTGGGGACGATGCATTTCGCCCAGCACGGTACTGGACCCTCCCTCGCTTAACACTGCAAACAGGACTTGATGCAGGTCCCAGGCCAGTCAATGGGAAATATCCTGTTGGCTCAACAGTGAGAGATCTCACTCAGACACGAGCCAATCCGCTACGGCAGGGTGGGGCGCCTCAGGCCCGGATGCAGCCCCTGAGGCTCAGTGCCCCCCCCCAGCATCGGGGAGCCCACGCTGGTGCTCCAGTCTCCCCCCGCCCCCTCCTGCAGTCTCCATGGGGCTGGAGCATACAAAATCTCCTAGGCTGGGCCCCCTTAGGCTCTGGTGTGGGAGGGGAATGCGGGAGTCTTTCTCCTTCTCAGTACGGGGCCACATCAGTGAGGGTTTGGTTGCGTGTGTTTGTTTTGTATTTTCACTTATGTGCGGCCCCCAACTGATTTTTCTGTGGATCAGCAGCCCCCACCCCAAAACCGGTTCCCCCAGCCCTGCCCGCCTTACGGCTTATCCTGCCAGCGGGTCCAATAATGCAGCTGTAAAGGAAGGCAGCCAGCAGCCTCAGTGCAGCTGGTCCCCAGCATGTCTCAAGATGAAAGGCGGATGATTTCCTGGCCTTATACATTTCAGTGACCATTTACAAAACACCACTGCTAATGCAGACAATGAACAGATGGCAACCAGATTTGCCCTTAACGCAACAGACAAGCCCAACGAACTCCAGGTCCCCACCTGTACTGCGACGTGGTCACTCAGGTTAATAAGCAGCATTGCATTCCAGGGTGCCTAAGATTCATGGGGCCACCCTGTCTGTCTTAAAAGGCAGCTGTGGTCTACACTTTGCCCGACCTGGCCTTAAATCTTAGCACACCCATAGCAGGGCCTCAGGTCACACTGAAGACACCGTGACAGTCTCCCACCGGCCGTGGATAACACCCCTGTGCGTGTGCAGTAGGGAAAACAGTCACTGTGTTTGGTTATTCGCAGGCAAGAGTGCATATCGCAGAGAAAAGCCTACCAAATATCAGGCACACATGTAGCCTCTTGGTGTAGAAATACCCAAAAAAGCACTTTTATACATGGATGCGTGTAATAGTGTCTTCCCACTAGTACACAGAACCACCATTCCATGGAATCTGCTCTCAGGCTTAGCAGGGTGAAGGAGATGTAAAAATCAACTGTGATTGCAAGAAGGGCATGTGAAAGTTATTTAAAAAACAAAGGCTTTGGTTTGAGGTAAGAGCCCGCTATGTGCACTGTATCATACAGGGGTGCATTTAAGCCTGAAGTCTCATTTGTAATGCAGTAACACGGAGGGGATCCCAAAGACAGATCAAAGCCCCGCTATGCTAGGCACTATATAGACCTTACAAAACGATGGGCCCCGCAGAGCTTACAACGTGACACAGGTGACAACAGGTGGATATAACAAACAGGCAACAGCACTTCAACACTCAAACACATGGCCCTGCTTCAGATAGCGACAGGAATCCTGTTCTAGCTCGGTTCTTTTCCTGCCTCTGCCACTGATTCACCAGTCAACCTAGGGCAGTCAATTGATTAGACTGTGCCTCTGTTTCCTAGATATAACCCGACGTGACCAATACTTCCCTGTCTCTCAGCAGGATTGGGAGGCTAAATTTGTCTCCATTTCAGAAGCACTCGGACTGGAGGACATGACAGAAGTGCAAGGCGTTAATAAATAAATTCATTAGAGGGGGAGGGATTTGCTAAGGTTCCATGGCATTTCTGTTGCTGCCGTGTAATTTTTTTTTAAGCAATCTGGCTCCAATGATAAATCAAGTTAGAGATATTAAGGGGACAGGCAGCATAACTGTAGGCTCCTTGCTGTCTAATTATTTATACAACAATAATAACCTCAAGTCCTCAGCGGCGCTGCCTGTTGGCCCCATATTAACTGAACTATGCTCTCATATGGGGCAGTCTCCAGGTTTTCTTATCTACGTTTTATCCCGGCTGTTAAGAAGCTGGGCCCAGCAATTTGAGGATCTACTTTGTCAATCCAGCTAAAAACTCCTCTTCCTGCCAGATGGCCAGGAGTCAGCAGAAGAGAAGCCAGTGGCTCTGCGCACTCTGTGCTTGGTTGCAAAGAGCCATCCCCTTGCTCCACAGCAGGTAAGGGAGTGGTGGTTGTTTACAAGAAGCAGAACAAACCACAGCAAATACCGGGAGGAATAAAGAGCATGGGGCCGGGCAAGGCATCAGGTGGGTAGGAATTAGAAGCTGCCAACGAAAGCCAAGCTGTTCAGTCCCAATCGTCCGGAGGGCTTTAAAAGACTTGAGAGGGCGATTAGGAGAGTCAGAGGGGTTCAAGCAGCAAACGTCTGTCTCGCCCTGAAAACTCGCCCAGCTCATTTAACTCCTGCCTTAGGTCAAGAAGAGAGTCCTCACTGACTGTGTAAGAATCCAGCCCGGCATCCCCAGCTACCCCACTGCCCCTGGACCCATTCCCAGCCAGGACAGGCAATGTAACCACTACCCCAGACGCCAAACCAGCCTGGCACAGTTCCCCTCTGTGCCTGGGGTGGGAATGGCGAGGGGGGTAGCCCCTCTGGCTGGGCTGTCAGGGGCTGCCCCTCTTTTTAGGGAATGGTTTCACAGAAAGAGCCCCCCTCTCCCAGCTGCCCCCTCGCCTCCCCCCAAAACTCGCCCAGCTGCCAAGGGGGCTCCATGGGAAGGGAGGGGTTCCCTGCCCAGCTCCAGGGCAGCTCTGTGGACCAGCTACAGGGGAACTGCATAGGAACAGAGGTCCCCCCCACCGGGCACCATGGGAACAGGGGACCCCCCCACCCAAGCTCCAGGGGGGCTCCATGGGAACAGGGGGGTCCCCCCGCCCAAGCTCCAGGGGGGCTCCATGGGAACAGGGGGGTCCCCCCGCCCAAGCTCCAGGGGGGCTCCATGGGAACAGGGGGGTACCCCCGCCCAAGCTCCAGGGGGGCTCCATGGGAACAGGGGGTCCCCCCGCCCAAGCTCCAGGGGGGCTCCATGGGAACAGGGGGGTCCCCCCGCCCGGCTCCAGGGGGGCTCCATGGGAACAGGGGGGTCCCCCCGCCCGGCTCCAGGGGGGCTCCATGGGAACAGGGGGGTCCCCCCGCCCGGCTCCAGGGGGGCTCCATGGGAACAGGGGGGTCCCCCCGCCCAAGCTCCAGGGGGGCTCCATGGGAACAGGGGGGTCCCCCCGCCCGGCTCCAGGGGGGCTCCATGGGAACAGGGGGGTCCCCCCGCCCGGCTCCAGGGGGGCTCCATGGGAACAGGGGGTCCCCCCGCCCGGCTCCAGGGGGGCTCCATGGGAACAGGGGGTCCCCCCGCCCAAGCTCCAGGGGAGGGGCCCCCCCGCCCGGCACTCACCGTGGCCGGAGGCGGCTGCTCGGCGCCGGGCCCCGCACCCCCCGGCGCAGTAACTTTGACCTGCTCCCCGCGCGGCTCCCGGCGGCTTCGGAAGCTGTTTCGTCCCCTCCCCGAGCAGCCCGAGCGCAGCCCGCCCGGAGTCCAGAAGCGCGGCCTTACGCCGGCAGCGCAGCGCAGCGCCCCATGCCGCGCAGCGGGCTGCGTCGCGGAAACAGCGTAAGCGCCGCAGTGAATCGCGCCCGGAGACTACAAGGCCCGGGGGGCTTTGCGAAGCCGGAGCGGAAGGCGCTGTGGGCCGCCAAGCATTGTGGGAATTGCAGTCCGCTCGTGGCACTGCCCGCCGGACAGGGGGGTTGGTGGGGCCAGGGCAATAGCGCAGAGCCCTGGGAGTCTCCTGGCCGGGGCGGTGCACGGGTCTGAGGGCCGGGGCATGAGAAGCAAAGAGCACGGGGCCCCGGGGGCAGAGGGACTCGAAGGGAAGAACTACAAGTCCCATGGTGCTCTACGCTTGGGAAGCCGCTTCCCGGCCCCAGCTGCTGGACACGTCCCCGTGCGCTCACCTGGGGCTGCCGCTGGCCGCAGCTGCCTGCAGCGCCGCCCACCGCCAGCAGCTGTCGCTACAGCGCAGGGCAGTTCAGCGCCTCTGGCCCGGATCCCGGGCCCGCCTCTGCATGCCCGGGGGGGGGGGGGGGGGGGGGCAGTAACAGCTGGGGGGGGGGACATGCAGGGGGCTGCATGTGCCCCAGTTCCAGCCTGTCCGCCCCGAGTCGCATGGGACGCTGAACTGCCAGGCACTGAGCACCAGCCCGGCCATGGACCTGCATAGCCCGACGCCCCAGGCTACCGCAGAAGTGACTTAACTAAGCTCAGGCAGAAAACCAGTGTCAGACCCAACTGTGGGACGCGGCATCCTCGTGCCCTTGCCCTAGGCCAGCGCTTCCCAGGCTTTTCGGCTTCATGCCCCCTTTTTGATTTTTGAGAAACCCTCACACCCCCCTCCCAAAAAAATACCAGCAAAAGTTGAGGGGGCTCGGTCACCTCACGTCCCCCCTGGAATTTCTTCACAAGCCCCAGTTTAGGAACCCATGCCCTAAGGCTGTTTAACCACTAGACCCTGCTACCTTTCCAAGCAACCCACACCCCATGCCTAGACGAGGAATCACTTAATTCTCTGCAGCAACGCCGTGAGCTCTGGGCAGGAACACAGCATCTGGACTACAGCTTAAAACAGGAAGCTAGAGGAATTCTCAACTCATTATTGGACCATGTGGAGTTTGGGGTGGGGGAGGAGAGAACGACCATATATGCGCGCGCGCACGCACACGCGCGCACACACACACACACACACACACACGCCAGGATGCACCCACATTCAGTCTTGGCCCAAGGCAAGGGCTGCTGCTAGGCCAGTGGTTCATACTTTGAATAAAATCAATACAAAATAATAAGACTTTGCAGCCTCTTTACTCAGATTTCAAAGCACTTTACAGACGGCCCATGCTAGGGAGTTGAAGGTTGCTATGCAATTTTTATTTACCAAAAAGCTAAGTAACTTGCCCAAGGCATTAGCAATTTCTTAACGGACTCCCAGAGTCTCAGCATTTAGGCCGAGCTTTTGAAATGAGCTCAGTCGTGCCAATGCCAAGCATTCCAACATCACACGTCAGGCCCTTCCAAAAGGCATAGGACTTTCAGCAAAAATGGTTCTTTTCATTTACTTTTGCTCTGTGGAGCTAGTAAGGGCCATGCTTTCAAGCTTTTCTGCATAGCTGTAAGGCTAGAAACTTCCTTTTAGAAAACCAATAGATAGTGGTTTTCAAACTTTTGTCTGGGTGATCCCCCTCCCCCCCACCTTATAAATTAAAAGATGTGTTATATATTCAACACCATTATAAATGCTGGGTGCAAAGCTGGGATGGGGGTGTAGGCTGACACCTTGCAACTAGGGATGTAAAATCCCATGTAATTGGTTAAAGGGGGACAGATGGGAGGGCTACTCCAGCCCACTTGGGCAGGAGGACACCCCCTCTGCCCTGGCCAGGTTGGAGCAGCCTCCCCACCGAAGCCAGGGGTTGCTCCAGCCTGGCCGGAATAGCCCCTGCCTTTGCACCTCCCCCTCCCCATCTGTGTCAGGCCCTGTGGGGCTGGAGTAGCCCCCTGCCCATGGCGAGTAGGGATTTGCTCCAGTTCCCCCTGGTTAACTGGAACCAGTAACCCTCACCCTTAAGTGATACTTACTGATTAACCGGTTAACCTTTCACATCCCTACCCACAACCCCTGTATAATAACCTGGTGATCTCCTGAGAAGTCCTGACCCCCCGGTTTGAGAGCCCTGGCTTAGTTTCTTAGGTACCTGGCTGCAGGAGCACGTCAAGATGACACCAGATATAGAGACTGGTAATAAAATCACAAGCACTGGCCACACACAGAGACCTTTGACACTGCAGTAACAGGCACCGTAGAGGCAGCTACACTTAGATTAACTCCATCCCCTTATCGAACCCTGAACCAGCCTTAATGGCAATGGTGGAAGTAACCTGAGTAAAGCCCCCAAACATGCTCCACCTTTACCTGCAAAGACAAAGGCTTTCAAAAGCCTCCTCTTGAATATCTACATCCCTTCCCCCTCGTTCTACGTGAACTAGAACATGAACCAATTTATGGCAGAGAAATAGCCACTATCCGTGAAGGGCCTGCCCAAACGGTATTGAGCTGCTGTTCTTATTCTGTCACAGAAATTAAAGGCTGAAAACGTTATCCTCAGATGCTGATCTGCTAAGTTAGAGGGTTTGGCACTGTCCATTAGACAAACTGTTGTTCAAACAAAAACAGCTTTGTTAATTCAGCGGGTTTCAGAACGAGGAGACAGATCAATGTTTGTTAAATGAAAAAAGGCAGTCACGTATGAAGGGTAACATTTTCTTTAGCCTTGCAAATAGTGGAGCCTTACAGGGAAGGGACACGTATTCTGGTTAGGGCTTGGTCACCCCTTGGTTCCCTAACGCCCACTAAGCCAGTCCTTACATTTCAGTTTCTAGTCAGTTTCACTTCCTGCTTCTAATGTCCTGCCCACTGCGATAAACATGCGATAATCCAAACCAAAAGAAAACAACTTTCTACGGCTCAAAAAACAGCTTCCCTCTCCACATTTAATTGAAGGGCCAAATCCCCAAGAAGGCCACCCAAAGCCATCTCCGCTCCTTTGCAGGAGTCTCTTAGGGTACGTTTATGTTTGCTCCCTAGTTCGGACTAGGGATGCAAATGTAGGCGACCGAAATTGCTAATGAAGCGGGGATCTAAATATCCCGCGTTTCATTAGCAAGATCTCGCCCGGCGCGCTAGTCCGAATCACAGCTGATTTGAACCAGCACGTGCACGCCGGGACGCGGTAGTTCGAACCAAAGCCCTTGGTTCATTTTTTGAGAAGTAACATTATTTCGAACCAAGGGCTTTGGTTCGAACTACCGCGTCCCAGCGCGCACGTGCTGGTTCGAATCAGCTGTGATTCGGACTAGCGCGCCGGGCGAGATCTTGCTAATGAAGCGCAGGATATTTAGATCCCCGCTTCATTAGCAGTTTCGGTCGCCTACATTTGCATCCCTAGTCCGAACTAGGGAGTAAATGTAGACGTACCCTTCAAGAGGCACCTAGAAACCTTGCTGTTGAGGACGGATTTAGTCAGAGACCAGGGGTAGGTTAATTTCTTTGTTCCCACCTACAATTAGGCCCTACGCTGACTTGACACGATCCGCTTTAATGAGACTCTTGGCCGGGGCACCCCAAGCTGCTACCGGCTGAATGTCCGGGGTTCATTGAAGTCCCTCTATTTGGATGGATAAGATCTTGTGTGCTTAGAACACCGGGCCCCTTGGAGAACCGGTGTTCGCCACACAGGGCTGTAACTCACAAACCTGTAGGGACGCCTTCCGATCCTGGCTACCGTTTCTTTCTGTGTCTGCGAAGTGCCGTGTAAATGGCCTGGCACTTTCAGGAGACAACTGCTGATTCGCCGCTGACCTGCCCAGCGGGCAGCAGTTTACACTGGTGCAAAAGCAGAGCCAGGGGTCACGACACGGCCCGAGCACGGCACAAGGGCAGCCAAGGGAGTCGCGGCCACCTCGCGGGCGGCGGCACCCAGAGACGGGGACGTTGTTTATTCCATGCTCACGTAAAACGGAGAGAACCGAAGCGCCGGGGCTAAGCTCCGCCCACAGAGTCACAGGCTCGGAAGCTCCTCTTAGAGGGTCAGTCCCATCCACTTAGACTCACACAGACGGTTCTCTCGGCTCATCCCATCCCGCACTCCGGGGACAGGCACGCCTGCCTCTTCG
This sequence comes from Pelodiscus sinensis, assembly GCF_049634645.1. NCBI lineage: Eukaryota > Metazoa > Chordata > Testudines > Trionychidae > Pelodiscus > Pelodiscus sinensis. The sequence continues at coordinate 2,376,641 of NC_134726.1, forward strand.
GGACCAAGGAGCCATCGCTCGGCCCCGCCTCTCGGGAACAGCCATCGGCCCCCTCTATTGATTTTAGTCCCTTTGCATTCGCCGCACTCCCCAGGGACCAGTCACTAGGCCATTGTCACAGTAGCCAACCCGGCCTTGCCCTTTAGCTGTTACCTGTTGAAGAGGGTTAAGAATCAGCCATTTATACTCATTAACCTTTACAGTGCCCCGGGGGGGGGGGGGGGGGTTGAGAGAATACTATTCCCATGTATGGGCGGGGAAACTGAGGCGCAAAGCCGGGAGGGACTTGCCTAAGGTCACACAGCAAGGGGCAGGGACAGAACCGGGAAAAGAACCCACCTCATCCGACCTCCCCCTCAGCTTTGGTGCCTCGCTCAAACCACTAGGCCACGCTCCTGCTCCTGTCTTCATGAAAGCTGAAAGCTGCTGGGGGTGCTCCCGGTGTGTTTGTCCAGCGCCTGGCGCAGCGGGGCCCTGCTCACACTGGATACTGCCATGACAAAGGCTGTTGGGAAAGTCGCCGGCAGAAGATGGGCAGGGAGCCGCTGGCGATTCTTACCCAATGCATGAAGTGAGCTGGTTTGTCTGGCCTGGGCCTTCCTCTTGCCGACTGTTCTCCTGCTCCCCGCGCTCGCGCCCAGCTGGGGGGCGAGGCTGCGTGGCATCTGACAGCAATTGGCAGCAGCATCCATCCTGCCTCCAGCTCCGCCAGGCTCCCACGAGCAGCCTCGGCCCGGGGCATGGCTGGGAACGTGCCCCAGTCGCTGGCGGCAAGAGAGAAAGAGCCATTAGTCAGAGCTAGCACTGCGTGTTGAGCAAAGCTGGGGAGAGGGCCGGGCCGGGCCGGGGCCAGGGGGCAGTGCCAGGGAAAGCCAGAGAGACGCAGGGAGAGGCTCAATCTGCTGCAGGGAGGGAGCAATAGCCAAAAGGGGAGGCCCTGGCCCCAGAGAAGGGAGGCAGAAGGAGACAGGCTGCCATGCAAAGGGACCAGGGCACCTGGCTCCAGGGGCTAGCAGGAGCGAGGCAGCCCCTCATTCCTTCATCCCCACCCCCCAGGGAATTCGCTGCACCTTCTGCCGTCTCCCATAGCGAGGGGGCATTGGGGCCCTACTGGCAGGAGCCCCCCCGGCTGTGCCACTCAGTGCTCCCAAGGCAGGGCTGGAGGGGGACGCCTCCGGCCCGCTCCCGCGCCCTCCTCCCGCCCAGACCCCGCGGACCCCAGCCCGCGCCCGCTCCCACGCCCAGACCCCGCGGCCCCCGGCCCGCTCCCGCGCCCCTCTTCCCGCCCAGGCCCCGCGGCCCCCAGCCCGCTCCCGCGCCCCTCCTCCCGCCCAGGCCCCGCGGCCCCTCCTCCCGCTCCAATACCCCTCTGTGCCCAGCCCACTCCTGCACCACAGCCTGCTTCCCAGCAGCCCCCTCTCACACTGAACCCCTCATTTGTGGCCCTACTCCAGAGCTTAGGGAAAATCTACTACCCCTGGCCCCAGAAGAGTTAAGCCAGCCCTGGGCGTAAGGTTCTCACCTGTGTGGGGTCCCAGCTAATTTTTCTGTGCGTCACTGGCCCCCCCCTCTGACAAACGTTCCCCTCCCTCTGCCTCCCTGAGTTAATTTAAGACAGTTGCCCTTCGGCTCGAGCACTTAGCCAGTAATCGGGGCTGTTTCCAGCAGCGCGGGACGGCACCCATCAGGCCCATCCTTGGGGGGGAATCTTCTTCGACAGCCAACGCCCACAGAGTCCTGTGTGCCCACACTTGGCAGGCCAAACGGCAGCGGGCAGTTGCCTTGCCAAAACCTGCCCTGGCTGCCTGGATGGTTCTGTCCAGAGGCCCCAAAATACCCACTTGCCCCGCAGGCCCCGGCCCCGTGCGTTCGAGGTGAACGAAGCAGCCGGGGTTGTAGCTTCCCAGCTGCGAGGTTTGGCGCCTGCCGTCAGCTCCAATTCACAGGGCAGCTCCTCACATCTCAATTTACCCCTAATTGGCGGTGAAGCAAGAGCGAGCTCGCGGGGCACAGGGGAAATCTGGGTCCTAACGAGCTGTTCTGGGCAGCGCCGAAGCCTGGCTGGGAGAAAGCCCTTTCCAGGCGGCCTGGGACCATTTTGTGCCAAAAAACCGAGAGTGAGTAAACAAGTCCCTTAGCCAGCCCAGCGCTGCCGGCCGTCGGGTCACATCCGCCCAGCGGGGCTTGGGGAAAGCTTCACCGCAGCCTGGATTCGCCCAGCGTCAGCCAAGCGGGCAGGGTCCCAGGAGAGCCAGAGGCCGGGAATCCAGCCAAGAGCCGATCGCGGGAAAAGCTCCTGGCTGGGAGAGCAGCAGGCACGGAACAGGCCCCTCTGGAAGCCCCGTCACTGGAGGTTTCCAAAAGAAGCTGGATAGCTGGATAGCAGGGGCACGGTGTGGAGTACCAGGGGCACATGCCCCCCAAAGCACCAAGGGTAGGAGGGGCAAGGGGCCGGCCGGCAGCTGGTGGGGCTGGAGTCCCTGGGCATTCAGGGGTGGAATGCGGGAGCCTGATGCCCACAGCAAGGGGCCGGCCCCAGCTCACTCTACTCCTGGCCGCATTGCTCAAGGGCAGGGTGGAGAAAGGGGCGGGGCAGAGCAGAGATGGGAAAGGCAGGGCCTGGGCGGGGAACGGGGGGGGGGGGGGGGATCACATGGCTGGTGGCCCCCGTGTCACCCTCCACTGGTCCCCCCAACAAATCCTGCTTGTTGGCAGGGCGCAGGCTGCCTGAGCCTTACGGTCCCTTCTAACCCGACGGCGCCGGGGGTCTAACGCACTCAGGACACGCTGGCCTGACCCAGCTCGGACCCAGGCCTGGCTTTGCAGAAGAAGAGCCCGACCCAGCCCCAAAGCACCTTCCCCCTCCCTGGGCCTCAACCACAGCACGTCACGCGGCCACCGCTCTGCCGGACGCGAAACGCCGTCCCCAGCCAAGACAACGGGCGTTTTGCCATCGTTTCGGCAGGGCCAGGACTTACCCAGGGCTCCCATCAGCCCAGTGGGGAGCAAGTCTAAATAGCACGTCCCGCGCCCTGGCCAGCGCGGGCCACCGCAGACCTGGAACAGCCTGCAGGCCCCTCGGTGCACGGCCCGCCCCTTTGACGCCGGCAGTGGGTACGTGGCAGCGGCAGGGCCCACGGGCTGCTCCTCCCACCGGGTAATACACCTGAAAGAGGTGGGAACGTGCCCCCTACGCCTGGGATGGGAAAAGTCGGCAAGCAGCAGGGTAACTTCGCACGCCCCCAGTACAACAGGAGCCAGGGACTCCCATCTGCCGAGCCCAAGTGCCTGCAACCCACAGGAGCTGGCCCGAGACAGGACTTAGTGGCCGCTCTTCCTGCCAGCCCTTTCCCTGGCCGCCTTCCCGTGCCCCGGCCAGGGCTGCCTGGGTGCCACACACGCCCGCCCCCCCCCGTGGGTGCCGCCGTGAGGCCAGCTGGCCCACGCCCGCACCAATCACCGCGTGGCAGAGGCCTGCAAGGCAGCGCCCCGGCTGTCCCTGAGCCTGGAGGAGCTGCCGTCTCTCCTGCCGCTCTCGGGTAGAGCTCGGGCCGGCAGCTTCAGGCACCGCCACGCTGCCCGGGGCGGGGACAGCAGCACGGGAACAAGCCATTCAGCCAGGAAGAGCCCCGGCAGGCCGTGTGTGTGTGTGTGTGTGTGTGTGTGGATCTGTCCCACCAACCAGGGCTGGGGCTGAGACAGGGCCTCTGGGGTGCAGCAATCAGGGAGTAACGTCCGGCCAAGGCTCCGGTAACCGCAGACGCCATCAGCACCTGTGCTGGGCCCGGAGGCCTGTGCATCTGTGGCAGCGCGTCGGGTACCCCCCGGATCCTGCACCCCGTCTGCAGCAAGAGGAGACTCCGCCAACCAGCAGAACAGAGAGGGGTTTATTGCTCCTCCAGGACACAGCCCAGCACAGACGTGACGTGGCTACAGGAGCCAGGGCCAGGATCCCTCAGCCCCCTTGGATCAGGGACCCATTGTTATCACTCGACTCTCAGCTAAGGCTGCTTCCTTCATGTTTCCCAGCCAGTGACCGCCCCTTCCCCCGAAACCTCCCTTCCTTTGTTCCCTGCCTGCCCTCAGCCGGTCGGACAGGCTGGGTCTTTGCCTCCGTGGCTCAAGGCAGCCGTCCTGCTGGGCAGGGCTACAGGAACCGGCCAGTAGGGGTCACCCCAGGCCCCACCCAGCCACCAGCGGATGCCCAGAGGGTATGGCCTGCCCACCCCAGCACAGCGTCTCCCTGCTGGGCATTTCCCACCCCCCGGCCTGCAGCCCAACGTGCACCTCAGCTCTGCCACATCAGCGCCTGCAGCTTCCTCCAGGCCCCCGCTGGGGAACGAGGGGGCCCCACAGCCGGATGCCGAAGATCTTTCATAAGCTTCTCCGAGTGCCCCGTTGAGCGGGAAGGCTCCCGAAACACTCGGCGCTCACCTCTGCTGGGTGCAGCCACCTCTGGGGTGGAGGGTGGCAGCCCCAGGACAAGGGAGACAGCGACTAAGGGCGCTGGGGAGCTTGAACAGCCGTGTGGAACAGCTGTTCCCGGGCCGGCGCCTGGCCCCAGGGACCTGCCAGGCCAGGAGGAAGGGCTGAGTGGAGCCTGCCAGGTTGGGAGCCTGTGATTCAAGGCAGCTGCTTAGCGCCTTGTGCCAGGACAGCCCAGCCAAGAGCAGCTGCGTCAGGATGGGGGGGGGAGGTGGGGGCCGGCGCAGGGAACAGCAACAGCAGCTGCACCTGGGTTTGCCAGGGACATTGAGGGGGCAGACAGAACCAGGCAGCTCTGCAGCGGCTGGATGCGCATGCCTGGGATGCCCCCAGGTGTTGGGATGGGAAAAGTGCTCCTCTCCTTCCAAGCCAGGCAGCAAATGCCGGAGCCTCCCTGAGCCCCATCCTGGACATGCCCAGCCACATCCCACAGCAGGGGGCTTGGGGGGGAGAGGGGAAGAAGGAGCAGAGCAGGGCTGGCCCCTGCAAGGCCCCAGCCCATGCCAGCTGCTGCCCATGCACGGGCATGTTTCAGGGGCGCTGTGACCCCCCCGTTAATGCCTCAGGGAGAGCAGCGTGTGCATGCGCACGCCCAGAGCAACGGCCCTTGGGGCCCTAAGATGCGGCTTCACGCCTGGGAGCAGGGAGCCCGGGGGAGCTCACAGCAGGACTTTGCCCCCAAGTCAGAGACCCCTGAGCAAGGTGCTCCCCAGCACCAGGGATCTGCCAGCTTGGCCCGGGGATTTGATCTTTTGACCTCGCTCTGCTGGGCAGCGAACCCAGGCCCCAAGGACGCGCTGCCGCTGCTCCGGGAAAGCTGGGCCCCTGCCAAGCCGGCCGGGGGGCCTGGGTCGAAAAGCATCTCGGCCAGCCACGCGGCCAGTGTGGGTCCGACCCCTCACAACCGGCAGGGGCCAGCCTGAGGGCTCCCCGAGCAGGCCCGGGGCTGGTGCTCTGCTGCAGAGCTCGGGCCCTAAACACGCCAAGCGGTGGCAGGGGAACCCGCGCAGCCTGCATGAGAGCCACGGGGCTCGGTGCTGCCAGGGGTCTTCAGTCGCCCTCCCTGCTCTGAAACCCTCAGCTCCTCGGCCCCAAGAAGCTCCAGAGGCCAGGTCCTTTCCGGCCTTTGGCTGGAGGCTCTTCCAGGCCGGAGCGAAGGCGTGAACTGGCGTGAGCCAGGGGCCCCTTCCCGCCCAGCGCGAGCCTGCCCGTCCCCCGCCTCCAGAGATGCTTCCAGGGAAGCTGGTGGCAGGACTCCCCCTCCCCCCCCAGCTTTCATAAGACAAAACCAAGACCGGCCTCCTCCCCCGGCAGGCCGCCTTCAGACCGGGGGTTCCTGCTACGCTGCAGGGCCCCGTTGGGGGCTGCCGGCCCCACAGGACACAGCTCTGGGAGCCGAGGCGGCGGGCCGGGGCCCCGACAGACGCGAAGGGCTCGGCTCCCGAGGGGGCGGACGTGCCCAAAGCAGCAGGCAGGACGGCAGCTGCCAGCGGGGTTCCCAGCAGTGCCCATGTGAGGCCGGAGGCCTGACGCGGGATCCCCCGGCCCCTTCCTCCCTGCGGCCGTCAGCTCCACGACGCTCAGTGCAGTCGGCCCTCAGACAGCTGCTGGCAGCCACGGCCGACCCGCACCGCGTGACCCAGTCCCGGCAGAGGGACAGCGCCGCAGCTGGGGTCCCAGTTCGGTGGCAGCCTGGTTTCCCTGGCGTTCCCCTCCCCCAGCCCGCAGGGCCTTCTGCAGCCTGGGCAGCCAGCGGGGGGTCAGCGCCCCCTTCGTGCCTCGCCAGCAAGGAGACCTCGCAAAATCGGTGCCCTCCTCTGCAGGCCATAAACGCTACAACGGTCTCGCCAGAGGCCCAGCTGGCGGATCCCAGCGGGCGGGCGACACCTCCCCCCCCACGCCGCTAACCCAGGTGCACGTGAGAAGGCGAATCGCTCACCCCGGCCGCGCGGGTTCCTCGTATCCGTCCGGCGGCTGCGCTGCAGTCCAGCCTTCCCCTTCACCGCCGTGGGGCGGGAACCGAAACCGAGCCCCGACTCCTGGCACAAACTCGGTAAGGACACCAGGCCCGGGGCCAGCAGCAAGTTCTAGATTCTCCATGAGGCAAGAACTTAACCCCCCGGGGTTAATGGGTCACAGCCCAGCCTGTCGGGGGCTGCGAGTGCTCCCACCTGACAGCGGCAACACGCAAAAGCCGCCGCTGACTGAGGTAAACTCGCGCGCGTGGCGCCATCTCAGCCAGGATGGGATGGGCCACGCCCGCCGTGGTCCCCTCGCGCCACACTGGCCCCGTGTCCGTGGCACCATCAAGGGATCAGAGCCAGCCCCTTCCGAAGGCAGAACAGCCCGAGCCGTTTCCGAAGCCCCTTCACACCCTGGCTACTTACCAGCCCCTCGGTGAAGCTCTATGGGTCCCAAGTCCCTTTGTCTCCTCTCCTGTCCAGACTCGCTCCGGAGCCGGGTCGGCCTGAAGGGAGCCCGGGACCGATTGTGCGTCAAACGGCCTGGGAGCACGCCCTGGTCCTGGACGTCCCGGCCCAGAAAGCAGCCCAGAGGCGCCCCGGGCTCGAGCTCAGCACAGGAGAAGGCCGGGGGCTGGCTACAGCGAGACCGTTCCACGGCCCTGCTCCTAACGCTTCACAATTCTGCTACCCCGACATCTCATTGAACGTAAAACAAGGGAGCCCCCCCGCTCCCATTTCACATGGCGGGAGGCAGCTGAGCAGAGGGGAGGGGACCCGGTTCCCCTTGCACAGGGCTGCAGCTGATCAAGGGGTCCTCATTCAGCTCCCCAGGTTATTTACAGCCTGTCGGAATCGGAGTTCCCAGCTGGCACCTGGCCCCACCTCGGCCCTCCTTCGGCATTGCGCTTTGCCTTTCAGCGATAGGAATCATAGAACATTAGAACTGGCAGGGGCCTCGAGTCCAGTCCCCTGCCCTCCCGGCAGGACCAAGCACCGTCCAGACCATCCCTGACAGGTGTGTGTCCAACCTGCTCTGAAATATCTCCAGGGATGGGGATTCCACAACCTCCCTAGGCAACTTATTCCAGTGTTTCACCACCTTGACAGGCAGGAAGTTTTTCCTAATGTCCAACCTCAGCCTCCCTTGCTGCAGTTTAAGCCCCTTGCTTCTTGTTCCATCCTCAGAGGCCAAGGAGAACAATTTTTCCTCCCTCTCCCTTGTGACACCCTTTGAGGACAGCAGCTTTCAAGCACGTCCCCCGTCTTCTCTCTACCAAACTAAACAAACCTAATTCTTTCTGTCCTCCCTCATCGCTCATGTTCTCCAGACCTTTCGTCATTTTTGTTGCTCTTCTCTGGACCTTCTCCAATTTCTCCACAGCGTTCCTGAAATGTGGTGCCAGGAACAGGACCCAATATTCCAATTGGGGCCTACTCAGCCCTGCACAGAGCGGAAGAAGGACTTCGTGTCTGGCTCCCCACGCTCCTGTTAATGCAGCCCAGAATCACGTTTGCTTGACTTTGCTTTTTCATGCTTTGCTTTTCTTGCCACCCTGGTGACTCCTATTTAGCTTGTGGTCCACTGTGACCCCGAGATCCCTTTCTACAGGGCTCCTTCCTAGACGGTCGCTTCCTGTTCTGTGACACACGGATTGTTCCTTCCCGAGTGGAGCACTTTGCATGTGCGACTAAGCAGCCCAGGACGAACTGTCCAGCTTCCCGCGGAGTTTCCGGATCGCTGAGACTGCATCTCCCGTGATGAAGGGGACCCCCCCCCTCCAAAGTCAGCTCCCCTCCCCTGGCTCCTCCCAACGAGGGGCGCTGCAGAAGGCTGGCTCCGGAGCCCACTCCCACGCCAGGATTTCAACAGATACGGCCACATGGGGGTAACACAATGGGTGGAGGGGAGAAGAAGTCAACCGATGGGACTCCCATTAACTCATGCCCTGCTTTCTGCTCTCACGGGCCCTTGGCCAGCCGCTGCCACCTCATGGAAGGCTATGGGGTCCCCCCCCGCTTACACCAGGGCCCACGGCAAGACTTGGCTCTACAGATCCCCCCGTAGCGACACGGCTGCCCTCAGCCCGCACTCCCTGCGCTTTACACCGCCCCAGCTAACAGGCGCGGGGAACGCCTGCGCCCAAGGAGACGGCTCCCCAGGTGAACAGCAACCCTCAGCCACTCCTGCTTTTCACACCTGTCAGCACATGAGCAGTTCTGACCACAGCCGCTCCCGGTCTCCCCCCTCCGGCAGCCCTTCCTCCCCCCTCGAGACAGGGCACACACACGCCCACAGCCTCATTGTAACAGCTTTAATTTGACAAGAATCAATACATCATCTCAGACAATACTGGGTTTGCCTCTTGCTTGGAGTTTCCTTCACATACCAGCAGGGAGACAGGACCTTTGTGGGGAAGTACAGTTTTCCTCGGGGCTTAAAGCAAGGTCAGTGTGCAAGTCAGTGCTTTTTGTTTAAACCTCTTTTCCCGGTGATTTATTTACAGTTACAGTACCTCTTAGTGATCAACAGAGAACATGTATTAACTGGGATTCACCATCCCAAGTTGAGAAAGGCAGATCTCTGATATTTATATCTTTATACATATATATATATATATATTTATGTGTATACACAGATACATTTCTCTCTTCTTTAAAGTATTAAAAAAATTGATCAACCTCCTGTCTATAAAAAATACCTACTCTACAAGATAGAAAAATTTCCCTCTCAAGTATACACTGATTTACACGCAAAGCTACTCGGGAAATGTACATTCCGTGGCTTCTTCCCGCAGGCTCAGGGAGGGAAACGGGCCACGAGGGGGCAGCTCAGAGAGCCGTCAAGCGAGCAGGAGCTCATGGCTTGCTGGGAGAGGCTCCCGGGGCGGGGGAGGGAGAAGGAAGAGGATCGCGGCTCATTGCTCAGGCGAGCGAGCAGAGAGCATGCAGCCCTCGCTGGGGTCTCCTCTCGCTCGGCACAGTACGAAGACAAGCCCGAGGGTCGGTGTGTTCAGAGCGCGACCGGGGACTTCTCGGAGGGCCCAGTGAGATGGGAGCCCCGCCCTGGCATGGGGGAGATGGAGTTGAAAGCAGCGACCTGCACCCCGCCCCCACCTCGTTCTCTTACCCAGCAGCACCTCATTTGAAATCCGGGCAAATCCACACGGACGCCCCATGAAACCACCGCTGCGCTAGCGTGACAGGAACGCCAGGGACGGCCAGCACCACTGCCTGGGTTGGGGGATCGCTCCCCACGGCCCTCCCCCACCTTAGAGACCTCCTTGGGGGCAGCACGAATCACACTCTGCAATTGTGCCTGCCCTGAAGAAAGCCGCCTGGGGCCCAGGGCTTCTCCTTCCTGGATTAAGAGGAAGGCAAGATGCTGGCTCCGTAGTCACAGTGGTCGGGGTGTTATTACTCTCCAGCACTCAGAGGGAGCAGCTGGCCCTGGTTGCCCTGCTGAGCAGCTGGGCCAACAGTGCAGATGCCCTGGCTCTGTGGCCCAGGGGCACATTTAGGAAGCTGCAGAGCAAACCACCACGGCAGGATTCGCCACCTTGGCCTGGCTAACTGGGCCCTTCTGCAAGCGACTGGGCGATTTAGAAACACTCACCCCCGGCTCCAACAGAAACCGCCTGTCGAGTCAACATGTCGCCTGCGCCTGGGAACGGGCCAGCTGGGGTTTCAGCCAGCACAGGGGAGTCGTTTCATGTCGGCTCCTAGAGCAGCCTGGGGGCGGATGGCAGGGGAACAGGAGGAACCGGATTTTTTCAGCCGAGGAAGAGCTAAGCCCAGGAGCCAAGTCAGTCGGGAGTGTGCCGGCCTGGGGCCCAAAGCCACTGGGTGCTGTTGAGCAACTGCCGCTTTGACTTCCTGGCTGATGCACTGGCCAGGGCTTCAAAGGCAGCGGCCCAGTTTGGTCAGGCGCTTCGAATGGTCCCGCGTTAGCAAGGCTCTCGGGTGCCAGCGGGCCGCCGGTTCCGTTGCACCTTTTCGCATGCCAGCACCAGCCTCACTGGGTGGAAAGGCTGGAACCCCCCGCAGGCGGCCTGGGGTCAAAGCAGCAGCCGCTGGTCCCCAGCTTGGAGTCATTACGCGACTCCAGTGTCCTGGCAAGCCAAGGGGAATGGGGGAGCCCGCCTGGGAGGGGCGCCAGCGCTGGCACTCGGGCCCGTAGCGCACAGCAGTGACGTGTAACAGCACTTGGACCCTGAAAGCAGCATGTGAACAGGTCGTGGTCTTCTCTGTCGCACCGGGCTGCCTTACACGCCTGGCTGGCTGTGCCAGGCTGAGCCCTGCCCGGCGTGCGGCAGAAGCGAGGAGGCACTGCCAGCTAGCAGGTCTTCGCTAATCAGCCAGGCCGAAATCTCACAGGCCGGGGAGCTGCTGTCCCTGCGTCTAAGCCCCGTGGTGGCCCCCGGCCACTCGCTACCCGACTACAGCCCCGCCCAGCTGCGACGCGATCGAGGCGTGCTAAGCTGTGCAGCTGATGGAGCCAGCGCTGCAGGAAGCCAGCCCCGGGAATCATGCGAGGAGCGGAGCCAGCCCCACGGTGCATTCGAAGCGGCTGCCGCGGCGTTACCGAGCCGGAGCGCGCACATGCAAATGCCCAGGAGCGTGTAAACCCCCGTTGCGCCCCATACCCAAGCTGCCCATCGCCCTGCCCCCTTCCTTCCGCCCGCTCCATGGAGAGAAGTCATCTAGGGCTCCAGCTGGGTCAGGAGGCCTTTCGGAGTCACCTCCTGCCAGGGTCCAGCGTGCGGCTGTCCCGCCATTTGATATGTTCCGCTGTGGGGAGTCAGGACCCCTCCTCCCCCCTCCCCCGCACCACATGTTCCTCCAGATTCCCTTGCGCCCCATAGCCAGCCGGGGTCTCGAGGGAGCGGCCCACAACAAAGCTTTGTTGCCATTTTCGCTTCCCCCGGCCCCGGGAGGAATTCATCCGGCGGGCCGAAGTGAGACCGCGCGTCCCGTCATCGAGATCGAAGTCTCCTTCGCCTCTCGGCGCGCCAAGTCCACCCCGGCCCTCCGCAGGCGGGCTGCAGCGCCCGGCTGCCTTCACTTCACTTCCAGGATGGAGGGGCTGGTTTCCATGATGGCCACGATGATCCTGTCGATGTAGTCCTGCAGGCGGGAGTTGATCTCCTCCTGCTTCTGAATCGCCTCCAGCAGCTGTCGGGGAGGACGAGGAAGAAGCTGGTTACTCCTCGGCCACAGCTCAGGAACCGATTTCCTGGCAATATGCACCCTCGGGCCTCGCTTTGGCACATGGCAGTACGGGAAGTCAGGCACTACCGTGTGAAAACTGAGTTTCTCTAGTACAGAAAGAAGGGGGTTGTGTGTATGGAACCATGCGAAGAAAGTCAACAAGGAAAAGTGATTTCCTCGTTCCCATAATGTAAGAACTGGGGCAGGGGCTCATCAAATGAAATGAATAGGCAGCAGGTTTAACACAAACAAAAGGAAGTGTTGCTTCATACAACACATCAACCTGTGGAACTCCTTGCCACAGGACGCTATGAAGACTTTAACAAGGTTCAAAAAAGAGCTAGATACATTCAAGGAGGTTAGGGCCAGCAATGGTTATCAGCCCTAGCCTCTGTCGTCAGAAATGGGAATAAGTAACAGGGGAAGCATCACTTGATTCCCTGTTCTGTTCACTCCCTCTGGCCACTGTCGGCCAACAGCACCATGGGCTAGGGTGACCCTACCCAGGAGGATGTGACCTCGTGAGCAGCACATTCAGCCCCACCTGTCCCCCTTCCAAGGGTACACCATCATGTGAAGAAACAACCTGCCAGTGCTAAGGGGACCCATAACCCTCTGGCAGACCGGCCCCTTTCTAACTGCAGCAGGGCTGTAGAAAGGAACCGCCGGGGCTCTGTGCCCGGGATTCTTTTCCTGGACTGCTCCCCACAGGCCCCAGGGATTATCAGCAGCCATCTCTACTGTGGAGGGCACTTCGGGCTCCTTCCGGAGCAACGAGTGGGGTTTAAGCCCCCCGCTCTTGAGGCAGAGGAGAACAGGAACACGCTGCCGCTAGACAGCCCACAGTACCTCGTCTCTGGAGACGGAGCTGATTTCGGCAGCCAGGGACTCGGAGAAGGAAGCGGAGAAGAGGTTCTTGGCTCCCTGAATGCTCAGGTTTATGATCTGTCCATTCAGCTCGTCGTTCTGATCCTTCAGGGTGCGATTGTCCTGCTCACAAGAAACCAGAATCAAACCGGTCACAATCCACGTTGCGAGGGCACCACACAGGCCACGCAGGGAAGGCACTTTACAATCAACTGTTAGTGGAACTGAGGCCTCGTGCCATTAAGTGACATGGCCAAGGTGCTCTGTCAACTAAGTGGCAGAGCACACTTAAGAATACAGCTCTCCTGACTCTTGGACTCCCCGAGCTAGCAGCGCCCTTGGAAGCTTTGCTCAGAGGTGCGAATACATGCAGCATGCTGGGTCCGTCACGCCTCTGCTGAGCGGAGCAGGACGAAGCAGTGACACAGGCCGGCTGGACGGCACCCGAGGGACCGAGTCTCTCCCCGAAGTGGCTCGGGCCAATCGGACAGGGAGCTGGGAATAGAGGGTGGAGATTTCCCCCAGTTCCACACAGTCCCAGCTGCGCTTTGCCCAGGCTCAGTCATGCCCTGCGGCCGGACAGTAGCCCAGCGCAGGCCTGGCCGGGGTCGTGGGAGCCAGGCAAGTCAGCGCCGCGGCATTGGCGCTGCATCGGGTGGTGCCCAGGAGCCCCCCGCCAGCCCCGCACCTGCTTGAGCCGCCGGATCTCTTGCTCCAGCTCGCTCTCCCGCGTCCTGCTGTTGTACTCATGGAGTCCCGCGCTGCTGCTCCGGCCGCGCCGCTGTTCCGCCTCCAGCTTAAACAGCTGCAGGTGCTCCAGCTGCTTGCGCAGGTCCTCGATCAGCTGCAAGGCAGGGAATGAGAGCGGTAGCGGGAGGGGGAGCGGCCGGGAACGCCCCAGTGCGGGGCTGAGCGAGGGGGGAGGCCACAGAAGGGGCAGAATCATTGGCGCGAATCACACAGGTACGTCCTCAGTGTTACAGGCCTGCCCCTGCGCACGCCCGGCCTTCTCCATGGCGCCTTTGCACACCGACAGGAACAGGCTGCTAGGCACTCTGGAGCCGGGCGGGGAGAAGGTGGGGTCTGAGACCCACACATCCCCACGCACGGATGTCCCACCGGGGCCACGCCAGCTCCCCTGCCCAGCTGTGCCCACGCGCCCCCACGCACAGCTGTCCCACCAGGCTCTGCCATGCAGCAGCCATTTGAGGAATGGCCAACAGCTAGAAGATGTTCAGACACATGGTCCCGTTACTCAGCGTAAACACCCCCTCACTGGGAAACCAGGCAAGAGCTGCTCCCCCGCAACACGAGTCGCCCAGCAGGGCAGCGGAAAACACGAGCAGGGTGTGATGGACCCATTCTTTGGGTGTGTCTTTGGCCCATTGAGAACCATTGTTCCACAGGTAATTAGCATGTCCACAGGCTCCACAGGCTCAGCCCTGCCCAATGCTTAACCACATGCAGGGAAATCTTCAGTTTCTACACAGATTACAGATCTACACACACAGACATTATATACTCACATAAACAGTGTACACAGGATCAGAAAACAACAAGCTCCCATTCAATACCCCACATGGCTCCCCCCACACCAATTTCTGGGGCCAACACCCCCACCTAGGGGTGCAGCAGCGATCTGGCTGCTTCCCTCCAATTCAGCAACGTGACACAGGGAAAGGCAGCCGAAAGCATCAACTGACTCCTCCCCCTCCAGCAGCCACGTTCTGTGGCCAGCAAGGCCAGTTCACAGAGCCATGTGTCCCTGGGTGGGGGGGGGGGGGGGGGGGAACAGCCCCGTGCACCGGATACTAGGCACAGCATGGCGAGCCCTGGGGGTTCACACAGAGGGCGCCCGGAGAAGGGGCCGGTGCCGGGGTCTCTGCTCACCTCCTGGGTGGATTCCTTCTCCTTCTGGAACTGGTGCCTCTCGTGGGTCAGCTTGTCTCCCATCTTCCGCTTGCTTTCCTGCTCCTCCCCCAGGAGCGCGGCGAGGTCGTCCATCTCATCTACCAGCTTCTGCTTCTCCTGCAACCAAGTCGGGCCAGATGAAATCACAAGGCCTGGCCAGGCCCTTCTGCTCTGCCGAGAGGGGAGCCCGCAGGCCCCAGCCACAGGGGGACCCGCCCTCAGCCCACGCCTGTCAGCGTGGACAGCTCTGCCTACAGCACTTTCCTCTGCTGTCCGAGGCCTTCCCGGCCTCAGCGCCCTGCCAGCAGTAACCAAAATGCATCAGCATCGCCGGGCGAGGCGGAAGAAAGGACGCCTGCCTGCCACAAGCGCCATTCCAGCCGCCTCTTGCGCCTGCACCGAGCCCAGACGGCTGAGCACATGGGCAGGGGCAGAGAGCGTTGCAGGCCTGAGGCCTAAGCAACGTGGATGAAACTGGCATCAGCTCAGAAGAATCCCTTCTTCTGTACAACGGCCGCGCGCTCAGGACTGTTTCTGACGGAGCCAGCGGCCGATCCCATGAAGCCCCGTTTTTCCTGGGTTTTAGCTGGGCACGGATTCCGCAGGAAGCCAACGAAAGAACCGAGCAGCGTGAATTAGCATCCAAGAGAACTACCCCCAGGGGTTTTCAGAACTCGCATTCCTCTCCCGCCTGGCACAATGGCGGAGAAGGGCCGTCGGCTGCGTTTGCTCCCGTAAAACTCATCGGCTCGCGAGCGACAACGTTTGCTTCCCCGCAAGCACTCGACCTCTCTCCCCAGTCTTGCACCCCGCCCTGGTCGTAAGCTGTAACTGGGTTCTGAGTTTAAGGGGATTGCCGGAGTCACTTATTTTTATAACTGCCAATGTTGTCGATCCTCTCCTCCTTCCATTCCCAAGGAAGCAGGTGCTTAACATTAGCTCCCTGGAGAAGTGGCCTAGTTTTCAGGGGGACTGAGTCCCTACTGCCCCCAGTGAAAACGAAATCACTTAATTAGGTGCAGACACTTGTCCTTGGAAAACCCGTTCCTTGCTCGTACGGTGCCTTGGCACGTTCCGCGACGAGCAGGCTATGGAATTGTGAATGAATGCCAGCAGCCAACCGGCCATCTAGCTTCCCAACACCGGAGTCCATCGGCAGAGGGTTCCATCCTCCAACGAGAGCTAATTGCACCTGTTCCTGCTCATTAGCCACACGAGCGCAAACCTCGAGATAAGCACGAGCACGTTAGGCGGAGCCGAGTGACCAAGAGTCACCTTCAGGTGGCCGGATGCCCAGCGGCGCCCTCGCAACATCCACATCTCCCCTCAGCTCTGCTCCTGCTGTGTGAAACCTGCGCCTGTTAGGACGGTCTATTCTCGCCAGCCAGGGGAGCCTCCCCACATGTGTATAAGCAAGGTCTTAACGGGAGAATCCCTGGGGGAGCTTTACAGCTTGTTTCATGCAAGCCATCAGACTGGAGGACGGGCAGGGTCCCTTCTGGCCTGGAAGTTTCTGAAGCTACAAAAAACTTATCGGAAGCCAAATTTAGGCTCTTGACTTCATATTTAGGTATCGAGAGCGAGTCTTATTCATCCAGAGAACCTTGTATATTGGCAAATATAAGACAGACAGTAAAATAATTCTAGACAGCGGTTATATTACCACCACCAAGATACACCCATATTCCACCGCACACCCCCCTCTCTGCACTCACACCTGCGTAAAACTGCCCTCTGCTAAAACGGACAGTTAAAGAAACGCAGCCCTGCCAGCCTGCCAAGACTGCCCCTGTTCAGCTGCACAGGCCCCGCCAGCCTGCCAAGACAGCCCCTGATCAGCTGCACAGGCCCCGCCAGCCTGCCAAGACGGCCCCTGTTCAGCTGCACACAAAGCGGCTCCTGGATCTTGCGAGGCAAGAGGAAAGTTGAGGGGCACGTCGGTGCGCTGCAGCATGGACATTTCCAACCCACTGGGGCAACCCCCCGTGTGCTGCTAAGTGCATGAGTAAGGCTTCCCGGCAAGAAGGGAACCCGTGTCTGAACAAGCGTCCCCGCAGTGCGCTACAAGGGGTCAGAATTTCATTCATAAACAGCAAAGATGCTGGCACACGCAGCAGCCCCCTGCATAGCAGCCGGTGCCCAGCTGATGCTCGCGGGCTGCGGCGGCACTACCACCGAAGGGCGTGCAGGACTGCAGTGCTCCAGGTCGGTCTGGAGGCTCTGCTTTTACAGCACAATGCAGTGACTCAGCAAGTCTCCGTGTCCACGGAGGGCAGGACCAGCAGAGGAAAGGGATCTCTAGTCGCTCGCTCGCTGCACATCACTGGGGATTTCACACCAGGGTGCCGTGCAAACGGAGCCAGCTCTGCTCTTTGCAACTGGCACTTCGCCCACGAGCATCAGCAGGGACTCACAACACGGCCGTGGCCAATTCCCGACTCCGCAGCGTGCTCTCACTCGGCAGGAGCTACGCCGTCTGGGAAACCCAGCAGGACGCAGGTGTCAGCGGCGCTGCCGTTAGCTCTGGGTAGGGCCCCATAAAATCTAGCAAACCGGTGCCCGATGGCAGCCATGGGGGAAGGGGGGGGAAGAGGGGGTTTGATTTTTAAAAGACGTGATTTTATGATCTCCAGCCACACACCACTGAAAGAGTTTTAAAGAAAATTTTAGCCTAGGGTCCTGTCAACTAGCACAGGAAGATCAGAAACCGACAGGATGTACCTGGGGGTCCCTGCGACTTGCTTGGCTCTTTCCCAGGGTCAGTGGTGCCCAATAGCTCCGCCCGGCTTGTTCACGGTTACGTTGACTAGACCCTCGCCGAAGGAAGCAGAGCCACAGAGCTGTGATAGGCAGAGCGGGGGGGGGGACGCTAAGACCCAGCGGTGCCCCAAATTGTCAGGTGCCCTGCATGGCTGCAGATTCTGCGTATGGGTGAGGGCGGCCCTGGGCGTCAGTGACTGACACACCCACAGGCGAACTCGAGGGAAGCTGCAAAGGGCACGCGGGGAAGGAAAGCGTGAGGCGCTCAGGAAAGCCAGCAGCAAGCCAGGGTGCCGAGTCAGCGGCTACGCAGGGATGCATGGTCACCCTTCACCGCTAAGGAATCTCTGGCAGCACGGACCCCTCAGCCCAGATTTAACACGCCGACAGCAGAGCAGGATGCATCTTTGTGGGCGCGCGTGCACAGCCTCACCTCCTCCAGCCTCTCGATGTTGGCTTTCAGACAGGGGACGCAGGATCGCAGCTCGCCGTTCTCCTCCTCCAGCTGCTGCAGCCTGGCGAGAGAGGAACACGCTGAGAGCCGGGAGAGGCAGGCAAGTGCACAAACAAGAGCGCCCTGGTGCAGACGGGAGCGTGGGGTAGAACCAAGGAGACGCTCCAAAGCTCGGCCGGGGTCGTCCCACCCGGCCTCCCCGGCAATCCCAGGGAAGGGCGCCCCCCCCCCCAGTGCCCGGCTTAGCTGGAGTCCTCTGCATTGCAATGGTTTGTCCCCAGTTCTGCTGCCTCGCCTCTTGGGGTTTGTACCTTAGACACGCAAGGGCCGGCATCACCCCCTGCTCCTCCCCAGGCCTGTCCTAACCCCACCCATCCCCCTCCCTGAGCACGCCCTGATGCCACCCCCCTCCCCTCCAGCGCCTCCTCCACAGCAGACAGCTGATTGCCGTGGGCGGAGGCCCTGGGAGGAAGGGGGAGGAGTTAATCAGCAGGGCTGCCAGGGGGAGGTGGACGAGGGAGGTGCTGGCTGGCAGCAGATGCTAAGCACCCTCTAATTTCTCCCATGGGTGCTCCAGCCCCCGACTCCCATGGAGCTGGCACCGGTGCCCAGAAGACGAGTGCCTGGGTCTGGCACATGGAGGAGCCCAGCGATGGTCTCAATGAGCATGCCAGGCATGAACGGTAATTACCCTGAAATCCCACGCCCACGCCGCCCCTCCCCCAAGGCCCCGCCTCTTCCTGTCCCTCCCCTAAGAACCGCCCTCCACCAGACAGCAACAGGTGGCCGACCAGCTGATTGGCAGGTGGCTGGCAGGTGCACAGCCCCCACTGTTTTCCCCCACGGGTGGCTCCACCCCCAGAGCCACCGTGTACAGCCCCAGGGTTAGCGCGCTCAAGTCTGCATGGGCCCCTCTGCTCAGCCGGCTAGTGCTGGGCAAGAGGCATGTTCAGCTGAGCTGCTCTGCGCTCGCCGAGTGCCACGGGAAAGCCACCCCGCCCAAGCGAAGAGGTGCCCCTCACTCAGGCCAGGCTGGCTCTGCCCGGGGCCTGGCGCCGGTTACTGCAAGGGTGCCACGCAAACTCAGAGCGCCCCCTGCTGCTGGGCCGTGCCCCAGGTGGGGCCGTGGCGCCGTCCTGGCTAGAGCCACCCAACGCTTCTGCGGTGACCCCTCCCCCTCGGCGCTGCGTGGGCGAAGGGAAGGCGCCCGCTGAAGTCAGAACTGCCAGGCAGCTCCCTGGGAGCAGAGCCGATGCCTGGCCTGTCTCTGACGACACGTGGGAACGGCGGGGGGGTCCCAGGAACGGTCTCGCTATTCGCACCATTGGGGCGGGGCCCCGGGGAGCATGCGCGAGCTAACAGAAGCCACGTGGAAAGTTCTCCCTGGCTGGACACAGGTGCCGCCGGTCTGAGGGGTAGGCTCTGTGGGGGCAAAGCTCCGGAGGGAAGAGGTTTAGAACGCCGCCTGCTCGGCATGGCCAGGGCTCCAGGAAACGCTCCCGACTCCTCCCCCGCGGCGTTTTAATGGTCTCAGATTGCGCGGGGAAGCCTTCAGGCCCATCCCCAGAGGGGCTGGCAGCTGCACCCACCTGGCTTGCAGATTCTCGATCTCAATGCTCTTCTCTCTCTCCAGCCGGGTCAGGAGATCTCGCTGCTTTCGGGTCTCCTCCAGGAGTGTCTCGTCTGCTTTCAACTCTTGCTCCTTCAGCTGTTCCTCCAGGGCATTCGCTCTTTGGAGAGAAGGACGGGCGGGGGTCAGCCCAGGCTGAGGTTACACGGCAGTCCTGTTGGGGTCTGGATATTATGGCTCCTTTCTTTACACCCTCCTCCTCCCCTCTTCCCCCTACTGAACAGCCACTAGAAGCCAGCATGGGGTTAGAAGATCATCCAAGGAGCAGCCGCTGCACAAGACCAAGAACCGGGTCCTGCCAGGCCCACACCTGACAGGCCCCTGGGGGAAAGCAGATCACGGCCACCCAGTCTCGGGATGCCTCCACCCATTGGGTAGCTAAACCACAGAGAGCCCAGGTAACAGATGTTTGTATCCATCACCATTTGGCTCTACTTGTGGTCTGGCCTGTTCACTCCCTCTGGGGCACCTGGCAGTGGGCGCTGTGGGCAGACAGGACACTGGCTAGTGGACCCATGGCCCGACCCAGTCTAGCCATTCTTATGTACAAGCCTCAGGGGTCACATGAAAACCAGCCCAAAGGAGGGATGAAGAAAGCAGTAAGAAAACAAGGGAAAGGATTTCCTTAAAAGTTGTGTTAGTGGGTAGCAGAGAGCTGACAGCATAAGCTACCCAGGCCAATTACTCTAATTAATTATCCTCCCTTCCACCTGGGATTGTCACGAGTAGGAAATTCACATGCCACTTATGGGTAATTCCTTTGGGCACCCGCATCATCAGTGATACCCGGACAGCCTTAGGGTTGCACTATTTGGCTCCCTGCGTGTCGCCCATGAATTAAGCAGGTCCCACCGAAGCCGGACCATTAACCGACGCAGAGAAGTGTCCAAGGACAAGGCAGGGGGTTAATAGCTGTTGGGAGCTGTAGACTTCTAGCAGCTTCCATTAATTTTACGTTACATCAAATGCAGGACCGGAAGGCAGTGACCATTTCCCTCTGCGTTCTCCACCCCAAGTGGTGTGGAGGGCTAGTTTTCCAGGCCACAGCCGTCGCTGGCAGACGCTTACAGCGCCGCGGGTCTCAGAAGACGTCCAAGCGGCAGAGGCGCTTGCTAAAACACAGCAGCTGTTTGGTGCTTATCTGCTCGCCCAAGCCGGTCCTGGGAAGCCAGCGAATGGACAGTGCAGAGCGGGTGTCTGCCAGGGATCAGCGAGGGAAGGCAGATCTGCTTCACTTCAAGTCTCTGTCTCTTTCTACCAACTCCTCTTCTGCTGGCTGGCGTCCACCACAGGCCTACCTAACCGTGGGCGCATCTGAGCAGCTGCCTTTTCCGCGCAGAGCGTGGCGTGCGGACGCGAGGCACATGTGCACGCACTAACTCGCACGCCCACGGGGAGCAGACGGAGAGGAACAATTCTACCTACCTGGTGCACCAATGCACACGGGAAGGGTGCAAACTGCAAAGGGCACCAACTAGAAGCCCCCTACGGCACACTAATGTTGACACAGGGACCAGCCACAGGGGTAATGCAGGTCACCGAGTGTGCAGGCTGGCGTGTGTGGGAATGCCTGCCCCTCTAGCGCACGCCCGGCTGCACAGTGTAGACAAGCCCTGATACACACCTCACGGAGATCAGTTTGATCCTGACACACCCACAAGCGCCCTCACCTGTGCACCAGCTGCAGGTTTTCCTGCTTCAACCGACTGTGCTGCTCTCCATTGGCCGCCGTGTCCTTTTCCAGCTCGGTTACCCTCTTTTCCAGGAAGACGACCTGGGAAAGAGAGAGAATTCGGATGCACTGGGGTCTTTCAGCTTCCTCTCTCCCGGCCAGGCCGAACAGCCAGCATGGAGCTCTCTTCCTGCCTGGCAAAGCTCAACCGGCAAGTGCACACGGCACCAGAGGTGGGCGTGTCTCCGCCACACCCGGAGCGCCGTGCGTCTCCCTAGCCGGGGTGTCAGAATTAAGGAGCCCAGGTCTAAAGCCATATTTTCACACGGGGCAAACATTTACACCAAGCACAGCTCACGTGGCCTGGCGTTTTCCCCTTCCCCTCAGCTATTCACCATTCCTTCGGAGGGGCCACAGCTTCGACCCACCCGCTCAGCAAAGGGCGGAAGCCGTGCCGGCGGGAGTAGCGGCCGTTAGCGCGGGCACAGCGGCGTGTCCGCGTACGGGGGGTGGTTTACTCACACCAAGGGAGGCCAACCCAGGCTGTGTCTACTCCACAGCCTCAGACAAACAGACGGACCTTCCTCCCCGCCCTGTCCCCGGGACAAAGTCAGAGAGTTGTTCAGTAAACCAGAGAGGCCCCCCTCAAGCCACTGCACATGAAGCGGCCGTCAGCCCGAGCAGCGCAGGGCGACGACTGCAATTCAACCTCCTGCCCCAAAAAGCGGCGCGCTCTGCCCGCCCTGTTGATTTTGCCAAACCGCAGCCCCCCCCCCCCCATCAGCACGGCGCTCACCGGCGGCCCGGGCAGTCGCCTGCCCCACGTCAGCTGTGCATGCAACGACAGCACGCGATTCGCACGGCGCATTTCTACGCCCAGGCTACCAGAGCAGCATAAGGGGCGATTTTCTGGGTGCCGGGCGGGGCTACTCCGCCCTTCTCTTCAATGGGGAGGCGGTTGCACAAAGCAGCGCCTGGCCCAGGAGCACAGAGCGAAGGGCAGAGCCAGGGACGGAACTTGGGGGGCCTGGCCCCCTTGCTGAGCGCTGGGAATAGCTGCTCTCTGCACCCAGGGATCAGCCCGGCGGGACGTGCTGACTTCCTCCAGCAAAGCTGCAGTGGCAGCTGGGGCCGCATCCCTACCTTGTCGGTGAGGTCCTCCTCCGCACGCTCCAGGGGGTCCCGCAGTGGTTCTTCCATCACATCCACGGCCAGGGTGCCTGTCTGGTGCAAGTGCCTATACCGAGACACACCAGCCCCACCCAAAGCAAGAGCACCATGAGAGAGCCCGTTGCAGCAGGCAAAGTCCCAGTCCTTATCCAACTCCAAGTGCTCCCAACTCCCCACCCTTCTCCTGCAGGGGTCATAAGGCAGGGCACAGCTGGAGGAGCGGACCGCAGGAGGCTGGCCTGGCCAAGCAGCGAGTCTATCGACTAGCCAGAACCCCGGTGGCGAGCACCAGGCCTGCGAGCCCACACGGCTCAGCATCTCCCGGCACCGGAGTGCTGCCGGGCCACCCGGGCAGGAATCGGCACCGTGAGCGACTCCTAGTGAACGGCGCCCGAAGGGCTGAGAGGGACTCGGCGCCGCCTCCTCTTAGTCTTGCTCTTTGGAACGGGGAGAGATAAGGGCCGGCGTGCCGTGCTCCACTTCCAACGCGACGCGTCCCAGAGGCTCTCGGCCCGCCCAGAGAGAATACCAGAGGGCAGAAGGGAAGCGCGCCGGTTGTCAAACACATGCTTAGCACCAGTGCATGGCAGATGGTCAGTCATTATCCACGGCTTGTAGCGGGTTACAGGGAGCCGAGCGTGGGGCTGTGCCCAAGTGGGGGTCTGAAGTGGGGGGGGGAGAATTATTCTTCTTGAATAATTAACGAACACGGGACAGCAACAGGCCTGCTGATGAGGTGGGGGGGGCAAAGAGCCCAATTGCCCTAGGGCCCAGCACTTCAAGGGCCTACGGCTCCTGGCTGTCACCCCAGTGGCCGTGGCTAGAGTGCGGGGACCTACGAGTGCTGTGTTCACCAGCGGGCTCTGAGGGCCAGTGAGGGGCGCCATGTGGTCCAGGCAGTGCTGGGGGTGGGCTGCCCCAGACCCGCCCCTTCTACCTGAGGCCTTGCCCTTTCCGGGAGCCACCCCCTCCCCCAATTGTCCAGGGAATCCTACAGGGATAGGGGGGCTAAGGATACGTGGACTATGGCTTTACTGGCTCTCCGGAGCTTCACCCAGTGAGTGACAAGGCTCTGTTCTGGCCAGTGCCCCCTCTCTATGGTTAATACCCTGTTAGTCGCCTAGGTGCCGGAGCTGGAGGACCGGGGGAGCAAAGGCCCAATTTTCGCCTCGTATCTTAAGCCGGGGGACCATGCCCACCACTTTGAAGAACAGGAACTTGGCACATGGCAATTGGGGGCGCAGGGCAGCCCTCAGCACCCCCGGAACACATGGTGCCCCCCCACCGGTCCTCAGAGCCGGCTGGAGCGCATGGCGCTCTGGCTCGATTCTAAAGGGCCCAGCACTCTGGTCACCGCGGTGACAGCAGGCAGCCCCAGGCCTGGACAGAGCCCGGTGGCACTGCGACAGAGGGGCCGTATATAAATGGGTTCTAGCTACATAAATGGTCAAAAACAACATTCCGGATATGGCTCCCAGCTTCCGAAGCGGCCATTCCCTGTGGCCACTTCTGCCTATCTTAGGGAGTTAACAGCGAGTCGAGCTCATCTTCCCTAAGCACGCAGAGCATCCTAATGCTTAACCTGACAGCGGGCCCTTCCGCAGCCTGACTGCCATTCGGAGAGGCCACGCAGAACGGAGCCACTCGAAGTTAACAGAGGGCGGTTCGGTCTCTTTCCCTGCCACTTCCGACAAAGATTTGCTATTTCGAAGGAAAGGTTTGGGACCCAGCCTGGGAAACCGTATCTGTGCTGGAGGACACTGGGCCCATAAGGCAGCAGACGCACCATGCAAGCCAAGCAGAATGATAAGAAAATAGTTATTGATCCTAGAGAGAAGCAATGTTTCCTACTGAGAGAAATGTAGGGTGTGTGGAAGAGACCCCATCTGCATTCGAAAGCCTGTCAGCTCGGCCCCTTCAGGAGGGCATATGCATCCAGTCACAATCCAAGAGGAGCGTGGTTTGGTTTGAAGCACCACAATCTCACTGACTCAACCCCTTTAGGCTCTTAACGAGAACTCAAATAGCACCCGGCAGAATAACCTCCAGGAGAGATCAGTTTGCTTCAAACAGAGAGCCTCTGAATTTGTGACTGATGCCAGCAACGTTTCTAGGGAGGAAAATACCCAGACTTGTGATCTTGGATCTACTACTCCAAAACAGCACACGAGAACAAACAAGAACCCGCAGAAGGTGAGGGGACAGCTTCACCTTGGATGAAAGCTCCCTGATGGCATCTGAAGCAGAGCGAACAGAAACAACTTGAGCGAGAGTGTGTTTGGAATCTCTGGAGTCACACAAGATCAAATTATACAGGCTAGTTTTAAATAGAAAGCCTGGAAACATGCCCGCTCGTTCAAAACCACCAAGAAGGGAAAAAAATAGCTTGAAAGTGAGAGTATGGGAACCACGAAATGTGATACTCGAAATACTAGAGACATTTCCTCTCCAGCGAGGAAGAAGAGAGTCTGGAAACGTTTCTTTTTAATTTTTCCTGTAACCAGCAAATCGGGAAACCAGCTGGAAAATACTTCCCTGTCCTGCATTCAGGAGCTCTTTGGAAGCTGCTTCCCTGGGATAAGCCTGACAGACCTAATCTCCAGCCTTTCCCTTGTTTCCAAACCCAAGAGATTCACAGGGAGCGAAGATTTTAGAACTTGTTCCAGAGATCAACTGACCCGCTCAGGAATGCTGCAAAGTAAACAGACTCCTGGGATCTGAGAATACATGTTTCTAGGGTGCCAAGCCATCACACCGACTGCTCAAAAGACCAGCTCACGTTCTCCAAACATCTCAAGCAGACCTGAAACTTGAGACCCAGAAACAAAAGCGGGTGCGTAAGAGCGGAAAGCCCAAAACTTTTCTTTTCCCCCTAAAACTTTTCCAAGGTTCAGGGAACAAAAGCATTTGAGTCTCAAATGAGATTTCTAAAAGTCCTAGCAAGGGGCATCAGTAAGGATCATGCCAAGGGCAGTTTTGGACAGCTAGCACGCTTTCCATGGCGTTTCCTTTCTGTGGCTGAAGGAAAGAAGCGGGAAAGCCAATCCCCTCAAGGAAGGGATGTGAAACCGACCAAACGCTACTGCGACGGGACGCCCTGGCATCCCAGAGAACTTCAGAGCCAATGGGAGTCTCCCTGCCTGTGTCATACAGGGAGAAGCTCTCAGAGCCTCGTTGGCTACTTGTTACCAATTCCCTTGTGCAGCTCCGCTGAGAAGAGGATGCTGAGAGCACACCAAGCAAATCAAAGCTCTCCTGTGTTCCAGAGTCTTGAAAACAAGATCCATTTTTGGGG
Source organism: Pelodiscus sinensis (assembly GCF_049634645.1). Lineage (NCBI taxonomy): Eukaryota > Metazoa > Chordata > Testudines > Trionychidae > Pelodiscus > Pelodiscus sinensis. Next base: position 2,402,057 of record NC_134726.1, read on the forward strand.
CACTGCACGGTCACATGAAAGCCTTATGTCCCGAAGGAGCTGCTTCTGCCTCTCCCCTTTACCGGGGCCCTAACCCCTTGGGAACATAAAGCAACAGTCCAGCCATCGAGCGCTCCCTGTAACAGATCGCTGCCAGCGTCAGAAATGAGGGGTTTGCGTACTGGGCAGTTTACCAGCATCGCTGTCCCTGTGTAACGAGCAGGGTAAGTCGCTAATGGCACTGAGGCTACCGAAGAACACATGCATCCCTAACGAGGCGCTCTCAAAATGGGCAGAGTGTCCAGCAAACCTAGTGTCGGGACATGCACAGAGTGGGGGCCCTGGGAGACATCCCGGCTAAGTCCGTCTCCAGAGTGGAATGCAGTCTGACAGTTTGAAAAACTAACAGTCGTTAATCAGCGAGGTGTGTTACAATTGCTGGTCGCTACCGGACATGCACTCTACATTTCTCTGAGAGGAGAAGGTGGCACACCAAGGTAGACAGCCTTAAGCACACAATCCCACCCTCCAGGGCAACAAAAGGATCACAAAAAGTATCGGCCTACCTTGCTACCTTCTTGCTCGAGAGCCGTTTATTTGGACTGTGAAATGAAAAACAACAGGAAAAGAGTCAGGAAAACTGAGCGCGAAGAGCAAGGGGAAACAGGAAACAAGCGAAGCAACAGTGACAGGGGGCATATCCTTTCCAATTGACACCACGGCACGGCACGGCACACGCACGAGGCATGCATGACTCCACTTCTCTGCGGCACTCTCCAGGTTCAAATCCAGGCACAGCCACATATACACCACGCCGCAAGCAGAGAAACAGAACATACAGCACATGTCATTGCTGCAGACGCGTCAATGGGTCCAGCAAGGGCTCCCCCTTAACTGGCTGATTCCAGTCCCGAAAGCAGATCCCTAGGAAAAGGGCTAATAATAGCATGGAGCGTCGTGGGACTCAGGCCAGTTACCAATGGACTGTGGCCTGAAACATTCAAGCCACCAGGCAGCATGGGCAGAGAATGAACCCACCGCTGAAAAACACACGAAAATATCCTGCACGATTACTGCATGTACAGAGAGCAAAATACACGAATTGAAAAACACACAGCCCCATTAACTCTGTGTCTTCCACTTAAAACCATGATCATTTTACTATTTGTGTTTAACGCTGGACATAGCTACACAGGTGGACGTAGGACTGGCTGGCGGCTTGTAGTTCAGACAGGGACTGGCCCAGATTTTGGGGGCTGATTGATTAGTTGGGCCCTTTCTTCTCTCTCACACATGGACAGCTGCACTGGAGTCTAAAATCAGGGAGACTAGATTTTAAGCTAGATCATGTTTCCAGGACTAGCAATAGGTGTGTTCATAAGCTATGCTTAGCAGTAACGAACAGCCAGGCATCACCTTACAAAACTGTAATTTTTGTTAAGTTGTAAAACTGAACGAAGTTGATCATTTACTGCTGTAATCAAGTGGTGGCTTAAAAAACCCTCAGCTCCCTCCAGAATCTCCTGTCCTTCCCCTGCGTTCACTCCCTTCGCCCCCCATTTTGAAGTATTGGCTTTAACTTTCCTCTGCAACTGGATTCTTCAAAACCAGGATTGCAGAGAAACCTGCAAGACGCTCCCAGCTCCTACCCCTGCCCAGACAAGTCTCCAGGCAAAGGGGATGGATTCAAATCTACCAGAATCTTGCTCGCACCCAGAGCAGCGCCACTGTATAAGAAGAGAGGTTGTCACGTTCCAATACTGACACCTGCAATGTGGTAGTAGCAGGTACAGAGACCTACTCTAGCCAATGAGATTTTGCAGAGGATATAGCACATTTATAATTGTAGTTTTCTGGAAACCCGCAGAGCTTAAAAATGTTTGCCATTTGTTCTCCTCCGCAGGCCAGAGATCCAAGCAACGAGGAAGCCAGCACCACCCTCCAGCCTTTGTGAAACAACCTGGATGCTCAAAGCCATCAGACCAGCTCTCTTCCCTCAAATCACACAGAGCTGCAGGCAGGAAAGGGGTTAAGGGGGGGAGCAGGGGATGGATTGGAGGGGTGTCAGAGGAAACCCCTTTCCCAGAAAGAGGGGCTGAGTCGCTCAAAAATGTCAACTTTACTTGCATACCCGCTCTCTCTTCCCACATCCCAACATCACTGGCAGGTACAGCCGTTCGCAGCTCCCATTGGCCGCAGATCGCCGTTCTGGGCCAATGGGAGCTGCAGGAAGAGTTATCCCAGTCTGGGCTGCTTCCCACCACTCCCATTGGCTGGGAAGAGTGACCTGCAGCCAATGGGGGCCACAAATCACCAGTACCTGGGAAGGCGCAGGTAAACATAATGACGGCAGCCCACCAGGGGCTAACACCGGCAAACCACTCATTATATTGCCCACCCCGGCTTAGGTTATTCCTTAGAAGGAGGAACTAAAAGTAGCTCGAAGAGAACCAATTCACAAGCAGTTTCTGGGAAGCACCAAGCTTTAACTGCTTTCCTCATCTTGAGTTGGACAGCGAACTTCTGACCTTTCTGCTGAAGGAAGGAATCACTTTTGGCGAGATTTCAAGGATTCTGCGAACCTACTTCCCCTCTCTGATAGGAGTTTCCCCAGAACATATGAAGAAAAACAAAAAGCCAACGCCGCCTGGCCCTTGCAGCAGAGGCAGATTAACCTGTTTTTCTCCACAAACGACTCCTCAAAAATCCCAAGCCTGAGCCGCACGTCCGTCAGTGGAGCCATGTTAGACAGGCCCTGGGGGTGAGTTTGCGGTTTCACAGGGCTGAGACCGGGTGGGAATCGGAGGGGTTTACCATGACCAGGGACAGCGTCGGGGAAAAGCAGAACTAGGGTTTTGCAGTGCTGCCCTTGCTGCTATATACTTGGGCTGCGGTAAATATTTTGGCTCCTCCCTTCCTTCTGGGTGCAAGGTGTTCTAAGCATCTGCAAAGCCGGCTGTGGCCCGTCCAAGGCCATCACCTGAAAGACGACCTTGCAGTCCCCATATTCTGCCACAGCCCGTGACCCCAGCTGGGACGGTCTTGCTGTTGCTGTGTGGATTCAGTTCTCTCAGTTCTCCCCTCACTGGGCCAATAGAGCCAGAGTTTGGCTGCCACTAGGCAAATTATTTAGGCTACTGGTTTGTCCAGGGTATTTCATTACTCTCTTGTTCCCGTGCAGTCATGTCTGATATCCGCTCAGGACTTCACCCAGATTTCTGTCCAGCTGCACCATTACGACCGACGGGGACAAGACTCCTGAACAGGCCAGGCAGCCTTTAATACGTGCCCCACAGAGGCAGCCCTGAGACAACCACTCCCCCACTCCCACAATGTGTAGGGGACACTGCCTACACCTCCCTGCTCATTGTACTACTTTGCCTTCACAGCTCTTGTAGAACGAGTCCCCTTTCCAAAGCAGGAGGTAGCCTTGAAGAAGATCCTATTGCTTTGTAATGTTGTTTCTCTCTCCCCGCCCCCCCGCATCAGCCCCTTTCTGACCCTTCCCCCATCGCTCAGCTCTCTAACTCTTATTCCTTTACTAGACCGTTATGGTAGAGAGCTTCCACTGAGTCTTCCTCATCTTCCTTCCAGGGTTGGCTGGCACTTGGGTCCAACTGCTGGACAGGATAGGATAAGTCTTCCGTGCGGAGCTGCCCTCCGTTGGGAGAAAGCTAATTTTTTGCAGAGTTTCTTGACTTGGCTGCTGCAACCCCTTTTATAGCGCTGAGCTAGCCAAGAATGCTGAAGTAAGCTGGATGTCTACTTCCTCTTGCTAATCTGGGCTCTTCCACTCTAAGGAACTCCTCAGGATCCCTGCAGTCTGCTCACCTTGGTCTGCTACATTTTAGAATAGCGGTTCCCTTTCTGAGACACTGCCTCCATTCACATTCCAGTCTGAATGCACCGATCCCTTGGTCAAACCCGCTCTGTCACTTCCTCCTCTCTTGCTCGGTCATGCCCAAGGGCTTTTTGCAGCTCCAGCGAACCATTTTTAAACTATTATTTTCAAATTTCTCCGGCTTGCTAGAGGGCTGATCTCGCAGAGTCAAAACACGGTGTTTGGGTTAAGTCTGTTGGCCTCACAGAGCGACGGATCCGGCTCAGCTGGAAGGCATGTCTACATGAGAGTCACACCGCTAACTTAAACGAGTTTAAACACACAATGGGTTGACACCGATACAGAGCCCTGTGCTTTGGTTTTGAGCAGCCTGTTTCGGTTTACTCTGTAAGCTGAGAGTTTCCGTACAGGGAATGCGCTGCTTTACCAATATCTGCTTAAAAACACTTGAACTGACAGGGGGTGCGGGGTTGGTCCCACAGCCCCGAGGGGCAGCGCTACGGGACCTACCAGGCAGTAGCAGACACCTTACAACAAGACCTGGGCTCAACAGCAAGGAATAGGAAACCAAATATTTGTCTAAGGTGTTTCCTGCAAAGTTAAACTGGTTAGTGGATGGTAACAGGCTTTCAAATCCATGAAAGCATCTCCAAGCCAAGTACATGAAGCTGTACCCAGCCTTCCTTTTAGCTAGCTGCAGATTTTCCACGTAACTGCTTACTGCTACTGCCTCAGCTGCCCTGGGACGTCTTGCCTCAAAGAGCTGAGCGGTTTTATTTTTACTCAAGGATGAGAAGAGCTGGACAAGCCACCAAGCCGAGGGAACCCAGATCTTCTCAGTAGGACACCCCAGGCAACCCCATTCAGCTGTACAAAGAACACAGCAATGTCTGACTTCTCCTGTGCACAGGAGAGGTCCACCTACCCCGTCCATCTGGGAAACACACTGATGCCGAGATTTTCAGAGAAGCCAGAGAGAATTGGGCCCACAATTCCCAAGACGAGGGGCCCAGTTCTCTAGGGAATACTTTGAAAATCCCTCCTTAAATCAACAAGGATTTGGACCGGCCGTGGAATTCCTCTACCACACTTCCTTGAGAGGCTCAGTACAGGACATAGGTGCTGAAAGCCTCATTTCTGCCCACCAGGAAAAATCTACCATCTTCATTCATTGACTCCATAGCTGGAGATAAAGCATCGGCCTTCCTTTGAGTCCTTGGAAAGCTGCAACAATTGGGGCGGCTGTTTGTCGGAAGAATTCAGAGCAGCTTTTTCAGCGAGGGCGCGTGCACGTTAGAAACTCTACAGCAGCCCAGCTGCAGTCGAGACGCTCACTACGGTCATCAGTCCACTTTGAGAGGCAGGAACTAGGTTTATGCAAAAAATTCTTCCATCAACCCAGTGCGTCTGCTCCAGGGCTCCGGTTGGCTTAGCGACATCACGTCACCCAGGGCCTGACACTTCACAGCCCGGGCGATGTAACGCAGTTGACTCCCCTTTGGAGCATACGGTAGCCCCAACTCCAGAGTCCAATTTCCCATGTGTGTTCTGATTCACTTCCCATTTTACACAGCCCTGCACGCTCCAATTCCAGTTGTCCCTTACAAGGGCAAACCAATGGCAGCTGCTGCGGATCCCCACGTGACACAGGGTAAGCCTCAGGTAGGGAAGTGCAAGGGCAGTTTCTCAGGATTTGGACATACATGTCTCCACACCAATCCTGCGAATAGCCCACTGCCACCCTGACTTGGATCAGCCTCATTAACACAAGCAACTTCTTCCTTATACAGTAAACTTCCGATAATCCGGCACTTTTAGGACCCAGGGGGTGCCAGATTATCAGATATGCCGGACTATCAGAAGAGGGGGCTATGAGGGGTCTGGAGTGGTGTGGGGGGGATGCCACCACAGACCCCTCATAGCCCCCCCTTCTGATAGTCCGGCTCCACCCCAGGCATCCCCAATTCAGCCGCTGCTGGTCAGTTTCAGCAGCAGCTGAATCGGGGACGCCTGCGGCAGAGCAGCTGGAGTGCTGCCAGGTTGGTCAGGTAGCGCCGCTCCTTGGCACTGCAAGACCAACCTAGCAGCACACCCCAGCTGCTCTTGGGGATGCCTGGGGCAGAGCAGCTGGGGTGCTGCTGGGTTGGTCCCGCAGCGCCAAGGGGCGGTGCTACCGGACCAACCCAACAGCACCCCAGTTGCTCTGCTCCAGCTGTCCCCAATTCAGCCGCTGCTGAAATTGACCAGTGGCTGACTCCGGGAAGCCCGGGGCAGTCCTCAGGCTTCCCGGAGTCAGCCACTGGTCAATTTCAGCAGCGGCTGAATTGGGGACAGCTGGGGTGCTGCGGGGTTGGTCCCACAGCCCCGAGGGGCAGCGCTACGGGACCTACCAAGCAGTACCCCAGCTGCTCTGCACCCGGCTTCCCCGATTCTGGTCAGTTTCGGCAACAGCTGAATCGGGGAAGCCAGGGGCAGAGTAGCTCCAGTGGTCCGGCTGCCTGGAGCACTTCCGGGTTCCTGATGGTGCCGGACCATCAGATGCCGGACCAATGGAGTTTTACTGTATATACACCCGTCACATCCACGCCAACTTATCCGATGAAGTGGGATTTTCCCATGAAAGCTCACACCCTAAGAAATCTGTTAGTCTCTGAGGTGCTGCAGGACTCATCATTAAGTACGGAGACAGCTCTCACACCGATTTGAGGATGTTCGACAAAAACCCTGAAGCCAATTCCTATTTGGCTGCCACGTACCACAGAACTTCTAGTGGCCACCTGGAACAGAACAAGCCTCTCGTTTTAGCATCTCTGCCAACAGAGCCACATGGAATTCAAGTTCCCTACAGCAGAAGGATGAAGGGTTGAGTTACGCTGGCCACGACTGAAGCAGTGGTGCTAGAGCCTCTTGGTATTTCTGCACTAGTTGCTTGCCCAGCTGGCCACTCACAATGAATGGTTTTAATCCAAGTTGCTCCCTAGCCATTTCTCCCAGCAATGCAAATACTGTACATGCCAAACTTAAGACAGTTTAGACGTAAGAAGAATGACTACACCGAGTGCGGTAATCAGTGTCGCATTCACATCACACACAACCACCAGTGCATGCAACCACCAGTGCATGCAAAGAGACAGGTTTGGGGAGAATGAAAGATTCCCATTGTCGATACCTTTTGCTCGCTCCATACTGTGGCGCAACAAGATTTCTGTTTAATGTCTAATAAAGACTTTCATACGGTCACAGGGTAAAATTTGGAGACCTGAAGAGGCCCGACGGCTCTCTTCCAACATCCACTTCTCCATCCATTGAAAATGAAGCACAAGCAACGTAACTTGGCAAGCGAGGATGACAATGAGAGTCTCCCCTTCTTCAGAAGGTGGGTCGCACACACAGACAGCCATGCATAAGGTCAATTACCTATTCATTTCAAGATCACTCAGGCGAGCGGAAAGGTCCTCGAGGCGGTTGATGTGTTTGTGGCACTGGCTACAGTGAAACTCAAAGGCCTCATCAGTGACAATGCTGTGCAGTTTCGCAACGAGCGGGTTGACGCTAGAGAAATCACAAGTGTCATTTTAACAGGACAGAAGAGCCCGATCTGATTTTGTCTGTGGCTTCCACAAGTCACGTGGCTGTTGGGAAGGGTGGGACCTGGTGGCAAGCCACAAGCTTTTTGTGCAAGAACGGCAATAAGATTGCAGGGCAAACGTAACGATCAAAACATCGAGTCCAACGATCAATGGCTGAGAAGCGCAACTGGCAATGAAGCCATTTTGTGGGCTACACTGGGTCAGATCATCCTTATTACAAGCAATCACCTCTTCCCACTTTGTCTCAGAGGGACAGGGTCCACTTGCTACAGGGATGGATTGGGTCAATTCACTTTTTTGGGTCTCCCAATGTATCTGTCAGGCTGCCACTAATCTGCATTGCTTTCTCAAGATCAGTGAAATGTTAGGATGCATGTGGGATATTCACCCGCATGCAGACCTACCTAATAAGGTTATCAGTTTTGAGAGCTACCCTTTTAACCAGCAGTAAAACTTTATGGTTTGCCTGATTGAAGATATTTGGCTTTCAAACTAAATCACATCCCAGCAGCATGTCAGTGAGGGCTGTTTCCAATCAGACATCACCATTTGCCTCTGGGAATGTTCTAAAGGCAGACTGGAAATGCAGCCAGCTGATGAAAACAGGGCGGCACCCTAGCAGGTAGGGCTTTCAGTTCAGAAGGTGCAGCTTTTAAAGAAATGTTCACAAAAAATAATAAAAGGCCAGCTCAATCACCTCTCTCTTCCGAGTGACGTGCGTGAGTTGGCAGGGTCAGCTCAGTTTTGTGTTCAATAGAAACTACGTGAAGGCCAATGATGGTGAAGTGAGCATGTTTGAAAAGACTCTGAAATGCTTTACTAGGCTTTGGTTTTCAGTGACCGATGTAGAACCCAAGTGACTCATTCAGTGGCATTTGGCAAATAAGGCAGCCAATCATTTTTGATGGCTTCATTTCCAGTGTTGGCTGCAGTGTTAGTGTAGCTTTTTGGTCGCCCATTTCACCTTGAAATGTGTGTTAACTATTTACAGTTCCAACCTTGTATTTAGTGGTGACAGTTTCCCAGACCTGAAGAGGAGCTCTGTGTAGGCTCCAAAGCTTGCATCTTTCACCAATAGAAACCGATCCAATAAAAGATCATGTCTAGCCCACCTGGTCGCTCTCTGCGGCTATTAAAAATCTTTTGGTGAAACCACTGGTAAAGAGCGAGTGATATTTCGGGGGTGCTGTACAGCCTCACCACATGGAAACACTTCTGGAAGCCACAAACTGCAACCAAAGGAAGGTTAAGAGTGACACAGGTTAAAGTTAAGCACGACAGACATTTAATCAAACCAGAGAGAGGTAGAGGCGTGAGCAGGCAGAAACAAGGTTAAAACAAAGATGCCTGTGAGGATTAAGTCAACCATGTGGTACAGATTGATGATGCTTGTCTAGCAAACGGCCTGGATCCGAACAGGTGCTGAGTCTCACTGCAGGCAATGAGCGTTGTCACTGAGGCTCACAAGCTCTCTACACTGGACTTCAAGGAGAGCGTCAGACACCCAGCATCTCTCGGGATCAGGCTGCAAAGCTCCGAGTGTCAGCTCTGTGCAGTATTCTTGGCCTCCTCACCACCCCTCCTGCCAGATCACACAGTGTTTTAAACTAAATCATCCCTGAACTGTCGAAACCTGTCAATCTGTGTAACGAAATTCTGAAGACGTGTTTCCTCCCCCTAGGATTGAGGATGTTCAGTGAAGATCACAGCAGCAGCGACTCTGGCGGCTGGTGCTTGACAAACTGGGCTGCTGGGCAGCTGCGGAAGGGTGATTGGGAAAAGGGAAACATCCTTTTTGACAACAAGGCATGAGCGGGGATTGTCACTTTGTCTGTTTTACAATGTGACACTCCAAAGGAGTGTTTTTATTAGCGCTTAGCCCGTCACAAAGACGGAAGGAAGAAACAATTCACCCTCTGGGAGGCTCACGACATCTAACAACTTCAGAGGAGTAGCCGAGTTTGTCGAACTAGAAAAACTTATACAACAAATAGTCCGTGTGTTAGTCTTTAAGGTGCTACTAGACAATTCGTTGTTTTTTACATCTAAGAAATTTGGCAGATTGAGATTTATTAATAAAAACTCATGTGCTAAAATGGGTCAAGAAGTGGTGGGGAGGGATAGCTCAGTGGTTTGAGCAATGGCTGGCTAAACCCAGGGTTGTGAGTTCAATCCTTGAGGGGGGAGCTGGGGCAAATCCATCAGGGATGGTGCTTGGCCCTGCCGTGAGGGCAGGGGACTGGACTTGACCTCTCGAGATCCCTTCCAGCTCTGAGATATACCTATCTCCAGATCTAAAAACAATTGCTTGGGAACCCTCCCTCCCCCGCGTCATCCCCCCACCAACAGCCTCCTTTACAAGTGTTTCAATCACACTTTAGGAAATGAAGTCCTACACTGGACTGCCTGCAAACTGGGTGGGCAGAGGCCAGTGGCCGCTGGCCTCAGAACCCGCCCGAGGCATGCTGACGGGCAGCACAGTGGCACATCGCAACTTACAAGACCATCTTGCTCCCTCTCCCATGTTCCGCGACAGTCCTGGAGTGTTGCTGGAGTGTTGCTCGTAGAGGGTCTGCTCAGTGCTTACAACAGTGTGGGTTATCCGGTAAGAAAAAGGGTACAGGAGCCTTTTATTTCGGTTACCACTGTTTCAGTGCAGCTCGATAGACATACGGCAGGAAGCCAGCATGGGTGTGAGACAGACAAACAAAGGTAAAGAGTCCCTTCACCAGGACGCTCCCTTTGTGATCTTAAGTCTAACTCAGCTCTCCAGGAACTGCAGTGGAGACACGATTGCTTATTCCGCAAACTGCTTCTGGTATCTAACAGCTCAGCAAAACCCAGGCCATCCCAGCCAGACGCCCTCTGTTCATCACAGCACAAGCCAGCTTCACCCCACTTGGTTAGATAGGGATGTTGCTGAGGAAACAGCATGTTACTCTTAGAGACAACTCAAACCAGTGGACTTCATGCACATCAGGACTAGGGGTGTTAAAATGAGGTGAATTGACTAGTCGATAGGCACTTCCGCATTCCACCTTTGAAATGTACAAGAGACCCCGTTGACGCAGGGCTGCACATGGGTGCCTGCTTTGAAACGCACAGGAGTCCCCAGCCATGGAGCTCAGAATCAGCGGGGGACTCTCCAGCTGACCCTGGATTCTGGGGAAAGGCCGTGCGGAACCCGGGATCAGCTTGGGAAGTCCCCCGCTGAGCCTGGGCTCCACGGCTGTCCCTTTGAAATGCTGCCTTGGAGTTTCAAAGCGGCAGTGCCGCACAGCTGTGCAGTGCTACCACACTTTGAAGTACCCCTTCCCCTCCCCCCTTTGCTGCCTCTATAATACAGAGGCAGCAAGGGGGATGGGAAAATCAACTAGTCGACTAACTATCTGATAAAGCAAATACTTATTAGATAGTCGACTAGTCTTTAACATCCCAAATCTGGACAGAGCCCAGGAGCAGGCCCGTAGTCTAGTGACACAGTAGGTTACAACTTCTGATGGCATCTTCTGCCACTTCTCTGGGACTTCCATGGCCTTCATTTTCACCTCTGTTCTTCGGAAACCCCTCCCCTGGGCACCTGGAGTAGCAGTGTGAAGGCCATCAGTGAGATGCCGAGAGGCAGAACGTTATGGAGAGGGGATCAAAGCTGGGCAGAGAGGATTTTGGGGGCTCCTGTGGAAAGGAAACGACAGCTGGACACTCCACAGAGAGTGATCGAAATGCTACGTCAGGCTCACAAAGCTTAGTTTAAAAAGCGCCTCCCACAGGGAAGCGGTTTCATCTGGGGTGGGCACGTCTGGGTGGGAGGGTAGGCAAAGATCATCTTTGCTAAAATCACAGGGGAAAGACAGCAGCGGTGTCCCCCGTACTGCAATTAAAAGCAACGCGCACGTGACTTTCACAAGTGCTTTTCCTTTTCAGGCCCATGGAGGCCAGACCTGCCTGCTGCGTTTTAATGGGGAGCCACTGACTCTTGGGAAGCAGACCCCCGGCAAGTCAGAGTTCTGTGGGGCTTCGAGAGAACAAACAAAAGAGGGGGGAAGCACACACATAGTCACTCCAGGTGCCCTTGTCCTAAAGGGAAACAGTCGTGTTCTTTTCCAACACCACTTCAGGGTTGTCATATTGGCGATGGTGGCTGATACTCCCATGCACAAAGCCAGACAGAATTCCGGCTTCTCAACGGATAGAAAACACACGAGGGGAGTTTTCTCGTCGTTCGTTTCCACAGGAAACCTCTATTCAGATGCGGTAGTAGGTCAGCATCAAGGAAATCTTCCTGGTTTTCACTCTGTTTTCTAGCTGGCTTGTTCTCCCGGAGCAGGACAAGTGACTTGTTCCTGAAAACACACTAGCCTCTTGGCCAGCGACTTCCTGATCCCAAACCCTTCATTGCATCTGCCGCGCTCCATGGTCACCGCCTCCAAGCCCTGCCTGCTATTTGTGCTGGCTTGAACAGCAACGGCGGCGTTAGCTAGTGCAACGCGACTTCCCACGTGCACGCTATAGAAAGAGGCCCCAGCGAAGGCAGGGTACCAGTTTGCTCTAACAAAAGGTTTTAGCGTTAGTCACACGGCTCCCAGGAAGAGAAATACGACTTTCCCCCGATGCATCCCTAACAACTGCTACTGGAGCTCTGAGCATCCCTGGTCAGGGCGATGAAGATTACTCTGAAAATCAACCCAAGAGACTTTAAAAACTTTGAAATAGTCTGATCAATTGTATTCCACTTGACAGGGCTCCCCCTGTGCCGTAGGACACAAAAGGAAGCCACGTATGTACAAGCTCTGCTTTAAGATGCTACTCAAAAGAAAGGTGATACAGCCAGCCCAGTGCCAGGGGCGACGTTACCTGGGAGACAGGAAAGAGGAGTTGCTGAAGCTGGTTTCCCCGTTACACAGGCTGTCGGAGAACAAATCTGCTTCATTCCCTTCGCCGTAATCCTCAAAGTGCTCCTCCCCACTGATTACCGTAACGACGGAGTGGGGGTGGAGGTCTGAGTTCAAGGGCAGGTCGTGTGGGTGGGGTCTACCGGAGAGAGAAAGGAAAGGCGTTAAAACGTTAGTGACTGCAACGGTACGCATTACACCCACATTTCCAACTGTGCTTATCACACGTTTGTTCCGGATAACCCTTAGGGAACGTCACGGGCTACGGCAGCATTAGAACGGTCCTTGGATGCTGGAAGCTGCAACACAAGTGCTCTTTGAAGTTTGAACCGAGTCTATCAGGTGCCCGTCCAAGCCTGTCTCAGGTGCACCGTGGGACTTGGCAGAGTGAGACCAGGCGCGATTTGGTCAGGAAAACCAAGCGTGAAGCGTGCTCGGCTCGCAGGGCCAAGAACACCGAGCGAAATGATTCTGGAGTTAACCCCACAGATTGACGTTACAGTCAGCTACATCCTACACATGAGCCTGTTATTTCCCTGAGTGCTGGGTGATCCTATTAAGAACTCAGCACTGGGGGTTAGCTGGTCGGCGGCACAGATCCTGCGCAGCTGCACAAAACAGCAACGTTTCCTGTAAGTCAGCCACTAACCTAAGGAGCTCCTCTGGCTTGTACTGCGGAGAGTGTTAGGCAGGCAGTTGGACAGACGCGGGGAAGCACTGCTGTGTTTGCCACGGGTTTGACAGAAGAGTCATAAGTGACGTCTGAATTGGCATATTAAGCCCTCATCTAAATATGCATGAGATCCGCTGCTGACATCCTGCTACTGCATTTGATTAAGACAGGATACACAAGCCATCAGTCACTGAAAATGCCCTGCCTTACATAACATTTGTACAAGGCGCTGAAGTTAAGTGCTAACTCTTTTCACCTCCAATTAGGGATTCTGATGGTGGACCAGTGGAGTCCACCATTGGAGAAAGTCTAAAGCCACGTCTATACTTAACACAGAGATCGATGCTGCAACGGTCGATCTTCCAGCGTTCGATTTAGCAAGTCTAGTAAAGACACACTAAATCAAATGCTGAGTGTGCCACCATCAATGCCGGTGCTTCTCAAATTGCAAGGGGTAAGGGAAGTCAACAGCTCCCGCTGCAGAGATGGCGCCAAAATTCAAATTAAGGAACGTCAACTCTAGCTATATAATTAATGTAACTGGAGTTCTGGATTTTAATTTGAACCTCCACATAAGTATAGACATGACCTAAGATACCCCAACTTTGGTTCCAAGCAGACACTGCTATTCATGCTAACCCAAGAAAGAAAGAAGCCAATGCACCACCACCCTTCCTTCCTGGACTCCAATGGCAAATCAGAGATCCTGTCATTTAAAAATGCTGCTATTTATGAGGACTTGGCTTATTACATTATTCACTAGCTACAGGAAAAAAAGCATCCCACCACTGATAAATCTAATAATAAAGTTATGAATAAGCCACTTAAGACAAAAATATATAGCACTGAAAAGACTCCAGCCTTACGCTGCTAACAGAAGGTTTCCATCTGAGCAGAAGATGCAAAAGCGAGTCCTTTCAGCAGATAAATTCAGCTTCAACCTATCAGGATTCTGCACCGCTTCTTACAGGCGGAGGAAGTACCGTTAAATCTCTAACTAGCTACATCACCAATGATGCTATCCAGCCTGCACATTTTTAGGAATGTCTTTCATGCACAAAGTAAACAGACAGAGGCTGCTGGGTTGATGCTCAAGGTTACAAATGAAGGGAGGACATTTTACTCATCAGGAAAGAAACACAAGACAGGAAAAAAAAAAGCAGATGAAAGAATTTCCAAAATAAGTTCTACCCGCACAGGAAACCCTCGCCATTCTGGGTGGATGGAAGAACGCAACCACCACAAATGGCTAAATTTGCGAATACCGAGAGCCATGGCTCCCAAACTCACAGCAGCTCCCCCCACCAGGCCAGGACACGAGACCCACGAACAAGTGGAACCACAAATAACAAAGAGCTGAGCGAGGCAGATCCCTTCAAGAACAGAATGGGCCCTATGCAAGGGCCGTGTCATGAAACAGGCTTGTGCTGTTTCACACACACCACTGTAAGGTGTTAACGGTTTCCAAACCCTACGCTAATCTTTCTGATCAACAGCGGAAAGGTTTACCCAGGTTCCTACAGCCGAAGGGACACAGGCTTGAAGGTCACGGACGGAAAAATCACCTTTCCAACTACGGGCAGCCTGAACCCCTCTGCTGGAGAGTCTCACTGTGCGACAGATCCATGGGCGTGCAATAAACGTACAAGCAGCCGCTCCGCAGGGGGCCTGCCTCAGGGCCTTTTAATCCCGCAGTCAGATTCCGGGGGTCAATATTCTCCCTCCCACAATTTTCAATTTCTTACGCTTCCTTCCACATTTTAATCCTCAGGTTTCACAGTTATTTAAAGCTCGTTATAAACCGTCGGGCTCCACACCGGTTTTACAGGACACTGCCTGGCTGAGCAAGTTAGAAGGGTGGGGGGGAGGGCACAGCCCCATAAACAGGCCCCCTCCCCCACCACTAAATCTAACTGCGAGGGGCCCAGTTTGAATTTAAAAATTCCCCAAGCAAAGGCTTTTGTACCTACAGGCAGGCGAGTCCAAGACACGGAGCCACTGTTCCAGGGGGCCGAGGCGAACGCACGCAGGCCGGCATGTTTTGCTGAGCCGCCTTGGTTACATCTCACGCCGTTCGGCGGCCTACCCGCTTGGAAGCTGATTATGCACTGAGAGTTAATCATCGCTGAGCAGAACACTCCTGGGCCAAGTGCCGCTAATCTCCTGTCCTCTGTAACCCCCTGGGCCCCTCGTGGGAAGCCCCCTTTCAGCACCGGCACCCCACTGCGCAAGGAAGCACTTTCAAGTCGCCCCCTCTCCATCTCTGGAAGAAGAGCAGCGAGGGTGAATGAACAAGGAAATACCAACCTGGTCCAGAGACGTCTGGACTCAGCTGAGCAGCTGCCCTATTGTACAGGGACCACCTTAACTAGTAGCCTGTCCCCTCGAAAGTTAAACAAACTTTGGTCTTGGCAACGGCCGAGGAGGTCGTTAGTAATGACCGTACCAGTGGAAACCTGGCAGAATTTGACACCTTCACCCTTCCCTGTTCTCTCAGCATCATCCTCTCATTTCCCCCCATGAGCCCCGAACTAGTCTATAAAGTGCCACCAGACCATTCATTGGTTTTTTAACCTTCACAGTGTTGTCGGGGGGGGGGGGGGGGGGGGAGAAGCAACCCATTCCTCCAGAGGAATGTCAGAGTTGCTCCCGAGATCACATGACAGATTGCTTTTACTCAGCCCTACAACCACATTTTTCAGACAAGTCATCATGCTGGGATTATGGTTACTCATGCATCTTGCAAAGCAAGGCGTGGGTGGGAGCACTAAGAATACGGCTCCTATTTTAAGAAGCCAAATACTCAAAAATACCCGTTCGTGGCATTTTACATGTTTGGCTTTGCTCCTCCAAGATCTGGGGGAGATCTCAGGCCCCAAACAGAGAAGTACTTAACCAGTGACAGACTGAAGCCCTCTCAGATGTACATAGGAAGAGGCACGTTCTGTGTCTAGGATCCGAAAGATTACCACGCTAATTAAGGTAATTACAAACAGGCAGAATATGCCAGAATTAAATATCCTGAGAAGTTAGTAAAGTTACAAATACTAACTAAGGATGAGTAGGGTAGCTGATTTAACCTCTACGCTTTTGCTTATTAGTTAATGTTGTAGAATACACTCATACCTCCCCCACCCGTGCCAGTAGGTTAGCAGCAGGCTGGCCAGCAGCCCAGCTCAGTCCCAGCTTGTGCTGGGTCAAGGACCTACCCCCGCTGCGGCTCTGCATTTCACGTGTATTAGGAGCCAAGCGGGCAGGCAGCCCAGCTCAGTTTTTGGCTCGCGCCAGGTCCGGGAGCTCAGACCTCGCCCCAGACAGGAGCTGCTGCCATACTGCACTGCTGCCTCTGTATCAGAGGCAGCAACGTGGGGTGACAGGCAGCCGATCCTGAGGGGAGCTGGTTTTTAAACCAGCTCCCCTTGCAGACCAGCTCCCACCTGGCACCCTGCACTGCTGCCTCTGATACAGAGGCAGCACCAGAGTGGCAGCGGGCTGGAGCGCACTGGCTGCCGGCCCCATCCCCAGGGACTATAGAATAGTCGAATAACCAATACGAATCCATGAGGTTAGTCGACTATTCAGTTAACCGATACTGAACATCCCACATACTAACAAGCCATTGTTCAAGCCAGAAAGACCCAAAACCAATCATCTAACCTTGCTAGAAATTCAAATCACAGGTACCCGTGGAGTTCTGTTTGCTCTCCACCAAGAGTGAATTTGGCCCCATTGTTGTTATCTTCCCCCTCCCTCTTGCGCATCTGCCAGGAGTGAGCAGCACTGACCCGTTCTCTGGCTCCTCTATAGGGTCGGTGAACTCTGAGTGCACCGTGGAATCAATAGCACTGTCGGTTTCTACTTCGTCATGCATCTCGTGCTGCACCAGCGTGCCGGTGTCCTCGTCTGTGAAGGTTTCGCACTCGCTGTAGGTGCTCTCGGAACCCATGTAGGCGCTGTCAGTCACCTCATTTGCCTGTTAAACACGAGAGAAAAAAGTCTTAGCTGCGCTTACCACGTTTTGTTCTACAACAGGAGCATCAAATGTGCACACGCTGATCCAATGCAAGAAAGATGCAGGCAATAACGAAGAGTAAAAACAAAGAAATCTCACAAGTCTCATGACCAGAGGTGCAGTTACGTATGCCCCAAACCCACCAACTGCCTGTAAATGGACAGTCATAGCTCAAGTAGGGATGTTCAAATGCATTGAAGCAACTGTATCGCTGCTGAAAATTTCAGTGGCTACACGGTTACACAAAGAGGGCAGTCCGTACTGGTACTCCCCCCCCCCGCTGTTTCTCCGGAGCCTGCGTGTAACTGTGGACACTCATTTCTAGTTGGAAGAGATCAAATTTCACTAACACCAGCATTTTGGGCTGCCGGATACAACACCGTCTCCTGCAATACAGAATTGCTTTCAGCTTGCACATGCTTTGCCGTCACGTCAGTGTTTAGAAAATGTTGAGGACATTTGGGGCACTTCAACCGAAATACAAGCATAATACACAGGGGAGGTGGCAGAAAACAGGAGGCTTGCAGCCTAGCCAACAATGGGTCGGACAATCTTATTCCTTTCATCCCATTCATGATAAAAGGTTCGGCTGTTTAGCTTGTTGGGGTTCTATGGTGATCGCTACGGAGACTGCGGTGACGTGGACTTTGCTGCTGCAAAGGACTGATTACTGCTGCCGCGAGCCATCCTCCATCCCTCAAAAATAGAAAAAGAAACATGCTTAAAAGTCTTAAGGCGCCGTTCAACCTGCAAGGGTGGAGACCGGTCAGTCTCCAGGAGACCTGGAGAGAGTCTTTCCAATGGAAAAGTGTTGTGACCGTAGTTTTGAGCTGCTTTACTAATTACTTCTCATGTTCTATACGGGGTGGCATGAGCCAGTTGTCACTTGGAGTCAGGGGACCTGGATATTCTTCCTGGCCCCCAACTGGCCAGGCATGTAACCCCTAGACAAATGCATTCACCTCCTGCCCTTTGCCTTTTCTGGCTATTTAGACCGTAAGCTCACTGGGGCAGGGAACGTCTCTCAATACTTCGGCGTACAGCGCCTAGCCCAACCTCTCCCTGAGCTCAGAGGGGGGCTCGGAGCTACTGAAATACGAGTAACACACTACGGGGCAGGAACACGGTTCCCTTCACTGCGTTTCCTTTTGGCACTTCATTCGCCTTGGACAGCGAAACGAGGCATTTTCATTTCTGAGTCCCAGCCACGACGCTGATCCCACAACATTTACGTGAGCTGCCTTTCTAGTGAATGTGTCCCACGGGAGCAGCTGAGCAAGAGAAGGAGCTGCCAGACTCTCGCCCAGGAGTTCAGGACACAGACTAGGGATGTTAACATTTTAAATAACTAACCAGTTAAACGACAGATTTAACCAGTTAACCTCGGAGCAGCCCCAGCTTGTGGTGCACATCGGCGGGCTGGCTGTGGGCTGCTCAGGCCGGACTGCTGGTTAACCAGTTACCCCTCAGCATTACCCGGGAAGGGTGATGCTTAACAGATAACCAGTTAACCCTTCACATCCCCAAAGCGGACTTGACCTGTGAGGGAGATGAGCAAGGGCAGGGTAAGAAACCTTTCCTATTGGGGCTTATGCCAGGTTCATTTTATTTTACGTCTCTCTCATTTCTCCTCTTTTCTTTGTGAGGCAGACTCCAGGGCTCTGACAGCTGGGTATCCTGCTGAAAAACTGCCCCAGGTAACAGGTAACGCTGCTGCTTTCATCTTCCCCCCTGCCTGGTAGAAGCAGCAAAGGGCCATGTGCAGGCTTTACCACAAAAGCCGGAGCCCTGAAGGCTCCAATGCAGCAGCAGGGAGCCCGCCACGGAGAGCAACGGAGGCAGAGTGTCGGAGGGCCCGGGTGCACGGCTACGGGAGCCGCAGGTTTGCTGGAATCCCTTGCAAGGCTTTTGCTGGCAGCGTGTGCCATGACCAGCATCCGGCCACCACCACCCCCGGCCCACAGAACTCAGGAGCGTCTGCGTTGTCTGACGTTTACCCAAGCGGATCAAAGTGGCGCGGGGACGGACGCCATCTTACTCCAGCAAGGCGGGGGCGAGGGGCTTAGAAAGCAAGCAACGCCTTTAGTGGGCCCGCTGCAGGAGAGCGACGTCAAAGCCAGCGCCTTGTCACCCGCCAAAGCCGACGCTCAGGGGCTGTTTTAGAAGAGATGCTGCCGCCCGTTTCCCATGGGAGGGAGGTCTAGTTTGTAGCCCTGTAGCCATGCTGATCCCAGGCTACTAGAGACACCCGGTGGGGGACGCAGCGACTGTTCTTGCACCACCCTGTGTCGGAGAGAGGCCAGCTGCCGAGCTCAGAGCACTTCAGGGCTGGGCGGTGGACTCCGAGGGTCAGAGCCACACGCCGCCGAACGGACTGTTGAGAGACTAGTTACACGTTTCCAGGGGCCATTCAAGGTGAAGTGGCCAGTTAACGCCTCTCCAGTCACAAGGGGCAATGGAGAACAACGGCTGGGAGGACGTTCGTTACAGATTTATGGCAACAGGCCATAAAGCCCGCGTCCCTGGTCAGCCCACGGCTGTTTGCATCGAGTGAAGTTAGGACTAAGCTCCCCGGCGGGTCTTTCCGGAGGCCTGGGCAGGTGTCCCGAAGCAGGGACAAAGGGCAGCCAGGGAGCGAGCGCTCCGTGGAACGCGCGCCCGCACAGAGCGACTTTGAATCGTTTGTCTGTGTGCGTTCTCGGAGACCAGCGACGGGCTGTGTCCACACAGCACCTTGGGCCGCTTTTATCTGCGCTGCACCACTCTGTACAGGGGGCTGCAGGAAGAAGCACCAGGCAGGGCCGCCCGATGGCTTTTGGCGAGTAACCTAAGAGCTGTTCGTCTCCTGGAGTCTTGGGAGAAACAAAGCAGCCCAGGGCATCGCTTCAAGCACGATAAACCCGGACTCCTGTAGCACAGGCCAGGGAATCCCCCGGCCCTACCTCCAGCAGCCGCAGTGGCAGCAAAAGTGACAACGTCTGCTTAGAACGGACACGGTTTTACCACCATTAGGGATGTACAATCCCAGTTCATTCGTTAACTGGTTAAATGTAATGTTTAACCAGTGACAGAGAGGACTGGCCGGGGGAGGGGAGGGAGAAGACACACTCCAGCCCGGCCGAAGCAGCCCCTCCCGGCGATGCGCCCGGCCCCATGGGGCTGGAGCAGACAGACCCTCCCCACATAGTTCACCTTTTACATCCCTAACCACCATGTTCCCAGTAAAAACCACTGGCACACTCCACACACGGAGAATCCCTGGGAGAGGGCAGGCCTCACTCGGCTCCGATCCGGACCGGTAAAACCTGCCTGATTTCAGTGGAGTGACTCCCAATTTACACCGGTGCAAACGAAAGCAGGACCAAGGCCAAGCTCTTCACTTCGAAGACGGATCTCTGGGGAGAGCAGCTTCCTTTCCAACCGTGCACCCCCCTCCAACAGCACGAGTGCTTCCCAGCAAATCAGCCTGCGCAAGGTGCAGTAGAATGTGTGTTTGCTAACCACATGGTGCGTTTCTTCCTCCAGAGCCTCCATTTTCTTTGTTGTGCAGAACAGCATCCACTCCTGGGCAATTTATCACCAGTGACTAACACACTTGCGCACACGCGGGCGGGGTCATTTGCTGACTAACATTTTTCAGTCCAGCCTCTAGCTTTGAAAAACGTGCAGCCTTTGTTCGGAGGTGAATAACTTGTGAATTCGCCCACAGGGTCTCTGTTGGGTGCTTCTAACAACACACAAGACTAAGTAAGGAACATATACAAAAGCATCTACTTAGTGGGCAGGTGGTAACAGAAAGTGCAATGCCTGAAGCAGGAGACAGGAAAAGGGTGTTAGACGCAGAAGCCATTGTTTCCAACGGGATGGAAGGACTGTCGCCTTGTCCAAGAAGGTAGAAATTCATCGGTTCCACATGACGGCTCTATGGCATCACAGCCACCACATTGGTTTGTCCGTTAGTGGGCAGGCAGCTAGGCCCCACTGCCATTTGATCCGTACCCCTTGTAAGCTAGGTCCACGGAGGTGCCAGCTGTCAGAAAACACTCAAGGTGGAAGTGCTTAGCCACTGAGCTCAAGAATGGAGAGACACGTGGAAAGAATTAAGGCCCTCACAGGGCAAAGATACACTCAGCAAACACACACCTAATATCCAAGCGGCGCATGTACGTAAATCCTTTCAGGACCAGAGTCTAAGTCACCAAGATGATGAAATCAGGTCGGCCAGTTTAATACTGCTCTCAAGTGGCGGCAAGAAATTAGCCAAGTATCTAGATAACAAGGGAAAGAGGCTTTTACTAACTTGAAAATTAAACCCTTTCAAAATGTTCCTAGGTGTAAAGTACACGCTTTCGTAGGTTTGCTCAGAGATGCATTAGCACAGTATGGTGGAGAGTTAGTTGTGTGGTAGAGGAGTGCAAATAACAGGAAAGCAACTCTGACTGCTTCTACTATTGACATACCAGGAAAGCAACTTTGTCTACTTCTACTATTGACATACAAGGAGGAAGAATGTTTCGGGTACCGGATAATTTGTATTAGCATAAAAATTAAGCGAACTGAAAGCACAGGGCTAGACTTCCATTAAAAAAAAGGTTTTTGTGGTTACTGCATTGGTTGGGAGCTGGTCGCATTTCACTGCTGGGCAGCATACTTCCCAGAATACAGACTTCCTTGGCGCTACTTTGTGGGGACAGTAGTAAGAACAAGCCAGCCTTTTGGTTTGGGGGGCCAACAAACTTCTGTTCCAGATTGGAGCTGCTCTGCTAGACAGGAAATAAGAAACCTGATACAAGAGAAGGTTCCAACAAGCAATACGAGGGCAAGTAAATGCTGTGTCCTTAGCTGCCAACAACATCTATAGGTCCCATTGAAAATTTCCATGGAATATTTTGGCCTGTGTTTTCCCACTGGGTTTAAAAAAAAAAAAAAAAAAAAAAAAAAAAAGTCTTTCCATAATACTATTTCCAGCTTTGGATTATGAAGTCCAAAACCTACTTTCCATCTTTTTCCAAGAAAGAAAACTTCCTAATAAAACCGCTAATCTTTTAAGAGCATTTTAAAGCAGACAAGTAGCATACATGAAAACAGCATGACAAATGAAACCAAAAAATAGATATCTATATATTTCTGAAATATATATCCATCTGTCCATGGGTCTGTTTGTTCAAGAACGCCTCCTAAAAGGGTAAGGGCTAGGACCACCAAATTTGATAGGATAATAGGAAGCTTCCTAACTTAAAGCAAGCTCAGGGTTTGGTTGTGCCAGAAAAATGGCAAGTGCCAGGAATGAGACTGTTTTCCATAACATGGAAAGGGAGGGGCACAGAGAGGAGGGAGATGATACTGAGAGCAGCCACTGGGGGCAGCGAGTGCAGGGGAGAGCTATACTGCAGAGTGACCACCAGGAGCAGCCACACCACCAAGAGAGGGGCCAGCTGGAGATGGGGCTCACCATCTTGCCTGCCACCAGAACGGGTACTCTCCTCCCCGCAGCTGTAGCACTGGGGTGGGGGATGGCTCCACTGATCAGGGGAGGGCAGGAGAGATCGTCCCCACTGGCCGAGAGTTGTGGGGGGAGAGAAGGCCACATCAGGTAGGACACCCCGCCCAGAGCCCCTCACCCCTCATTCTTGCATCCACCCACATCCCCAGACTCCTGCTGAGCCCCTCCTCAACCCCCACTCTGACTCCTGAACACACCCATGCCCTCAACCTCCTGCTCTGGTGCCCCCCCCCATCGCTAGGGCCCTGCCCCAACTCCTGTACCCCCCAAACTGCCAGCCCCTTATCCTGAAGGACGCGGGCAACACCAGGTAAGTCATCTAGTACTTCATAAAAAATAAATGCACTAGCCTATCACGTCAGCTACAAAACCCAAGAAAGTAAACAGTTAAGAAAATGGCAATTTTACACCGCCCCCATGATAAACATTCTGGTCCAATACAAACATTTCATTACAAACAGCTCAAGGAAATGCAACTACATGGCAAGTTTGAAAGAGCTAGCAGCTGTTAGAGACAGAAGTAGTCAAAGCAGTAGACAAAAAAAAAAAGAGCTTCAAGTTTTGGACTTAAGTGACCGGCACCTCAAACAGCGATAAAATTTTCTTCAGTTTATACAGAAGACTTTCCCTTTGCTTTCAAAGCATAACAAATGGCAGAGTCCTCTGGTCCACTTTTGTCTGGAAAATGGACTAAAGCAGGATTTTAGAGCAGAAAGTAAGAACAACTTTAACTACGGACAGATGATCACCAACACCATATGATGCCCCACATCCATGATAACAGACACAGAACTCTGCTTAGTTCAGAAAAAACATGAGAACCAACACTTATTTCAAAAGAAACAACAGATTTGGTCCTATTCTATGACTTGCCATCATTTATTACCCAAGTATAACGCCATCCTTGCAGAGATGGAGAGGGTAGTGACATATGCGTATTCTTGTCATTCTTTAAGTAGAAAAATCTAAGACGACACCCCCTACCTCATTCATCACTTCACCTCCAATTTGAATACACTGGTTGCTATTGAAAAGTCAGCATTTAGCACAAAGTAACCAATGCTCACCATTGACACCTATCAATTCACCCTGCAATTACAATAAGAAATACTTTATCTGTACTATCTATTTGTAAATATTGACTTTTTATACCTATATTATGGGGGGGGGGGGAGAATCTATGTTCTACAATATAGGAAGTTTTTGACTTCCTAATGGTCAGGGTGGTGAAACACTGGAATAAGTTGCCTAGGGAGGTTGTGGAATCTACATCTCTGGAGTTATTTAAGAGCAGGTTAAATAAATATCTATCAGGGACGGTCTAGATCAGACAGTATTGGGTCTTGCCATGAGGGCAGGGGACTGGACTTGACCTCTTAAGGTCCCTTCCAGTTCTAGTATTCTATGATATGATTTATTGTAAGGTGTTTCTTTTTATTGAAATAATGTGTTTAATCTCTCATTAACCGACTTTTGCATATCACATGACAGGCTCTAGTATGTTTTGGAAGTTACTAGCCAATGAAAGTGGGTTTTTTCCAATTAATCTCTGAACACACTACTTAGAATTAGAAATGAAAGGCTAGCCGATAAATTTTTCCCCTCCCTCCCTAACAATGATTTGACTAATGTTTAGATTCCGGTTCTATAACACACCATCTATCTGGTATAATGTTATAATCTTACTGGCCTCTCTATTTGCAACAAACCTCTCTAGCATTCTCTGGTATGTCATTTCTACTTAATTATGTAAAACATGACCTTGCTGGGCCTATATTAGATTTTTCTTTAATATACCACACACACTCAAGTTCCAACTGCTTGATAACCCAAGTGTTTTCAGAGCTGCAGTGTGCAGGACTTTGAGTTTTACATTTCACAGCACAGAGTAAATATTAAACCTCAAGACAAAATGCAAGAAAATTATCTTAACCTACTTTTCCCTCGTCCAAAGCAAGGACAAAAAGTTAATATATATCCTGGCAAACTATTGCACTGCAATTTAGCCAGAGCTCCTTTTACAGCTCTGTGTAAACAGGTTTCTCCTACAGCCATGCAAAACCATGTGTAGGGGATTTCAATGTGTGTTTTATATTAACAGACAAGAGGTAAGCACATTTTCAAAGGACCCCCCGATCCAAGTACACGCTGGAGACGTGTTCTTAATGCTCGCTAAGGGATCGGATGCACATGTGGATCAGGCTGTTGTAAGCTTCTCGTGTATAGAAGGCAAATAGATTATTGTGAATACTTTTAGCTCCATTTAAATAAACAACTTATTAACGTAATTTAAAGTTTATAGCAAATAAGAGAAAGCTTAATGGAGATTCTCATTTCCTTACTTAAGTGCAACTGTTACTGTAAGTAAGCTTCAGAACTAAAAAGCAATACAGGGGAACCTCTCTTGTCCGGCACCATCTGTGGTCTGGCATGATTTGAGTTAGCCAGATGTCCACTTATATCATGGGTGAGGCCAAGTTTCCTGCAGTCCCGTAAAGTTTATTTACAGCCACCAGTCCTGGCGCTCAGGGTTCTGTGCTGGTGGTTAGCTCTAATTTAGCCCAAAATGTCTTCCCAGAGCCCATTAAGCAGAGGAAATGTAAGTACAGCTGCTAGACAATAGGACCTCCTGAGGTTTGGCACCAATCAGGTTCCAAGGATGCTGGACCAGAGAGGTTCAACCAGTACAAGAAAGGTTAGAAAAGCAGCAGAATGTTCTATATGGAATGAATAATTAGTGTCTCCTCTAAAATGAAGCCTTTCACGATTATACAAGCTTTCTTCAGGCCCCGAGAAAGACATTTGCAGCAGCGATGCACACTAGGCTATTACAGATCTGCGGTCAGATCCTGAGGGTGCTGAACTAGAGAGGTTCAGCCTGTACAACAGTCTAACAAAATGTGCCAGGCTGCCATGATGCAGGAGGAAAGGCAGTGTATGGTTAAATCATGAACCTGGTTGCTGTTTTCATGTCTGCCGTGTACTTCCTGTGACCTTGGGTTACTCATTTGCTCGCTCTGTGCTTTATTTTCCCCATTCGGAAAAGGGAGAGAATGCTTTTGTCGAAGGTGTAAATTCCCTGGTGTCTGTAAAGCATTATCAGGTCTTTAGAAAGCAGGAGGTACACAGCAGAGCAAAACAGCATCGCATGTGAACAGCGGTAATCAAAGGAAATGTATTTCCAGCAAGTGCTATTTTATTAATGTGTAGTTGTTCCTGCCCCTGCCCTCCAAACACGCAAGCTCACTCAAAAGCCACCTGTATTCTAAAATCCAGAGACTTGAAAGGCTGTTGTTCCTGACCACAGAAATTAGGAAGCTAGCAAAGTCTTTGTTTCTTAGCAAACATCAGCGTATTTTTAGATTCATGCCTCTATTCATCTCACAGTCAAAACAATGGGATTTTGAGATCAGGTGAACCTGTGCCAGTCCTACCATCACACAGAGATCTGCCACGGGTATTTCCAGTTTCATACCCATCTCCATTCTAACAAGAGCCGACAATCCATTGAGTCTGGGGACAGAGAGAACATGCTTCTTTCTGGAGTAAAGCCCCACCAAACTGTACAACTCCACAACAAAACCCAAGCCCAAGGGACACCACCACAACATTCCTCTTTGTAATGAGGAAAATTCCAGTTCACACTTTACCTCTGTTCAATGATTCTTCTAATCTTTCCCACCTTTGTGCAGAATAAATTTTGTTATGTGCACCAAGGCAAGCGCAGATGTGCACCATCAAAACATGCTGCCAGCTGTGGGTTCTCTGCTCATCAGCTGGGCAGCATTGGAATCTCTCCCGGGCAGCTGCCTAGCGCTCAGCTTACAGTGAACGCTGCCTCCGATACCTTAACAACAAATCAAGAGTGCAAGGGCATTTCAAATACCCAGCGACGCAGGCTCCAGGGTCACACTGCATGGAGCAGGCCAGCAGTTTGGGCCTCAGGATTAAGCATCCAGATTCCCACCCAGTTCTGAGCTCAACACTTACTCCTCTCAAAACCCCAGGGTTGAAAGAGCCCTCAGGAGACCATCAAATCCAACCCCCCAGTGAAAGCAGAACCAGTCCCTGCTCAATCGTCCCAGCCAGGGCTGTGTCTTACAAACCTCTAGGGATGGAGATTCCACCCCCTCCCTAGGGAACCCAGCCCAGTGCTTCACCACCCTCTTCAGGAAATAGTTTTTCCTAATATCCAACCTAGACCTCCCCCACGGCAACTCGAGACCATTGCTTGAGCCGCTCTCTAGCCTCTTGGGAACCCCCTTCAGGGAGTTGAAGATGCTGTCAGATCGCCCCTCATTCTTCTTTTCTGTAGATTGAATAAGCCCAAATCCCGCAGCCTCTCTTCAGGGACGGTCCAAACAGAGCTTGGTCCTGCCGTGAGGGCAGGGGCCTGGACTGGACGATTTCGAGGTCCCTTCCAGTTCTAGAATTCTACGATTCTCTCGGTCATGTGCTCCACCCCCCCTTCCTGATGTTGCCCTCCGCTGGACTCTCTCCACTGTGTCCACGTCCTTCTGTCCCCTTTCGGTCAGGTAAGGTGCCCCGGAGCAGAGGCCCAAATCAAATAGCTCTGGAGAGACCCCGGGGTTTTCCTTACACTGGCTGCGAGCTCCCAACCAGCATGGATCACATGTCCACAGGAGGAGAGGGGACTCTCCTGCAGTCTCCATCTTTGGAAGCTCACACTCACTTCCTGAATTTAAATCCATCCGGGGTCTACCTCAAACCCAAATACCGTGCCCCACCCCCTTCTCAAGGCCCGGCCTGCTTACTCTGCAGAGATGGCGTATGGGGGGGCGGGAAGACACCCCGACACCACAGCTCCCTCCTTCGCCTCCTGCACCCTGCGCTGCAAGCCGAAGACTCCCGGGGGGGGGGGGGGGGGCAGGGCAGAGGGCAGGAGCAGCATGGCCGCGGGGAGAGGGGCAGATGAGATGCTGGCACATGACAGCCTCCTGGCCCAGTCAGGAGCCCCTGTCGGGCGGTCACCGCGCTCCAGTGAAACAATAACCAGTGCTGCTAAAAATTAAAGACCTTCCCAAACCACGACCCTGTTAAAACAACACCCGACTGTGTGCATGTGGGATGCTGTCTCAGCGCTGCTGTGCAAATCTACGCCTGGAGACAGCAAGACATTCAATGGCTTTGCATTGCTGTACCACAGGCCACCAGCTGTAGGGCCACGAGCGCTCAGGCGTGGCGGATTTACTCTGATCACACCCTTAGTGTGGGGCAATATCCAATTGCTTTTTGTAGGTGCCTGCAATTCTAACTCCACCCAATGGGTGCTGAGAATTACTCACCTTGCAGGGGACAGCCTGGACAAATTACAATGCTTTTCTAAAGCTCGTAGGTTCAAGCTTTTAAACCCTGCCTTCATTACAGGCCTATCCAGGCGGTTTTCAGTGGGGCAGGATTTGCCCTAGATTTAGCCAGCGAATATTTCAATAA